>NC_044042.1:24572428-25218916 GCF_901765095.1 Microcaecilia unicolor
TCCCCTGTTTGAGCAGCAGCGGCCACTACGAAAAGAAAAAAAGCAGTAATGTTTTCAAACCTCAAATGCGGCACCGTAGACAGCCATCAGGCATTGGCTGTTGACTCTGCAGCCGCTCCTCCTCTCGCCTCTCACGTCGCTGCGCTCATCCGGGGTCTTACTCCAGGGCAGTGACGTGGAGGCGAGAGGAGGAGTGTCTGCGAGAGCCGATAGCCAATGCCTGATGGCTGTCTACGGTGCCGCGTTTGAGGTTTGAAAACATTTGTTGCTTTTTTTTCTTTTTGTAGCGGCCGTTGCTGCTCAACAGAGAAGCAGCAAAGGCCATACAGCGTTACCAGTGGCAGCTGCGGGTGGCGATGGGGTTTGATGCGTCGGGGGGGGGAGGTCGCTGGGCATGGGTGGCTGGAGGGGGGAGGGATGCTGGACATGGGTGGCTGCAGGGGGGAGCAGGGAAGGGAAGGGTCGCTGGACATGATGGCTGGAGGGTGGGGCATGGAGAGGGGGGGGGGACCTGCGAGAGGGGGACACACACTCACTCACTGTCTCTCACATACACTCTCTCTGACACACTCTCTGTCTATCACACTCTATCTCTCTGTCACACACACACAGTCCACACACACAGACACTGTCTCTCACACACTCACACTCTGTCTCTCTCTCATTCTCTCTCTGACACACACACTCCATCTCTCTCACACACGCTCTCTCTCTCAAACTTACACGCTCCAAGAAAACCTGCTAGTGCCCGTTTCATTTCTGTCAGAAACTGGCCTTTTTTACTAGTTTAAATAATTTGTTATCTGAGTTTTAGGAGACAGGCCATTTTTAGCATTTTGCTTTCTTCACGTGGCATCCCGTTCCCGTACTGATCCTAGAGCTGGGATACCCGATGCTGGACCAGTTTCAGAACTGTCCAAAGGTGTGGTGGTTCATAACTCTGAGCTCTCACATGGTACTTCTCCCGATACAAACACTCCCTTTGGCACAACACAGTGGACATGAACTATCTAGTAAATTTGGCCTGGTGGCTTAAGGGCCAGTACAGTGCACTGCCATGTGGAGAGACCCTGGTTCAGTTTCTGAACCGGGACTCAGCACCCTGGGTCAGCCAAGGCTGGAAGTGCTGCAGGGGTGGGAGGAGGGACAAAAGTCACAATTATTGTGAAAAGGCAATATCTTCTAGCCAAATCCCAAGGCCATGGTTGCAGGGTGCTGGAAAGAGGCTTGGGGCACAGACCCAACTGAGGATTCCTGCTACAATGTCTGGACTCAGCAGGAGGTGGGTATCAAATCCAAGGAAATTTTATTTATACATTTCTAGCCTGGCTATTCCCTAGGCAAGTTACAATCAAACATACACTGCCTAAAAAGAGTAACAGAAAAAAAGAATAAAATCTCTGCTCCATTATAACCTAAAATGCAGTAACCATGAAATCAAGTTTAAAAAAAATGCCTGTGCGAACAAATGAAGGGTCATGCTAGTTCCAGCTAAGCTAGAAACCTAAAGTTGCTCAAGGAAACTGTGCTCTCTCAGCTCTGCCCTTTTTTGTGACCCCTTATCCAGTTCCTATGTGAAATGGCAGCTTTCAAGAATGAATTAAAGCAGCAGCCTCCACCGTCTCCTTAGCAATTATCATGCTTGCTGATACCTGCATAGAATGTGCAAACAAAGTGAAATAAAAATATGTCTTCCAGGTCGTTGCAAACATCTTCCCTGCCAGTGCTCATAAGTGAGAACTACGGAGATCCAAGATGAAAGCTGTTCGGTGAGAAGTTCAGTTATGAGGGCTCTGGTGATCTGCTGATACATTTCTCATCAAGGGGGTCACACTAGATCTGCTGTCCCTCAGTGACCTGCTCTTTGTTTATAGAGAACTATTTAGTAAGGGTGCTGGATAACTATTTAAGATTTGGCACTCAGGTTTCAGCAGTAGTGTCTAAAGCATTTCATTACTAACCCACCGTCTAGTATACCTAATAAATTCCTTCCTTCTTCTCTATACTTCTTCTCTAATCAATCTCTGCACAACATAATTGTACCTGACATCCAGGATTAACTGTATTTAACAAAATTATGTACGCCACTTTGAGCCTGCAAATAGGTGGAAAATGTGGGCTACAAATGCAATAAATAATAATAATGTTATGAAAATTATGACTAGTAAGAAATTGTTTTCCATCAGAAGTCTATCGTTGATACTTAGAGTATCTAAGTTTCAGAGAGCATCACGGTTGTTGGTAAGGTTACACTGGCCTGCCTGTAGAAGCTCGATCATTATTTAAGCTTTGTACATTCACTTTTCAAATAATACATGGAACTTCACAATCATATGCATGGACGTATCAATTTGCCCAATAGAAATGTGGATTTGGACTCCAGGAACATTTTAGCGTTATCTTTCCCTAGTTGTAAAATATTGTTCTTAAATCTTTTCATTCAGCCACTTTTCCCCATTTGGCTTCTCGGTGGTGGAATACCTTACCAGCAGTAATTAGCAGCCTGTCTATTTATGGATTATTCAGAAGGGTCATAAATCATTATTATTCCAAACATTCTTAAACCCAAAGCAATAAGGAATTGAAGAGTTTTTCTAGTGTTGTATATGTTTTTGTTTTCAGCTTCTGCCTATATTTTACATGTTTTGTTTTTTGATTTCTAGATCCATTTGTGATCCACATTGACCTTCACAGCTAATGTTGGATAGAAACATGATAACTGCTGTACAGTCTACATTCCTTACTCCAGAGTCATGACAAAAGGCAGACTTCCATTTCTTATCTCTGCAATATGCAATGTATTCTGGATCCGCCTTCTATACAACCTCAAAGTCTCCCTTGCAGGAAAACTACTGAAACCCCCACAAGTAACCTTACCAATGCACCTCAATCCTGCCCTGTAGCACCCCTTGTTATTCCAGTACTGAGAACCTCACCCAGCTCTTCCAATGTATCCGAAATCCTTCCCTGCCGCATCTCCTGATAAGTCACTTTTCCCATGCCCCTACAGTCCAGCACTGTATAAGGCAATCAGCTGAGCCATTTCATTAATCAATCAGCCCGGCTTCACTTCAGGTCATAGACTGGTCCACTGGACTGTGTAGGTGAGCTTTAGTTTTAGATGTTATCAGGAAAAATTACCTGCTTTTACAAGTGACAACCACTCAGCCTCTAGGGGCTTTGTGTGTACATTTTCTAATTGAAAATGTTTATTTTGGTTGATTATTAAATGATTATTTCTCCATTTCAGTCTTCTTTTGTCTTTTCCACATCTGTGACTGAATTCCCATGTGTGTTTCCTTTTCTTATCCATTTTTTTTTTATTCTGGAAAGTCGGAAAAATGGAAGACAATTTGACCTTTTTCACTTTTGATGATGTTTCAAACCAAAAAGAAAAGGAAAACGCATTTGAATCCTTAGTCATATGATTCTTTGAAGCTTTTGGGAAGTGGATGTTTCCTCAAGCTACTGCTTCTTCTAGCTTTGTTTCAAAATGTCTACAAAAGTTCCTTTTGGGGGGTGTGTTTGTTTTGCAAGGGCACACTGTACTAATTTGTATTAAATCCAGATCTCATATGACTTTTTTTTTAAGGGATATGGGATTTTAGGCTTCAGAGGGTGATCGGATAATCAGGGTTCAACTAGGTCAAGCCATAAATCTGTTCTGCTAATTCTGAGTAACTCATACAGCACAACTCAGATCTTTATATTTTCCTAGTTAGTATCTTCCTTAATCTCGTTTGGAGTTGAATGTTTGCAGAGTTCACACAATGTCCAAAAAAACATCCATATGTTTGGAATCATGTTTTTGATCTTCGTGCCTGAGAACATTTACAAATCCAGATTAGTGCAGCTAACCCCTTAAGCAAAATACTGTATATATATTAAAGGTTTGATTTGAACTGGGATAAAAGAGATAGTTGAAAAAAAGATGAGAGAAATCTCATTATAGCTATTGAAGCCTCCTGAAAGTCAGGGACTAGGACACAGATCAAGGATTAAGATCAACAAGGGTCACTGTCAAGGGCCATCCTTGATTCAAAGGTCGGCAGCTGCACGGAGCTAGCTGCTTCTTTGCCCATCTTTCCTTTTGACTTGGACTGTGGGCCAGATGCACTAAACTTAACGAGCCATTAACGAGCAAGTAGTAACCCTGGCATGCACTAAATGCTTCTCCGAGCCATTTTCCGATCACAGTAGCAGCTAACGAAAATGGAATGCAGTTGAGCAAATTAGTACCCCAATGTGTATAAATCATATTGTAATGAGATGCACTACCAGTTTCCGATTGCCTAACCGTGGAAAATCTAATGGGAGGTCTGTACCTCTCGTTGGGGCTGCGCAGCCTCTAAAAACTTCTATAAATGTAACAAAAAATAATTGGGGGAAAAAAATGTCCAAGTGCTCGTCAGGGCCATCCTTTATGGACGTCCTTCACTGCCTAGCCACGTCCAAGTGCTCATCAGGCCGTCCTTCTAAAGCGCCTAACTTGGACGTCTTTCACTGAAACATTTTTTTTTTTTAAAAGGATGGCCCTGATGAGCAATTGGACATTTTTCCCCAGATTTTTTTGTGATGGTGTTCTTCTGCGAGGACATCCAAATAAAAAAACAATTTGGACGTCCCTTTCGATTATGCCCCCTCCAGGTCTCTCTCAGCCAATCACAGCGCGTTTAGCTATCACCAGTGTCAGCTAAACGCGCTGTGATTGTCGGAGAGACCTGAAGGGGGGCATAATCAAAAGGGACGTCCAAATAGCTTTTTTATTTGGACGTCCTCGCACGTCCCGATGCCGGCGGTGGTAATTTGGTGCAACTCTCACCCCCCATCACCCCCAGAGCCGCGCGTTCCCAGGGAGGAGGGTCTGCACGGTCAACCGCAATCCACCCCCTTCTTCTGAGAGTGGGGCGGCAGGGATCACCAGCTGTACCAGCGGCTGCAGCTTGCGCTCCGGCCCGCAGCTCTGACAAGTGCTCGACAGGGACGTCCTTTTTGGACGTCTTTGGCATGCGCAGAGCAGCCAGCATAACGACCGGCCGATTGGTTTCCGAGGGAATAGAGGAGTGTGGTAGCCGTGTTAGTCCACTCTTAAGGTTATCAATAGAAATCAAACAAATAAAACATGAAAAGAAAATAAGATGATACCTTTTTTATTGGACATAACTTAATACATTTCTTGATTAGCTTTCGAAGGTTGCCCTTCTTCGTCAGATCGGAAATAAGCAAATGTGCTAGCTGGCAGTGTATATAAGTGAAAACCTTCAAGCATTACTATGACAGTCTGACAGGGTGGGAGGATGGGGTGGGTCGGAGGTATGCATGGGGACTTAACAAGGACCTGGGGTTCCTAGCCCATTATAAACCATAAAGCTGTATGTCTCTGTTGATCACCCCACCCCTCACCTATCCACACCCTCCTGTTAGAATATCAATGATATGCTTTGATGTCCCCATGCATACCTCCGACCCACCCCCATCCTCCCACCCTGTCAGACTGTCATAGTAATGCTTGAAGGTTTTCACTTATATACACTGTCAGCTAGCACATTTGCTTATTTCCGATCTGACGAAGAAGGGCAACCTTCGAAAGCTAATCAAGAAATGTATTAAGTTATGTCCAATAAAAAAGGTATCATCTTATTTTCTTTTCCATGTTTTATTTTGTTTGATTTCTATTGATAACCGAGGGAATAGAGAATGCAAGTGAGTACAACGAGCAGCTCACTTGCATTCCTTTCCTTGATGCATTCCTGTTGCGTTTCCATTCGCTAAGGAATCGTAAGGAAGGGCATTAACGATTGTTTAGGTGCATCTTCCCCTGTGTTTCCAGAACTTGCTCATACTATTGTCTCTCATTACTCCACTACTGTGTCCTCCAGTACTAGATTAGCTAATCTGCCACCCCCCCCCCCCCCCCCCCACCTTGGGAATACACAGTTAGTAAATCTCATTCCCCTCCAACTGGTCTCTATTAGGGTTCTTCCCATGGATCTCCAGCTGAGAGGTTAAGAATTCATCAGTTTGTGATGCTGTAACAGAACTCAAAAAGAGTCCTAACGCAAAGGCGTTTTATTTATTTTTCAGCACTTGATATACTGCAAGAGGTGACTAGGGGGCTCATTTTCAAAGCAATTACACTTACAAAGTTCCATAGGTTAAGGAACTTTGTAAGTCTAAGTGCTTTGAAAATATTCCTCAATGTAGTTTACAATTTCTATTGCAGGTACTTTGCACTGTCCCTAATGGGCTCACAATCTAAGTTATATATGAATCGACCTGGGGCATGGAGGACCAATGTCCGCCTTCGGTTGCAGAGGACTTGAACCCAGTTCCCCAACCCACTGCACTAACCATCGGGCAGCAGCGGAAACTGAACCCCATTCCCCAGGTCCACAACCCATTGCACTAACCATTAGGCCACTCCTCTACTCTGTTCATGCACAGCACCCCCACGGCAGGGGCCCAAGAAAACCCCTTGTAGCAGCTCCCATATTTTTTGAGTTGATCCCCCCTACTCTCATGGCCCTTCATTTGGACTTCTGCCACTGCCTTCTACTAAAGCCTGGAAGATCTGATCCTTAATAAGTCATACAGAGGTGCACATGATCTGAAAAAGATCTCATGATATTTTGAAAACTCATATGTATCATCATCTTTGGACAAGTTTTATTGGCCTAATAAAGCTTTCACATTCACACCCTATAAAGAATCCATCCCCCCCCCCCGACCCCCCCCCCCCCAAGACCACACAGCTCCTAGATCTCTTTACTAAAGATACATCCTGAAATGGTCCCCAATCCCAAACTGCAAATCAAACACTGCGCTTTGTGAATCTGGGAGAGGAATCACAAGACCACAAACCCAAGAAACATCAGCGTCAGATCCCTTAACATAACATAACATAAGCACTGCCACACTGGGACAGACTGAAGGTCCATCAGCCCAGTATCCCGTTCCAAAGTAGCCAATCCAAGTCACAAGTACATGGCAAGATCCAACTGTATGGTGAATAGGGACTCTATATAGTCGAAGACCCAATGTACGTTACAATCCAATTCACTACTTAGGAACCTTCACGCAATACCATCATGTATTATTCTTTACCATGTTGTATGCACAGGATTACATATACAACTTGACCATTCTAACTATGTTATGTTACATGTTTAGTTCCAAGTATGTATGCAACTTAATGCAATACTATCTGTAACTCTGTTATCCGGAAATGGTGATGTCTGCAAGGCAACCGCCATTACGGCAAATGTAAGCCACATTGAGCCTGCAAATTGGTGGGAAAATGTGGGATACAATGCTACAAATAAATAATAAACAGTAAAACAGACTTTATGTTGCTTATCCTAGCAATAAGCAGTGGACTTTCCCCAAGTCCATCTTAATAATGGCTTATGGACTTTTTTTTTTAAGGAAATTAGCCAAACCTTTTTTAAACCCTGCTAAGCCAACTGCTTTTACCACATTTCTGGCAACAAATTCCAGAGTTTAATTACATGCTGAGAGAAGAAATATTTTATCTGGTTTCTTTTAAATTTACTACTTCATCTTCGCCCCCCTAGTCCTAGTATTTTTAGAAAGAGTAAACAAGCGATTCACCTCTACCCATTCCACTCCACTCAGTTTTTTATAGACCTCTACTCCAAGCTCCAGAGCACCAGCCGCTCTACCCTTTCCTCATAGGAAAGTCATCCCACCCCCTTTATTTCCAGCATCTTAAAGGCATGTGAAGGATGTGCCGGCAGCATTCCATGCACACAATTACATGGCACCAGCCCTAGCTCTTGGCAAGATTCAAAGAAAAAAGTTCCAGGAGCAAAACCTGGCAATAAAAAGAACCCTAAAGCCCCAGCTAGCATTCTGATGCACAATAATGTATTGTAAAGAAATAGTCAGCCCTGATTTTATGTGAAAAAGTAAAAGTTGGGTGCTAGTAGACGAACGTCACAATCAAGAGATCTACGTTTCAGTTGCAGATTTCAGACTGCCAGGCATACATGTGGATGAATGTGTGTGTCTTTAGATATAGATAAAAACAGTACAAATGCTCTGCATGGTTAATCTGCTCTTAAATTGTATTCAGTTGGATTTAACTTGTAAGAACTATCTCTGGATAATACTTATATTTGTTCAATACAAGGGAAATAATATTCCATGTCTAAAGGAAACAGGAGAGCATATTTTTTTTTAAATTAGGAATGCATATAAACAATTATTCATTAAAACCCTATTTCCACCTCCTCTGGACACCCAAGCCCCGGGGGGGGGGGGGGGGGCTTGTTAGAGGGAAGATGGGGATCTTACCTCGGGTATTGTAGTTCAGTGTGGAAGACTGGGATAACCTGGGTTTCTGTCTCCTGACCGTCATCAGCACTTGTTCTTTCACCCTCTGGTCCCCTGAGGTCCGATTGAGCAGAAGTTTGTCCGAGGGCACAGCCAGAGAGTCATTTTGCCCTTGGAAGACATCGTATGCCAGTGCGGTCTTTAAAGGGGCTGTGGAGGCGAGCATGGTTGCAACAGAATCAAACGGGGACCCCCCAAAAAATATCGCTGGGAAGGGAAGCTAGAACAAGCAATGTACAGGCAGGTCAGCAGGTTGCAGGATTCCTCAGTTCCATAAATGGCACTTTCGGCAGGGTACAGGAGAAGGTTTGAGAGCTGGGAACCTCAAGTCAGACAGCATATACCTCGCACCTCCCACTTCCAGCTGAAGTCAGGAGCAGAAGAGTCCCGGGGACTGAAGGGCGAAGGCTGCAGTTTGCAGCTCAGGACACGCCCACTCCCATACTGGTTTTACCTATTACATAAGTAAAGGGAGGGAATAAAGACAAACAGGGACGAAGTGCGGTGGAGGAGGGCGGGATAGGAGAGGGAAAGAGCTTCCCAGATCTCCACTTTCGATGCTGGGATACTTGTAAATCGTAGCAGACAGATTCCCTCGGCTCTACTGTGCATGAGTAACACACTCAGTACACAATTACAGTCATAATACACACACACACACACTAACAAAGCGATCCAAGACTTCCCTCCCCCTCGGCCCCCACACCCCCGATAATAACCACCTGCAATCATAAATAATGCAACGGACATACAATGATTACAGTATCCAACACTCCTGGAAGACATAACATGCTGTAGATTTACTTTGTAACAAATAGTTAAACACCTTAACCGAGCGAATAAGGACAGTCCCTGCTCGAAGGAGCTTACAATCTAAAGGCGAAATGTAAAGTTGGGGCAGTCTAGATTTCCTGAATAGAGGTATAGTGGTTAGGTGCCGAAGGCGACATTGAAGCGTGGGCTTTGAGCAAGGATTTGAAGATGGTCAGGGAGGGGGTAGCACTGACCCATGGTAAATGCTGCTTTGTAAGAGACTACTACTACTACTACTACTACTACTACTTTTTCTAGAGCGCTACTAGGTTACGCAGCGCTGTACAAAATAAACAAAGAAGGACGGTCCCTGCTCAAAGGAGCTTACAATCTAAAGAACGAAATGTCAAGTTGGGCAGTCTAGATTTCCTGGGTAGAGGTGTAGAGGTTAGGTGCCGAAAGCGACGTTGAAGAGGTGGGCTTTAAGCAGAGATTTGAAGATGGGCAGGGAGGGGGGGCCTGGTGTATGGCCTCGGGAAGTTTGTTCCACGCGTTGGGTCAGCCATTCTGCCCAATGCATGCACCCACCATGCCCAACAGCCAAGTCTCCAGACCCACCAGCATAAGGCCTGATGCATCACCCCCCCCCCCCCAGAGAAATGGCAGGGTCCTTGCAACCCACCCCCCTACCCAAGCACACTGTAAAATGCTCCGGTGATCACCAAGCTGCTACAACCATCTAGCCCTACCCTTAAAGCAGTGGGTAGCTAAGGTGTGGAGGGGGGGATCTCAGGGCCCAGGCCCCCCCCCCCATTCCAGCCTCAGGCCCTCTCTAACACTGGTGGCTTGTCAAGTGCCTGTGTTTTGGGCACACACATGAAAGGTTGTTTTGTTGCTGCTACTGCTGCCCCCCTCCCCACCTGCTGCCTGTCCAGTATCCCAAAAAAGATATAGCGGAATTAGAAAAGGTTCAAAGAAGAGCGACCAAAATGATAAAGGGGATTGAACTCCTCTTGTATGAGGAAAGGCTAAAGAGGTTAGGGCTCTTCAGCTTGGAAAAGAGATGGATGAGGGGAAATATGGTTGAGGTCTACAAAATCCTGAGTGGTGTAGAATGAGTACATGTAAATTGACTTTATACTCGTTCTGAAAGTACAAAGACTAAGGGATACTCAAGGAAGTTACATGGAAATACTTTTAAAACAAACGGAAATATTTTTCACTCAATGACTAGTTAAGCTCTGGAACTCTTTGCCAGAGGATGTGGTACATCAGTTAGCGTATCTGGGTTTAAAAAAAGGTTTGGACAAATTCCTGGAGGAAAAAGTCCATAGTCTGCTTTTGAGACAGACAATGTAAGCTACTGCTTGCCCTGGGATTGGTAGCATGGAAATGCTGCTACTCTTTAGGGTTCCAGAATCTTGCTACTCTTTGACATTCTTCATGGAATCTTGCTATTCGTTATGATTCCGGAATCTTTTACTCCTTTGGGGTTCTGGATGTTGCCATGATTTGGGTTCCTGCCAGGTACTTGTGACCTGGCTTGGCCACTGTTTGGAAAACAGGATACTGGGCTAGATGGACCATTGGTCTGATCCAGTATGGCTACTCTTAAGTTCTTATCCCATCCTTCCTCCCCATGGGATCCGGTACTACTGGCTGCCCTTCCTGCTCCCTGCACCGCTGCCCTCCTTCAATTTTTCAGGCCTTCAGCAGGTGGCAGTGAGGTAAGCACATTGCCTTCAGTGGCCTGGAAGCTTTCCCTCTGCTACAATTTCCTGTCCCTGCATAGGCAGGATGCTGCAACAGGAGGAGAGCTTCTGAGGCCACCGCAGGCAGTGTGCTTACCTCACTGATTGCTGCTGGCAGCCTAGAAAATTGAAGGACGGTAGCACTGCAAGGAGCGAGAATGGAGTGAGTAGTACCATATCCCGCAGGGGGAGAAGATGCAGAAGCAAGAAGCGCTGGCAACCACGGCAGGGCAGGGTGGTGGGAGGAAGAAAAAGAGATGTCACATTTCAATCTGCCGGATGTAGATTGGAAGGTTCCATCTGCAGAATCGGAAAGAAGTAGAGAGATCGTGGATGCTTTCCAAAGTGCTCTGCTCAGACAAATGGTGACGGAACCCACGAGAGAGGGAGTGACGCTGGATCTGGTGCTCACAAATGGGGATAGTGTGTCAAATGTCCGAGTGGCTGCCCACCTGGGCAGCAGTGACCATCAAACAGTTGGTTTGATATGACGCTGAAGTGGAGGACGGACACACAAAACTCAAAGTCCTGGATTCAAAGCATGCTGACTTGAATACCTGAGGAAGGAGCTGATGGGCTGGGAGAACTATGAGAAGTGGAAGGGCAGTGGTCCAGGCTGAAAGAAACTATAAATAGGGCCACAAACATTTATGTAAGGAGAGTAAATAAAAGCAAGAGAAAAAGGAAACCGATATGGTTCTCCAAGCAAGTGGCTGAGAAAATAAAGGCTAAAAGAGTTGGCATTCCTGAAATACAGAAAAACTCAAGAGGAACACAGAGAGGAATACTGGGAGGAAACTGAAAGAAGCCAAGAAGAGATACGTCTGGCAAAAGCGCAAGCGGAAGAACAAATGGCTAGAAATGTAAGGAGGGGTGACAATAATTTCTTCAGGTATATTAGTGAAGGGAGATGACTAAAAGGGGAATTGTGAGACTGAAAGATGCTAGCGAACCGCTTTGTAGATAATGATGAAGATAAAGCAAATTTGCTAATAGATACTTTGTTCTGTTTTCACTGAAGAAAATCCTGGAGAAGGACCAAGATGGACTGGCAAAAAGTACATATGAGAATGGAGGGATATAGCACCGTTCACAGAAGAGAGTGTGTATGAACAACTTGGAAATCTAAAGGTGGACAAAGCCATGGGACCGGACGGGATCCACCCCAGCATATTGAGGGAGCTCAGAGAGGTTCTGGTGGGTCCTCTTAAAGATTTGTTTAATAAATCCTTGGAGACGGGAGAGGTTTCCCTGGGATTGGAGAACGGCAGAGGTGGTCCCTCTTCACAAAAGTGTGATAGGGAAAAAAACTGGAAACTACAGGCCGGTAAGCCTCACTTTGGTTACTGGAAAAGTAATGGAAGCGATGCTGAAGGAAAAGATAGTGAATTTCCTGAAGCCAATAAGTTGCAAGATCCGAGACAACATGGTTTTACCAAAGGTAAATTGTGCCAAACGAATCTCATTGAATTCTTTGACTGGGTGACCGGAGAACTGAATCAGGGACGTGCTATAGACGTAATCTACTTAGATTTCAGCAAAGCTTTTGACACGGTTCCTCACAGGAGGCTCTTAAATAAACTGGACCAGGCTGAAGATAGGACCTGACATGGTGAACTGGAGTAGGAACTGGTTGACGGACTGATGCCAGAGGGTGGTGGTTAATGGAATTCGCTTGGATGAGGGAAAGGTGAGTAGTGGTGTGCCTCAGGGATCGGTGCTGGGGTCAATTCTGTTCAATATATTTGTGAGTGACATTGCCAAAGGGTTAGAAGGTAAAGTTTGCCTTTTTGCAGACGATTCTAAGATTTGTAACAGAGTGGGACACCCAGGAGGGAGTGGAAAACATGAAAAAGGATCTGCAGAAGCTAGAAGAATGGTCTAAGGTTGGCAATTAAAATTTAATGCGAAGAAATGCAAAGTGATGCACTTAGGGAGTAGAAATCCACGGGAGACGTATGTGATAGGCGGTGAGAGTCTGATATGTACGGATGGGGAGAGGGATCTTGGGTGAAAGTATCTGAGGATCTGAAGGCGACGAAACAGTGTGACAAGGCAGTGCCTTAGTGAGAAGGTTGCTAAGCTGTATAGAGAGAGGTGTGACCCAGCAGAAGAAAGGAAGTGTTGATGCCCCTGTATAAGTCGTTGGTGAGGCCCACCTGGAGTATTGTGTTCAGTTTTGGAGGCCGTATCTTGCTAAGGATGTAAAAAGAATTGAAGCGGTGCAAAGAAAAGCTATGAGAATTGTATGGGATTTGTGTTACAGAGACGTATGAAGAGAGAATTGCTGACCTGAACATGTTATACCCTGGAGGAAAGGAGAAACAGGGGTGATATGATACAGACGTTCAAATATTTGAAAGGTATTAATCCGTAAAATAACCTTTTCCATAGATGGGAAGGCGGTAGAACTAGAGGACATGAAATGAGATTGAAGGGGGGCAGACTCAAGAAAAATGTCAGGAAGTATTTTTTCACGGAGAAAGTGGTGGATACTTGGAATGAAAACGGTAACGGGAATTCAAAAATGCTTGGAATAAACATAAAGGAATCCTGTTCGGAAGGAATGGATCCTCAGAAGCTTAGCGGAGATTGGGTGGCAGAGCCGGTGGTGGGGGCGGGGCTAGTGATTGGGGGCAGGGCTAGTGCTGGGCAGACTTCTACAGTCTGTGCCTGAAAATGACAGATACAAATCAGGTAAGGTATACAAAAAAGTAGCACATATGAGTTTATCTTGTTGGGCAGACTGGATGGACCATGCAGGTCTTTCTCTGCCGTCATCTACTATGTATGTTACTATGCTTTTGATATAGTGGATCACTCCTCTTATTACAAAACTTGTATAAGATGGGAACACGCGACACAGTTTTACAATGGTTTGAATCTTATCTAACCACTCGATCATTTATAGTGAAAATTGATGCGTGTATTTCTGAAAGATATTCAGTACTTCGGGGAGTCCCACAAGGATCTTCCTATCAGCAATTTTTTTCAATTTGTATATGACATCGTTAGGTAGGGTATTTTAGCATCTGGGTTTATCTTTCTGAATATATGAGAATAATATCCAATTTTCTTTCCCATTACAAGGTAATATGCAGAGCCTGTCACATACCTTGACTATGTATTTGGAATAAAATCAGCAACTGGAGGCGACATCATAACCTGTCACTGAACTATACTAAAACAGAAATTATGTTTATTGGGACAATGTAGATTTCTGAATTGTCATCTCTTTGTAATTTGGGAATGATGCTCGATTCAAGTGTATCCATGCAAAAACAAGGGGGCCGCATTATTTCCACCTCTTTTATTAATTGCGTACTCTTAGTAAATTGAAGGAGATGTTTGTGTGGTCAGAATTGGTGCTGTTAAGTTTGCTACACAGGTTCCAAGAAGCTTCGTTGCAGGATTTAGTGTTACTTCACGTGGTAATTTGGCAGTGAAGGGATTTTGTTGGGGGGGGGGGGGGTAAAGGAAGGGTCAAAACTACTGCTTTGTGCATGTTACCCCTATTGCTCATGGTGTCTTTATATTATGCTTCCACCGCACATTGTTCAGGAAGTAAGAATCTTCTGTGTTTATCATTATGATTTTAGCTTCCAAGAGAGAGAAAGTTCTCAACAGTATTCCCAAGAGTTTCTTGACAGTGTTTCTTAGTCTACCCCATGACAAAACAAAGTTCTTTGCTAAACAACGTTAGAAAAAAAAAAACACATCAAAAAGATAATGGCAAGGATTGTTGTTACATTTGTACCCTGCACTTTCCCACTCATGGCAGGCAATGGAGGGTTAAGTGACTTGCCCAGAGTCACAAGGAGCTGCCTGTGCCAGGAATCAAACTCAGTTCCTCAGGACTAAAGTCCACCACCCTAACCACTAGGCCACTATGAAGACAGAAAGAAACAAACAAACATGGTGAAGATACAGATAGAAAACGAATCATTGGCTGGTTTAGACGCTGCAGAACAAATCTCTGTTTGGTACAAATCAACTGCTGAGATCAGCATTCTTTGTGCATCTGAGTCATATTACCTCAAACGTTCATTGACATAGGGGTGAGGTTCATTCCTGTCTTGGTGTGTGGAAAATTCACCAACTTGGAGACATGTCCCGGAGAGACAGTAAAGATTTATCCTTATCTTTTTCTTGAGTTCCTGATCTCCAGCCTGGTTCATTGCCAGTATCTTACCCTGTATCTGCTCTAACATCAGCTCCAGTGCCCTGCCTGTGCGGCCGACCCCTGACAGCCACCTGGAAGCACTCACCTGCCAGGGATAAGACTCTGCAAAGTGGAGGCCTCACAGCAAAGAAGAAAGGAAACATTATCAGTGCAGCATTGCTGCTATAGTCAACAGTGAAAAAAAAATCCTTTAATGCCCCATCCTTCAGTAAACTCAGAAGTACAGTACATTACAAACATCTAGGGCCCTGTTTACTAAGCAGCTTTTAACATGTGCTAAACGCTAAAGACACCTATAGGAATAAATGGGTATCGCTAGTATTTAGAAACCCATTTTGGAGAAACTAGTCCGAGTGTCCACACATTCAAAACGTAGATTTTAAAAATACTTTAATGATAGCCTTAAAAGCATCCAACTAAAGTCTCCTCCTAGCAATGCAGCTGTAGGTGTCACTGTTTGGATCCTATATGGTCCCGTATAGATTGGGTCTTGCCACGTTTTATGGGTGAAATTCTTCTTATATACCAGCTGGCCAGGCTGATATTTGTAAAACAGGATCACCTAAGACTGTGGCAAAAGTGGATTCACGTAACACCGTCAACTGTTGCGTTGCAATCTTCAAGTTGCGAACAAAACCAGACAATTTATCAGAAACCCCTTAAAGATGTGTTTCATAAAGCATATACAAGCAGATGATCAAAAGCCCCGCGCTGTTCCAAACAGTGCTCTAAAATAGTGCTGGAACAGCGCGGGGCTTTACCGCACCGATGATCAGAGATAATTGCATGTAAATTTAAGCACACTGATCATGGGGTAGAAGTGTGGGAGAATTGTGCCTGAGCGTGCGCTCAGCACAATCCTCCCGCACTTGTTTGACAGGTCTGGGCTGTCAAAAGCCCAAACCTGTCAAACACAGAATTCTGAGACACTTTCAAACCAACTGCCACGATTTCTTTTAAAATCACTTAACTTTTGTTAGTGGGAGGCAGTATATAAAGGGAAAGGGGATCGGAATTGATACACTGCCTTTCTGTGGTTACAAATCAAAGCAGTTACATAGGTACAGGTACTTATTTTGTACCTGGGGTGGTTAAGTGACTTAGCCAGAATCACAAGGAGCAGCAGTGGGAATCAAACCCAGTTCTCCTGGTTCTCGGGCCACTCCTCCAATATGATACCACAAAACGTAAGTCTCCACATAGAACCAGATATGCTGTGGTCTGCATGCATACATTTTAGGGACATGCAGGGGAAACATTTTCATTCTGTTTGGTTTCCTGTATCATTTGTAGGAGTTTTTCTTTCAGAGGCAATGTCATAAATTAATTAATTAATTAATTAATTAATTTGTTGCATTTGTACCCCACATTTTCCCACCTATTTGCAGGCTCAATGTGGCTTACATAGTACGGTCAAAGGCGTTTGCCCAGTCGGTGGTTAACAAATACAAAGTTGTATAGTGATCGTATGAAGTATAAATGGAGGGTCGGAATGGATGAAGATTGCGTGTTGTCCTGTTCGATCATAGTCATGCTGTGTTGGTAGGTGAAGAGGGTTACGTGGGGTTGTTGGAGTAGGCCTTTTTGAAGAGGTTGGGTTTTAGTGATTTCCTGAAGTTCAAGTGGTCGTGGATTGTTTTCACAGCTTTTGGGAGCCCATTCCATAGTTGCACGCTATCCCCCGGATTCTACATAACGTGACCAAAATTGCGCATACAAATCCTGTCATATTCTGGATTTGCGAGTGCAATTCAATTACTTCTCAAGCCAATCGGCACCAATAATTGCCACTCAACAAGCAATTATTGATACTAATTGGCATTAGTGGTTAGGGTGGTGGACTTTGGTCCTGGGGAACTGAGGAACTGAGTTCGATTCCTGGCACAGGCAACTCCTTGTGACTCTGGGCAAGTCACTTAACCCTCCATTGCCTGCTGCATTGAGCCTGCCATGAGTGGGAAAGCGCGGGGTACAAATGTAACAACAAAAAAAAAAATTTACGTGCACAACTTACTAGGATTATTCTGTAAAGTAGTGCGTGTAAATTCTAATGAGCACTGTCAAAAGGGAGCAAGGCCGTGAGCTTGGAATGGCCGGGCCATGGGCGTTCTGAAAATCTACGCGCATGGTTATAGAATACACCTGTTCTGTGCCTAACTTAGGCACTATTTAGTTACACAAGTTTTGCTTGGTGTAAATGGATGCGCCTAGAGTTAGGTGCAGGCATGGCCGCTCGGCGTATTCTAGAAACTGCGCTTTAATCGAGGTTCAGCTTACACAATACACCTAAATAAAAAAATTTTTGGTGCCAATTTTTCAGACACCATATATAGAATCTAGTCCTATTTGTGGGGGGAAAAAACTAAATTTGGGGAGGGGGGAGTCATTTCACGCTAAAAGTGACATGAAATATCATGGGAACTGTCATTCAAATAATGGTACATCTCTAATGTATACCTGCAGGAAACACTGTCCAGCACATGCTTAGATACACACGGGTTATAAGAGGCAACAGGAGGGGAAGTGCCTACTGCCACATTAGGAGATTAAAAGACAGGGTCAGAGAGCTCAGCCATAAGAACATAAGCACCGCCATACTGGGAATAGACCAAGGCTCCATCAAGCCCAGCATCCTGTCTCCGACAGCGGCCAATCCAGGCTTCAAGAACCTGGCAACCCCCCCCCCCCCCTAAAAAAAATAAATTTTAATAATGTTCAATGGACTTTTCCTTCAGGAATCTGTCCAAACCCCCCTTAAACTCCGTAAGGCCAGCCGTTGCCACCACATTCTCCGGCAACGAGTTCCAGTGTCCAACTACACGCTGAGTAAAGAAAAACTTTCTCCTATTTGTTTTAAATCTACCATATTCTAGCTTCATCTTGTGTCCCCTGGTTCTATTATTGTTTGAAAGTGTAAACAAACGCTTCACATCTGTCCGCTGTAAAAACAGTGCTGTGCTGACCCTCCCAGCACTGGACAGCTCCACCAACTTTTTGCCAGGTTTGCTCAGTGGTGGCAAAATCACTGCTTCTGTAATGTCTCCTATTTGCATTTGTAATTGGGATTATTTTTCCCTCTATGCATCACTTTGCATTTTCCCACACGAATTCTATCTGCCCTTTGGCTGTACACAAGATCCTTCTGCAAATCCTCACAGCCATTTTAACTACTGAATAATTTAGTGCCATCCACAAATTCTATCAACATTTGCTTATTTCTGATCTGACGAAGAAGGGCAACCTTCGAAAGCTAATCAAGAAATGTATTAAGTTATGTCCAATAAAAAAGGTATCATCTTATTTTCTTTTCCATGTTTTATTTTGTTTGATTTCTATTGATAACCTTAAGAGTGGACTAACACGGCTACCACACTCCTCTACTTATCAACTCACTTGTAACTCCTGTCTCCCCCCTTGGGGGCACTCCACTACTGATCCTTTTTTCCATGTGGATAACTGACCATTCAGTCCTACTCTGTATTTTCTGTCTTTTACCCAGTTTGTAATCCACAAAAAGGCATGACCTCCTATCCCAGGACTCCTTAATTTAGTTTATTCTTTATTTTACTAGAAAAAGAAATATGCAGTCTATTCATATTATGTGCTTTAAAATGGAGATGGTTCATTAATCAGGGGCGTAGCCAGACAACAGATTTTGGGTGGGCCTAGGCAAGAAGTGGGTGGGCACCACCACCAAAATAATATCTCAACTGACGGGAAAATGCTTCTTTCCACCTTGGCAGGCTGAAGCAGGCATGTGCTGAAAAATGAGCATGCTCAGGTGCTGGTATCGTGGACAGTACCACTTTTGTTACCATCAGGGGGTAAGTCTTCAGCTGGACAAGCTTGGGATCCCCACCAGCTACCGCTAAACATGTGCTACTGTTGGGTGGGCCTGAGCCCTAAATGGGTGGGCCCCGGCCCACCCAGGCCCACCTGTGGCTACGCCACTGCATTACATAATGGTTTACATTCTCTGTTTAACCATCTCTCACATGCATAGACCGGGCTATCTGTTCCAGAAAATGTATCTACCACGATCAACCTTGACAGCTGCACACTGTATGCCTCAGTTTTACTACAACAAGGCTCAGACAGTTCATCTGGTTACTTTCTGCACACAGAGCGAGTTGATGTCTGCAACTTTTGTTTGGAGATTATAGATTATGAAATAAACTGTAGAGATACATCAGAAAGATTGACCGTCAAGGAATTTCGGAGGCAGAAGTGAGAAGATAATAGTGCCACGTTAGAAAGGACCAGTGCGATTTTTCTAGCGAAAAAGGTGCCGGTACTCAAATGCCAGGCCACCCTTCAGGGGTGGGTTGATCACTGAGGGACCCACCCCACAACAGCCAGGCCCCCTGGAACCAGTCATAGAATCTATGTCAAGGCAGAATTGGTGTGTAGAGCCTGAATTCCTTCATTAAAGGGACCTTGGGTCAATTTTAGCAGACAATGGAAAAGGTGCCGGTACGCAGTACCCCCAAATACCCCCTCAAAAAAAGCCCTGAAAAGGAAAGACCTGCTTTTATCCCACTGTTGGATGGAGATGTAGATCTAGTTTCTTTTGGACAAAAAGAACTACAGACACACAATGATTTTTTTGTTGTTTTGATTTTTTTTTTATTTTGTTTGTTGTTGATTTCCTCTGGATTGCTGCACAGAGAGTGCCCTTATATAAATCAGAAGGTTGGATTTGATCGATCTCTGGTCTTCTTTCAACTGAACTAAACCAGTATAAGAAGTGCACTGGTTTTGTTTGTTTGTTTGTTTGTTTGAAGTTTCTGAAAATTAATCCATGTAATAGCCCTTCCCCGGCTCACCCCCCTCCCCCCAATGAATCCTGGCAATGTCATGTCATCTCAATACCTCGATCCACTGCTCTTCATTATGTGGTGAAGAATTATAGAGCTTTCTGTCCTTTGCGTGAGCAGAACAAAAAAATAACTTTATTAGGATTGTAAGAATCCAAGAGCACTAATAGGACAAAAATGGGAAGGAGGAAAAGTGGGGGCAGGACAAATAGTTTAAAAAGAAACCGTTGGCTCTCACTCTTCCAGAGCTGTGATCTGGAGCTCGCTGGCAAACTTAACCATACAACTGAAGCTGAAGGTATTACAGTCATGGGAGGTTTGTTTTGGTTTTTTTTGGGGGGGGGAATAGAATTTCATCATTGCTCACTGTAATATGTGTTCCAGTGTCAGGATACACACACACACGCAGCAGAGTCTGCCAAGAACCCCACTCTGATCCCCACTTCAATGACTGCATTATTTAACATAGGCCTATAAATGAGGAGAGAATCCCAGTTAGTTGTCAATGAAGCTTCTGGCTGTAGCCTACATCACCCTGCAGATGTCGGTTCCAATTGAGCTGGAAGGCTATAAAGAGGTAAAAGCATAATGCCAGATCAACAATGCCCAAAGATACCAAGAATACCCTAAAATAATATTTCCTGGAGTCTGACCACAGTAAATTCTGAAATCATATTCTGCATTGCTAAGGGCCAATATCTGTCATATGGAATGGTTTGGGACGTTTTACTGCGCACTTTGTCTAAGTGGAGGAGTGGCCTAGTGGTTAGGGTGGTGGACTTTGGTCCTGAGGAACTGAGTTTGATTCCCACTTCAGGCACAGGCAGCTCGTTGTGACTCTGGGCAAGTCACTTAACCCTCCATTGCCACATTGAGCCTGCCATGAGTGGGAAAGTGCAGGGTACAAATGTAACAAAAAAAAAAATCTCATTAACAGTTTTATGAACAATTGAATCACAATGTGGGGAGAAACTAGAATGCACAACATTTATATATAAAATAAAAAAATTATTATTTGGAGTTTTTTTTTATTATTAGTATATGAACAATTGGAAAAGTAATATGTGGAGGAGTGGCCTAGTGGTTAGGGTGCTGAACTTTGGTCCTGAGGAACTGAGTTTGATTCCCACTTCAGGCACAGGCAGCTCCTTGTGATTCTGGGCAAGTCACTTAACCCTCCATTGCCCCAGGTACAAATAAGTACCTAAGCCACATTGAGCCTGCCATGAGTGGGAAAGCACGGGGTACAAATGTAACAAAAATTAAAAAAAAAATAATTGAACCAGAAATGTAGAATTTTTTCTGATTTCAACTATGGCTGCGTGCTAGACATTGGTATGAGATGTTTTCAGCAAAATGTCTCAATTCAAACTTAAATGTCTTATCGAAAATGTCCCTCTACATCTCTAGGGTAAAATATAAAGGAATGGCAGCAAGTTTGAAGGCTTTTTTTTTTTAATTTTGGAAGATGAGCTTAACCAACCTTGCTTGTTTGGGTTGATCTAGGTGAGGTGGCAACCCTACATGATACATGAAACAAAAAAGTGAGGAGAACAGATGAGGATACCAAAAATTGCTTTATTATATAAAAACGACCCGACACAGCCGTGTTTCGGCCCAAAGGCCTGCCTCAGGGGTCTTGAACAACCTCAAAACATGTAGTGTAAAACATGCACTGTTGTAAATGTGCTGCGACAAAAACTCCTTTGGTCTCCTCTCTTCCAAGAAAATAAAACAATATAAACGTCAATGCCAAAAGCAAAGCCTGTTATGCTCCACTCCTGAAGAACGTGTGTAAAGTTACCAACATGATACCCATATGTGCAATGGAGTAATCAAAGTACTGAGCAGAAGAATCAGTTGGTAATTCTGACTAGGAAAGTGAATGGAAATACCTTTCTTTAGGTCTTTCTGTGCAAAACTCTTTTCACAGTTTGAACAACACAAACCCCTCCTACCTTTCCTTGTAACACCTTCCAGAGGCAGGCTGAGTCCTGACGATTTGTAACAGGTAAAGTACTGTATCGCTATCTTAATCTGAAGCGATTAAATTGTATATTTTGGCACCTTCAAAACCAAAATTCTTTGAGGTTTTGCGGTGGCTGCAAAGTCGGAAGAGCTCTCAGGTGGCCACCCTGTTGTGAGTGAATGCTCCTTTCAGCAGTAAAAGACTTTGGTCAGCTGCCAGCTCCAAACCATAAGACTCTGTCACATACTGAATGCTGTAAATAGGGGGGGGGGGGGAAAAATCTCCTTTCAGCTAACTTTGCACATTCTTGCCAGGGGTGGATTGCCATGCAACTAGATTTTTGTAGAAAGATCAGACCTTCATATCCTGATACTTTTACTGTTACATTTGCTCTGTTTCCAGCTTTGTTCAGATGGGTTAGGGTTCTGGTCAGGAGTGCTGCAGAGCTAATCTAGCTGCCAGGGCACTAAAGCTGTGTTTCCAAACCTTTCCCAGGGCTCCCAGAGGGTAGGATACAACCGAGATACTTCCATTGCAGTGTAGACCTGTGTGGTAGCCGTGTTAGTCCACTCTTAAGGTTATCAATAGAAATCAAACAAAATAAAACATGGAAAAGAAAATAAGATGATACCTTTTTTATTGGACATAACTTAATACATTTCTTGATTAGCTTTCGAATGAGATATTTCATTTTTTTTGTTTGTTTTTTTAAGATATATTGACCAGAAATGACTATGCTCAAATTACGTGAATGAATGATAAGAGGGGAATCTTAAATTCATATCTCCTGCACCATAGGCTAATGTGAAAACCACTAGACCACTTCCTCTGCCACCTCTCATGAAATAGTATATGGGGATTACAAATTGTAGTGTGGTAAATAAATTGTACCGCAGGCAGCAGGTAATGCTTTGCCCTCTGTTATGATTTTACAGGTACAGCTGAGAAAGGTGAGAGTGATGGCACAGCTCCCTACACATAGTGCCCCACCAAAGAACCACACACACACAGGACAGTGGCCAGTGCCCAGGCAGTATTGCCCCACCCCCTGATAGGGAGCACCAGCTGATCCCACTTTCACAGCACAATTACGTAAGATTCGCACCCTTGGAGCTTAATTAAAACGTAAGAATAGCCAAACTGGGTCAGACCAATGGTTCATCTAGCCCAGTATCCTGTTTCCAACAGTGGCCAATCCAGATCACAAGTACCTGACAGAAATCACTGTCTGCTGCACCCCTCTCACTCCTATACTGTAACATAAAGAACCTCCTGGTTCTGATCCTATCTCACTCCTATCCTGTAACACTAGAGCAATTCTTTGCTGGCTCTGTAACCTCCTGGATTCTGGTACCTTTGCTGGCTGGGGTTCCCAACCCTTGCCACATTCGATCCCCCCTCCTGCCGCCACCAGGTACCTTTGCCGGCGGGGGTCCCCAACCCCCGGCAGCCGAAGTCTTCTGCGCCGGTCTCCGGCGCCTTCACTGATCTGTTTCTGTCAGTCCTGACTCCTGACGTCCTGCGTGCACATCCTGGATGCAGCCCCGTGCAGGACGTGCATGCAGGATGTCAGGAGTCAGAACTGACAGAAACTCAGCAAAGGCACCTGAGATCGGTGCTGAAGAAGATTTCCGCTGGCTTGGGTTGGAGACCCCTACCAGCAAAGGTACCTGGGGCCACGGGGGCATGGGCCCCCACAGATTTAGCCCTGGCCCCCTCTACTTTCGACCCCCCCCACGCCCCTCCCCCACCTTTTTTGATCTCCCCTCCCACCACCGCCGCCAGGTACCTTTGCTGACGGGGGTCCCCAACCCTTGCCACATTCGATCCCCCCCTCCTGCCGCCACCAGGTACCTTTGCTGGCGGGGGTCCCCAACCCCCGGCAGCCGAAATCTTCTGCGCGCGCCTTCACTGATCTGTTTCTGTCAGTCCTGACTCCTGACGTCCTGCATGCACGTCCTGTATGTAGCCCCGTGAAGGACGTGCATGCAGGATGTCAGGAGTCAGAACTGACAGAAACTCAGCAAAGGCACCTGAGATCAGTGCTGAAGAAGATTTCCGCTGGCTTGGGTTGGAGACCCCTACCAGCAAAGGTACCTGGGGCCACGGGGGCATGGGCCCCCACAGATTTAGCCCTGGCCCCCTCTACTTTTGCCCCCCCCCCCACACCTCTTTCGATCTCCCCTCCCACCGCCGCCAGGTACCTTTGCTGATGGGGGGGTCCCCAACCCTTGCCACATTCGATCCCCCCTCCTGCCGCCACCAGGTACCTTTGCTGGCGGGGGTCCCCAACCCCCGGCAGCCGAAGTCTTCTGCGCCGGTCTCCGGCGCCTTCACTGATCTGTTTCTGTCAGTCCTGACTCCTGACGTCCTGCATGCAGCCCCGTGAAGGACGTGCATGCAGGATGTCAGAACTGACAGAAACGGATCAGCAAAGGCACCGGAGACCGGTGCTGAAGAAGATTTCCGCTGGCTTGGGTTGGGGGCCCCTACCAGCAAAGGTACCTGGCGACGGGGATCGTGGTGGGTCGAACGTGGTGGGGGTGGGCAGCAGCTGGGAGAGGCAGACTAAACTGTGCCCCCCCCCCCCCCCCCCCCCCCCCCCCCCCCCCACACACACACACACACACACACACACACACACACCTCGGGCTCTGGATCCCCCCTCCCGCCGAGGTCTGGCTACGCCCCTCAGAAATTTTGATACATGTATAGTTGTTAGTAGTAGAGTGTGCATGTATAACAGGCAATACAGCTATAGTGGAATATATTCACCGTGTGTGTGTAATAGGTCAAACATAAAGGGATGTGAACGCACTGAAAAGCAAAGCCAAACAGCGCTGGGCGCGGTGGCGCAGCACAGAGCGAAAAGCCGCGGCTGCACCACGTGAACCCCCGATCCCAGCGAAGGGACGCGAGAGCAGCCGCTGCTACAAAGCCGTGAGTCAGTGCGCTGAGGATCGACGCCCGGGGACCTGCCCGGACACACCCAGGTTCATCTGACAGCTTCAAAGCCAGGGAACTTGTTTTCCAAGTTTAGGACGCCTGCCAAGACGGAGAGGGAGGGAGAGATCGCTGGCACAGTCCTGGGGACGTGTTGCCCAAACGCTCGGCGGACCCTGTCCCAGCTTGTTCAAGGCATCTCAAGTGAACAAGGGTTTCCGTCGTCCAAATTCAACAGAGACTTGGCAGGGCGGTGAAAGCTTTTCAACTTTGTTTGCCTTAGACTTTCCAGTTTCAGAAATGCTATCTTGGCCGAGTTTAAAATCACACAACACCAATTTCGTGAGCCAATCGATAGCCCCGTCCTCCCCCAGCAGGTTGGGCAGCCCTCCCCATTCAGAGGTGCCTGCCCCTGCCTTATCACAGAGGGTGCCACAGGGCTGGGCACAAAACGAATTCTGCTGCTCCAATCGTCAAACTGACTGGATAAAAGGCACTTGGTTGCTAGCTTACCCCACTCTGATGGCTGATCCATTCCTGTTCTATGCGTGGCACTGTAGTTCTGATTGGCCCAATGATTTACCCTAATCAGAATTACAACTCCGTGCATGCAGTGAAGCAAAGCCAGGACTAGATTGCCTGGCTTCGGTTGGCAAATAATCCCCCCCCCCCCCCCCCCCCCCACACACACACACACACACACACACCATACCCAAAGGCTGAAACCAGTTAATAATTCCCCCCCCCCCCCCCCCCCAAAAAAAAAAAAATCCCACATCCTCAAAGCCTGGAGGGTGCAACAGTTTGAAACAAACTTTTTTCTTTTTGCAGGGCCAAACCTTTTTTTTAAACCCTGCAGAACTTTTGCAACAATCCCAATCTAGCCTCAAGTGAGAGAGAAAAAAAAACATCCTATTTTCTACACCAGAATTTCCTTATATTTGTCACAGACTCTACCCTGGATGTTGCCCTCCTGCGTTGGCAGCATAATGTGCATTGCCCAAGATGGCCAACTGTTGGGATTCAGACTCCCTTTTTTGGAGACCTTTAGATCCACAGTAATATTCTAACCGCTATTTTGCTCTGATGAAGTTTTACAGAATAGCAGCAGAACTCAGAGCTCAGTAGAGAAATAAATTTCAAGTCTCGTCTTACACTTGCAAAGGGCAAAATTAGGCACTTGTTCCTACGACCTGCTTCCAGCATGGGAACAGTGTTTATGCAACATTTCATGAAGCTCCAATTTTAACCTTTGATCTCAATATTGATGGAATACATTCTTTTTCTGCAGTGAAAAATTCATTCTCACCAAACATAAGTGGTTTTTATTTTCCAAAATGAAGATTCTGGTTTGTCTGTTTTCACTGTGCTCACCCAGCCTTTCTGCAGCTTCCTGGGTGTAGGTGCCGGAGGCAAGTGTGCCACCAGGGCGCAAAGCCGGGACTAGCCTTTTCTGCAGCCACAGCAGATATTCAAAATTACACCCCCTACTGCCACCACTCTCCCCCCCCCCCCCCCAGTTGTTTTGGTCTTTGTTTACAAAGGCTGGGGGAAGGGTTGCATGGGGCAGCAGTTCTCCTGAGGGCTGTCAGATCCAAACAATAAGGTGGGCATGGGGAGGCCCTCAGACCAGTGGATCTCTGGCCAGAAGAAATGGATGATAAGCCAAAGTGACATTGCCAACATTGGGCCACGTTCTATGTAAGGCATGGTGAGTAGAACACATTAAAATTGTGCACATGGCCAAGTCACATGTGCTGCTCAATTGAGTAACAAGCCAATTAGTGACAACTGGCTGATAAATTATCATCACTAATTGGCAATAATTGGAATTAACATGCATTTCTTTTTAGGTGTATTCTAAAAAGAGGTGCGCGTAAATTCCAATGCATGTAGCTGAAAAAGGGGAGTGTAAGCATATTGGGGGTGTCAATCACATCTACAAGTGTTGTTATAGAATTTGGGGGTAGGTGCATACATTTCGGGCAGGGGCGTAGCCAGACTTCGGCAGGAGAGGGGGCATAGCCAGACCGGCAGGAGGAGGGGTCCAGAGCCTGAGGTGGGGGAGCACATTTTAGCCCCCCCCCCCCGCCACTTTTGACCCTCCCCCCCGGCACCACCGCCCCTCCCCGCCGCCGCCAACCTGCCACCCTCAGGTACCTGTGGTGGTGGGGTCCCCAACCCCCACCAGCCAAAGTCCTCTTCAGTGCCGCTCTCCGGGCCAGCGCGTTGCTGATCTGGAAGGATTCTGTTTCTGTGTCTTCCTGGTGTCCTGCAAGTTCCTGCATTCCTACGTGCAGGACTCACACAGAAACAGAATCCTTCCAGATGAGGAACGCGCCAGCCCAGAGACTGGCGCTGAAGAGGACTTCGGCTGGTGGGGGTTGGGGACCCCCGCCACCACAGGTACCTGGCGGCAAGGGGGAGGTCAAAAGGGTTGGCGGCTGGGGGGCCCATGCTCCCGTGGCCCCACGTGGCTACGCCCCTGATTTAGGGGCAAGTGTTTACACCAGGTTTTCAGTGGCATAAATGACAGCACTTCGGCCTATGCGCTGTTCTATAAACAGTGTCTTACTTTAGACATGGTTTATAGAATAGCGCTACACATGTTAATCCAATATTAGATACAATTTACTGAATCCGACCCAATATGCTACTACCACATCAATCCCTCCCTTGCCTTAAAATTAGTTATAAATACAAATTAAATGTGTCTCCTCCTGCTGGCTTGTAGGGATGCATGGTGGGTGGGGGATCCAATGTAACTATCCAGCTCATTTTCGAAAGAGATCGCCAGCAATCTTCCGACACAAATCAGGAGATGGCCGGCGATCTCTCAAAAGCGGCGAAATCGATATAATCGAAAGCTGCTTTTTTGACACCATCGCCACTTTCCCGTCGCCAAGCCGGCAAAAGTTCAAGGGGGCGTGTCAGCGGTATAGCCAAGGCGGGATGTGGGCGGGCATGGGCGTGGCTACCAGATGGCCGGCTTCAGCGCATAATGGAAAAAACAAAAGTGGCGTTAATCAGTATTTCGCCAGTTTTACTTGGTCCTTTTATTTTCATGACCAAGCCTCAAAAAAGTGCCCCAACTGACCAGATGACCACGGAGGGAATGGAGGATGACCTCCCCATACTCCCCCAGTGGTCACCAACCCCCTCCCACACTAAAAAAAAAATATATAAACCTTTTTTGCCAGCCTCAAATGTCATACCCAGCTCCCTGACAGCAGTATGCAGGTCCTTGGAACAGTTTTTGTTGGTTGCAGTGCAGGCGGACCTAGACCCATCCCCCCCTACCTGTTACACTTGTGGTGGTAAGTGTTGAGCCCCCCAACACCCCCCCCCCACAAAACCCACATTTAGGTGCCCCCCTTCACCCATAAGGGCTATGGTAATGGTATAGAGTTGTGGGCAGTGGGTTTTGGGGGGGCTCAGCACACAAGGGAAGGGTGCTATGCACCTGGAAGCTAATTTGATGGGGGGGTTAAATTTTTTAAGTGCCCCCTAGGCTGCCCGGTTGGTGTCCTGGCATGTCAGGGGGGCCAGTGCACTACAAATGCTGGCTCCTCCCACGGCCAAATGCCTTGCATTTCGCCGGATTTGAGACGGCCAGGTCCAGTTTCCATTGTGGCTGAAAATCGGAGCCAGCCATCTCATCTAAACCCGGCGATCTGCCAGCGATCCTGTTCTAAACCCGGCAAGCGATTTGGCCGGCGCCAAGCGTATTTCGAAAATACGCTTGGCTCCACCCGCTTATGGCGCCAGCCCCGAAGATGGCCGGCCATCAATTTCGCCGGCGCCGTTCGATTATGCCCCTCTATGTGAGCATAGGTAGGCTGCAAAGAAAACCTAATATGATCGTTGCAGACCATCCGAAACACAGCAGCAAGATTGATATTCAGAAAGTCGAAATATGACAGAGCAACCCCACTACTCATAATGCTACACTGGATCCCGATCAAGGCCAGACTATTTTTCAAAATCAGCACAATCATCTTCAAAATACTCTTTGGCATGGCACTGATCAAACAGTAACTACTCCCCTAACAAGGCTCATATATGGTTTTAACCTCCACCTTAACCATATATCATATAGAAATCATTCATATGTTTTTTATGTTTTTTATCGCCTCAGCAGTGCACATGACCAACTTCACTCTTTTATTGGACATTCAACAGCACCCAAATCCTCACTGGCGATAATATTTTATTAAACTGTTTCTTCATTTACTTAACTGTTCATTTTACTTTTTAATCTCTAAGTTACTTATAAGCAATACTTAACTTGCACTGAACGGTCAGACCAGGGGTTCAACAATGCCCAACATGCAGGAGGAAATCCAGAAAGAAAACATTGCGAGGCTGGTACTGAGAACGGCTAAGGGGGAGCCCTTGACACAGCCTTTTAGGGCGAAACACGCATGTCGGGTATTGTTGAACCCCTGGTCTGACCGTTCAGTGCAAGTTAAGTATTGCTTATAAGTAACTTAGAGATTAAAAAGTAAAATGAACAGTTAAATAAGTAAATGAAGAAACAGTTTAATAAAATATTATTGCCAGTGAGGATTTGGGTGCTGTTGAATGTCCAATAAAAGAGTGAAGTTGGTCATGTGCACTGCTGAGGCGATAAAAAACATATGAATGATTTCTATATGATATATGTTTAAGGTAGAGGTAAAAACCATATATGAGCCTTGTTAGGGGAGTAGTTACAGTTGAAGGGCTCTTAAAGAGAGAGTTAGTAGTGCCAAGTACGGACTGATCAAACAGTGTCACTGTTTTATGCACACTGACTGATAGACCACTGGTTTCACAAACGCATCTTTCAGGTTGTAGAAAAGCAACATTAACCACAATCTTCATTAAATACCATATAGGATATTGCCTCCTATGGGGAAATATGTAGAAACTTCCACAAATCTGAATTAGATACATTGAAGTTACATTTTCTCCTGCACTATGAAATCCTGCAAGAAAATCTGTAAGGAAAATCTGAGTTTGATGCAAGGGAGGAATTACATTCTTCCATACTGTCAGCTCCTGCAAGAAACCCTCCATCGATATCATATTGGATATTGCTTCTTAAGCCTTGCAATTCTTCAGGAAATATAAAAAATTTGGTTTTATAAGTCATTTTATTATCCTTTGACTGCAACAATTCTGGATACAAGGAACATTCCACTCTTCTTATGAGAATAATTTTATCAATGCTTCACACACCAGTCCTACACTGGTTTATTTATTTATTTATTACATTTGTATCCCACATTTTCCCACCTATTTGCAGGCTCAATGTGTCTTACATAGTACCGAAAAGCCGAGGCATTCGCCAAGTACGGTAGAGAAATACAAGGCGATATTTAGGTCGGATAAAGGCACATGTATTTCAAGTACGATAGGGGTTGAGGAGGGGTCCGTTATGAGCTTTGGTTCATTCATTCATTTCAGTATTTATATACTGGTTAGACCTAAGCAGTTTACAGTTTCATTTTACAGGTACTGGGTCGGTTTCTAGTGGGCTCATAATCTAAGTTGTACATTGTACTACTGTTGTATCTGGGACAACAGTTAAGTGACTTGCCCAGGGTCACAAAGAGCTTCAGAGGGAACTGAACCTGGTTCCCCAGGGTCTCAACCCATTGCCGACCATCAGGCAGCAGCGGGAATCCAACCCAGTTCCCCAGGTCCACAACCCACTACACTAACCATTAAGTCACTCCTAACCTCTAGTTATCTGCAAGATATCCAGCACAGCGTGTTCCAGAACACCCAAATACAATTGCACCCATAGCAAATGCATAAAGTTATTTTAATCAATTAATTTTTTTTTAAAAAGTCAGTAAAACCTACATTTTATTGCAAGACTTCAATATTGGCTCAAGTATGTTGGAACAGGGTGAATGTACCCCTAACACAAAGTTGCAAAATATACAACAATCCTACCTTGCAACAATGTTGCTCCTTGTCAAAGTCCATTGCAGAAACAATGAGTAGAGTGAATGTCTCTTTGTTGAGAAGGTCCTTGACTCCATTTTCAGGGATCCATGGAGAATAAAATGGGGCTTAGTTCTATGTTTCCCTTAGAAGTGACAGAGAAATTACTGAGCAAAGGGTCTCAAAAGCAAGACCCTAGAGAGAGGATAATGAGGGGAGGAGGAAGAAGAGGAGAAGGCTGCTAGGTGTGTTGAGCAGTTGGGATGTTCTCTTTTACAGTGGATGCTGGAGCTATGGTGGGCAAAGTGGTCTTTATGCGGTCTCAAACCCTCACATTCAACATACCTTTCTGTAATTTGATTTGTATTCCCATTATTTTTTGGGTAAGAATCATGGGGCTCCAGGCCTACAGAGATGAAATGAGCCCTGGATTGGTACACGAGAAACCAGAGTCACAAAACAGAAGCAAGGCAAAGAGACTGCAAGCACACAGAGCAGGATTTACGAACATAATAATAGCCTTACTGGGACAAACCAATGGTCTATCTAGCCCAGTGTCCTGCTTCCAACAGTGGCCAATCCAGGACACAAGTACCTGGCAGAAACCCAAATTAGTAGCAACATTCCATGCTACCAATCCCAGGGCAAGCAGTGGCTTCCCCCATGTCTGTCTGTCTCAGTCCCCCAGTCTCATGAGGTCCTCTTGTAATCTTTCACACTCCTCCCGCGACGAGACGACCCTGGATAACTTTGTGTCATCTTCGAATTTAATTACCTCACTAGTTACTCCCATCTCAAGGTTATTTACACCTTGAGATGGGAGCCCCCTCTTTCCTGATTCAAAATGGCCGCCAAGAGTTGAAGTCTTGCGAGGTCACTTCAACTCTCAGTGGCCATTTTGAATCGGCACCAAGATCATCAACAGGAAGGTTGCATGTAGGGCAGCACTCCGGGCAGAAAAGAGGAGGCTCTTTCCTGCCCCGAAGACGGAAGAGGACATTAGACCACCAGGGCAGTAGTAACTAAGGGGAGGGGAGGCTAGCAATCTGCCTGTTTATCCAGAAATCCAGACAAATGGCCAGATTGGCAAAACCCACCCGGCTGCCCGGACATGTCCGGGTAAATCTGGACATATGGTAACCCTACCCCTATATCACTCAGCATTAATCAGAGCCCTGTCTACCTACAATGTTATTCTCCTTGTCTGCAGGGTAGGATCAAGGGGGATCATTTGTCTCCCCCTTCCAGCCCCAGATTTTAATGTCTAATTATTTTTGAATCTACTTATAAGATTTTTTAGTGCATCCCTTTTTGCTGTGCCCCTCACCCACTGAAAAATGTTTTGCAAGTGCCCTGATCCACTGACTAACAAGCACATCATGGATTACTAATTGGGAGAACCAGAAACCATGGTTCACAAATACATATTCCTGCTTCCTAACCTGCCACCCACTGGGTGTCTGAACAAGGGGAATTACTCCTTCCCCCACAGCACATCTGTATTTTAAATACACCAAAAGCATTTGCTAGTCAGCAAGTTAGTCACAGCAAAACTTCTTAAAAATCACAATAAGAAACAGTCCTAAATCACAAACAATGAATCACAATGAATCACAGGGTGGGTTTGCAAAAAGGCCCTTACGATTTAGGTATCACTAGACAGGAAATACAACAGCTCACAACTTCCACATTCTTCGTGATTTACAATCACCAGGACCCTCTAGTACAGTCAGATTGTTATTAACAGTGAGGGACAGGTAAAAATTGGCACCTTAACATGGAACAAAGCATTAGTGTTCCAACATCTGTAGAGCTAAACTGAATTCAAAGTCACTCTCCTGGTGGGCTCCGATTGCATGAAATCATCTTGTCCCAAGTCACAGTCCAAGCAATTCAGGCTTCTTGTATACTGTATGCAGCAGTGTCTGCTTATATATGGTTATGAGTTTTACTTGGATGATAATTAGCACTATAGATAGGAAATATTATTTGGATTTACAGAGCATGACAATCACTGTTGAAGAGTCTTAATATACTTTACACACTCACAGCGTTGTCAATGTCTAAATCCTGTCAGTGTCTGGTGTTAGGCAATGGATTATGGTTTGAAAAATTATGATGATTTTACCTTCTTAGTTTCTTTCTGAGGAAGTCCATATTCCATTTTAACACCTCCTCTAGTTTAGACCATTCCAGAAAGGTCTGAGGAGCTGAGCATGAGGAAATGGGGGGATGGGGATAAGGGAGGGCTGCTCACTCTGCTTTTCAGAGGAATGAGCCCACTCACCTCCCTCTAACTGCAGTACCTGAGGATTTACACAGTGCTGTACAAAGACAGCAGTCTCTGCTCCCTGGTCCTTAAAGTCTAATTAAGCATGATAGACAAGACACACGACGAAAAACATGTAGGAGACCTTGGGTAAGATAATTAGGTCATAACTGAACAGATTTATGGTAGGTGGGCTTAAGGACGGACAAGGTTTTAAGAGGTAATCATTGGATATGCCATTTTGGATCTGGAAATATTACAAGGAGAACTCTGGTTCAGTTAGTTATTATTACTTTATCAGACACTCCTAGGAGCCCAGTCTCTATTCTTATTATATATAAAAAGTTACCAGGAGCCCAGTAGTCCATGAATTTATTATACAGCAAGAGTCCTAGTTCAATGGTTGGATTTTGGTGAGGTTTGTGCTTGCAGGTCTGGGACTGTTATATTTTGGCCCACTTGTAGTCAGTGTAGCCTTTGGTTAGGGCATCACTGAAGAGAGAGGTCCAGTCATGAGTCAACAAATTCTCTTCCCACGAGTCAGCGAATACCTGGGTCTGCGAAATATCACTGTATTTCAAAAACAGAAGAGCCAAGACTCACCTGAGCACCACCAAGGCCCTGGCAAGGAAATTCCATCTCTCTCAAGGTGGGAAGATCTGTACAGGTGAAGGAAGTGCCTAAGAAGTATCTAGTCTATTATTTCCCGCTTGTGAAAACAAAATGGGATTAGATCCACAAGACTGCAGAATTTATAGAACAGTAACAAACTTGTCCCTCTCGGCTAAGGTTTTGGAATGAACAGGGCTCTGAGAGCTGAATGAGTCTGTGGAAGAATTGGGCTGTTTAGCAGCAACACAAGTCAGGTTTCACAGTGGCCATAGCATGGAGAGAGTATTGCGTTACGTAGATATGGGAAAGCAAGTGCTGTTGATTTTATTAGATTTGGCATTTGCTTTGAATTGGTAGAGCATGAGCTGTTGCGTCTATGGTGTGTGGACATGGGAACAGTAGGGACAACCTTGGATTGGTTAAAATTCTTCCTCCATGATAGTATCTAAATAGACAGATTCATCTGAGCAAGTGCAAGGTGATGCATGTGGGAAAAAAGAACCCCAATTATAGCTACGTCATGCAAGGTTCCACGTTAGGAGTTACGGACCAAGAAAGGGATCTGGGTGTCGTCCTCGGTAATACACTGAAACCTTCTGCTCAGTGTGCTGCTGCGGCTTGGAAAGTGAATAGAATGTTGGGTATTATTAGGAAAGGTATGGAAAACAGGTGTGAGGATGTTATAATGCCGTTGTATCGCTCCATGGTGCGATCGCACCTTGAGTATTGTGTTCAGTTCTGGTCGCCGCATCTCAAGAAAGATATAGTGGAACTGAAAAAGGTGCAGCGAAGGGCGACTAAAATGATAGCGGGGATGGGACGACTTCCCTATGAAGAAAGACTAAGGAGGCTAGGGCTTTTCAGCTTGGAGAAGAGACGGCTGAGGGGAGACATGATAGAGGTATATAAAATAATGAGTGGAGTGGAACAGGTGGATGTGAAGCGTCTGTTCATGCTTTCCAAAAATACTAGGACTAGGGGGCATGTGATGAAACTACAGTGTAGTAAATTTAAAACAAATTGGAGAAAATGTTTCTTCACCCAACGCGCAATTAAACTCTGGAATTCATTGCCGGAGAACGTGGTGAAGGCGGATAGCTTAGCAGAGTTTAAAAAGGGATTAGACGGTTTCCTAAAGGACAAGTCCATAAACCGCTACTAAATGGACTTGGGGAAAATCCATAATTCCAGGAATAACGTATAGAATGTTTGTACGTTTGGGAAGCTTGCCAGGTGCCCTTGGCCTGGATTGGCCGCTGGGCTCGATGGACCCTTGGTCTTTTCCCAGTGTGGCATTACTTATGTACTTAACATTATGTTTTACTGCCACCTTTTGAAACAGTCTTCCTCTTTACCTTAGATTACAAAAATCTTTAGATAAATTTAAGTCATTCCTCAAGGCACAATAATTTTCCTTAGCCTTTCCTAATCATTCTCCAGAACAGTTTTTCTTGGAGTAATGATCCCACACTTTTCCCGTGACAGGTTCTTTTTTAACCTTCCACCCCACCCCTCCATGTTACTTCCCTTCCCTCCAGTTGTTGTACTTTCATCTCTTTCCAATGCACCCTTTTCCTTTCTGTGGAAGTTTTTCTGTGTTCTTTTCCTCACGTCAACAGCTGTGCCTCTTTCCATTTGTTCCCCCCCCCCCCCCCCCAACCAATACTTAATATTTGGATATAAACATTTGTACACACGGTATCTCAAATAAATTGAACTTGAGGATGGCCAGGGTGGAGGTCAACCACCTATTATCTGACCCCATTAGGCTTTTATGTGAACCCCTGCTATTTTCACAGGGGGAGTTGATAAGGAGGTTAGGTTGACATTAAATGTTGATAATGTACAATTGGTTTTCCCGTTGGGGAGGGATTGATCGCAAGCATTAGTCAGGTTGAATGAGGGACTGTCTACAATTGTAGGTTGTCTGATGGAGAACAAATTAGTCTTAAATGTTCAAGAAACAGAAATAGGAGGTGGAGGGCATTTTCCACTGAAAGATTTGGGGTGGTTTTTTGGATAAAAGATAGTTAAGTAACATGCACAGTGAGATCTGTTTATGAGAAGTTGAAGACTATCTGGAGGCTACACGTTTCCAGAACAGGAAAGGTTTTGTTCGGTAGTGCCAGCATCTTTGCTCCCAGTTCTGGATTATTGCAATGGGTGATATATAGGGCTGTCTGGGCATCTAGTTCATTGCCTGCAAGTAGCCCAGAATATGACGGCCAAACTTATTCTACAAAAACCTAGATGAGTTCTTGTGTTCCATTTATTAGCAGAGTTCCACTGGCTGGCAATACAAAAGAGAATAGAATTTAAATTATTTTATCTCATGTTTGGAGTACTGTGAGGGGAAGGACTGTGGTATTTGGCAGGGAAATTGAACGAATGTGTGTTCAGTAGGCAACGGTCAGGGGACTTATCCATGTGTGCTGCCAGTTAAACACTTACAGATGAGGTTAAGACTTTTTCAAGCAAACATAAGAACATTATCATTGACATACTTGGATAGACCGAAGGTCCATCATGCCCAGAATCCTGTTTCCAACAGTGGCCAATCTAGGTCACAAGTACCTGGCAAGATCTCAAATGAGTACCATAGATTTTATTCTGCTTATCCTAGAAAGAAAGTGTGTATTTTCCCCAAGACCATCTTAATAAAGGCTTATGGACTTTTCAGATAGTAAATTATACAAACCTTTTTTTTTAAAACCCTGCTAAACTAACTACTTTTACCACATTCTCTAGCAACGAATTCCAGAGTTCAATTACACACTGAGTGAAGAAATATTTTCTTTGATTTGTTTTAAAATTTACTACTTGGTACCTTCATTGCATTCACCCTAGTCCTAGCATGTTTAGAAAGGGTAAACAAGTGATTCACATCTATCCATTCCACTCAGTATTTTAGAGACCTCTATCATATCTCCCCTCAGCCATCTCTTCTTCAAGCTGAAGAGCCATAGCCACTTTAGCCTTTCCTCATAGGGAAGTTGTCCCATCCCCTTTATCATTTTGTCATCTTTCTTTCTGCTCTATCTTTTTTGAGATGCAGTGACCAGAACTGCACACAGTATTCGAGTTGTGGTCACACCATGGTGCTATACAAAGGTATTATAACATTCTCATTTATGTTTTCCATTCCTTTCTTAATAATTCATAATATTCTAGTTGCTTTCTTAGATGCCACTGCATACTGAGCAGAGGGTTTCAACGTATCAACGATGACATCTAGATCCTTTTCCCGGGTGGTGACTCCTTACATAGAACCTTACATCATGTAGCTATAGTTTGGGTTCCTCTTTCTCACATGCATCACTTTTCACTTGCTCACATTATATGTCATCTGCCATTTGGATGCCCAGTCTCAAAAGGTCCTTTTGCAATTTTTCATAATCCTCTTACAATTTAACAGCTTTGAATGACTGTGTCATCAGTAAATTTAATTACCTCACTAGTTATTCCCATCTCTATTATCATTTATAAATGTGTTAAAAAGCAGTGGTCCCAGCATAGACCCCTGGGGAATCCCATTATCTTCCCTTCTCCATTGAGAATACTGACCATTTAACCCTACTGTCTGTTTTCCATCTTTTAACCAGTTCTAAATCCACAATAGGACATTACCTCCTATCCCATGTCGTTCTAATTTCCTCATGAGTTATTCATGAGGTACTTTGTCAAATGGCATTTAATGTGAGCAGGTGCGAAGTGATGCATGTGGGAAAGAGGAACCCAAACTTTAGCTTCGTGATGCAATGTTCCATATTAGGAGCCACCGACCAGGAAAAGAATCTAGGTGTCAACATTGATGATACTTTGAAACCCTCTGCTCGGTCTGCAGTAGTGACTAAAAAAGCAAACAGAGGAGCCCTTTTACCAAGATGTGGGATAAAGGGCCCTGAGTTGGCAGTGGGGGCCATTTTTCCCGCATGCCAGGGCCCTTTATACCGCAGCGGGTAAAAAAAAAATGCCCCCCCCCCCCCGCACACATGGTCATACAGCAAGAGAACTCTTTACTGAGGTGGCAATAAGGGCTACCGCACTAACCTGGTGGTAATCGGGCAACACGTGGCGATGCCCGATTACAACCGGGTTACTGCTGTCAAGGGGGGGGGGTCTTTTTTCCCTGGAAATGGCGCACGCTTGAGGTGGGACTACCGCCAGTGGCCACAAAGAGCCCCAGAATGTATTATTAAGAAATTAATTGAAAGCAAAAATCAGAATTTATAATTTATTTACTGTATTATTTATTTATTTACTAGGATAAAAGGCCTGTTTCTGACACAAATGAAACGGGCGCTAGCAAGGTTTTCCTCGGAGTGTGTGTGTGTTTTACAGAGTGTGTGTGAGAGTGAGTGTGTGATGGAGAGAGAGTGAATGTGTGAGTGTGTGTGACAGAGAGAGCGATACTGGGTGCGAGAGTGTGTGTGTGAGAATGAGTGTGTGCCAGGGTCCCCCCTCCCTCCCACCCTCTCTCCCAGTTTCAGGGTCACCCTCCTCCCTCCCTCCCAGTTCCTGGGTGCGCCCACCCCCCTCCAAGTTCCAGGGTCCGCCCTCCCTCCCTGTTCCAGGGTCGTTGCCCCCCCTCCCTCCCAGTTCCAGGGTCATTGCCCCCCTCTCTTCCCCCCCCCCCCCTCCAGCCACCCTGCGATATTTAACTGCAAAATTAGGGAGCTGTGTAGTGTAATAAAACGCACCTGCAACGTTGTGAAGCTGACTCCGTGGCTTCACTGAAGTGAAGGGTTCGTAAGGTCCGTCAGATTCGTCAGTCTGTCACCATCTCTCTCGGCCCCGCCCTCCCGCCTCTGATAGGTCCGCCGCCCTTGACGTCATCACGTTTTGACGCGAGGGCGGGGCTAAGAGAGATGGTGACAGACTGACAAATCTGACGAACCTTCGCTTCAATGAAGCCACAGAGTCAGCTTCAGAACGTTGGAGGTGCTTTTTATTATAGTACAGATTAGGATTTATTTACTGCCTTTTTGAAGGAATTCACTCAAGGCGGTGTACAGTAAGAATAGCTCAAACATGAGCAATAGGCAATTACAGCAGCAAAAATATTCAAAAACAATATAAAGTATGGCATGGTATACTATTTACAATTTCATATGCACATACATTAGAAACCGTTGTACATCACTAGTAACTTTTTTTGTAATTTTTTTTAAAAATTTGCTGTGAATAACAAATTATAGCATGCAGTTGTTAATTTAGTGGGTGCTCGGTAAAAACATGTTGCCGTGGCTGGACTAGTGAGAAGCAACGTGAACCTCAGCATCATCGCACCTCTGCCCTCCCTACCATCACTTTAATCATATGTCAAACTTATATAGAGGTATCACTTCAATGGTAGAAAAATTCCTGCTACTTAGCTCAGGGTCAGAGGAGACAAGCTGGGGACCTCTTCTTGCTCATCAATAGTGCCACCGCTCTAACAATGGTGAACAGTGTAGAAATTTAAAAAAGAATAATAGGACTTCCATTCGTTGTTCTATTCATTCCAGTGGCGTTCCTAGGGGGGGCTGACAGCTGGGGTGGATCGCCGATGCGCCCCGCCCCCCCCGAGTGCAGCGCCCCGCTCCCCGGATGCAGCGTTACCCCCCCCCCTGGTGAAAGAACCCCCCCCCGGGTGCACACTGCTGGGGGGGGGTGCCGCGCGCACCTGTCCTTCGTTCGTTCCATGCTCCCTCTGCCCTGGAACAGGTTACTTCCTGTTCCGGGGCAGAGGGAGCATGGAACAAAGGACAGGCGCGCGCAGCACCCCCCAGCAGCGTGCACCCGGGGCGGACCGCAACCACCGCCCCTCCCTAGGAATGCCACCGATTCATTCTAGAGTCCATATTCATATATTCTTTAAACAGTTGTTCTCTCTTGTCCTGTTCTCAACACAACGTGTGTTTTGCTTAAAGCGCATCATCACGAGAACTTGAGGAAAGGACTGAAAAACAATCTTCACAATCTAAAGGTGCGCCGCCCTGCTCTTCAGCGGCTGACTGAGCTAAGTAGCAGGAATTTTTCTACCATTGAAGTGATACCTCTATATAAGTTTGACTTTGTTGAACAGTTTACATCATTAAGGTGACGGGAGGGAGGGCAGAGATGTGATGATGCTGAGGTTCACGTTGCTTCTCACTAGTCCAGCCACGGCAACATGTTTTTACCGAGCACCCACTAAATTAACAACTGCATGCTATAATTTGTTATTCACAACAAATTTTTAAAAAAATTACAAAAAAAGTTACTAGTGATGTACAACGGTTTCTAATGTATGTGCATATGAAAATATAACACTGAAACCAGAACGATAGAGTTACCCCAGAGTTGTTGCAGTACTATACTATTTACAATGTCAACACAATAAGTAATGCCTTTGTATTACTCCATGGACTGACCACACCTCAAATACTGTGTGCAAATCTGGTCTCCGCATCTAAAAAAAAAAGATATAGCAGAATTAGAAAAGGTACAGAGAAGGGCGACGAAAATGATAAAGGGGATGAGATGACTTCCCTATGAGGAAAGGCTAAAGCAGCTAAGGCTCTTCAGCTTGGAGAAAAAATGGCTGAGGGGAAGATATGATAAGAGGTCTATAAAATAATGAGTGGAATGGAATTGGTGGATGTGATTCACTTGTTTACTCTTTCCAAAATATTAGAACTAGGGGGCACGCAATGAAGCTATTAAGTAGTTAATTTGAAACAAATCAAAGAAAATATTTCTTCACTCGACATGCAATTAAGTTCTAAAATTCATTGCCAGAGAATGTAGTAAAAGCAGTTTGTTTAGTGGGGTTTAAAAAAAAAGGTTTGGACTGTTTCCTAAAGGAAATGTCCATAGACTATTATTAAAATGGACTTGGGGAAAATCCACTGCTTATTTCTAGTATAAGAAACATAAAATGTGTTGTAATGTTTTGGGATCTTGCCAGGTACTTGTGACCTGGATTGGCCACTGTTGGAAACAGGATGCTGGACTTGATGGTCCTTCGGTCTGTCCCAGTATAGCAACACTTATGTTCTTACATAACAAGAGGGAAGAAATGCCAGTTCAGATGTACAGGCGGTGACCATGTGTTTATGTGATTTGTGCTGTCAAAATTGACTTTCAACTGTTTTCTTAAGTTAAACAATAACATGGCTCAAAGATTGTTGCGTGTAGGACCTGGTGTGAGATAATTCCTGTCCTGTCTGGCTGGGATTACACAACAGAAGGCAAACAGGCTCAGAAGAATGAAGAGACACTCAGGTGACACTTCTGGAGTGTTAACCCTCATATCTGACAAAATATTATTATTATTATGAATTGGGATTTTTTTTTTTTTTTAAGAAAGTCACTCAAGGTGGCAGGAGTGGACACAGGGATCGGGGCCTCTGGGCAATAAAGGTCATGGGCCCCTAATAGACTATCAAAAATGACTAAACTAAATGGAGCCTAGGGGAGAATGGTCACCATAGTGGTGTGAGCCCTCGGGCACTACCCTATTGTCAATCTGCCCCTGCAAGGCAGCAGACAGCAATTATAAGTCAAACATATACAATAGATAATTATAGCAGTAAAAAAAAGTCAAACAATAAAGTATGGCATAGTAGGTTACATTACAATGTCAACAGAGTAGCAATAAAGCATTTTAATAGGCAGCATAGGATGTAAATAAAGATGGAACATAGTGAGGGGCATAATCGAATGAAAACGTCTATCTCCATGGGCGTTTATCTCCGAGAACGGGTCCGTGAAGGGACGGACCGAACCGTATTTTCAAAAAAAATAGACGTCCATGTTTTATTCAACAATGTGTGAGCTGGGCGTTTTTGTTTTTCAGTGATAATGGAAAATGAAAGCGCCCAGCTCAAAAACGAATAACTCCAAGGCATTTGTTCGTGGGAGGGGCCAGGATTCGTAGTGCACTGGTCCCCCTCACATGCCAGGACACCAACCGGGCACCCTAGGGGGCACTTTAAAAAAAAAAAAAAAAGGTAAAAGAGCTCCCAGGTGCATAGCACCCTTCCCTTGTGTGTTGAGCCCCCCAAATCCCCCTCAAAACCCACTGCCCACAAGTCTACACCATTACTATAGCCCTAAGGGGTGAAGGGGGGCACGACGACTAAGCATTAAGCAGCACAATTGTAACAGGTAGGGGGGATGGGCCTGGGTCCATCTGCCTGAAGTCCACTGCACCCCCTAACAACTGCTCCAGGGACCTGCATACTGCTGCCAGGGAGGTGGGTATGACATTTGAGGGTGAAAATAAAAAGTTGTGAAACATAATTTTTTGTGGTGGGAGGGGGTTAGTGACCACTGGGGGAGTCAGGGGAGGTCATCCCCGATTCCTTCCGGTGGTCATCTGGTCATTTAGGGCACTTTTGGGGGCCTTATTCGTGAAAAAACAGGGTCCAGGAAAAGTGTCCTAAATTCTAGCTAAAAACGCATACTTTTTTTCCATTATCGGTGAAATGCGCCCATCTCTGTTCGGCCGATAACCACGCCCCAGTTCCGCCTTCGCCACACCTCTGACAAGCCCCCATCAACTTGTCCGCATCCGCGACGGACTGCAGTTGAAAACGTCCAAAATTGGCTTTCGCTTATACCGATTTATTCGTTTTTGGGAGATAAATGTCTATCTCCTGATTTGGGTCGCAATATAGGCGTTTTTCTCTTTCGATTATAAGCAGGATAGACAGATAGGATAGAGTAAGAGTAACAGGAGTAAGAAAATAAAGGGCCTAATTTAAAGAAAATTGTACATGAAGTCAGAAAGGGGCATGAATATAATCTCAGCTAGGGTAGGAGTGGATAAGCTTGTCGTGTGTGTGTGTGTGTGTGTGTGTGTGTGTGTGGTAAGTTAGTTATTTCTTAAATTAAAGGCCTAAATGGAGAGCCAAGTCTTCAGTTAAGTGAAACCTTTCAGGGAGTTCATTCCATAGTGTGGGGTTACTCCAGAGAAGGCTCGCTTGCAGGTATCACATCGCGTGTGGTTAAGGATGCTCCTTGGGAGGACCTTAGAGACCTTAGAGGTGTGTAGAGGGAGAGCCTGTTCCTCATGCAAAGTACAGAGAAGATGACTGGGTGAAAACGATGATGCTGTATGATCTAGGATTTACTGATCAGCAAGAATGACTCGACACAGCCATGTTTGGGCCCAAAGGCCTGCCTCAGGAGTCTTCTTTAGACTACAGACTAGGTGTCACACTCTAGAGGAGATTCTAAGTGTGATTGCAGAGGGCGTACGGCGCTATCAGCAGTGCTTCCCGCCTTTTTAAATATTTACCATACTAGCAAAAAAATGTGCAACACTTCTGTACAGCAAGTGAAATTGACAGGAATCGCCTACACAATATGGGAAGAATCCTGAGGCAGGTCATTGGGCCGAAACATGGCCATGTCGAGTCATTCTTGCTGATCAAAAAATCCTAGATCCTACAGCATCATCGTTTCATTCAGTCATCTTCACCGTCTCATGAGTGTGATTTTCTCTGCGAGGTTTTTGTTCTTCTCTATCCCCGTTTTCATGCACAGTACCCATCACTCATAAATATGAGAATTTCCAGTACATATGGTTACTCTGACGGTGAAGTAACAGCAGAAAAAGACCTGCACGGTCCATCCAGTCTGCCCAACAAGATAACTCATATTTGCTGCTTTTTGTGTATACCCTACTTTGATTTGTACCTGTGCTCTTCAGGGCACAGACCATATAAGTCTGCCCAGCACTATCCCCGCCTCCCAACCACCCGCCCCTCCTCCCAACCCCGGCTCCGGCACAGACCATACAAGTCTGTCCAGCACTATCCCTGCCTCCCAACCACCAGTCCCGCTGCCCACCACTGGCCCTGGCACAGACCGTACAAGTCTGTCCAGCACTATCCCCGCCTCCCAACCACCAGCCCCGCCTCCCAACCCCGGTTCCGGCACAGACCGCACAAGTCTGTCCAGCACTATCCCCGCCTCCCAACCACCAGTCCCGCTGCCCACCACTGGCCCCGGCACAGACCGTACAAGTCTGTCCAGCACTATCCCCGCCTCCCAACCACCAGTCCCGCTGCCCACCACCGGCCCTGGCACAGACCGTACAAGTCTGTCCAGCACTATCCCCGCCTCCCAACCACCAGTCCCGCTGCCCACCACCGGCCCTGGCACAGACCGTACAAGTCTGTCCAGCACTATCCCCGCCTCCCAACCACCAGCCCCGCCTCCCGATCCTGACTAAGCTCCTGAGGATCCATTCCTTCGGCACAGGATTCCTGTAACCATTTGTACTGGAAATTCTCATATTTATGAGGGATGGATACTCTGCATATTTAAAACAAATGGACCACCAGAGTACTTGAAGAACAGTCTCCAGCGAGAGAACCATTTTATAATTTTCTACAAACAGTACCGAAGTTTCCGAAAGCAGATAAGCCACCTTTGCAAAGAATTTTCTTTGTAACTTCTAATGAAAAAAAGAACATCCGAGGTCCCTGTGGATTTAAATATCTCCCATACATTGGAATTATCAGACTCGGCGAAAATTGGTATCTTTTGTTTTTCATCAGGTTAGGGATTCGGTTCTGGGATTATATTTTAAGACTTCCGATACTTCGTTCATGGGTGAGAGAGAGTGCAGCAGGTGTTTTCTCTGCTGTCTCTAAATGGACACAGTCTAGATGGAAGAAGTTATTGGAGTTCCATTCCATCGAATTAGGAGCTTCTTCCCAACTTACTGTGTAAATGTTGCATTATCAGAATGGTCGATGTACGTTCTATGAGCCTTCTCAGTTGAGATTTGTTTCTTGAAGAAAAGGGTGTAACCTCTGTTTGACCCTCCAGTTTTGATTGTCTAGGATTATTGTTTGAAGTCGGGTCTAGTGAATATGAGGAGAGGGGATTTTCTTACTTATTGCTTGTATTTGTTTTTCCTAAAAATGTCCATCTTTCCATGGATTTACTCTTTTCGATCCTATGTGGACTATGTTTAAGTTTTATTTTCTACTTTTGAATGTATATTACAATTTCCTTTGTTTAGTAATCTGAATTTCTTGTAAAAGAATTATGTCTGTTGTAAAAATTGAAATGCAAAGTGAAAAAAAAAGAAAGAAAAAAAAAGCAGCTTCAAATAAAATCATGTTCTTAATTGTCATAGCATTACAGACCTATGAGGAATGAAAGTGAGTTCTCATCCCATAATGTTCATCCTATTATGATATAAAGAGTTGCCTAATATCAGAGTTATATAAGTTTAAAATACATTATAATAACCTCTCTCTCTCTGCCCTTACTGTCACATGGCAGCTTTTTAAAAAGGGATAATTCAACTAATTTTAGAACTATTATTTAAGAATCTGGCTGTGTATCTTTTTCTAGTAGAGGGGCAATTAACTGACTGGCACTCTGAACGCAAAATTTTCAAATTTAGCTCCTAGATCTGGTAACATATGTTACACTCCGCCATCTCACAAAGACCTACCTACTGACTGACCCACCAGATGGAACCTTGGTTGGTACTGGTTTGTAAACATTCATCTCCGCTAGCTGGAGGGGGGGGGGGTCTTTCACTAAGCTGAAGTAGCGTTTTTAGTGTGTGATAATGATTGGCGTGCGCTAACCCCTAGAGATGCCCATATTTCTCTAGCATTTAGCACATGCTGAAAACGCTACCGCAACTTAGTAAAAGACCCCCATGGATTGTTATAGTGACTGAGAACTCCAAATCCCAGAATGCCAAGGACTGGCTTCAGTTTTGTCCAACTAACTTATAAAAGGCCCTCTGGAATGCAGTGCAAAAAATCCATTAGAACAAGATGGTATATTCCTCACATACTAATAGAATGTGTCTTCCCACTGGGATGAGTATTGGGTGTACCAAGTAACGTAGTAGCATAGTATATGATGGCAGATAAAAGACCTGTATGGTCCATCCAGTCTGCCCAACAAGATAAACTCATTTTACATGGTATGTGATATTTTATATGTATAACCGAGTTTGATTTGTCAGATTGAGCAGTGTTTCTTTGCATTTTTTGGAAATTTTGGACTTTTGCAAGACCTAGATGAAGGTGGCTTTGCCGAAACACAGACCGTGTCCAGTCTGTCCAATAAAATTTGAGTTGATACCCCCAACCCCCAATCCCGAAGGCTCTGTGTGCTTTTACTCTTGGCTCCTGAACAATTTAAAAAATAGAATTTTTGAAGATACATCACAGTACAGCTCTAAGTACGGACATCTATCTTTTTGTAAATCAAAATTGAACTGGTCCAAACAATTTCAAATGGCAGGGGTGATAAATTAAATATCCATCAAGACCCAATGCTCACATATCTCTATCCAAATTATCTAGATGTGCCACATCAAGCCAAAGATGGTTGGGAGGAGGGGCTGGTGGTTGGGAGGTGGGGATAGTGCTGGGCAGACTTATACGGTCTGTGCCCTGAAGAGCACAGGTATAAATCAAAGTAGGGTATACACAAAAAGCAGCAAATATGAGTTATCTTGTTGGGCAGACTGGATGGACTGTACAGGTCTTTTTCTGCCGTCATCTACTATGTTACTATCCAGCTTATAATCGAAAGTAATCGCCGGCTATTTCCCGACACAAATCGGGATATGGCCGGCGATTTCGCAAAAGCGGCAAAAAGCATATATTTGAAAGCTACATTTGTGATAGCTTCGCCGCTTTCCCTTCGCCTCGCCGGCAAAAGTTCAAAGGGGCGTGTTGGCGGCGAAGCGAAGGCGGGACATGGGCAGGCTTGGGCGTGGCTACCAGATGGCCGGCTTTCACGGATAATGGAAAAATAAAACCCGGCGATAAGCAGTATTTCGCCGGGTTTACTTGGTCCTTTTATTTTCACGACCAAGCCTCAAAAAGGTGCCCCAACTGACCAGATGACCACTGGAGGGAATGGGGGATGACCTCCCCTTACTCCCCCAGTGGTCGCCAACCCCCTCCCACACTAAAATTATTAAAATACAAACCTTTTTTGCCAGCCTGTATGCCAGCCTCAAATGTCATACCCAGCACCCAGACAGCAGTATGCAGGTCCCTGGAACAGTTGTTGTTGGTTGCAGTGGACTGCAGAAAGGCAGAGCCAGGCCCATCCCCCCCCTACCTGTTCCACTTGTGGTGGGTAATGTTGAGCCCTCCCAAACCCCCCAAAACCCACTGTACCCACATGTAGGTGCCCCCCTTCAGGCCTTAGGGCTAGGGTAATGGTGCACACTTGTGGGCAGTGGGTTTTGGGGGGGATTTGGGGGACTCAGCACACAAGGGAAGGGTGCTATGCACCTGGAAGCTAATTTGGTCGTTTATAAAAGATGTTTGATGTGCCCCCTAGGGTGCCCGGTTGGTGTCCTGGCATGTGAGGGGGACCATTGCATTACAAATGCTGGCTCCTCCCACGGCCAAATGCCTTGGATTTTGCCGGGTTTGAGATCGCCGGCAGTTTTTTCCATTATTGCGGAAAAACAAAAGTGGCGATCTCAAACCCGGCGAAATCCAAGGCATTTCGCCGGCCCACACCGTATTATCGAAAAAAAAGATGGCCGGTCATCTTTTTTGAAAATACGGTTCCGGCCAGCTGTTGCGCCGCCGCCAAAATAGATCGCCGGCGACGATCGATTATTCCCCTCTATGTTACTATCAAGCCAAAGACCTCAGTAGTGAGGGAGGGAGTACAGGATACTACAGTAGATATTTTTAAAACAGAAAATAAAAATTACAAAGGGCCGCAATGGGATTTGAAGTGGTATCCTCCAACCAGCTGCTCTATTAGGCTACGCCTCCACATGGATGTCTGTATGATTGTTTTATAATATTTATTATTTATTTTACAGATTTATAGACCACTTAAAGCGGTTTACAAAAAGTGGTGAACACAGTAAAAATTCAAAGGAAGGGAAATGAACTACAATAAATGTATATTAGGGCTGTTCATTTAACACGATTAATTGCGTTAAAAATATTAGTGCAAGAGAAAAAATTTAACTCGATTAATCGCATAATGCTGCTCTCGCCAATAAGGAGGGAGAAAAATGACAAAAAGTTGAATGTGAAAGATGTTATAGGGGAAGAAGTGAAGGGAAGAAGTGAAGAAGAGAGGAGGAGAGAAAAGAAATAGTGAAGAAAGAGGAGGCCCTGAAAATAGAGTTCAGAGGAACAGAACCAGAGACAGGCAATAAGATGATTAAAAAAATAAATCAGACAACAAAGGTAAGAAAAATGATTTTATTTTCAGTTTAGTAACTGAAGTACAATACGTCAGTTTTCAGAATTGACATCTGCAGTCTATATTTTGCACTGTACAGGTGAAAATCTGAGGGGGACACTTTATGCGATTAATCGTGTGATAACATTTTTAGCCACGGTTAATGGTGCAATTAAACTTTATATATATACATAAAAAAGTTTAATTGCACAATTAATCGTGGCAAAAAAAAGTTTAATTGCAGAATGAATTCTGTCAGAAAGTTTTAATCACACAATTAATTGCGGCAAGAAATTTTTAACGCACGATTAATCGCATAAAGTGTCCCCCTCAGATTTTCACCTGTACAGTGTGTGTATATACACACACACATATATATATACTGTACATATATATATATATATATATATATACACACACACACACACACACACACACACATACATATACATACAGTGCAATCCGCTTAAGTGCAAGGGTCTGGGACGAAAGAAATACATGCAGTTAACCGGAGCGTGCACTTAACCGTTGTGACCCAAAGAAGCTTGACATCTGATAAACATATGTCTAGTACTGTTTATTATACGTACAGTCTCCATTAACTGACGTTAGGCTTACTTGAAGTAATCATTCATAGTCCTCTGTACACTCTTGTGTCTGAGTTCCATAGACTACGTCTGCCAGATGGTAAAAACTGTCATAGCACTGACATCCAGTGGCCTCCAGATAGGCCCGCATGGTGTTGAGACTCTCTAGCGCTCTTGCAAAAGTGACAGGTTGTTGAATTTCGTCGGCATGTGCCTCAATGCTCATTTCCATCATCTGTTTCATCATCAGCCGTTGCCTGCATGTAGACGCATATCTCGACATCAGTGCTGTCGTCAACTGTTTGTAGATCGTAATCAACAGCTACGTAGTGATGAAACTCCTCTTCAACACCGGCTGAGATGTCAATAGCCTATTCATCTGACGCGTTTGCAACAGCTGCATCTGTTTCGTCCCTCTCCACATCCCTAACAAAGCTTGCCCGCTTGTAGCAGTTCACAGTGGTTGCCTGTGTAACATGATTCCAGGCTTCTTTCTGCATATGTAGGGAATCCAACAGTGATAGATTATGAGTCAGTTCAACAGCACGATTATCCTTGCCAGTCTGGTCATCCAAAACGCTCATCAGACATCGTAGCACAAGAGCCCGATAATGTTGTTTGAAATTGGCTATTATGCCTTGATCCATAGGTTGGATCAGAGAGGTAGTGTTTGGTGGCAGGAAAACCACCTTGATGTAGACAGCCTGACATCACTGTGTGCAGCACAATTATCACAAAGCAACAAAATCACTTTTGTGCCCGCATTCTAGTGTCTAACTTCTTTAGCCACTACTTCCAAATTTCCCCAGTCATCCATGAATTTGCGTTAGCCTCGTATGACACAGAAAGTCGCTTAACATTCTTGAAGCAACAGGGCTGTTTGCTCTTTCCAATGACTAGTGGTTCCAACTTCTCACTCCCATCCATATTGCAGCAAAGGAGGATCGCCAGTCAGTCCTTCTAAGTTTTACTTCCTGTAGTTTCATCTTGTTTGAATGCAAGTATTCCATCAGGAATCACTCACCAGTAGAGACCATTTTCGTCAGCATTGAAAATGTCACAAGGTACAAACTTGTTCAAGATGGTAGGAAGAACTGAAACAACCCAATTTTCAGCACCAAAGTCATCAGTGTCTTGTTTTTCACCATGCTATTTCTTGAATTTTATGTTGTTCCTCTCCTTCCATCTTTCCAACCATCCAACAGTGGCTTTGAATTCAGTTAGTCCAAGACTTTCAGCTAGCTGATTAGCTTTCTCCATAAGCAGTGGACCACTGACAGGAAACTATCTGCTTCTGACTTGAGAAAACCACCGAAGAAGAGCATCTTCTACCTCCTCAGCTTTTCCTGCCCGTTTTCGTTTCCGGTGTGGATTTGTGTTGTTTTGCCAGTCTTCCAGAAGCTGGTCTTTCTGCTTCAAGATACATGAAATTTGACTGGGATTGACACCATATTCTTTAGCAATAGATGCTTGACTTTGTTATCTAATTTTTTTAAAGAACTTCTATTCATTCAGCCAGTGTTAAAGTCTTACAGTTGTGCGACGATGACGACTCCGGTGTACACTCCAACAACATTCTTTCACTTATTCTGCCCGTGGCAGTTAACCAACGAGATTTCAAATTTACCGCCCCTTTGTCACGCACCAATCGGCTTATGTGGAGTCTTTCCTGCAGAGGAGCGGTCTTAAACCATGCATATAAGTGAATCTTGCACTTATTAGTGGTGCGTGAAACCGAAGTTTGTCCCCATAGAAACTGATGGCGCCAAAAACGGGACCAAAGTACGGCATGCAGTTAAATCCAACGTGCACTGTATATGTATATACAAAAGTCCATCAAGCCCAGTATCCTGTTCCCAACAGTGGCCAATCCAGGTCACAAGTACCCTGGCAAGATCCCATAACAGCACAATACATTTTATGCTGGTTATCCCAATATTTATATAAGAAACAGATAGGATACACTACACATACAGAGGATGTCAGAAATAGTAATGGGAATCGGAAGGGAAAAAGGGAGGTGGAGGGTGAAGCCAGAAGGGAGAGGTCAGGTACTCCTGTTAAGTGAGTACTAAGACTCTCCTGATTAGTTTTGATCAAAGGCCAAGTTAAAGAGCCATGTTTTTAGACCTATTTTGATTTGTGGGAAGGTTCACCATGAATCACATTAGGGAGCGAGTTCCAATAGTAAGGTGCTGCAATGAAAAAAAGCAGAGGAGCGTGTGGTTTCCATAGTAGCCTTTTTTGGGCCGGGGAGAATTAACCGATGACCATCCAATGAATAAGGGGAATAAGGAATAGTAAGCGTTGAAAAATAGCCAGGAACACCTGCTCTAAAAGTAAGTGAGAGAAGCTTAGACTGAACCCTTTGTGCGACCAGTAACCAGTGATGCTTTTCTAGCAATGGTAGGGAGCTGTCGTAACGACGTGCATGACAGAAGGCGTATGGCTGTGTTTTGAAGCGATTAAGTGGTTTTTTTTAATCGAAAACGAGGACAACTTAGGAAAATGATATTACAATAGTCGAGCCTTGTGATAAGTCAGGACAATAAAAGAGAATGAAAGGAATTAAAGTCAAAATAGCATTGAACAGATCGAAATTGGCGTAGGGTGAAGAAACCAGTTTTACAAACTCAGGAGATATGCTGATCGAAAGAGATAGGAGTCTAGGATAACTCCCAGATATGGCCATGTCACTCTCCTTCTTTTAAAACATCATTGGTTATTAGTCACTTATCATGCCCACATAGGCGGTCGGTGGCCCTACTGTTTGGGGAGGCTAAAGGGGGCGGGGTTAGGGGTGGGGCGAGGGGTGGAGCTTAAATCCATAATTGTCTGATAACACGCAGAAAAAATAAATAAATAAAAATAAAAGTCACAATCGCTCAACTGCAAAACACTATGCACAACTTTGTGCAAAAACACACTCAGAAACTTACTGTACCATAAATATTACACTGGGCAGAACCTAATACACCAATATACCACCCATACGGAAAATGCAGACCGTCAACAATATAAAACAAGGGATCATAATATCACAATTCTCATGTACAGCCACAAAACACCCTAATTCATGTTTAATGTGGGATAAAATGCCATAAATAAGTAAATAAATAAATATAAACTTTTAATGTTGAGCACCTGATTCTCAAAGTGGACATATTCCAAACACTATAATGACAATAAAATGATCTTTTCTACCTTTGTTTGGTGACTTTTTCTGATCATGCTGGTCCAGTATCTGCTGCTATCTGTTCTCAGTGCAGGTCAGGAAGTCATCCTCATTAAATATCTCCCTGGCAACCCAGGACACCTCCAGCCCAGGGGCGTATCTGCGTGGGGCCTCAGGGGCCCGGGCCCCCGCAGATTTTGCCCTGGACCCCCCTACCGCCATCAACCCTCCCCCGCTGCCATTGCTTACTTTTGCTGGCGGGGGACCCCAACCCCAGCCAGCCGAGGTCTGCTTCCACCTGCCGCTGCCGTAAAAACTTCTTCTTCAGCCGGCGGGGGACCCCAAACCCCCGCCAGCCGCCCCGCGGTGTTTAAAATTCATCTTCGGCCTCCATGGTCGTGCTGCTGTGATAGGCGCTGTTGAAATCCACTTCGGAGTCTGACGTCGCAGCACGTACAACGTACAACGACGTCAGACTCCGAAGTGGATTTCAACAGCGCCTATCACAGCAGCACGGCCACGGAGGCCGAAGATGAATTTTAAACACCGCGGGGTGGCTGGCGGGGGTTTGGGGTCCCCCGCCGGCTGAAGAAGAAGTTTTTACGGCAGCAGCAGGTGGAAGCAGACCTCGGCTGGCGGGGGTTGGGGTCCCCCGCCAGCAAAAGTAAGCAACGGCAGCGGGGGAGGGTTGGCGGCGGGAGGGGGGTGGAGAGAGTCATTGGTGGCGGTGGGGGCTCGGCGGTGGGGACTCGGCGGCAGCGGCGGCAGCGGGGGGGGGGGCTAAAATGTGCCCCCTCCCTCTGGCTCTGGCCCCCCCTACCGCCGGAGTCCAGATACGCCCCTGCTCCAGCCACCCCCTTCCCCCGCTCTCCCAGCAGTAAGGTAAACAAACCATAAACCAATTTCTACAACAGGACAAGGCTAGAGGGCTTTCACTGCAGCTCCTGCTGTGAGGATGGAGGTAAATCAACAATTTAAACCCCTCAGAGCACAGCAGGGTAGGCTTAGCCTGTCCAAGCCTCTTATACCGGGCGCTTATGCATGCCCACTTTTAATAATTCTTGCCCATAAGGCGATCTACTCCAATTCCCCTTCCTACCTTGCCTCCCTTATCAAGCCTTATTTGTCCTTTTGCCTCCTCCGCTTATCCGGTACACTTCGTCTCCACATCCCTCCCCAATCTTGAGACTATAAGAGACTCAGGGGATGATATTCAGACTGCGGGAGGCAGTTTCCGGTGACCGGCCTTGAATATCCGGGTTTAAACTTAATTGACAAAGCCAATATCCAGCACTGGCCACAAAACCTAGCCAGCAATAAGTTGAATATTAGCGGATAGCTGGCTATATCTTACTCTCACAATATAAATGGTTAGCCACTAAGCACTGACTGGGAATATTCAGTGGCAGATAACCTACTATTACTACTACTAATTATTCTATAGCACTACTAGATGTACGCAGCGCTGTACACATTATATACAGGTACTTTCTCTGTCCCTAGAGGGCTCACAATCTAAGTTTTGGTACCTGGGGCAATGGAGGGTTAAGTGACTTGCCCAAGGTCACAAGGAGCTGGGAATTGAACCCAGGTTGCCAGGATCAAGGTCTGCTGCACTAACCATTAGGCCACTCCTATCTTCCACTGACCAGTAATGGGTAGCCGGTTAAGCACTATTTAACCAGCCAGGAGATAAGAATATTGTGGAAGGGGAGGGTCAGCCTTTTTCTGTGTTGCTACTACTTTCTGGAATTGGTTACTGGCTTCACTACAACTGGAAGCTTCATTTCTTAGGTTTAAAATATCTCTGAAAAACTTACCTCTTCAGTAAGGCTTTTGGGTCAGCCTGTGGAGTGGGCTAGTGCACATGGATAAACTGACATACACTACTTTTCCCTTCCACTTCTTTCCACTCTATCCCTCCCTTTTTTCTGTTCAGATATTGGAATTCCTTTCCAGTTTCTTTCTTTTTTTCCCCCCATTAGTATTGCAAAATTGCCCTGTTTTGTGGTATATCAAATCGAATACACAAACCTAATGTGCAAAATACTGGCAATCATATAATTAAGACGGCACAGTAGAACATTTAAAAACAGAAATATGATATAATGTCAGCACAATACAGTGAAACACCTTAAGAGACAGCAGAAGGGACACACTGACACACTATAATTCACAACTGATCACAAATTTAACCCCCCCCCCCCCCTCCGTATATCATTTCATTGTCGCTAACGATACTACCAGAGAATAAAAGAATTAACGGTGGCGATTATGAGGAGGTGGTGGTGGTGGATTGGAGGCCTGCAACAGTTCCATTTGGGGCTGTTGCTATGTTTTTGTAAGACTCAATTCAAGATTTTGTCATCTAATTTGAAAGAAAGAGGTTATCGCTCCATAGTGCTTTGTCAAGCCTACAAAAGACCTAAATACAGTATCATGAACCTTTTCCTTTCTCTTTAATGTTTGACATCATTATGGGCCCCTTTTACTAAGCCACATAGGCGCCTACACGCACCAAATACGTGCCAAATTGGAGGTTACCGCATGGCCCTTGTGGTAATTTCAATTTTAGTGCACATAATGGACGCGCACCAAGTGGCATTTGACATGCGTAGGTCATTACCGCCCAGATTATTTACCCCTAGGTCTATAGCTGGCGATAAGGTCTCAGACCAAAAATGGATGCGTGGAAATTTTGATTTTGCCACACATCCATTTTTGGCAAAAATTTTAAAAAGCAGCCTTTTTTACAGGTGCGCTAAAAAATGGATTGGCGCGCACCCAAAACCCGCGCCTACACTACCGCAAGCCATTTTTCAGCATGCCTTTGTAAAAGGACCCTTTTGTTTCTAAAACATCTAACTGGTCAAATGAAATGAACAACGCCTATTCGACGACGCCATCTTTGTGATGTGAGGGCAATGAAAGAAACTATGAGCGGCCGTGCTTGCTTGTAAATGTGATTCTGCCATCAGATGTTTACTGTATAAGACTATCTTATGCTTATTTTTAAACATCCCTTTTCATAGGAAGAGCGGCAGTGTTTGTTTCAAAGCAGCATGAAATCGGTACTCGGCTGTTACAATTGAAGATTCCACGCTAGCAATTGAAAGTACTCAATGCCCCTGACGAAGCTTATGTGAAACAGTGGCCCCTTCGGGTTTCTGTATAAGTTAAGGGCCTGATATTCAGCCAGCAGTGGGCAGCGGTTTTGCTGTTCATTGCCAGTCTTAAACCCAGATATTCAATGCTGGGCCGTTTCCGGTGACTGGCACTGGAGATCGGGGGGGGGGGGGGGTTAGCCACTAAAAATGTTAAATTGCAATATTCAGCACTAACCAGTTAACTTTGGCAGTTAAAGATAGGACCGCATAAATACCTAACCTATTTGACTGCTAAACTTATCCAGTTAGGCATCGAATACCAGCGCCTAACTGGATAAGTCTTGCGATATAGCCGTTTGTGCACTAGGCACTAACCTGCAATATTCAGCAGAGATAACCAGTTATCTCCCACCAAATATTAGTGGTTTGGTGCAGATATGCTAAATAAACAGTCAGTGGCCGGTCAGTCTGGTCAGTCTGGCCAGTTAGTTTTAAATATCGGGGGTGGGGAGGGGGGTAAGTAAATAACTTCTGCATATTTTGTGGAACATTGCACAGTTTTGCACTGGCACAAAATATATTGGTATATTAAAAAAAAAAAAAGTTTTTTTTTAGACCAAAGTTCATACAATCCATGTTACCAGCCTTAATGCTTCAGTTTTAAACAGGGTGTTTGAGGTCTTTTCCTCCAGTTTCTAAGACATATAAAAGTTATGTTCTGTTTTGAATATACAAAACTTTGGTTGATCTTTTGACATTTATCTAGTTCATAAGAGCGTCAGCTAGGTTTTATGCCATCTCTCAAGTGTGAGTTTCTACACATATATCACCATATTGCTAGTCTTTCAGTTGCTCCAGTAGCAGTTATTACAGACTTCTAGGAACTCATTCTTCATGCCTGCAAGCTGTAGACGGAGAATCTGCCCTCAGTCTGCCCAAATTACTTCCTTTAGACCCCAGTTCACCTCTGGCTTTCCCTTCACGGCTAAGGATCCTCTGTGCCTAACCCAAGCTTTCCACCACAAGGCTGTTCCATGCACTCACCATCCTTTCAATCAAGCACTTTATGAAAAACATTTCTATGCAGCTTTACTCATCAGACCTCCCCAGCCCTGGCATCTTTCCCAGTACCGTCTTAATTAAGCATAATTCTTGCTTTTCAGATTAACATCCACCTATAACTGCACCTTTCCTAGACCATTTCATTTTTTTGATGGTTTAGCTTTCATTAGTACTTCTAAAGATGAATCTTCTGCGCATGGTACTACCTCTACAAATGGTCTATCTTTTGATTTTCTGAGGGGGCTTGAGCGAACATTGCTTATTTTGCTTCATCACAAGCAGCTTTGCTCCCTGCATCTATGCAAACAACTTTCAGCATCATTATTTAATGAGGCCAAGCACTGCCTCCCGGCTTTATGTACACATCCCAACATTTGTGCACACACATATCTTTTCAGCCCCAACATGCTCTGAACCGCCCAGCCATTTAAGGTTTGTCACTGGCAGAAACTAAGGGCTCTGGCTCCACATAATTTCCAGTCATCTAGATTTAAAGGGATAAGTATCCATGGGACTTCGCCAAGAAAGCCCATCTTCCACAAGCTAGGCGATCCAATCATCCAATGTGTTACAGGCACAGGAGAATGCAATGAGATAGGACAGCACTGCAGCCTAGAGCAAAGTTGGGCTGTGTAACAGGTGCAGGGACTCCACTAAGTTTTAAAAATAAACTCAAGAAATCATATAGTAAACAAAAGAGACTGTGTTATGTTTATCCACAAGCACAAATTTCATATACAATCCGGATGTCAAATCCTAGAATCATAAGGTATAGAGGGAAATATCACTTTTCTCATTTTTGATTTCAGATGCAGGTGCTACAAAAGTTGTGTGTGTGATTTATAGTCTAGGTTCCAGCTGTACCTGTCACCACTATGATACCTATTACTGATATATGGTATAATCTATGCAGATGAATCTGTGAGAAATACAGAACGTGTTGCTTTTGTTACACAGATTTCTTGAATAAACCTTTGACCATTTTTAGGTCTCCAGCTGGCCTGGTAAGTATTACGTATACTGCATCACAGGACAAAATAGTCCACCCAGTCACAATCCCCCTAATTCTATAAACTTGAGCACTCAAATTTGCACGATCATGTTACAGGATAAGGTCAGTTGTATATGTAACTTAAATTCAATGATTGGCTGTAATTGGTACAATTTAGCAGTTTCATGTGTAACTGCCCTTTGTCGCTCTTCTATAAGTTGTGCGCTCAAATTCCAGACTGCACAACTTCAGGGGGGGGCGGACGTGGACCTGGGAGAGGCATGGGTGGGTTGTGGGTGTGTCATACAGTTAACACACATGCAGGTTAGGCTAGTGTTGTTCTTTAATGACAGTTGCGTTATACGACAGTTTTCATTATAGAATCTGTACTTAGCATGCATCATCCCAGCACCTAAAATTTTGCTGACTTTTTTTTTTTTGTTACATTTGTACCCCGTGCTTTCCCACTCATGGCAGGCTCAATGCAGCTTACATGGGGCAATGGAGGGTTAAGTGACTTGCCCAGAGTCACAAGGAGCTGCCTGTGCCTGAGGTGGGAATCGAACTCAGTTCCTCAGGACCAAAGTCCACCACCCTAACCACTAGGCCACTCCTCCACTGTTGCCACTATAGAGATTCTACATGGAATGTTAATGTTGCTATTCCACTAGCAACATTCCATGTAGAAGTCGGCCCTTGCAGATCACCAATGTGGCCGCGCAGGCTTCTGCTTCTGTGAGTCTGACGTCCTGCACGTACAGTGGGGGAAATAAGTATTTGATCCCTTGCTGATTTTGTAAGTTTGCCCACTGACAAAGACATGAGCAGCCCATAATTGAAGGGTAGGTTATTGGTAACAGTGAGAGATAGCACATCACAAATTAAATCCGGAAAATCACATTGTGGAAAGTATATGAATTTATTTGCATTCTGCAGAGGGAAATAAGTATTTGATCCCCCACCAACCAGTAAGAGATCTGGCCCCTACAGACCAGGTAGATGCTCCAAATCAACTCGTTACCTGCATGACAGACAGCTGTCGGCAATGGTCACCTGTATGAAAGACACCTGTCCACAGACTCAGTGAATCAGTCAGACTCTAACCTCTACAAAATGGCCAAGAGCAAGGAGCTGTCTAAGGATGTCAGGGACAAGATCATACACCTGCACAAGGCTGGAATGGGCTACAAAACCATCAGTAAGACGCTGGGCGAGAAGGAGACAACTGTTGGTGCCATAGTAAGAAAATGGAAGAAGTACAAAATGACTGTCAATCGACAAAGATCTGGGGCTCCACGCAAAATCTCACCTCGTGGGGTATCCTTGATCATGAGGAAGGTTAGAAATCAGCCTACAACTACAAGGGGGGAACTTGTCAATGATCTCAAGGCAGCTGGGACCACTGTCACCACGAAAACCATTGGTAACACATTACGACATAACGGATTGCAATCCTGCAGTGCCCGCAAGGTCCCCCTGCTCCGAAAGGCACATGTGACGGCCCGTCTGAAGTTTGCCAGTGAACACCTGGATGATGCCGAGAGTGATTGGGAGAAGGTGCTGTGGTCAGATGAGACAAAAATTGAGCTCTTTGGCATGAACTCAACTCGCCGTGTTTGGAGGAAGAGAAATGCTGCCTATGACCCAAAGAACACCGTCCCCACTGTCAAGCATGGAGGTGGAAATGTTATGTTTTGGGGGTGTTTCTCTGCTAAGGGCACAGGACTACTTCACCGCATCAATGGGAGAATGGATGGGGCCATGTACCGTACAATTCTGAGTGACAACCTCCTTCCCTCCGCCAGGGCCTTAAAAATGGGTCGTGGCTGGGTCTTCCAGCACGACAATGACCCAAAACATACAGCCAAGGCAACAAAGGAGTGGCTCAGGAAGAAGCACATTAGGGTCATGGAGTGGCCTAGCCAGTCACCAGACCTTAATCCCATTGAAAACTTATGGAGGGAGCTGAAGCTGCGAGTTGCCAAGCGACAGCCCAGAACTCTTAATGATTTAGAGATGATCTGCAAAGAGGAGTGGACCAAAATTCCTCCTGACATGTGTGCAAACCTCATCATCAACTACAGAAGACGTCTGACCGCTGTGCTTGCCAACAAGGGTTTTGCCACCAAGTATTAGGTCTTGTTTGCCAGAGGGATTAAATACTTATTTCCCTCTGCAGAATGCAAATAAATTCATATACTTTCCACAATGTGATTTTCCGGATTTAATTTGTGATGTGCTATCTCTCACTGTTACCAATAACCTACCCTTCAATTATGGGCTGCTCATGTCTTTGTCAGTGGGCAAACTTACAAAATCAGCAAGGGATCAAATACTTATTTCCCCCACTGTATGTGCAGGACGTCAGACTCACAGAAACAGAAGCCTGCGCAGCCTTCTACATGGAATGTTGCTAGTGGAATAGCAACATTAACATTCCATGTAGAATCTCAAAGAGTAGCAAAATTCCATGTAGAATCTCCAATAGTATCTATTTTATTTTTGTTACATTTTTACCCTGCACTTTCCCACTCATGGCAGGCTCAATGCAGCTTACATGGGGCAATGGAGGGTTAAGTGACTTGCCCAGAGTCACAAGGAGCTGCCTGTGCCCTGAAGTGGGAATCGAACTCAGTTCCTCAGGACCAATATCCACCACCCTAACCACTAGGCCACTCCTCCACTTTTGAGAATTTACCCCAATGTGCCTATCCTAAAGAGCTTATTTGTTATGTTTGAACACAGGGAGATTAAGGAGTAGACAAGAGTCTGATTTGCAACCTGGAAGTCAAAGTTCAGAGTCAGAATCCTGACAGCAGCAGTCCCACCAGTTAATTCTGATGTCTACAAGCCGCAGAAGGGCCTTATTCCAAAAAAAGCTTTGCTTTTGTATTAGGCACAGAATAGGAAAAGTTCTTTTGGAATAAGGTTAGAAGGTTTGGAGATAAAAATAAGCAAAAACTGTCCACAAGTAAAGTTTCTCAAGTCCATTTCTGACCAAAATATGCATCTGCCCAAGCTCAGCGAAGCGCAGTAGCCAAGCTGTATGGATAGTAGAGGCACAAAGAAATAAAGTGGTTTGCTCAAGGTCCCTCCCAAGAGTCATTTGAGAGGGAAGAGGAATGGAAGTCTTGTACAGTACAGCTGCTGGACCAGATGGGCTCTGGCAAAGAGAAGGCCTTGCAGAACAAAGGCATTGCAAGAAGAGGCAGTGGGAGGGGACCAAGAGTGAGATTTCAGTGCTCTGAATAACAGTTGTGTCTTGTGAATCAGTAAGTGATTCAGTGTGCAGACTCCATTCAGGTTCTTCAAGATCTGCTGGTGGGACACAGATTACCTCTAGGCTTTATGCTTCTTAGTTTGATTTCCTCCCCACCCCCATATATGTTTTTTGTTTCCTCATTTATACTTTCAGGAAAAATAAGGCATACATTTTGGTATTATGAACACATTTTTTCTTTTGCTTGAGCTCCCTCATGCTTTGCATGTTATTAGTGAATTGCCTGCACAGTATTCCTGTACAGGACAGAGCCTGCATCTCGGTTTGTTTAGCAGTGGGAGAGAGTGAAGAAGAGGCACTTTAAAAAAAAAAACATTACATTTTTTTTGGGGGGGAGGGGGGTTAATGTTATAAAAATATAATTTCTGAGGAGATTAACTAGAAAAATCTCAAATCTTAATGGCTTTGTCTGCTCCTAACATCGACTCAAGTTAGTTATCTACCCATCCCCCCCCCTCCCATCACAGCAACTTTAAACAAAGCTTCAATTATAAACATTTACAATACATGGGTTGATTTATTTACAGAACACACTTATGCATCTGGAATTCTACTGTAACAAAAAACTGGAATAACAGAAATCAAGTCTACGCCTAGCACTTAACACCCATCCCAGCTCACACCCTGGCATGGGATTAATTCACATATGGCAATACAGCATAGTCTAGTAATGAGACAATTTCAGGCGCTTTACAGATAATGTGATGAAAGTTCTTTGTCAGACCTGAAACACTAACAATTAGCTGGCATGCAAGAAAAAAAAAAAAATATATATATTACATCAAGAGGGCTTGGAATCCTTCTGCACTTTGTTGGATATAGCCTTGAAGCAATAGCACCCCCCCCCCCCCCCAAAGGAGGATTCTGAAATTAAAGTACTTTCAGAACTACAAAGTCTGTTTGCAATCACATGGCCTGCCAGCTGCCACCCCTGCCTCCCTCGCCCGCCGGATCTATTTCAGACCAAACTGTCAAGCTCTTATGCAGTGGTTAGCGTAGACTGCCTCTGATTATCAGAGAAAATGACGCCATGGCCTTATCCTTTCAGATTTCTTCTAACCCATCCACAAAATAAGATCCCAGCTTTGTTTTCACTCAGCTGTTGAAACAGGTTTTGGGGGAGGGGTTGTCTGGTAATTCCCTCTCTCTTTCTCCATTTTCTTCCAGCTCAGTCAGAACCTATGATCCTGTGTGTGGTAGCAGTGGTGTAGCCAAGGGTGGGCTCGGGTGGGCCCAGGCCCATCCACTTTGGGTTCAGGCCCACCCAATAGCAGCACATCTATAATGTGGCTGGCAGGGATTCTCAAGCCCCACCAGCCGAAAACTCCCAACTGTCCCTCCTGCATACCTTTTAAATAGCAGATCTTTGCCTGCAGCAAGCAGTGACTGATACATACTGTTTACACAGACCCCGAAGCCTTCCCTCTGATGTATTCCCGCATATGCAGAAACAGGAAGTTGCATCAGAGGAAAGACTGTGGGGCCAGCATGAGCAGTATGTATTAGTTGCTGCTCGCTGTTGGTGAAAATCTGCTATTTAAAAGGTATTCAGGGAAGGGCGGATGTTTGAGAGACCATATGGATGCAGGCAAGAGAGGGAGAGACCAAATCACTTGTAGGACAAGGTGGAGTTCTGCCCACCCATCTTGGGCCCAGGCCCACCCAAATTTGGGTGTCTGGCTACGCCCCTGTGTGGTAGAGATAGGCTGTCATTTCAAATACAGCGATACCTCAGTTTTCGTCGATAATCAAGTCTGAAAACAACGAAAACCGAGGCAATTATTTCCATATGAATAAAAACACTGGAAAGCAATGGAATTGTTTGGCTAGACGCGCAGGGTGATGCTCACACGAGAAACGACGCCACACTGAGCAGGAGAACGCGTTTTCGCAAAATTAGCAGCGAGGACACGTGGGCACGCCAACGAAATCCGAGGCAACTGACAAAAATCTGAGAAATTTTTCACGAAAAAAAAGACGAAAACCAAAACAGATGATAACCGAAGTCAACGAAAACCGAGGTATTACTGTAATATAAGAAAGGTCAACAAAATAGCCCATGTCCTCGTATGTTATTAACAATAAAAGCAACACCCTCCCAACACACATTTTGTGGGGGATTTTTTCTTCATTTGCCAATATTGGTGCACTCTTTCAGTAGTGCATACCCTCTTTGCAAATAATGTGCATTCTTAACATTGCCCCCACAATGAAATGAAGACTAACCAAAACAAAAACCCAAGGAAGCGGTACAATTTAGGGGGTGTAGTTTTGTGCATGAAAGAGGAGCAGGACATGGGTGTGATCCTGTGTGATAATCTTACGGCTGCCAAACAGGTAGAAAAGGCAACAGCAAAAGCTAGAAGGATGCTTGGGTGCATAGGGAGAGGAATGGCCAACATGAAAAAGGAGGAAATAGTGCCTCTGTATAGTTGCTGATGAGACCTCATTTACAGTACTGTGTACTATTCTGCAGACTGTACCTTCAAAAAGATATAAAACAAGATGGAATCTGTCCAGAGGGCAGCTTCTAAAATGGTCAGTGATCTTTGTCATAAAGCATATGGTGGACAGACTTATAGATCTCAATATGTGTACTTTGGAAGAAAAGCGGGAAAGAGGAGATAGGTATCCTATGTGGCATAAATGCACAGGAAGGGAGTCTCAATTGAAAGGAAGCTCTGGAATGAGGGGGCAAAGGGTGAAGGGGACAAGGGGACAGATGCAGAAGTTATATGAGGAAATACTTCTTCACAGAAAGGGTGGTGAATTCATGGAACTGCCAACTGCATCCTGGTGGAGATGAAAACTATCTGAATTTAAGAAAGCTTGGGACAAGTATATAGGATCTCTACAAGAGTGAAAGGGAGAGCAGATTAGATGGGCAGATTGGAGAGGCTGCATGGTCTTTATCTGCCTCTATTTTTCTCTTTTTCTTATTAAAACAAAATGAACAATATTGCAAATGACATGGGAAACAAACAAAATAAAAAGTTTTGGACTGCCCAGCCCTAGTGTCAGGAACTTCCATTCACAATCATCTGGGGGATTTTTCTTCTTTTGTAACAGACCCACCCTTTCAAAATGGCCACCAAGAGTTGAAGTCTTGCGAGGCCGCTTCAACTCTTGGTGGCCATTTTGAATCCCTAGACCGTCACAGCAACAGGATGCAGGGCAAGGGCAGCGCTCTGGGCAGGAAAGAGGGGGCTCTTTCCTGCCCCAAAGAGGTCACTAGACCACTAGGGCAGTAGATAGTAAGTAAGGGATGAGGAGGCTAGGATAGGCCCGCCCGTTTGTCCAGAAATCCAGACAAACGGGCGGACTGGCAAAACCCGTCTGGACATGTCCTCAAAAAGCGGGTAAATCCAGACATATGGTAACCCTAGATGGGGATGCTGAGACCCACCAGCCAAGTAAAGACTGGTGCTAATTCCAGCTCCTTGTTTCCAGCTCTGAGCGACAGAAACAAGCAGTGGACAATAGTGGCAGTCCATTTATTGGCTGGAGGGGCTCGGCATCCCTGCCAGCAAAGGTAAGCCTAGTATGCTCGCACAAGGGAGGGGGTGAGAGAAGCAGGTGTTGCCCCTCCAGTCCACCCCCGGCACCCCAAATTGCAGGGCTGGCTATGCCCAGAAAGAGAGCCCATTGTTAAAAATTTACCAGCACCCCCCCCCCCCCCCCCCACTCCAGTCTGAGGCCTGTTACTTCACAAGCCTAGGAACAAAGGTAAAGTCTCTCTACTTCAGAGAAATGTCTTAATCAGGACCATGGTTGACAGGGATCAAAAAACACTCTGTAGCTTGTGATTACCATGTTCCAAACAGTCTGTAAATTTCTGCTCTCTCTCTCTCTCTCTCTCTCTCTGAGTTTCCTGGTCTAGCCCAAACAGCCCTCAGAACAAGGCTTACAAGTCTTCAAATTGAAAGTTTGCTTACCTCAGCCAGGTCACAATAGTAAGACATATGGTGTAAAGGTGTATGACGGTACTTCAGTTCTTCCTTCCATGGGCCCGCTTAACCCCACTCTGGCCCTGCCTTTTATATTTCCTGGTTCCTGCCCTTTAAGCTGCACCCCTCTCATCTCACTTCCTCTCTGGACAGGACTAGTGCAGTGGCGTAGCCAAGGGTGGGCCTGGGTGGGCCCAGGCCCACCCAGTAACAGCATACCTATGATGTGGCTGGCAGGGATCCCCAAGCCCCACCAGTCGAAAACTCCTAACAACTGTCCCTCCTGCATACCTTGTAAATAGCAGATCTTCATCTGCAGTGAGCAGCGACTGATACATACTGCTCGCACCGGCCCCACAGCCTTCCCTCTGATGTAGTACTGCCTATGCGGAAACAGGAAGTTGCATCAGAGGGAAGGCTGAGGGGCCAACATGAGCAGCATGTATTATGCTGCTCGCTGACAGTGAAAATCTGCTATTTAAAAGGTATGTGGGGGGGGGGGGGAGGATATTTGAGAGACCATATGGAATGCAGGCAAGAGAGGGAGAGACCAAATCACTTGTGGGACTTCTTCTGCCCACCAATCTTCGGCCCAGGCCCACCCAAAATTGGGTGCCTAGCTACGCCCCTGGACTAGTGGTTTTAAGGTGGTTCAGAATATTTGAGGGATCCCTTAGGGGCAGCATTCTGCATACCACCTCACAGTTTGCTTTATGAAGCAGTCAATTGGTACCCTAGAGTCTTTATAGACTATTCATGTTCACTGAGAATTCCTCTTTTCAAAAATAATAATTTAATGATTGTGAATAGCTTCCAATTTTTGTGATATTAAAGTGTCTTATTTATGTAAGACACAGAGAGCCATTTTTGGTTATGAGAGACTGACTTTTGATAGCAAAAGATCAGAATCTGTCATCAGAATACAAGCTCAGACAGGTCGAGGGTGTATCAAACCCTCAGCAGTCATACTGGCTATGTATATCCATCTTTCATTAATGTCCGGATGACTACACCCCACTATTTAGTGTATGCAGCATTTGCTATATTAAATTATTTTGTTTCAAGGAGGAGATGCTGTCCCAGGCACCAGAGCATGGTCTTGACCTGGCACCACAAAACCAAGCTGGTGCAAGCCAAGAGCTTAGTAGGGATGTGCAATGCACTAAAATCTTCAATTCCTTTGGGCTTTCCCCCAATTTGTAGATATTTCATTTGTTTCATTTCACATATTCATTTTTATTAAAAAAAATTGTTAACATACAATACAACTTAATACCTACTAACTGACTGGAGTATCACCCATTGGGACAGATCCTTGACCACGAGAAGACAACAAATCTGCAACTGAATCTTCAGGATCCACGCGCCATATCAAAATGAACCCCCAGATATTCCGACTAACTAGGGGAAAGAAAACTCTTGGCCATATTGACAATCCAACCCAGATGCTGAAGCAGCTGGACTATTCGAGACGTGGCTATTCGGCTCTCCTTGATAGACTTCGTTGGTATCAGCTAGTCGTCCAAGTAGGGGTGCACCAGAATTCCATCCTGCCTGAAGCAGCCACCATCACCTTTGAGAAGGACCATGGTGCTGTAACCAAGCCAAAGGGCAGTTCCCGAAACTAGTAGTGCTCCCCCAAGACTGCAAACTGGAGAAATTGATGATCCTGACGAATTGGAATATGAAGGTATGCCTCTTGACAGATCCAGGGAGGTCAGAAACTCTCCTGGCTGCACAACTCCTATCACTGAATATAGGGTCTCCATGCAAAAGGGAGAAACATGCAAGGTCCGATTCACCAGGAATCCTCCTTTTTGGGAACCTCTCTCTTTTGGAGGGATTGGAATCACTGCCCACAGGACCAAAAGCCTCTACAGGGTCTGACGGACTGCTGCCATCTTGTCAGGAGACTTGCAAGGCATCTGGAAGAGGATGACAAAACTCCAGCGCATAGCCGTCCTTGATAATATCCAGGGCCCACTGATCTGATGTCATGCAGGCCCACCTCCGGTAAAACAGCTGCAACCTGCTGCCAATGGGCACCACCGGAGGCTGGGCCCCCACACCCTCACTGTAAAGCCCTGGCACCTCCAGAAGCCCCATCAAGACTTCCCTGCCTATTGCCCCGAAAGGAACGAAAGGACTAGCCTCTACTCCAGTAATGACTACGCTGGGCACCTGCCCCTCGACCTGACTGATACCTTCTCAGCTCCCTAAAGCATCCCTGACCTGATGAACAGGGAGCTGAGCGGGACCTATCCTCTAGGAGCCAAGGCACCTTGGATTCTCCCAAGCTCTTCACCAGCTTCTCCAATCCCCAAAGAGCAACTTGCCCTGGAATGGAAGCCAACTCAAACAAACCTTGGAGGCCACGTCTGCCAACCAATTCCAGAGCCATAAAAATTGCCGTTCCGCTACCACCAGAGCCAGGTTCTTTGCAGACATGCAGACCAAGTCCGAGAGAAAGGCAGTGCCCAACTCTAAATTAATGACATCTGTAGACAGCTGCGAGGTGGATGTGTGCGAGAGGAAAGCAGACCTGCCCCATGTAACCCCCACAAATTGCTGCCTGTAACACCAAGGCTGATACCTCAAAGGATCACTTCAGAAGAGCCGCCATTCTACGATCTCAAGGGTCCTTAAGAACCACCCCACCCTCTACAGGAATAGTTGTCTTCTTGGTGACCGCCGTCACGTGTCCACCTTAGGGACCCAGAAAGACTCTAGGTCTGTCATAGGGCGCTGACAAATCTAAGCCATCGCCTGACCAATGCGCAAGTGTGAATCCGGTGTCTGCCACTCATCCTCCACCAGCTCCTGCAAAGCCTCATGATACGGAAAGGTCTGTGGCGACCGGCACACCCCCTTTAACAGCGGGTCACCCTTCCAAGACACCAGAGGGGAGTCTTCTGACAATTTGAGAGCCTGTAGGACCTCCGCCAACAAGGTCAGCAACTCAAGCCACCTAAAAATCTGAACTAAAGGCTCCCCCAGGCTCTCTCCTAGGAATCCCCCTGATCAGCATTCTCTGAGAGTGGGAGCACCGACCTGAGAAAGCACCTCGAGGTCCTCCCCAGCAGCAATGCGGGTCTTCTTGGCCCCAAGGGCCACCCCAGGAACCCCAAGCGACCCCTCTGGGGCCCTGGTCACCGGAGAATCCCCCAAAGCTTCCACAGGTAGCCCCCTCTTCAGGCAATAAGCCTAATGAAGAGGACAAATTTGGGGGAAAAATTAGAGACCATACCTGGTAAGAAGTGGGCATCTCTCTCCCAAATACAGCCCCGCAGCACTCAGACTCAACATGGTGGACATCCCCACCAAAACAGTGTCTGGAGCACCATGCGCCGAGCGTGCATTCTGAGTAGCCTCCTTACTTTGCTGGGGAGGGGGGGACCTGATTCCTAGTCAGCACTAGTCTCCACCTCCTTGCACGAGGCAAAAACCGCTGTGCACAGAGACCCCCCCCTCCACATGCGCACTCTGCCTAGGAGGCCATGCCACACCGTACCACAGCAGTGTTCAGCCACAAACGTCCCACCGCAAGACGCAGCTCACGGCAACTGGCCCGTCCTGCAGTGCTGTTCCAGCTATGGGCTCACCTTAAGGGGGACAAGGTTGAGGCACACTACTCACCAACGAACAGCAGGTGGAGGAGAAAATGAGGGGGAGGGGCCTAGAGACCAGAGTATACACCCCCCAAAGGCACAGGGGCCCAAGCCCAGATACTTTTTTGGCAGCAGCAAAGAGACAAGTCTGCTCCAGGTCACCCCTGAAGAAATCCCTTTTTTATTATTATTATTATTTTTTTTTTTTAATTGGGGCCAAACGACACACCCAACCAAACAGCAGGCTGCACAGTTCTGCTGGGAGACTGAGAAATACCGAGCAGGTCAGGGTTGCACATCTGTCACTATTCAACAGTTCTCAGTCTCCCTCAGCTGGTAGAAGAGCATATTACCCATTCGTCAGGAATGGTCTTCAGCAGACAAGAAGGGTATGTAAGGCAGGTCTTAAAATCTTTCACACACAGGCATTTGTTAGTCTCCATGTCTGGCTTGGTGGATAGCAATAGACATTGTAGCTAATTTTTGCATTCTAACCATTTCATAAATATCGTCCTGTCCTATTAACTATTGTAGTACCCTTGTTCAGGTCATGTGGTTTTATTCTATATAAAACAAAAAAAGTTTTGGGTGTGGAAATTTGAATCGCTAGACAAAAAAAAAATAAACAAGAAGTCCACAATATGAAAGGTGCTCTTGGCCTGGATTGGCCGCTGTCTTTGACAGGATGCTGGGCTCGATGGACCTTTGGTCTTTTCCCAATGTGGCATTACTTATGTACTTATGTTCTTATAAGGAAGGAAAATGCCTCAAAGAGCTCAAAAATAGCGATTTACAGAGCTGAACAGATCAAAGAATCCTTTCTTCATTATCGGCAAAAAACCTTACTTGTTAATGTCTTATCTTTTTTTATTGTAATTTTTTTTAAAAAACATTTTTTACTGGTTAGGCCATGCTGTATTAAGCTATGGCGAATCAACAAAAGTCCAGATCTCAACTACTGCTGCCAAACCCAGCAATCACAATATCAAAAGCACCAAAACTTGTTATTGGCATTTTTCAGGCACTCAGAATCAGATGTGCTGCCGATGCAAAGCAACCCCCGCTAACCAGGACCCTGAAGCAGCAGAGCAAAACGCTGGCCATCGTCAGCCTAGGGCGAGGAGAGCAGAAAACGATTCAGTACAAGTCCTTCAAGTGCCTCTCACAGATATGTGATTTAATGTTTCACCACGAATAAATGCCAATAACAAGTTTTGGTGCTTTTGATATTGTGACTGCCGTGATTGCTGGGTTTGGCGGCAGTAGTTGAGATCTGGACTTTTGTTGATTCGCCATAGCTTAATACAGCATAGACTACACCACTAAAATTAGGATAAAAAAAGACATTAACAAGGAAGGTTTTTTTGCCGATGAACAGAAGATTCTTTGATCTATTCAGCTCTGTAAATCGCTATGATTTTTGAGCACTTTGAGGCGTTTTCCTTCCTTATATGAACACTGTCATACTGTGGATTTTTATTTATTCTGTAAACTGCCATGTTATTTTGCAATTAAGGCTGTATGACAAATCACCAGTAAACAAACTGCATGAACTGTGTTAACTTCAATTAAGTCTGGTGGTGGGCTGATCCAAACATCACGAGAAAGATAGCTTTGAGGCTCTAGGCAATGAGAAATGTATGATCAAGATCTCTAACATGATGTGCATAGGTTGTCTGTTCATATTTCCACTTGTTTTTTTGCCTTTAGTCCATTCTTATCTTTCTTCAGCCTCACTCACTTATCCCCCTTCTCATCTTTTGTTCTTCTCCAATATGTCTCTCCTCTATGGTTTATTTTATCCCCTCTTTGTATCAAATCCCTTCCGTTCATAACCTACAATTTCTCATCCAACCTTCCCATCCCTTGGTAGCATCTTAAAGCACCACTATCCCCCAGTCAGAAGTAACACTTCTCTCATCAGCTGGTGGATTTATATTTTCTAAAAATGTAAAGAATGTGGAGGCCATTCCCTCCAGGCTATCATTTGACTTCAGCATACAAAATTTACAACAGAGTGCACAATGGAGGATGTAGTAGGGTCAAACCCAATTGTTGAAAACACTTGGGAGATAAGAGGAAAGAAGAGGTAGGAGCAGCGGAACACTTGTTTTCAGTCCAAGCTTAGCAGCTGCTAATGCTATATGGGACATAATGCTGGTTGAATCACAGACCTGGCCATCCACCCTATTGCACTGCCTGCTGCTTGAGGCATTTCCTTCATCACCTTTAGTGCACAGCCCCTGTGGTAAGCGCACACATGCAAGGTTTTGCACAAATGATGCAACTCCAAACTATATATATATATATACAAAGGGTCATATTAAAGGTAGCAGATGTATGTGAAGCAGAATTAGATAGACCACCAGCAACGTGCCTATCTTAGCTCACTGGGTTCAAGCTTGTCAGGTTTTTAGGATATCTGCAAATGAATATGCATAACAATTTCTCAAATATTCACGTAACATGGAACTGGTTACCCTTTTTGTTATGGTCCGTTATTTCTTTGTATGTTTTACCTTTGTGCTCTTCTGGAGCTCCATTTCTATTCTTTACAATTGTATTTTAAAGCTTGTAAATTGCTGGTTTGGTAAGCACTGTCCTAGCCCAGGTCCACTCACTTCCACCTCACAAACTGATCAAGGCTGTTGGGGGGGGGGGGGGGGGGAGGGAGGAAGGCCGGCCTTAGCCTTGACTGCTTCCACTACTTCAACTCTATGGTACCAAGAGATGGTTTTCAACATGTTCGCTCCTCAGAGGTTGTGCATGTGTTGCAGGTGCTTTGCACCCCTTATTTTGTTTTGGAATTGGTTAGGAGATTTTTGTATTAACATATCAAAACCAACCAGCAGCATAAGTGATATGTTCTAGTTTGTTATGTAGATAGGTATTACTTTACCAGTTCTAAGCAGCCTTAAACACCTTTGAGAGACAGAATGTTAGAAATGCCCACCCCCTTACACAGCCTAGAGAGGCCATGCTGGTCCTGTCTGAAATCATTTACTTTAATACTGTGCTAGTACCAGCCATGCTTAAGAAGAAACAGCAGCTCCAGTATAGAATAAGAACTTTTGTCATTCGGAGTTTTCTACTGCATAGGAAATTGCCCTCTGCTCAAAAAGATTAAGTTTTTGGCTAGGTTTTATTGCATAAATGCTTTTTTTTTTTTTTTTTTTTTAAATCCACTACAGCATGGCCCCTGCCCCCACCCCCTCTCTTGCTTTAACTCTGGCTACTATAATGCATAAGCACAAAAATTACACAAAGCAGGTCCATATTATCCTTAAGATTTACTTCTTAAAAATACACACGTTCTGGCCAGATGCTGTGAAATAGTTTCCCAACTCTGTCCCAACACGTTTTATTAAAAAAACATTCAAGAGGTAGGCATGTTCAATTACTGCCACAGGAAGCATATCTCACAGGTCAGTTTTGGGTGGTTGTTGTTTTTTTTTTTTAACCAATCATCCACAGACATCTCAGACACATGCTAGCAGGCTGGCCACTACTGTTCAATGGCACTTAACTGTGCAGTGCTGCTACATAGCAGCTGACCACTGCAGCATCTCTGGTTACTGCCAAAAAGGTCCATGGGCCATACCAACACTTAGCAATAATATTCAATCCATTAACCAGTTAAGTGTATAAAAAGATAGGACAGTAAAAGGCTATCCTAACTTTATTTGCCAAGCGAACCAGGCACTGGGCTTGAATACTGGCTGGTGACCAGTCACTCAAATATTCAATGCCAGAGCCTGGGCATAGCCCAGCATTGAATATCCAGGCTTAGTTTAGCCCACATCTTAAAAACCACTGACAATCATAGGAAGACCATTAGGCCCACTGATTGTTTTTCTTAACTGCAACCCAGGCCATCTAGTATAAAGCTTATACCAGGAGGCTCATGCTGTGTGAGAAGGTCAGATCCTGTTTTTCTTAGCTGCAACCCAGGCCATCTAGTATAAAGCTTATACCATGAGGCTCATGCTGTGTGAGAAGGTCAGATCCTGTTTTTCTTAGCTGCAACCCAGGCCATCTAGTATAAAGCTTATACCAGGAGGCTCATGCTGTGTGAGGAGGTCAGTTCCACAAACCAAACAGGACCAAGATGACGGTAAAGCAGCTCAAACCACCACAAAAAATGTCAACATTTTGAAAATAACACACCTGTTCCAGGCTGCACATTTTTAGGTTAATTAGTTCAGAAAAGTCCCTGCCGTTGCGAGGCTCTTCTACTGTTTTCACTGAGCCTGGTAATTCACTGTGCTGCTTGTCCTCAGAGAAAGCAAAGTTACATACTTGTAACAGGTGTTCTCAGAGGACAGTAGGATAGATATGCTTAGAACCCTACCACCTCACTGAGGAGCTAAATTCTTTTCCTGCTGTTACATTATTAAGGGTCCCAACCCCCCCCCCCCCCCCCCCCCCCCAAATCAAGTGAGAAGGGATTCGTGTATACGTGGTGGGGCCAGTTCCCAAAGCCTCTTAAAAGTTGCAGAGTGCTAGATAGCGTCCTGTGCTGGGCTTCATCAGGATAACATCACCCAGATGTAAGGATACCACTGGCCTTCTCTTCCTCAGAGAAATTAGAGTTTATGAACAGAAAAATTGGTGAGCTAAACCAATTAAAAAAAAAAAAGTGATTTTTTTTTATTTTTATGCAAGAGACAGACTTTGTCTGATTTTTGTGGCATTTTCTCTAAGAACCTGCAAGTTGATCACTGAATAGAGAAGGCACAAGCAAATCTCAGTTCATTACACTCAGCCATAGGCTATATGGTTTTTATAAGCTTTCTTCAGTTCTACTGCAACTGAAGGACTTTTCCACGAGGCTAAATCTTTGGTACACCTCTGAAAGGTCTTTGCCACAGTGCAACTACAGGCTAGGTAGAAAATAGCATCTCCATATTTACTCCTTGCCCACCAAAATAAAAACTAAATTATTCTAAACCTAGGGAATAAAGGCCTTCAGGTGCACTTTAAAGACCTTTCAAAAAGGTCTAGAACTTGGAATTTAAATAAAAATAATTATTTTTAAAAGGGCTAGGTGTTACAACTTTCATCAAAAAATTAAAAAGAGTTTTACAAAATTAAATACACAAACAAGGTTTTTAGCCCTTCAATTACAGGTGCAGAAGCAACCTTTTGTTTTTAGGGTTGTTTTTTTTTTTTGGAGAAGATAGTAATGATATTGCTGGAACACTTGCTTTTTGCCCAAAGTATCAATGTTCCATATGTACCAGCTGGAAAGCTAAAACAAAACTCAACAATTCTCCAGCAACTTAAGGCACAAGAGGTCCAACTGTATTACCACCTACATCGTCTTTCTTCTGGAGGCTTGGTAATTTCAGCTGAGAATACAGCGATATTCAGCACACTTTAAATCTGCCTTCCTATTGGCCATTTACTTTACATTGTGCTGCCTACTGAACACAGTCACATACTTCTGCTTGACCAATCACAGTATCCCAACCACAACTTTATAAAACCTTAGACTAAGCTATGGACACCAGTCCCCCCAATTACATTATTGATTGTCCGTTAAACATTAAATATATACATTTTTTCAATTTTGGCTTCTATTTAGTTAGATTGCAGCAAGGGAGAGAGATAGGGAGGGAGATCATGACAAGGGTTAAAAGCTGTAAATGAAGACCATAAAACTACTAGATTTAACAATTGTTCCCTTCAAAAATACCCAAGTTGCTGTCCCCAGCATGCTTGGAACTATCAGAGTGGCTGTTTTGCACAGCCCACTCATTTTAGGCACAGACCATCCATGTGACTTTCACACTGGTCAGATGGTGACCCCCTAAGTTGCCAATCTGAACCTTGAACCCAGAGTCTGTCACATCAACAGCCTTAACAGAGACCCCCACAGAGCCCTCGGTGCTCAGCCCAGAGACCCCCAGCGTGATGATAGGCTCCTTCAGGAGACGGTGTGGGAAGCCAACCTCACGGATATGCGGCCAGCTGCAGTCCGCTGCAGTCTCACAATATGTTTCCACTTCTCCAGAGAAACCTGTCAGAGGGACACAAATATAGAATTTGTTAAGATGTGCTTCTAAGCTGATTACTGGCCCTCCTGTTGTGGCGCATGTCAGCGTCTGACAAGATATTAAAAGCCTTCTAGACCCAATTTTTCAACAGGGCAAGTACTCAGAGCTGCCAAATAGTGTCAGCTTTCTTTAACCAAGCGGGAAAAATAGACCACAGCTACAGCAGAGGGAGCTGTGGCCTAGCAGTCCATTCTAGATAGCATATTCAAGAGGACTTTGTCTCATCTACTGCTGCTTACTAAACACAATTTTTAAAACAATGCATTTATGAGCAGTGCTTCTGTAATGGTATCAGTTTATTATATTTTGCTGGATTATATATACACCAATATATTTGTGCAGCTTTTATATATTTGACACTGCAGCAGAGAAAATAGTTTCATTTCAAGCCCCTCTCTCCCCATCCCTTTTTCTGGGAACTTCTGATAGCAGGGATAGTTAATTACAAACACTTAACAAACACAAAAGAGCTTCCTCTGCCCTCCCACCTAACAAAAGATGGACTAAGGTGGGTACCTGGACGCTCATCAGGACATCTCTGAAAACCAAAGACCCAAGAGACCGAAAGTCTGGAGAGCCCATTGAAGACAAAGACTTCAGAGGGGAAACCATAAACAGGACATTTGCTTGCCAAAGGTATACCTGCCCCTCCCATCAGCTTTCAGACATGTGCAGAAAGGAAGGACTTATAATGTGGTCATGTGAACAGACTACATTAACCATAATGCCTTGCAAAATATCCAGGACATGCACACACCATGCTTCTCTGCTAACATTATAAAAGGCCTGGAAACAGCCCAGCTCGCTCTCTTGGAACCTGCCTCCTCTTGGGACCTGCCGCTCTCTTTGGGGTCCGCTGATGCCTTGCTCCTGAAACATGTGCTCATCAATCAGCTGGACCACAGCATGCTTGTAACAAAGACTTGTAAGTAACATAACTTTTGATCTAGACCTGCTACTTTGCCTTACTTAAGCACAGATTATCTGTAAAGATCTCTTAAAACCTACCTCTCGTGTGCAATTGTATATTAAATCAACCTTTTTGAAGCTAAAAATACGGTCTCTTTGTGTTCTGAGTATATGGTATCTTTTATATATACTTAATCTATTTAATTTATTGCAATTATCACCTTTGGTGATTGGTGGAGAAATTAATATCCTAAAACTTATAAATACAGCATCTGCTCTTAAATTATAAACGGTAGCGAGTGCTCTCGAGCTATTTTCCCCAAAATAAATAATTTCTTGTAACACTTCCACTTTCAGGTTTTTTTGTGAACACAACCCCCACTGCAAAAAATTAAAAATTTGCTTATAAACACCAGAAAAATACCACTTCCGCTAGCTTGTCTTGCATCCTCTATTACGTTTGTGACTTTCTGCAATGATGACTCCTACACGATACAAATGTATATTTGATTCCATCAGAAAAGGTAACCAGTAATAAACTGATAACCCCTAATAAAGCTAGAAAATAAAACATTTAAACATCTATAGAAGCCACACAAGACTGCTCACCCATATGTAATAGTTCAGAAATATTTGTACAGCGCTGTGTAAGTCTAGTAGCGCTATAGAAATGTTTAATAGTAGTAGTAGTAGTAGTAGAAATATACAGTGCAGAATACTGATACCTCCCTCTTCCAGAAAGACCTACCAGTATCATGTACTGTGCAACCGAACCAGCTGGCACCACAAGGCCCTTGTCCCCAAATAATTTTCCCTTTTTACAAAGCAGGAAAAAAAATGGACAAAACATGATACAAGAGTGCCACCCTGTGGACAGTGCCATGTGCCTTCTGCATCACAAGGCAGTTTCCTAATGTTAGTCAAATCCAGGGAAGGCAGCAGCAGAACATGAAGTCCTCCTCTGAAGAAAAACATGGCCTGTGTGGAGTCAACTGCTGGCTCTCAGTCTGGATTACTGATTAACCATGTGCAAAGACGGACTACATTCAAAAACTTCAAAAAGGTATAAAAATCAGATGGAGGATGGTGTTTGACTTAGAAGCAACATCAGAAAAAAAAAAAATATTTAATCACAGAAAGGAGGGATAGGTGTACGGAACCGACTCCCATGAGAGGAGGTGAAGACAAAAATGGTTGATGGAATTAAAGCCTATAATAAGCACAGAAAATATCCAGTAGCAAAGCTGTGAGAGGAAAGCCAGAGATCAACTGGGAGCTTCTGCATTGCAACAAGAATGAAACAAACTGGACAGACATAAGCTTGATAGAATGACAGCAAAGAAAGGCTATGACACTGTCAGGAAAAGAAATAAGAACCCACCCTCCCCTCTCAAGAGTAAAGACAAAGGGAGAGATAATAAAGAGAAGAGAAAAGGGTTGATAAAGAAAGCATGACTTGATATTATTGCAGGCCACAGATAGCTACAGATGAGTGCAAAGGTTTAGGTACCTTTGGTCAAATAGTTTCAATGATTCCATGTAGAAGTAGTAATTTAGGGAACAAAGTTATACAATGTCTTTCTGTAAATTTTAATGCATTATAATTACTATTTTGCTGATCTTAACAGTGATTATGACAGGTACAAAAATTTGGACACCCTTTCGGTTGATTTATTACTCCCCCCCCCCCACCTTTTTTTTTAACCTTCAGTTATTCAAGTGAAGGCAACTCTAGGGATGAACAAATTCTCTGACCCTTCTAACCTCTCGGCTTGCGATTGTTTTCTGTCTATTTTCCAAACACCATAGGCTCTCTGTCAGATCATTTGAAAATGAGTTATATACTCTTACAAAAGCAGGGGGAGGTTAAATATAAACTCTAAATATTATCAGCCAGAAATTTCAACTGTCAAACATTTGTTAAAACATGAAAGTTACACATACCAATTGATATCACAGCAAGACCTGGAAGACCAAGAAAAATCTGACAGAATTGCCCAAAAACCCATATCTGCAAAAGAAAACCTACAGATCAACCCAAATGACCTGACGAAACGTTTACCTGAACCTGAAATAGCTGTCTATTGTAAAGCATTGTTGTGAGAAAGAAACTTTTTCTATGAACGTTAGTCACTGTTAAAATATGCATACTTTAGATTGATAAAACAACTAAAATTGAACTGCTGGACCAGAGTCACCCAAGATGCATTTGAAGAAAAGAATACCTTGTGAACTTGTTAAGCACAAGGGTGGAATTAGTATGATTGTGTGGCAGCCTGTGGCATAAGAAATATTCTACAGAGGAGAAAAAGAATGGATTCACAGAAACTAGATTGTCCTCTAGTCAGTGAAGAAACTGAAGCAGAGCTCAAAATCAACCAAAAGTGCCTATAGAAAAAAATAAAGGTGGATGGCTTTAAAATTTGATAATTGAAAATCTGAGAGGAGATTTCAAATATCCAGTGCATGCAAGCAAGGAAACTTAAGAATATATGTGAGCTAGAAGATTTCTGCAAGGAGCAATAGAAAAAATGGCAAAAGAAAGTACAGCAAGACTCTTAAAAGTCACCACAGGAAAAGCTTTAAAAATGTTATTTTGGCAAAAAGAAGAGTTAAAAAGTACTAACTAAAAAGGCAGACAAATTTTAGCACATGCCATAGTTTCATTTTGAATCTGTGAAAAAAAATTGCAAAAGAAAATAATTATCAACTGAAACTTGCAGAAAAGGTGTTTCAATTCTGCATTACGAAAAAGGTTAAAATCGGTTTTCATTCACTAAGGAATTCATTTGAACACATAGTTTGACTGGCGACTGCTCAGATTAGACTTTGACACGGATGGGGTGTTGAGCACACAAGATCCCATATTTACTCTGTTACCCAGAACAGTTGAGAAGCAATGAGCGAAAGAACAAAAACATGGACCTGGATAAGGAGCAATTTTCTACAAGTGGAGGTACTTCCAAAACTGGCAACTAATATATATTCTTGCAACATGGACAGGAATAACTGGGCAGACTGGATGAGCCTGTTGGTGTTTTTTTGCCATCGTATTACTAGGTATATGAAAACAAAAACCAAAACTAAAAACCTGCACCCATGGTAATGGCTTGCTCCCTCGAGGGTAATCAAATCTAGACGCTCTACTGCAGTGTAACTATTGTATGCTAACATAGCTTATGTCTATGTAGTCTACAATGCTGCTGCCTATGCTGTACTGTTCTTTAGAGAGCTGTATATGCCAGTGACAGACAGAAGACAATTTCTAGGTAAGTCTGGGGTGGAATGGTGGGCACATGTATTTCCTCTCCACCCTCAGCCTCTCCCACTCCCCAATCAAACATAAAAAAAATATATATACATCTTGGCTGGAATCTCCAAGCTTCACCAGTTGAAAGTATCAACAACCATGCTCCCAGCCACCCCATACATGCTTTCTCGTGCATGAGCTGAGCATACACGAGGAGCCAGAGTCAATGAGTGCAGCCACCAACTGCCACAGAGTTCGGACAGCCTGGAGGGTACCAGCGGAAGTTTTCTTCAGCTGGTCGGGATTCCCACCACCTACACAGATGCACACCAGTACTGGGTGGCCCTGAGCCAAAGAGGATGGGGCCAGGTCTGCTAAGGCCCGCCCGTAGGTGTGCTGCTGGTGTATACAGGAAATCTTGGACTAGGTTTAGATTTTTTAAATTACTAGCCTTTCCTAGATCAGAGCTCAAGAATGAGTTCCATACTGAGGATCAGTTAGTAGGTCACTGCCCAAAACAGGCAAGGCTCACAACTTAAGTATTATTATTCTGTATTGTCTCTCTGTTTAAATTTCCTACTTCCTTACAAATCTTCCAGTTCTCTCAGATCATCCTAGCAAAGTCTCCTAGTAATATCTCATTGATTCTTACCTTGACTGCACTCGTGAATCATGCTTTAATGTTGTGTCTCAAATTTTATGGACTACCTTACCAACTGATATGCTGAACAATAAACTTACTTTACTCTTGCTTTTCTCTTCTAAGAACACATAGAAGCACTACACAATTTTTGCAGTCGATAGACCTGCTCTGTCATTCTCTGCTGCATTCGTCACGGACCTAAACTGTCAGTACTGTCCTTGGCACTACGACTTCTGTTGCTTTGTCTTAGCATGGTTATCCCTCCCTCCCATCTGTCTCCTAGGTAATAATTTCATCCAGTATTTCACATATTAGATTTTTATTACGATTTTGGCAGGGCCCAAATTATTTTTAATTGAAATTATAATCTAAGCACCCCTAATGTGTTCTCATTACATAGTACCCCTTCTTATAATTTTTAAATTTATTGTTCTCAACCAGTGTGTCAGGAGACACTGGTGTGTCACCAAAAATTTGGCAGACAGCACGCTTTTGATTTTCTTAACTGTGCGCACTGCAGGTTGGAGGGCATTGAGAAGTCAGGTACTTAAACTCTCCATAACTGGCCCCTACTTCTGTCACCAGCCACAGATGAAAATGTTGCAGCCCACCTCTTTCTTCCACCTCGATAGACATCACCCTTGAGTCTGTATTTCCTTTACATCACTGTTAGCAAAAATTAAATGATATATACCCTGTTTCCCCAAAAGTAAGACACCCCCCGAAAATAAGACCTAGTAGAGGTTTTCCTGAATTGGTAGATATAAGGCCTCCCCTGAAAGTAAGACCTAGCAAATTTTTGTTTGAAAGCAGGGCTGCTGAGAGCCGGACAAGGCCGCCCCCCCACCCGAGGTCGCCGGGCCCCCCCCTCTGTCGCTCCCGGAACTAACCTTAAACGCCTCCTTTCACCTTCGCAGCAAGCAGCAGCAGGGCAGACCTCTCCTTCCTTCCGTGTCCCGCCCTCGCGGACGTTACGTCAGGCAAGGGCGGGACACGGAAGGAAGGAGTGGCCTGCCCTGCTGCTGCGCAGGTGAAAGGAGGCGTGTAAGGTTAGTTCCGGGAGCGACGGAGGGTGGGTGGGCCAACCCCGATCCAACCCCAATGTTTCCCCAAAAAATAAGACAGCCCCTGAAAATAAGGCCTAGCCATTTTTGAGGGCAAAAATTAATATAAGACAGTGTCTTATTTTCGGGGAAACACGGTAGCGCTTTTTTCCTTTGTTCAGCTGCAATTTGTAGTGTTCAGTGTGCCACACATGTGAATATTGTTCATCAGGTATGTTACAATAAAAGAAAGGTTGAGAACCACTGGCTTAGGCAATCACTATGAGCAGTATATCAAATAAAGATGAACTATGAACTAATACCTAAGGCAATGGAGGTGAAGTAACTTACCAAGACCACATGGAGAGAGTCATTGGAATTTAAATTCTGGGTTCAATGGTTCTCAGCCCACTGCTCTAACCCCAATAGACTACTTCTCTTTACATTGCTGTTACCTGAGCTATGGGAAGGGTGTGGGTGTGTTCCCACTTCTGTTGTCGTTAAGATCTCCCCACCCCCCCCCCTCAAAAAAAAAGAGGAAAGATAGCGCTGTACTCCTCTCCCACACTTTCAAATGACCAGTGCATACATAAAAGTTACATTAAAAACACAACACCAGTATCTGCTCACACTTCTGGATGTGGCTTCCCATCTCGTCCAGCCCCTGCTTTAAACGCTGCAATTCCTGTTCCACAGCTCCTGACAGCTGCACATTCTGATTCACTGATCCAGTCTCTACCTGGAAAAAGAAGGGGAGAGGAGGAGGAATGCAGCCAAATAGTAAAAAGATTCTCACGTTTAAAAACTAAAAAGAATGCCTGCATTAACATAAAGCCTAGTGAGGGGGGACTGAGCTCACTATCCAAGGCTGTTAGAACTGATAACATTCTCATTTTCCACTTGGGGAGGGTGGGGTGGGGGAGGGACCACATACTGCTCTTACAGCAATACCCAGAGGACAGCCAAGGCAATCCCGAGCTCAGCAAAAAAAAGGGAGCTCAAGGTCTCCCAAGACGTTGCCAACACCGCTTGGGCAATGATAGGCAAAAGCATTACACTGAAAGTTCAAACATGCTCCAAGCCTGCCTCCCTCTGGCTGGGAACAGTAGTACAGCCATAAAGGAAGAGAATTCCTTATGCATGGCTCTTAGCCGAGGACCAACCCTGCAATAGTTGATCTGGATGAAGTTGGCAGGGATATAAAAACAGGGGAAAACCCCACCAACACCATGTAGGTGTGAACACCATGTAGGTGTGAACATGGCATCAGTTCCTAGCCCTGGTTCCAACTGAGCTGTAAGTGAAAAAAAAAATAAGAAAACTTCCAGAGTAAATTAAATAATATTTCTATACCACCTCCCTCAAACAAAACTTTGATCTGTTGTTCAAAATACCTCAATACAAATTAATATCATATTACAGTGACTACAGCAATAAATAAGCATGAACTCTGATATTCAAAATACCTCAATAAAAATTAATATCATATTACAGTGACTACAGCAATAAATAAGCATGAGCTCTGACATGAATGCACATCCAACACAAACATAAGTCCTAATAAAATCCTTAAGATTTTAATTATTTTATCCTTTTCTCCATAAATCCACAGTATAGCCAGACCTCGAGTATTAAGATGACAGGAACAACCAATACTGCACACATCACCAAAAAAAAAAAAAAAAAAATAGTGGAACTAGAAAAGGTTCAGAGTCAAACAAACATATAAACGGCAAGTGACCGACTCACCTGCAAATGCGCAGTAGAGACTTCGCTCTCTGTCCCGCCCTCGTGTCAAGACGTGATGACGTCAGAGGGCAGAACAGAGAGGGAAACGGAGTCGGAGTCATTGTTGGACGCTGCCACCTGGAAACGAACATCAGACGCACTAACCTCCACCCTACCCCCCCATCCCCGCCGCTGCTCCCGCCCTCCTCCCTATCGGGCTCCCTGTACTGACCTGACAGCGCCTCACCTCCGTGTAGAAGCGCTGCAGGCAGCAAGCAGCAGAGCGATCTGCTGCTGCCTGCAGCGCTTTCACACGGAGGTGAGAGGCGCTGTCAGGTCAGTGCAGGGGGCCCGGCAAGGAGGGGGGAGGGAGCGGCGGCGAGGAGGGTAGCTGGAAATCTTACCCATTTTAAACGGGCTTAATGGCTACTAAAAGAGATAAAGGAAATGAATAGCTCCATTGTGAAGTTCGCAAGAGAGACAATATAGGACATATGACAGAAGTTTATAAGTAAGTGGGGTGGAACATGTAACCCAGAAATAGTCGTTTACCCAATGAGGTGACACTTTAAGAGATCTACGACCTGATAGTTAAAACAAACTGGAGAAAATATTTTCACTCAGTCAGTGCACAATCATGCTATTGAATTTGTTTCTGGAAAAATGTGGTTGAGGCTTCTGCTATCTAACAGTAAACACCAAAAGAATGCAATTTACAGTCACATTCTAAGAAAGATTAACAGATATGAGAGAAATCAACAGGATTCTGATTCTATGCAACGTGCATCTGTTGCAATTTGGTTACGCACTATAAAAAATTTAGGGAAAAATTTGTTTCAGGAATACAGAGAAATATCCTATTGTAACATACCATAACAGTGTACCAAGGGCAAAACGAGACTCTGACCTAAACACAGAAGCACCATGGTCCTCTTCACCCAGGGGGTTGCTACCAGCATATATCAGATGGTTTTGTGTACATCCCTTCAAAGATTCACCAGAGCAATCCTCTAGCTAGGTCTCTGACCCCAGGGATACAATATTCTTGTTTCAAACAGCTTCAGTCCAAGTTTGCCCACAAGGGAGTTAATGAACTAGCTCAGGGGTTTGCATGAGTGGTAGAAACTGAAACCACAGTCTGTTCCACTCCCTATTAAGAACAACAGTTTACAGCCTGAGGGACAGCTCATACTTCAGAGTAACTATACTAACACCTTGTAATGGTGCCAAATGAATTAAGACTCCCCCTTTACCATTCTGACTAGAATTCTAGGGATGGCAACTTGCTGCTGCCAAGAGGTCCAAGATAGAAAATGATCAGGGGAAGGAGGGCACCGACGTTGGCAGTGGTGGATTTAGCTTTGTGCCACCCTTAGGTACTTTACCTGTGCTAAACGGGTCTGTAGAATGCCAAGAGCAGATTCCAGGTTTGCCGCCTTGCCCTCCAGCTCTCTGCGTTGATCCTCTACCTGGCGCCAGACTGAGTTCACTTCTTGTGCTATGGACGACTTCTCCAACTGTAGCTGCTGGATCAGCTCTCTGGAAAACACAAAATTAAACAATGCAGCACATCTTTGAGCAAATAAAAATTAATTAAAATCAAATCTCCATTGTACGGACGTATGCACAGGTAGTTCAACTGGCAATGTGGCTATATAGTATCATTTAACTGCTTCAAAATGAATTCCATATTCAGTCAACACTGGAATAGGTATTATGGACAGCATTTTAAATATCTTTCTTCCTTTTAAATTTTTTCCACACTGATGCTTGTATATAACAGCACAACCAATTAGTGACTGTGCTTCTGATGTCAGTACAGAAATGCTTCATATGCAGAGCTGCAGTGACAACAAAAGCCCGGGTCCACACTGCTGCATTTATACACAAAGTAATGTGTATGTGTTTAACATGTATCAGTTATATGCCAGTGTTGGTCAACACAATTCTCATAATTCCTCTAACCAGTAGTGTTTTCAGGACATCTTTAATGAACATGCATGAAATGCTTGGTGCGCGTGACAACCAACGAGATTTCAAATTTACTGCCCCTTTAGCTGCCACAGGCAGTATAAGCGAAAGAATGTTGTTAGAGTGTACACTGGGGTCGTCGTAGTCATGGCGGAACTGTAAGACTAACACTGGCTGAACGAATAGAAGTTTTAAAAAAAATTAGAAAAAGTCAAGCATCTATTGCTAAAGAATATGGTGTCAATCCCAGTCAAATTTCACGTATCTTGAAGCAGAAAGACCAGCATCTGGAAGACTGGCAAAACAATACAAATCCGAAACGGAAAGGGGCGGGAAAAGCTGAGGAGGTAGAAGATGCTCTTCTTCGGTGGTTTTCTCGAGTCAGGAGCAGACAGTTTCCTGTCAGTGGTCCACTGCTTATGGAGAAAGCTAATCAGCTAGCTGGAAGTATTGGATTAAATGAATTCAAAGCCACTGTTGGATGGTTGGAAAGATGGAAGGAGAGGAACAACATAAAATTCAAGAAACAGCATGGTGAGAACTCGTGACATTTTCAATGCTGATGAAAACGGTCTCTACTGGCGAGCGATTCCTGATGGAACACTTGCATTCAAACATGCCGAAACTACTGGAGGTAAAATGTTGAAGGACCAACTGACGATCCTTCTTTGCTGCAATATGGATGGGAGTGAGAAGTTGGAACCCCTCATCATTGGAACGAGCAAACAGCCCCGTTGCTTCAAGAAAGTTAAGCGCCTTCCTGCGTCATACGAGGCTAACGCAAATTCATAGATGACTGGAGAATTTTGGAAGCAGTGGCTAAAGAAGTTAGATACTAGAATGCGGGCACAAAAGCGTCAGATTTTGTTGCTTTGTGATAATTGTGCTACACACAGGGATGATGTCAGGCTACCAAACACTACCCCTCTGATCCAACCTATGGATCAGGGCATGATAGCCAATTTCAAACAACATTATCGGGCTCTTGAGCTACGTCGTCTGATGACGTTATGGATGACCAGACTGGCAAGGATAAACGTGCTGTTGAACTGGCTCGTAATCTATCACTATTGGATTCCCTACATATGCAGAAAGAAGCCTGGAATCATGTTACACAGGCAACCATTGTGAACTGCTAAAAGCAGGCAAGCTTTGTTAAGGATGTGGAGAGGGACGAAACAGATGCAGCTGTTGCAAATGCGCAAGATGAACAGGTTATTGACATACCAGCCGGTGTTACTGAAGAGGAGTTCCATCGCTACGTAGCTGTTGATTAATATCTACAAACAGATGAAGACAGCACTGATGTTGACATATGCGCCTACACGCAGGCAACAACGGCTGATGATGGAACAGATGATGAAATGAGCAGCGAGGCACATGCTGACAGAATTCAACAACCTCCTCCTGTCACTTTTGCAAGAGCGCTGGAGAGTCTCAACACCGTGCGGGCCTATCTGGAGGCCACTGGATGTCAGTGTATTTTTGACAGTTTTTACTGTCTGGCAGACGTAGTCTATGGAACTCACAGACCCAATAGTGTACAGAGGACTATAACCTATTACTTCAAGTAAGCCTAACGTCAGTTAACGGACACTGTATACTGTACGTATAATAATAAACAGTACTGTACATATGTTTATCAGATGTCAAGCTTCTTTGGGTCACAAAGGTTAAGTGCATGCTCCGGTTAACTGCATGCATTTCTTTGGTCCCACACCCTTGCACTTAAGCGGATTGCACTGTATATACATAAGACCACCACGCAAATGTAAGGACAGCAGCAGCCACGGTTGCAACTCTCTCATGCATATTCAATAGGAGTATACTGAAAAACTCCATTGCCTAGGGAGAGCGCCAATTCTGTGGGTATTTCAAAAAACGGTGATAGCAGCGTTTTTACATGACATTTTGGTATAATGCGGGTCAAAACTGAAGTAGCAGTCACAAGAAAACACAGTAATGTGAAAGAATTATCATAATCTTCCTATTGTTTAGGTCTATTGGAGTTGATATACCATTCTTCAAGAGACAAATCAGAGTTGTGTACAATGTATAAGATACAAATGATAATAATCAAAACAAAGGAACTCCAACAAAATAAAACAGTGATAGCACAGATCAGAAATAGATCAAATAGAAAGGGAGAGTAGCTTCACTCCCGGCCAGCCACCCAAGCTCTGGGACATTTCTCTGCACTTCTGAAGCAACGTTTAAACCCAAGAACTCCTGATGGACAGATGGTTGAGAAAGAATAGCTTAAAGAACTGTGAAGTGCCAAGTTCTTACAGAAAACACAAATGAATAAAAACAAAACAGTCAGGCCCTGATGCTCAAAACTCCTGCGCTGTTCCGAATAGCGCCATAAAAATACCGCCGCAACAGCACAGAACGCCCTAATGCTCAACACTAATGACATGCAAATATAGGCATGCTCATAGCATTGAGCATTAGAGTTTGGCGGAAGGACTATGCTTGGTGCATGCACAGAAGAGTTCCACGGTAAGCTCAGAAAACAAGATGCCAATGTGTGCTTCATGTTCGGGTTTTACCAGGCACATGCGCACACGCTGGTGTCTTATTTTCTGCAGCCTAAATATAAGTGTTTTTAATTTTAGCTTGGACATATATTTAGACGCAGGAAACAGATGCCAATGTGTGCTTTCGCTTGGATCTGCTGTTTCTCACAACCAGTGCTTAAGGGCTTGCTTGTATGGGCTTCCTTCTGCTTCCAAAAGCAATCAAAATTGGAGGATTTTGCAGAAAGATTCATGAGAGAAGCATGAGACATTCTCTCTTCCAACACCCTAACACCTGTTGTTCATCTGCGCGTTCGTTTGTTCCCATGCTCCGTGCCTCAAAATATTCTGCACAGGTAAATGCGAACGCTAGTACAGTGCTAATGGCCTCTAGCGGCAGTGTTGGTGCAGATTTGCTCGATTCACAAGCACCACCCGACTAATTGCTGCAGTGGCTCGGTGGAGGGGGAGTTTGGGCTGCAGCATTTGGGTGTCATATTAGGCCCAAGAAGAGGTTTGGTGAAAGAAAACCTGGAGTTTGCTTTTTTTTTTAAAGATTTAGCTCCTAGCAAGCTGCGATGTGCGGGAAAGCGCGGGGTACAAATGTAATGAATAAATAAAATATTTAAGTACAGTAGGTATTTCCCCATCCCCAGAGTGCTTACAATCCAAGCTCAAGTTCTCTCACTATTGCTCCTTGTCTTGTTATGAATTGCAAAGTACTTTAACAAATACTATAAACCTGTGAAGTGCAACCAAAATGAGAAAAGGGAAAAAAAAATCTCAACCCAACCTCCACGGTTGCACTTCACAGGTTTACAGTATTTGTTAAAGTACTTTGCAATTCATAACAAGAGAGATTTTTGTGTGCTGAGAGACATAAGCATACACTTCCTCTTGGTATGCAAATCTATTCCATGCATATTCACTGTGAAAAAGCAAGTGGAGTAGCCTACTGCAGACCCTCTCAACCCAGTCCTTGGGTCATACCATCAGGTTTTCTGGATATCCACAATTTCCATTATTGTTGGGCTACTTAAAATGCACCACATTCAAGCAGACCTGCAAGGGTCTCTATCCATAGAAGGGTGCATCATTACCCCTCATTCTTGCTTCCTTTTTTTAGCTCCCAGAGGCACTTATCCAGAGAAGGAATGTTAGAGAACTCTTGCTCCCAAAATTACTCTTCGATTAATTAGGTTTCCTTGGCATTTTCAGCTGAAACCCAAACCCGGATTTCAGGCCAGTTTCGGTGCCAAAAACAACTCAAACAGCTTCTACCTTGGCTGGTTAAGCGGTGAATATTGGCACTTAACTGGCCAAGTGCTGACGCTGCCCCGGTACACCCCCAAAATTGCTGGTTTTGCAATAGATGCCAACCAGACATTTTCAGCAGCACTAACAAATGCCACTGAAAATGGGCGGTTAGCCCCAAACAAGCAACTGAACTGACCAGGAGCCATTTCTGCCTGGTTAAATAGCTTTGAATATCAACTTCCATTGTGTTTTAGTTTTACATACTGTTATTACTGGAGTGTATTTATACACCCAAGAAGCCTTTCCACAAAATTTAGCGGATAAAACTCAGGTGTTCTAAAGAAGACAAGTTTTGAAATAATCACTGCTTGTTAACAGACATCACCACTATTATGCAGTTGCTCCTTACCTAAGGCCCTCCAGCTGTTGGGCGCTCTCTCTCCAGCTGTCTGTTTCCTTCAGATCATGCAGCAACTTCAGCTGTGACTGCACAGCTTCAAACCACCTTTGGGTCTCATTAACACCTCCATCCAGCGCCAACATTTTACTAAGCACAGTATTCATGCCCTCTGTAACCTCTATATTAAGCGCCTCCAGCTTCTCCTGGACTATCTGCACCAGGTGCCCTGTCTGTTCTACCTTACTGAAAGCCTTGGTGAGTGAGACAGTGATGGAAGTAACGTTCTCCTTCAACATAAAGCTGGTCTGCTGCATGTCATCCAGATTCTGCACCATTTTCTCCAGGTGAATTGAGTCCAGAAGCTCGATTTTCCTCTCCAGCCAATCAAAGTCCATCCTAGAAGGGAACTCCTTCCTAATGTCAGCAAGGCTACGCTGCACCTCTGCCTGCAAGGATGATATCTTAGCGATGGGGTCAGAGGACAGGATCTGTTTGGTAACTTTTGTGGCTTGCTCTAGCTTCTCCTCATACATTCCATGTGCCGCCTCCAAATCGGCGATTCTTCGCCCCAGCTCCACTGCACTTACTACCTGGAATGTAAAGAAACAAAACCTCAAAGAAAGACAGTTAGGGCAAACATCAGTCACTTTCCCTTTTATTTAAAGCACACTATGGGCCAAGTGCACTCAACTATCCCTGGCAGAGCTCACTTACTACTACTACTTATTTCTATAGCGCTACCGTACGCAGCGCTTCACATTTGAATATGGAGAGACAGTCCCGGCTCAATAGAGCTTACAATCTAATTATGGCAGAAAGGCCAAGTAAGGGATAAGGGTTAGGACAGACAGGACACATCAGGGATAAGGGACAGTTGAAGGTTTCACTGTATGGCCAGTACCACCCAACACCATCTTCTACACCCCTGTATTCCCCTAATCTCACCATAACCACCAACCTCTTCTACGTCCATATTTCTCCCACATTATCTGCAACGAGTTCAATGCAGCTTACATTAAAACAGCTGGAAAACTGACATTCAGTTCTGGTTACATTGAACAACGAGCTACTTTACACATTCAAATAACAAATTAAGACTCTGAATTGACATAAAGATGAAGGCACGAAATTAAGAGTCGTATTTTCTTCACTAGTTTAGTTAAAGGTCTGACTGTTTCTGTGGTTAGTCATCATCAGTCTTATCAGTTGTGCCTTTAATAGTTTGCGAAATAAGGTGACGTACTTTGGGCCAATGAATTCCATCCGGTCCCCGGGCCTTACCTTCTCCTTCAGCCCCTCGAGTCCCTGCAGGCGGCTCCGCAACTGCTGCACCGTCTCCCCGAGCTCCCGCATCGTCTCCCCCTGCCGGAAGAGCAGCCAGCCCTGCGCCCCGAGCCCGGCGGCCAACAGCACGAGCAGGAACCAGACCATCCCTCCCGGGCCCCGGGCCGGTGCCGAAGACGAGCACTCCTCCTCCGCCGTCTCTTCCTCAGCCCCCCGCGGAGACGACGCCGCCGCCTCCTTCCCCGGCTTCCGCTGCCGCACCGCCATGCCCAGCCGACCGGACCTGGCTCTGCCGCCCTTTTTTTTACCCCCCCACACCTAAGTCACCAGAAAAAAAAAACAAAAACTTGGCTCCCTAGAACTGTAATAGAGCGCGCCGGATGAAGTAGATACCGACTCACCGCACGGAACTTCGGCGGGCGCGCAATAAAGTCAAATGCACCTGACAGAAACGCGCGCAATGCAAAAAATGCGGGAAAAAGAGCTCAGCAGCAGTGCAACACCGCACGCGCAGCAGCAGCAGCATAAGCAAGACCGCAGCAGGAGAGGGCGGGGCCGCGCACCCGCCGCCGGGGAAAGAGGCGGGGCACCGCACGGCTATTGGTTGAGGGTTAAACCAATCACTGTGAGCCCGGAAGAAAAGTAAGCGCTTAGCCATTGAAAGATACAAACATTGCGTTAACGATTCGTAGCCAATGATCATGTGATTTGTATTGTGATGAAAAGGGCGCAGACCAGACGGCGGGGCCGCGCCCGCGGGGTTTGCCTGAGGTCATGGTAGACGTGTGTGTTGGAGAGTAGTACACTATTGGAAAAAGACAATGAAAGAGAGCCGAGAAGGGACTTTGCGAGACAGGCACGCAGCCTTCCATCCCACCAGTGTACCCCACTACTGTATTTCGAACCCCTAACCTAGTAAAAAAAAACCTTGCAGATCCCCTCAACTCACTAGTCTATGCCACTGAGACCCCTCCCCCCCAAACCAGTGCAGGGGCCCTGTTCAGAGCAGTCCAGTTCGGTGGGGCCCCATGCACCCACCTAGCTCCGACCCTTGTTGACAAGATGTTTTATGTTTCAACAATTTTATTGATGATTCAACAGAATAAACAACCAACATGCTCCATTTGCCAAAAGCTAACACAAAGATATCCCAATAAGAGCATCGTCATGGAAATCTCATCAACAAAGTTTTAACATTTCCTCCCCCCCCCCCCCCCCCTCACCAAATCTACAGTTCCATCTTGCTGACAAGATATTTTAAAATAAAGACAAATCAAGCACAACTTGTACAGAAAAACTAATTCAAATAAGCACAATGCTATCATAGGAAACCTTTGGGTTTAAAAAGCAAAAACATGTGCATGCAAGGACTGGATAAATGAATTAAAACAAATGCCCTTGATCTGTAATACTTGGTAGTAATGAAATAGTGATTGAATGTTCACATAGCAAGCAGCCTGAGCCAGTGGCGTAGCCAAGGGTGGGCTGGAGTGGGCCCAGGCCCTCCCACTTTATGTTCAGGCCCACCAAGTAGCAGCACACCTATAATGTGGCTGGCAGGGACCCCAAGCCCCACCAGCCAAAAACTCCCAACAACTGTTTGCTGCCGGTGAAAATCTACTATTTAAAAGGTATATGGGGGAGAGGGGATGTTTGAAAGACCATATGGCATGCAGGCGAGAGAGGGAGAAACCAAAATCACTTGTAGGACAAGGTGGAGTTCTGCCCACCCATCTTGGGTCCAGGCCCACCCAAACTTGGGTGTCTGGCTACGCCCCTGGCCTGAGCCAACCGATTTATGTTCCACTGAACATAATTAACTTATGAACTTGGCGGCTAATAGTGTGCTGAACTGGACAATGTTGGAACATTTGGACAGATTCGGGAGAGTTCTGCACACAGGAAACCCTTCCCTCATTATTCAATACCTTCTCTGTGAAATAGTAGTAATAACAAAAAGGCAAGTGCATTTTTATAATATGCCACTGCATTCCACAAAGCAAAAGGAGCAAGTTCACACATGCCATCTTTTTCTTTTGATGTAGGCACAGGAATAAAAGATGTTAAATGCTCCCAGGTCTTAACCTAATTAATGATTTTTTAAAACTGTACTTATAAATAGTAAGTCTGTTTGTTAAGCACCTGATACTATTAATGTCTGTTTTGGTCGCCATTTACTAGGTGAAAACATCAGAATAGAGTGCTACTACTACTACTATTTAGCATTTCTATAGCGCTACAAGGTATACGCAGCGCTGCACAAACATAGAAGAAAGACAGTCCCTGCTCATAGAGCTTACAATCTAATAGACAAAAAATAAAGTAAGCAAATCAAATCAATTATTGTGTACAGGAAGGAGGAGGGAAGGTGGAGGCGAGTGGTTACGAGTCAAAAGCAATGTTAGAACCAGCCCCTCCAAATGTATTTATTTGTTGCATTTGTATCTCACATTTTCCCACCTATTTGCAGGCTCAATGTGGCTTACATAGTACCATGATGGCAATCGCCAATTCCGGTATGAGAAATACAGGGTGTATTGCGTTAGAGTTCAAGAGTGGTATCGTAAATTAAGTAGAGGAGTTGAATTTTGTCCACTTCCATTATAGGTTTTGTTGTGTTGCATGTTTTTGGTGTTTAAGTTGGATCGTTTTGGTATGCCTTTTTGAACAAGTTGGTCTTTAATGATTTCCGGAAGTTTGTTAGGTCGTGCATTGTTTTCAGGACGTTTGGTAGTGCATTCCATAGTTGCGTGCTGATGTAGGAGAAGCTGGATGTGTAGGTTGATTTATATTTTAGTCCTTTGCAGCTTGGGTAGTGAAGATTTAGGTATGTGCGTGTTGTCCTTTTTGTGTTTCTGGTTGGTAAGTCTATGAGGTCTGCCATGTATATCGGGGTCTCCCCGTGAATAATTTTATGGACCAGGGTGCAAATTTTGAACGCTATTCATTATTTGATTGGGAGCCAGTGCAATTTTTCTCATAGGGGTTTGGCACTTTCGAATCTCGTTTTTCCAAATATGAGTCTGGCCGCGGTATTTTGGGCAGTTTGGAGTTTCTTAATGATTTGTTCTTTCCATCCGGCATAGATTGCATTGCAGTAATCTAGGTGACTTAGTACCACTGATTGCACCAGGCTGCGGAATAGTTCCCTCTGGAAGAAAGGTTTTACTCGTTTGAGTTTCCACATTGATTGGAACATTTTCTTCGTTGTAGTTTTCGCTTGGCTTTCTATTACGATTTAGAACTAATTAGAGGAAACCAATACTTCCTCTGTATACATCCATATGCTACCCACGCCAGCACCTTTGAAAATATGTGAGGTCTAATAAATATGCTACCCACAATAAAGAACAACAACATGGATAAAGCAGCTCATAGATTTGCTTGCTTTTTTGTTAGGGGATGAGGGGTGCGCAGAGGAGAAGGAAAGGAAGACCGACCTCATGAGCTTCAACGGCTGTCTCACTCTAACTGCCTTCAGCTCTCTCCTACTCGCTCCCTTAGTTCCAGTTCGCAGCACCGCTGCCTTCTTCAATTTTCCAGGCCGCCGGCAGCATCAGTAAGGTAAGCACACTGCCTTCAGTGGCCCTGGAAGCCCTCCCTCTGTTGCAGCGTCCCGCCTATGCCCGAATTGAAGAAGGCAGTGCTGTAGGGAGCCGAAAGTAGGAGATAGCTGACCAAGACGGTTAAGATTGAGAACAGGAGACGGGATGATGGCTGATGCATGGAGTGGGAGGTTGATGCTAAGGACACCATAGGGCCCCTGGGACCACGAGGCCCTGTGCGACCGCCCCTGAACCCATTAAGATCCATAGTCACACTCTAAAATCTGGTAACATAGATGGACTTAGACCACTGATCTTCTTCCCACTCATGTACTCCACTGACGCTCTCCAATCCAGTATATTGTACAGCGCTGCTATATTGTACAGCGCTGCGTAACCCTAGTAGCGCTTTAGAAATGACAAATAGTAGTAGTAGTAGTAATTTACACCACCTTGAAACTCCTAATCTAGTAACCTACCCTACTGATCCCTCTCCTTACTAATGTACCCCTTTTATACTAGATTTAATAGCATAGTCTCCTGCCACCGCCCCCCCCCCCAGCCTCATGTAGCCGACTGTGACTCCCAACTCAGACCCAGTGGCGTACCAAGGGGGCGGTGGGGGCGGTCCGCCCCGGGTGCACGCCGCTGGGGGGGGTGCCACGGCGTGCGCCTGCTCTGAGTTCGCTAAACTTCGTCGCTCGTTCACTGCAGCTCCCTCTGCCCCGGAACAGGTTACTTCCTGTTCCGGGGCAGAGGGAGCTGCAGCGAAGCGAAGTTTAGAGAACTCGAAGCAGGCGCGCCGCGGCACCCCCCCCCCCAGCGGCGTGCAGCCAGGGGGGGGTGTCATTTCGCCAGGGGGGGAAGGTGTCATTTAGCAGGGGGGGGCGCGCTGCACCCGGGAGGGGAGGGGGCGCATCGGCGCTCCGCCCCGGGTGCCATCCAGGCCAAGAATACCACTGCTCAGACCTCACTGAACTAGAGACCTGCACGGGAACAGGGTTTTGTGGGGATAGAAGCAGTTCTGCAGGGTTCCTGTGAGGACAGAAGCAGTTCCTGCAGGGTTATTGTGGAAGTGCAAGCTGCACCTGCGCCAGGCTCTCACCTACCTAGTACCAAGTTAAGTGCCGTCTCCTCCTCCTCGCTTTAACAGTGCAGATATGGACAGTCTTCCCTTAAGGGAAGCACAAAAAAAGCAGCTCAATCAAAGAAAATAGTTTATTGAATGACAACCAAATAAACAAGTCAGCGAAACACGGCCAGTGTCGGGCTGATTTGTTTATTTGGTTGTCATTCAATAAACTATTTTCTTTGATTGATCTGCATTTTTTTTGTGCTTCCATCTTGGAGTTTGCAGATTGTTTGCCTTGTTGTTCTCTTGGACCCAGTCTTCCCTTAATCCTCTCTGCTCCCGGGCTGGATGTGCAGGCCTCAGCTCTGACACAGGCACAAGCAGCAGAGGGCACCTGACCTACTGGTGCGTGCATATAGCAACCTCTCAGCACACAGTGCCAGCGAATCAGAAACCAGTCTTACATGTGCACACCAGATGGAACCAAGTTCAAACTTCTGTTCCTTCCTTACCTGCAGGGCTGTGGCTGAAACCCAGAGAGACAACCAGAAATTTTTTTTTTATGTACCATTAAATTCTTATGGGGATGGATGGGGACAGGCAAGATTTCAGTGAGGATGTTAAGGGAAATCAGGGACGCAAACAAACTGGGCAACACAATAATAATGGGGGATTTCAATTACCCGCATATAGACTGGGTTAATGTAACATCTGTACACGCAAGGGACATAGGATTTCTTGATGAAATCAAGGACAGCTTCATGGAACAGCTAGTTCAGGAGCTGACAAGAGAAGGAAAAATACTAGACTTAGTCCTTAGTGGTGCTCATGATCTAGTGCAGGGGGTAACGATACGAGGGCCGCTTGATAACAGTGATCATAATATGATCGGTTTTGATATTGGCATTGAAGGAAGTGAAACTAGGAAATCAAGTACGCTAGCGTTTAACTATAGAAAAGGTGATTACGACAAAATGAGAAAAATGGTGAAAAAAAGACTGAAAGGAGCAGCTCGCAGAGTAAAAAACTTGCATCAGGCGTGGATGCTGTTTAAAAACACCATCCTGGAGGTTCAGGACAAATATAGTCCACGTATTAGAAAAAAGGGAAAAAAGACTAAACGTCAGCCGGCGTGGCTAAACAGTAAGATAAAGGAAATCATTAGAGCCAAAAAACAATCCTTCAGAAAGTGGAGAAGAGAACCAACTGAAAGTAACAGGATAGATCATAAGGAATGCCAAGCCAAATGCAAAGCGGAGATAAGGAGGGCAAAAAAGGACTTTGAGAAGAAATTAGCGTTGGAAGCAAAAATACATAGTAAAAATTTTTTTAGATACATTAAAAGCAGGAAACCGGCCAAAGAGTCGGTTGGGCCGCTGGACGAAAATGGTGTTAAAGGGGCGATCAAGGAGGACAAAGCCGTAGCGGAGAAATTAAATGAATTCTTTGCTTCGGTCTTCACCGAGGAGGATTTGGGGGGGACACCGGTGCCGGAAAGAATATTTGAAGCGGGGGAGTCGGAGAAACTAAACAAATTCTCTGTAACCTTGGAGGATGTAATGGGTCAGTTCAGCAAGCTGAAGAGTAGTAAATCACCGGGACTTGATGGTATTCATCCCAGAGTATTAATAGAACTAAAAAATGAACTTGCGGAGCTACTGTTAGAAATATGCAATCTGTCCCTAAAATCGAGTGTAGTACCGGAAGACTGGAGGGTAGCCAATGTTACTCCGATTTTTAAGAAGGGTTCCAGAGGAGATCCGGGAAATTATAGACCGGTGAGTCTGACGTCGGTGCCGGGCAAGATGGTGGAGGCTATTATTAAGAATAAAATTGCAGAGCATATACAAAAACATGGACTGATGAGACAAAGTCAGCACGGATTTAGTGAAGGGAAGTCTTGCCTCACCAATCTAATGCATTTTTTTGAGGGGGTAAGCAAACATGTGGACAATGGGGAGCCGGTTGATATTGTATATCTGGATTTTCAGAAGGCGTTTGACAAAGTGCCGCACGAAAGACTCCTGAAGAAATTGCAGAGTCATGGAATCGGAGGTAGGGTATTATTATGGATTAAGAACTGGTTGAAAGATAGGAAGCAGAGAGTAGGATTGCGTGGCCAGTATTCTCAGTGGAGGAGGGTAGTTAGTGGGGTCCCGCAGGGGTCTGTGCTGGGTCCGTTGCTTTTTAATGTATTTATAAATGACCTAGAGATGGGAATAACTAGTGAGGTAATTAAATTCGCCGATGACACAAAATTATTCAGGGTCGTCAAGTCGCAGGAGGAATGTGAACGATTACAGGAGGACCTTGCGAGACTGGGAGAATGGGCGTGCAAGTGGCAGATGAAGTTCAATGTTGACAAGTGCAAAGTGATGCATGTGGGTAAGAGGAACCCGAATTATAGCTACGTCTTGCAAGGTTCCGCGTTAGGAGTTACGGATCAAGAAAGGGATCTGGGTGTCGTCGTCGATGATACGCTGAAACCTTCTGCTCAGTGTGCTGCTGCGGCTAGGAAAGCGAATAGAATGTTGGGTGTTATTAGGAAGGGTATGGAGTCCAGGTGCGCGGATGTTATAATGCCGTTGTATCGCTCCATGGTGCGACCGCACCTGGAATATTGTGTTCAGTACTGGTTTCCGTATCTCAAAAAAGATATAGTAGAATTGGAAAAGGTACAGCGAAGGGCGACGAAAATGATAGTGGGGATGGGACGACTTTCCTATGAAGAGAGGCTGAGAAGGCTAGGGCTTTTCAGCTTGGAGAAGAGACGGCTGAGGGGAGATATGATAGAAGTGTATAAAATAATGAGTGGAATGGATCGGGTGGATGTGAAGCGACTGTTCACGCTATCCAAAAATACTAGGACTAGAGGGCATGAGTTGAAGCTACAGTGTGGTAAATTTAAAACGAATCGGAGAAAATGTTTCTTCACCCAACGTGTAATTAGACTCTGGAATTCGTTGCCGGAGAACGTGGTACGGGCGGTTAGCTTGACGGAGTTTAAAAAGGGGTTAGATAGATTCCTAAAGGACAAGTCCATAGACCGCTATTAAATGGACTTGGAAAAATTCCGCATTTTTAGGTATAACTTGTCTGGAATGTTTTTACGTTTGGGGAGCGTGCCAGGTGCCCTTGACCTGGATTGGCCACTGTCGGTGACAGGATGCTGGGCTAGATGGACCTTTGGTCTTTCCCAGTATGGCACTACTTATGTACTTATGTAGGATGGGTTAGATTCCAGCGGGGATGAGCAGGAACAGTTTAGATTTCTGTCCCCCAGCAACTCTCTACCCTGACCCCACCCCCCCCCCCCCACACACACACACACAAAAGGGCAGTGCCCAGTCCCAAGCAGTGAATCCTAATGTGACAGTGACACATTAGCATATATACATGTCATTATGATTATCTGAACAAATAGATTGGATAGGAACCCAGTTTATTGGACAGTGAAGATTTTTTTTTCAGCACCAAGGGAAGTTTAGCTCATGGTACCCTCACTCACATCCCCATGATTTATCAAGGGCAGCGCATTCCTTCCCCTGAGTACCACAGCCTGCTCTTGCCCTCTTTCTTCCTTCCTCCTTCTTCAGCCAGCTCCCCACACTCTTCCCCAGTACTCCAGCATTTTCCCATACCACACCAGTAGGAACCTTAGAAATACAAAGGCTCTAGCTGTAGCAATGCTGTATTTGGGAGGTAAAATGGCTGACAGTGACAGCAAGTAGTTTCTTACCTACCACCGAATAATGTTCTTATCTTCAGATGGATTCATTTTGCGTATCCCCTAACAGTTACCGAAATAAACCTCACTCTTAAATCAGAGTACGTTGCCCAGAGATGATCTCAGACGCTTAGATATACTGTTAATGCTCATCTCAACACTTTTCATTATATCAAAAACAGTCGCCTCCAGAAGTTTGTGGGGTGTAATATCGACAAGGAATAAATACACTTTGGTACATTGCTTACCAATGATACACCTTACAAATTTCTGAAGGAAGCCTGGAGGAAAGGTTCATAGTCTGCTATTTCATTTGACTGTCTCAGTCAACGTCATGGATCCAAAATGTTGACAATGGCCAATTTTCACGTCAAAACAAAACTGAGTTAATAAGTTCCCTACTTAGTTTGTTATCTAATCTACAGTTTTCTAAAACAAGGTGGAGTGCACACAGGTACACAAAACCGTTTGTAACGTGGCGCCGTGCACATGGAACAACCCATACCCAGCAGGCAGGAGACTGCCAGGTTGCCCAGGGCTGGGGTGGGGAAATTCTTCACTGCACCCTGAACACCCTGCTGCGGGGGAAGTGCTTGTGGCAGGGGTTAAAAGCAAGGAGCGAGGGTGCTTGGGACTGTTTCTATTAGGTACTTTTGGAGAGGCTTTTTCTGGCGATTTTCGTCATGTTTCTCACAGACGCTCACATTTCATTCATCCCATTTAAGTGAATGTTCTTTTTTTTTTTTTTTTTTAAGGCATACATACTTTGACTAGTTTCACAAACATGCAATAAAAACAGCTTTTTAAAAAATTTTGGGCATGTGAAATTACTTAAAACAATGTGATATTCCTGACCCTGAGAACAAAAGCTGGCCAAGTCCATTATATTACAGTGTGAGATATTGGCCATCTAAGTTGAGAGGCACATTTCAGTAAAAAGAACAAGCAATGCCTGAATTAGCTTTAATCTATATGTATGGATGTGGCCCAATTTTTCTTCTAAGTCTTCAGGTCATAGAGGCTATGAATCAGTGCATAGCTGAAATAATGCTTTTGGTCTTAAGGGCTCATTTATCATTGACGTTTTTCTGTTTTAAAGTGATAGCACATCACTACAGCAGTGTGGGGAAAGAGGCTGCAGCCTTTCCTCTCCTTTCCCTATATAAATTCACATCTACAGCCCCGGAAGCCACTCATTGAAAGGAATGAGCCAAGCATGTGGGATACCGGCCACACTCACAACTGTGGGAGCCAGTGCATGTTAATGGCATAGCCGGGACTGATTTCATTGTAGGTCTATAAAATACTGAGTGAAATGGAATGAGTAGATGTAAATCGCTCGTTTACTCTTTCCAAAAATACAAAGACTAGGGGGTACTAAGTAGTAATTTTAAAATAAATCGTAGCAAATATTTCTTCACTCAATGTGCAATTACACTCTGGAATTCATTGCCAGAGTGGACTAGATTCTATATATCAGGCCCAAAATTTGGCTAAACTGGGGCGTAGCCAGACCTCATGGTGGGAGGGAGCAGGAACCTGAGGTGGGGGGGGGGGGGCACATTTTGGTCTGCCACTCCCCACCCACTGCTGCAGCAAATACCTTGGTTGGCAGGGGTCCCTAACCCCCGCTAGCTGAAGCATTGACCACTGCTGGTCTTTGGCACCACCGCGTTGCCTGCCCTGCTCTGTCTTCCCCTCATGTCCTGCACACTCCTTTTAGTGAACTTGAGCATGCTCAGTTTCACTAAAAAGAGCGTGCCGGATGTGAGGCAAAGACAGAGCAGGGCAGGTAACGCGGCAGCGCCAGAGACCAGTGCTGGACAACACTTCAGTTGGCGGGGGTTGGGGACCCCTGCCAGCAAAACCAGGGACCAAGAGGAAATTTGGGGGGCCTAGGCCCCCATGGCCCCATGCAGCTAAGCCACTGAAACACATTCAGTAAAGGACACCTTAATTTAGATGCACTTTATAGAATAAGCCTAAATGTCCATGTGGTTTATAGAATACGCCAAGCGTTGGTCTGTGCAATTCAATTTAGGAGTAGGCAGTTATGCCAAGTAAAACCAGGTGTAAATGCCGACGTCTAAATTAGGCACACACCGGGTGTATTCTAAGCAATGTAGAATTTATATGCAGCATGTTATAGAATATGCTTAGACAGTTTCTTTTATTTTTGTTACATTTGTACCCCGCGCTTTCCCACTCATGGCAGGCTCAATGCGGCTTACATGGGGCAATGGAGGGTTAAGTGACTTGCCCAGAGTCACAAGGAGCTGCCTGTGCCTCAAGTGGAAATCGAACTCAGTTCCCCAGGACCAAAGTCCACCACCCTAACCACTAGGCCACTCCTCCACTGTTGCTACTATTTGAGATTCTACATGGAATGTTGCTATTCCACTAGCAACATTCCATGTAGAAGTCGGCCCTTGCAGATCACCAATGTGGCCGCGCAGGCTTGTACATGGAATGTTGCTAGTGGAATAGCAACATTCCATGTAGAATCTCCAATAGTAGCAACATTCCATGTAGAATCTCCAATAGTATCTATTTTATTTTTGTTACATTTGTACCCTGCACTTTCCCACTCATGGCAGGCTCAATGCGGCTTACATGGGGCAATGGAGGGTTAAGTGACTTGCCCAGAGTCACAAGGAGCTGCCTGTGCAGGGAATCAAACTCAGTTCCTCAGTTCCCCAGGACCAAAGTCCACCACCCTAACCACTAGGCCACTCCTCTGCACATAAATTCTAATTAATGCCAATTAGTGTCGATAATTGCTTGTTAATTGGCCTTTCAGTACTGATTGGCTTGTTAACCAACTAGGTTATGTGCATTCTTATGGAATATGCTTCAATTTCCCTGCAATATATAGAATCCAGGGGTCACTGTAGTAAAAGCAGTAGCTTAGCAGGGTTTAAAAACAGTTCCATAAGCCATTATTAAAATGGACTTGGGAAAATCCACTGCTTATTCCTGAGAGAAACAGAATAAAATATATTTTTTACTCTTTTGGAATCTTGCCAGGTACTTGTGTCCTGGATTAACCACCATTGGAAACAAGATAATGTGCTTGATGGGCCTTCGGTCTGACCCAGTATGGCAATACTTATGTTCTTATGATGACCTGGGTGGGCACTGGACAGTGCAGATGCTGGCACTGCTTTGTGTTTTCCTCTTATTTTTCTAGGTTGTTGCCACTGACTGGGTGGCTCCGACTTGAAAGTAGAAGAGCCACAGCCCCCATAGGCCCACCTTTGGCTACGCCCCTGGTACAGAACCCTGAAGGAATTAGAATTTTAAAAGAGAATAAAGAGCGTAAAATGTCTGGAGGGCAAAAAAGCCAGCACAAAGCCGAGGGAGAGGACCAGCCTTCAATAAATATAAAGAATTTGGCTCAGCTCTGAACTGCAGTCTAACATCCCAATGGCAAAGTAGCTTAGATTATATATTCTTTACAATAATCTAGGTGCAAACTCACATAACACTCCTCTAAAAGGTGTTATAAAAGAAAGAGCCAGAGAGGAAATAGAGAGAAGACACCAGCTTAAGAAATGAAGCAGGAAAAGGGAAGGAAGAGAAAAAGCTGCATTGGGTTGTACCTTCTCTCTGGCACAGCACTGCTGAATCCTGGCCAACTCAGTGTAGTGAAAATGAATGGCAGGGAAAGAAGAAAAAGGGACCAGGTGCTGAGAGTTTATTTACCTTATTGGGAAAGGTTCAGAACATTCTGGCTGTACAGGGAACTGACTGGTGCCGTAGAATCTTTGCTTGGCTACAGGGCTGTTTTAGGTGGGGGGGGGGGGGGAGGAGGAATTTAGCTCAAACACTTTTCAGTAGTAGCTCAAGGAGACTTACATTTGAAAATTGTCCAACTCGTATATGAATAAATGTGTGTCTAGTTTTACCTGGATTTTTGTGGGCAATGAAGTCAGGAGGCAACAATGCATACATTTTCAAAGCTACACATGCTCTTTTGGCTGGATAAAGGAGGTGTGAAACTCTACAGGTTCTTTTCCCATGGACAGTTTCCAAAGGGAATGTATGTGAACATGTTCCATTTCATCACTGGTGCAAAATCTGTGGGGAAACGTACAAGGACGGCTTTGCCACTAGGTGGACCAGAGTCTGCCTGGGATGGCAGAAGTTAGGGGCAGCAGCAGGGCACTCATGTGGCAAGAAAGCAGCACTTTAAAGCTGCTGTCACTGGGACCTGGGGCCTTTAAGTACACTCTTGCACTCAAGGCCTGCCACCTCCTGCTCCCTCCGACATGAAGCTTGCCTCTGAGGGGGAGGGATATGGAAACAGGAGTCTGTGCTCAAGTCTCCAGGCCATGCTAACATTCACTGAAGCAGCAGCCAAGGGTGGAAGTAGGAGGCAGGTTAGCTGAAGGGGAAGAAAAGCAAACCTGTTTCTTTGTGTAAAAAAAATTTACACAAAGAAACAGGTTTGTATAAAAATTACTCAAGGGGGTTTACAGAGATGCCAAAGGTGAAATATCCCAACAAGTGAGATTTACCACACCAAGGAGTGAAACTGAAGGCCAAAGAGTGAAATTTTTCAGATGGTACATCCAGGGTGTAAACCTAGAATGATTTAAGTATAGTATTGCTTTGCAAATGAATCAAGGCAGCATTAAATAATATTGACTTTTCTTTGGAGCTGCTGAAAGATTGCAGACAAAGTGGGAAGCAGTTTGGGTATATTTTTGTCTTCCACCCAGTAGTTAAAAGTAGTGGCATAGCCACGGATGGGCCTAGGCCCCATCCAGTAACAGCACACCTATGATGTGACTGGCGGGGATCCCCAAGCCTGCCATCCAAAAACTCACAACTCTCTCTCTTGTATATCTTTTAAATAGCAGATCTGCGCCAGTAGCGAGCAGCAACTGATACACACTGCTCACGCTGGCAGCCTTCCCTCTGACGTACTCCCGCCTATGCAGAAACAGGAAGCTGCGTCTGAGGGTAGGCTGTAGGGTCAGTGCAAACAGTGTGTATCAGTAACTGCTGAAGAAGATCTGCTATTTAAAAGGTTCACGGGGGAGGGAGGGGTGAAAGACTGCATGGTATGCGGGTGGAAGAGGGAGAGACCGAATTGCCTATGAGGCAGGAGCGGGGTTCTTCTGCCCACCCACCTTGGGCCCAGGCCCACCCAAAATCAGGTGTCTGGCTACACCCATGGTTAAAAGTATGTACATTGGTTTCAGAGCACATGTACTTACAGTAAAGGGAAAAGGGTCAGGGCAAGGGGAAGTAGTACTACTACTACTACTAATCATTTCTATAGCGCTACTAGATGTACGCAGCGCTGTACACTTGAACATGAAGAGACAGTCCCTGCTCGACAGAGCTACAATCTAATCAGGACAAACAGGGATAAGGACAAAGAGTAGCAAGATTCCGGAATCCCAGTGATTAGCAAGATTCCGGAATCCCAAAGAGTAGCAAGATTCCAGAATCCCAAAGACTACTACTACTACTCATTTCTATAGCACTACTAGACGTACGCAGCGCTGTACACTTGAACATGAAGAGACAGTCCCTGCTCCACAGAGCTTACAATCTAATTAGGCAGGAAAGTGTGCTCAGATTTCTTCCTACTGGTTGTACCACTTGGTTTATTTCGCTAAGGCTTCCCTCTCCTGAAAGCAGTGATCAAGATCTCCCAATGATACTGAAGCTCTGATGGGTGAGACATACGGCTCAAAGAGTGTGAAAGTGAGAACGCTTTCGAGTAAGTGTGACTGGCATCACTGGGTTTACACACCTATTTTGCCCTTCAGCCCTAAATTTAGGATCTATTTTCAGCTGAAACTTCCTCTTCATTTAGGAGCTTAAATGTTATGCATATAAATTTAGGCCTGTCATTCTTTTGTCTAGATTTATGAGCCTAGCGCTGAAAATCAGTGCTAAAGCTTTTTTTTCCTCAGTCATTCCCACTTTTTATGCTCTAAGTGTTTAGTTAAAATTGCATAAATTTAGGGACTCAAACCTAGTTGTCTGTCCTGATTAGATTGTAAGCTCTGTGGGGCAGGGACTGTCTCTTCATGTTCAAGTGTACAGCGCTGAGTACGTCTAGTAGCGCTTTAGAAATGATCAGTAGTAGTAGTACGTTTTCAAAATAGGCCCAGAAAATTTACACATGTACTTTTGAAAATCAGTACATATTTCAAGTCCACTTCTGCCCATCCCCGGTAAAAGGATATGAAATGACAGCACGTGCACATACCCCAGACAATTCAATGACAAGCTATTTCTACAAATAAATGACTTTTAACAATTACGCCCTGAGTTATCCTGCTGGCCCTTTTTATTCCTTTCCAATTTACCTGTAGTACAGAACACTTTTATCATTATAATCAAATCCTTGTCTAGAAAATAAAAACTAGTTTCTGTTTCCAGATCAATTTTAAAAGCACCTCACGTGGCTGGAAATGCGTCTCTTGGGGCACAAATGTCCCAACTGTGATTCTTCTCACATCCACTATTACATGGGAGAATGGTCTCAGTTCTCACACTCTTCCCATCACCCTCCTGCACTGTTAGATCACTGCCCTCAAACTACTTTATAACATGAAAGAATAAAAAAGAAAGGCAATCCAGGAAGAATTCTCAAACAGGAAGCAGGAAATGTAGAGTGCGAGGTATTCCTAAAAATAAAAAAAATAAAAAACACCTTTCTTCAAGATGTAGACGCTGCCAAAAAAACCTTGGTGCCTTGGCCTGCTCCGATTTCACCCCGTGTGCAGACCCTCACCGCTGCTTCACTGTCCAGTTTGCAGATAAAAACTGTCACTGCCCCTCGGCTCTGGGCCACGATCCTAGTGGCAGTCTGGATCTTAAGTTTCACCCCTCCTGTGATGTCATGGGGCAGGGCAGAGGTGAGCACATCTGGCTCAGAGGTACCATCCAGTTGTGTGACAATAGAATCTACCAGCCTTGCACCTGTAATTAATTAAAAAAAGAAAAAAAAAAAGAGAAGAAGAAGAGATATTATGCTTTTTTTTTGTTTTGTTTTTTGATTGGCAAGTTTGCTTCTGCTGCTTTGGGCTTCCAGGGTGGTAGAAACCCAGCGAGGAAAGTGGCAAATAAATCGACTTGGTTAAGGAGAAGGATCTTGCAAGCAGTCATGTCCTTATACTTGGAAGATGTGATGCATCTTTAGTATAAACAAGAAAAAGCAACACTGGGCCTTCAAGAAAGAGACAATGGCAGTCCTTTATTGTGAAAAAGACCCGACACGGGCCGTGTTTCGGCGCACAAGCGCCTGCCTCAGGGGTCAAAGTGTGTCTTCACAATATATGAGCAGGAATGTTCAGACAGTCTGAGTAAATTGCCAGCCACCACCGAGCGTTTGTTCAATCCTACCAGACGCTGATACTATACATCTTTAGTAGACAGAAATTACTGGGCAGAGCGGATGTGATGGTTGACCCTTTTCTGCCATTCTGTAGAAATCCCACTCCAAAAATCATTGCTTTCATCCAGTGATAATTCCACCCTGGAAGTGGCTGCATGCAATTCTTTTTTTGTTTGTTTAAGGGCTGTAATTAAGTAGTTCTGTTGTTCTGCTTAGGCTGGGCTGTAAGCCTTCTCCATTTTGGATAGTGGATTCAGTCCTGGCCTTTTCTCTTCAGGGAAAATGCAGGGTTACAGTTCAGACATACAACAGAGGTAAAACCAGAACTGGATATTACTGGCCTAACAAGGAAAAGAAAGTCAGCTAGGATTCCCAGTCTTGATGCAAGGAACTAAAAATTCAGCTTACTGCTGCTGTGTTATTATTTCTTACCAGGGTTGTCTGGTGGCTGGTCAAAGATCCCTTCCACATCCGTGAGGAATACCACATGCTTTGGAGAGAGCTCTTGGGACAGGATCTGTAATAAAAGGGGGGCAGAGAGATGAGGGATAGGTTCTTAACCCAGTCCTCAGGGCACACCTAGCCAGTCAGGTTTTCAGGATATCCACAGTGAATACAAATGAGATAGATTTGCATACCAAGAAAGAAGTGCACTTGGTATGCAAATCTCTCTCATAAATAGTCATTGTGGATATCCTGAAAACCTGACTGGCTGGGCGTGCTCCAAGGACTGGGATAGAGAGGCCTTAAGTCCTCAATCTTCCCTTCAACCCCCCCCCCCCCCCCCAACATATTGTACAGGCTCTTAGCCTCAGTCAAAATGCTAAGGATGGACTGTTCTCAGTTCAGAACGTGCACTTGATGCTACAGAAAACAAGAAAGTCTGTTAAACTCTAACTTTAGAGCATGGAAATCAGTGGCATAGCCAAGGGTGGGCCTCACTTTGGGATCAGGCCCATCCAGTAGCAGCACACCTATGATGTGGCTGGCAGGGATCCTCAAGCCCCACCAGCCAAAAACTCCCAACAACTGTCCCTCCTACATACCTTGTAAATAGCAGATCTTTGCCTGCAGCAAGCAGTGACCGACACATACTTCTCGCACCGGCCCCACAGCCTTCCCTCTGACGTGTTCCCACCTATGCAAAAACAGGAAGTTGCATATGGGAAGGTTGTGTGGCTAACATGAGCAGCATGCATAAGCTTCTGCTCCCTACTGGTGGAAATCTGCTATTGAAAAGGTATGCGGGAGAGGGGGGATGTTTGAGAGACCATATGGCATGCAGGTGAGAGGAGAGACCAAATTACCTGTGGGAAGGGGTGGGGCTCTTCTGCCCATCCATCTTGGGCCCAGGCCCACCTAAAATTGTGTGTCTGGCTACGCCCCTGATGGAAATTGCAACAAACACCTATAAGGTGATTTACATTTCAAAGTCACGCTAGACTGTAATAAATCTATTGTATATTGGGTCCTTCCTAGGAAGGTTTGGAAACTTCATTCCAAAGAAGCATGTTTAGACATCAGGTCTGGAAGGCATCTTGGTTCACGAGTTCAAGACTCCCACCAGCCAAGAGAACTCTCCTCGTGACTTTGGCAAGTTATATTCTCCCCCTTGCTTCTGACACCCAGCTGAAAGCAAGGCACTTGGAAACATCTGGGGTTTCCTGGCCAACAAGTGAATTTTAGTTTTTGTGGGGCAAAATTAATAGAAAAGCAACGTCAAGGGTTTGTCTTTGTAAGATGCTGCAGATGCTACCAAATCACACAAAGATCTTAAATCATGCTCCTATACCTGTAATATAATCTATATGCAACTCAACCTAACACCACCTCAAGGCTGCGAAATTTATGAAAGTTGAGGCAGGGTGTCCGAAGGAAAATCTGTTACAATGCAAAAAAACACCCACATGAGAATCTTCCTAGATAATATTTGCATATTAAATATCTTTCAAATATTTAAATGTCTGTATCATATCACCCCTAGCCTTCCTTTGATCTAGGGTACACACATTCAGTTTCTTGAGTCTCTTCTCAAATGTTTTTTGGTCCAAACCCCATTATCGTTTTTGTCACTTTTCTCTGAACCGCTTCAAGTCTTTTTACATCCTTAGTGAGATACGGCCTCCCAAATCAAACACAATACTCCATAGGGGCATCAATACCTCATTTCTTCTGCTGGTTATACCCCTGTCTATGCAGCCTAGCATTCTTCTGGCTATGACTACCGCCTTGTCACACTGTTCCGCCGCCGTGTGCCTATGTCTGTGATACACATGTAAATATATGCCTCCCCCCCACACGCCATCACAGTCCATCCATATGCATTCCCACCTGTAAAATACATGCAATGTAAGATACATGCCTATGCACCGCTCTTTAAATATGCAGAGAAGGGCGACGAAAATGATAAAGGGGAATGGGCCGACTTCCCTATGAGGAAAGGCTAAAGCGACTAGGGCTCTTCAGCTTGGAGAAAAGACGGCTGAGGGGAGATATGATAGAGGTCTATAAAATAATGAGTGGAGTTGAACGGGTAGATGTGAAATGCCTGTTTACGCTTTCCAAAAATACTAGGACTAGGGGGCATACGATGAAGCTACAATGTAGTACATTTAAAACGAATCAGAGAAAATGTTTCTTCACTCAACGTGTAATTAAACTCGGAAATTCGTTGCCAGAGAATGTGGTAAAGGCGGTTAGCTTAGCGGAGTTTAAAAAAGGTTTGGACGGCTTCCTAAACGAAAAGTCCATAGACCGTTGTTAAATGGACTTGGGGAAAATCCACTATTTCTGGGATAAGCAGTATAAAATGTTTTGTACATTTTTGGGATCTTGCCGGGTATTTGTGACCTGGATTGGCCACTGTTGAAAACTGGATGCTGGGCTCGAGGGACCTTTGGTCTTTCCCAGTATGGCAATACTTATGTACTTAACACCAACAGAGGCTCTTCAAGTCCGCAGCAAACAACAAAGGTAAAAAAAAATCTAAGCAGTCCAGGAAAACTTTTACTGAAGTAGACCCGATGTGGCCACGTTTCGCCAAATAGGCTGCATCAGGGGTTTTACAACACACAAGCCAGAGAGAAAGATCCTGTTTACCCTACTTCTATGAGAGCAGGGAAAGAAGCTGTTGCTCTGTTCCATTGTTGCTGTTATGTTCTGCAAGAGCTGCTAACTGCAGTCTTGAATGCTTGTGTGATAGCTAGGGTAGGTCGGATAGAGGAGTACCGTGATCAACAAATCTCTTCCTCGCTACTCCTCTGTCTGACCTGTCTGGTTCGTACTACTACTACTACTTATCATTTCTATAGCGCTACTAGACGTACGCAGCGCTGTACACTTGAACATGATTCGTAGTGGATCTTGTTCCTCCACCTAGGTGGTTGACCTCTGCTAGCTAAACGGGATCTTTATCCCTGACTTGTGTGTTGTAAAAAAACTGATGCAGCCAACTGGTAAGTGGAGGAGTGGCCTAGTGGTTAGAGCACTGATCTTGCAATCCAGAGGTGGCCGGTTCAAATCCCACTGCTGCTCTTTGTGATCTTGGGCAAGTCACTTAACCCTCCCATTGCCTCAGGTATGAACTTAGATTGTGAGCCCTCCAGGGACAGAAATACCCAGTGGTAGCTGAATGTAACTCACCTTGAATTACTACTGAAAAAGGTGTGAGCAAAAGCTAAATAAATGTTACTCTCTATTCTATAAAATGACTCTTTAAGCATTTCTAAAAGAAGACAGTTGATTGCTTAGTTCTTGTACTGTCTCTTCCATGACATGGCATTGTCCTGAAAAAAATTGTAGCTCTGCCTTAACACGCTATTGCACTCTAGTGAGCACATTAGATGAGTGTGTCGGAGAACAGACTGGGTACAGCACCCCACTTCACCCTATAAAGTGTGGAAACAGCAGTGTTGGAAGGGGTGGCCTACAACATCCCACTGCACCCCATACAGTGAGCAAATAGCTAAGCGCTGCACAGGCAACCTTTTTCCATCAACATTTCCAGTGTAACCGAGTTGATAACAATGCATACCTCTATGATTGTGTCCCCAGATAAGATGCAGCACTGCTGTTCTGTGTCTAACACAGCATCTCCATGCAGGACAGGAACGTACCCAGCCTCCAAGGCCTCATGCACCGCAGCAACGTCTGGCCTCGCGACCTGTTTACCTGCTGTCTTCCACGCTCCAAAGGGCTGCAACGAGACACAAATGTGACTTACAAATCACACCCCTGCAACCAGCACTCTTGTCTCCCAGCTGCAAAAGAGTTATTCATGAAATCTATGATGAGGCAAAACACCTACGAGAGAATCTTCCACAATGAGGTTCACAAAGATACCCATTTTAGACAGGTTGAAGAAGCAGGAATTGAGACGTGCAGGTCAGCGCATCTTAACTTTCACCAATATTTTAGAATAGACTCTGCCGACATAGAACTTGTTCTAAAATACAGGTGAAATGGACGTTTACTAGCCAGGTGCATGCAGCACAAACATCCATTTTATGTTTAAATCTTTTTTTATTGACGGTAACATAGGATAACATGTACAGTTCTCAAAGAGAAACATAAATACAGAATGTCATCATGCAAACTGAAGTCACCATGCAGTTTTACATTTTCTCCCCACATCCCATCCCCCTCCAGCAACCAGCTCAGACCCCAAACTTATTCTATGGTTTCATCTTTTTATTAACTCATCGAATAACACAACCAAGTTTTTGACAACGTCACGATTTGCAAAGGCATTAAAGAGAAAACATCCCTCCCCTCTCCCATCTATACTGCATATGTCTAACAAATTACAGTCTCATTCATAGATCTTCATCATATATCAGAAGTTCAGTAACTGTCCTCTGGCGGCTGCAGCGAGAGTCCCCCAAACCGGGGACCATCTGTATTGAAACCTTAGGATTTCCTCAGGAGCTGCAATCTCTCCAATCGTAATAGGAATATCATCTGAGGCACCCGGTTAGTAATCCATTGTGTAAGAATCATTTTCTTAGCAATGATAATAGCCCAGACATGGTTGACCAAACAAGAGCGTGGGATCGTAGCGCCATCCTGTTGCCCACAAAGCAGATATCTGCTTTAGCAAAGTTTTCCAAAATATTACTATCTGTGGGCAAGACCAGAACATATGCCCTAATGTCTCTCCCTCTGCTCCACATCTCGGGCAGGCTCCATCTGGCGATAATCCCATGTGGAAGGCCTGTCGTGGAGAAAGGGGTAAGAACATAGTGATTCATGCATTCCTACAACATACCGAAATCCCTACTGCAGGGATGCTGTGCTTCACCAGCTCCTCGGTCACCAGGTGATTCAACTGCAATCAGAAAAAAAAAAAAGAGCCAATCAGTACAGGCTGAATGATGTGACAGGAATTCAGCAGCCCCTGAGCAGTGACCACCACACAAACTCATTTGGCTGCTACTTTCATCTGGGGGGTAAAACGGTAATGGGATTTGATAAACTACTTTTCTGTGTACACTTATATGTACAATGTATCTCATCACCACACCAAGCAGCAGCTGGACAAGGTGAAGGTGTGAATGACCTCATGTTGGCACAATCTACCTGCAAGGGCTGACACAACAGAAGGTGGGATGGTGATGTCCCACCCCTAAATGGCTATTCTTCTGGAGATAAAAGGGTTGTCTGATTAGCGCATTCACAGGTTGACCTCCTTCAAGCATCCCCGGATCCGTTGGGCTTTAGGGATGATCTTCTGAATGGCCTGCAAACCTAACTCTTGACTCAGAAGGATGACCGGGTCTCGCTCTGTAACAATGGACTGAGCATAGCTTTGTAGTTTATGTCAGGGGAGTTCTTCACCCAGAAAGCAGAGGGGCACAGGCAGAGGCATTAGTATTCCAGAAAGAAATACAGCAGAACGGAACACAAATCATTGCTGTTACTGACTGGCTTGGTGTCCTTTTAAAAATATGTTAGAAGTCCAACCCAGTCTTGAGTCAATGGCACTTAGAAACTGCATCTCAAGCAGAGAATGTGGATTCAATTCCTTCGCCAGCTGAGGATGCTGAGACATTAGTATTCACAAGCCCTGAAGAGGGAAGGAGTGGCGGAAGGGCATCATACATAGTAACATAGTAGATGACGGCAGAAAAAGACCTGCATGGTCCATCCAGTCTGCCCAACAAGAGAAACTCATATGTGTATACCTTACCTTGATTTGTACCTGCCTTATTCAGGGCACAGACCGTATAAGTCTGCCCTCCACTATCCTCGCCTCCCAACCACCAACCTCTCTTCCCCCACCTGCTCCGCCACTCAATTTTGGCTAAGCTTCTGAGGATCCATTCCTACTGCACAGGGTTCCTTTATGCATATCCCACGCATGTTTGAATTCTGTTACCGTTTTCATCTCCACCACCTCCCACGGGAGGGCATTCCAAGCACCCACCACCCTTTCCTTGAAAAAATATGCAATAAATGCAAAAAATGCAATAAATAAATAGAGTAGAGCCATTGCTCAATGGTGACATCTGGTGGCCAGACTTTGAAGGAACCATGATTATGTCCCTTGGCCTAGAACTGCTGCTGTGATAGCCACATTGATCTAAGAGGGTGGATATAAAAATAAGAGAATATATAACAGGGAGCTGCAAATGAAGGCTCATAGTTATCACAGCCCAATAGAGACTAGTTTGGACTGAACAAGAAGCCTTGAAAGGAGCAGGGAAAATCTGCTAGAACCCCCCCCCCCCCCCCCCCCCCCCCAAAAAAAAAAAAAAAAAAAAATTAAATAGCCTCTTAGATGGAGATAGCAGGACTGGACAACATACAGCTAGAGATACTAATGTGAGCCACTGCATTACAGGACTCAATTACTAAGTTGCGTTAGGCGCTAACACACGCCTAATGCAGCTTAAAATGGCGTACTGCGGGACATACTCAGGTGTCCTGTGGTAACTTCCAAATCAAAGCATGCTAACTGCACACTAAAAAAATATATTTAAAAAAAACCCATTTTTTGCAGGGCTGGAGAGTGGGTATTCCTGTGCTAGTCAGTTAGCACAGCTACATTACTGCATGCTAACTGGTTAGCACAGGATTACCGCGTGAGCCCTTACCACCCACAAAATGGGTGGTAATTACTCATGCAGTAATTGCTTTTAATGGCTAGACACTAATGACAACATTACCACATAGCCATTCATTGGAAAAAGTCTGTTTTTACAGCGGAAGTTAAAAATGGCCTTAGCGTTTGGGAAAAATGCATACAAAGGCATGCTAAGGCCACTTTTTACCGCAGCTCAGTAAAAGGACCCCAAAGATCATTAGCATATATTAGTATAAAATGGAACCTACAGCAAAAAATATGCATTAATGGAGTTTATGTGCACTTCGGTAACTAACTGCTAGTCTGAGTCTCAGTAATAAAACGAAAACTTGGGTGACAGAAGAAACTCAACTCTCTCATTCCCAGAAGTATATCTGCCCCATTCCCCAAAACACTGTGAGATGGGGACAATGCCTTTTGCCTTTCAGTTCTATCAATCTGGCACCTTCCACAGCACTATAGTCACCAAAAATATTTAACTGAAAAAAAAAAATCACTAGCTAATAGGCCAAAAACTCTTATCATTAATGTGTAGGACTAGGAACCCAAAGACTGGCTTCCGATCCCCTGTAGGTCATATTGAGGGGCATAATCGAACGGCACCGGCCATCTATATGGCCAGCGCCACAAAGAGCAGTCCCGAACCGTATTATCGAAAAAGATGGTCGGCCATCTTTCGTTTTGATAATACGGTTGGGGCCGGCCAAATGTCAGAGATGGCCGGCATCGGTTTTCGTTGATAATGGAAACCGAAGCCGGCCATCTCAAACCCGGCCAAATCCAAGGCATTTGGTCATGGGAGGGGCCAGCATTTGTAGTGCACTGGTCCCCCTGACATGCCAGGACACCAACCGGGACCCTAGGGGGCACTGCAGTGGACTTCAGAAATTGCTCCCAGGTGCATATCTCCCTTACCTTGGGTGCTGAGCCCCCCAAATCCCCCCCCAAAACCCACTCCCCACAACTCTACACTATTACCATAGCCCTTATGGGTGAAGGGGGGCACCTACATGTGGGTACAGTGATTTTTTTTTTTTTGGGGGGGGGGGGGGTTGGAGGGCTCCCATTTACCACCACAAGTATAACAGGTAGGGGGGGGGGTGGGCCTGGGTCCACCTGCCTGAAGTGCACTACACCCACTGAAAACTGCTCCAGGGACCTGCACACTGCTGTCAGGGAGCTGGGTATGACATTTCAGGCTGGCATAGAGGCTGGCAAAAAAGATTTTTTTGGGGGGTGGGAGGGGGTTGGTGACCACTGGGGGAGTAAGGGGAGGTCATCCCCGATTCCCTCTGGTGGTCATCTGGTCAATTGGGGCACTTTTTTGAGGCTTGGTCCTAAAAATAAATGGACCAAGTGAAGCTGGCCAAATGCTCGTCCAAGCCGGCCTTCTTTTTTTCTCATTATCGGCTGAAGCCGGCCATGTCTTAACAACACCCCCGTCCCGCCTTCCATACCCTGCGGAAACGCCCCCTTTAACTTTGGCCGGCTGTGTGACGGAAAGCAGTTGGAGCCGGCCAAAATCGGCTTTCGATTATACCGATTTGGCCGAGTTCAGGAGATGGCCGGCCATCTCCCGATTTGTGTCGGAAGATGGCCGGCCATCTCCTTCGAAAATAAGCAGGATTATCATCTACTTGCAAGTAAGTCATTGCATTTTAGTGGATCCAGTTAAGTGACGGCTTAATACCTTTATTCTCTATCCCACACCCTCTTTAAAAGCCATCTAGTATGAAAATGATCATCTACCTCAATGGTGCTACACCAGAGGCCACGAAGAACACACTTACAAAACAAACACTCCCATGCCTGCATTCACAATCAGACTATCATGTGACTTTCTTCCCCTTAATCTGATGTCAATAGATGCATAAATCTTTTCATGAAGAAAATTCCGCTCGTTCCTCTCCAACACAACTGCTGACTCTAAATGATGTCCTAAACAATAATCCTCTATGAATGACTCCTAGCCACTACCAGCTGGGCTAGAGCTTGTCTGACATTGCTGTCTGGATGTCTCAATGCCACCTGAAATTAAACATGACCAAAACCGAGCTTCTAATTTTTCCCCCCAAACCCACCTCCCCACTCCCCTCGTTTTCTATTTCTGTTGATGGCTCTCTCATTCTCCCTGTCTCCTCAGCCCGAAACCTTGGGGTCATCTTTGACTCTTCTCTCTCCTTCTCTGATCATATCCAGCAGATCGCCAAGACCTGTCGCTTCTTTCTTTACAACATCCATAAAATCCGCCCCTTTCTTTCCGAGCACTCTACCAAAACCCTCATCCACACCCTTGTCACCTCTCGTTTAGACTACTGCAATCTGCTTCTTGCTGGCCTCCCACTTAGTCACCTCTCCCCTCTCCAATCGGTTCAAAACTCTGCTGCCCGTCTCATCTTCCGTCAGGGTCGCTTTACTCATACTACCCCTCTCCTCAAGTCGCTTCACTGGCTCCCTATCCGTTTTCGTATCCTGTTCAAACTTCTTCTACTAACCTATAAATGTACTCACTCTGCTGCTCCCCAGTATCTCTCCACACTCGTCCTTCCCTACACCCCTTCCTGTGCACTCCGCTCCATGGATAAATCCTTCTTATCTGTTCCCTTCTCCACTACTGCCAACTCCAGACTTCGCGCCTTCTGTCTCGCTGCACCCTACGCCTGGAATAAACTTCCTGAGCCCCTACGTCTTGCCCCATCCTTGGCCACCTTTAAATCTAGACTGAAAGCCCACCTCTTTAACGTTGCTTTTGACTCGTAACCACTCGCCTCCACCTACCCTCCTCCTTCCTGTACACATTAATTGATTTGATTTGCTTACTTTATTTTTTGCTATTAGATTGTAAGCTCTTTGAGCAGGGACTGTCTTTCTTCTATGTTTGTGCAGCACTGCGTACGCCTTGTAGCGCTATAGAAATGCTAAATAGTAGTAGTAGTAACTGTATGTTGCATGTCTGGAGGGACAGGGCTTCACAACCATTCCTGTAAGAGCATAACACACTAGTAGATCCTTTGCCTAGACTCACTTTGGTTACAGACAATCTGGTCAGACACAGCCCTCGTCTTAGGTGGCCAGCGTCGATAGAGTCTTCCATACTACCTTTTGACACACTGTACTCTTTTGCTTGGAAATGCCCAAAGGACCTGGTAAAAGAAGAGTCAGTTGTTAGAGGGTGCAGAAATGAGACAGAAAGAGCAAGAAATAAAAAAGTCTTGAGATAAAATTTCAGAAAGCCGCTTAGCAGCAAGACATACATGTCCTTATGTCCCTGCAGAACTTTAGCAATTTTTCAAAAAGCAACTGTATTCTGCTCCCACCTCCCTTCTACAGCTGAGATATTCAATTTTACCCCTTCTTAATTTTCACCCCCTGGCTGATGACAATGATAAACCCAGGACTGGATCAACCTTCTCAGGTGAATCTGGAGCCAGCTGGTAACCCTATAGGCTAGAGCAGTGGTTTCCAAACCCGGTCCTAGAGGCATCCCAGCCTGTCAGGTTTTCAGGACATCCACAATGAATATTCATGAGAGAGATCTGCATGTACTGCCTCCACTCCATGCAAATCTCTCATGAATATTCATTGTGGCTATCCTGAAAACCTGACTGGCTGGGGTGCCTCCAGGACCAGGTTTGGGAACCACTTGGCTAGAGCACTGCTTCCCAAACTTGTATCCAATATGACCCCAATTTAACACTTTAAAAAAAAATCAAGTGACTTATGATGATTAAAACAATAGCCGATCTCCACTGACAGGGCCAGTGCAAGGATACTGGGCACTCTGAACAATCTTCAGCCTTGTACCCCCTCCCCCACACCCTTGACAGCCCTCAGGGGTGGAGGAGCAGCTCAATGGTTAATGCAATGGCCTGAGAACCAGGGGAACCAAGTGTGAATCCTACTGCAGCTCCTTGAGACTCTGGGGAAAATCATTTAATCCTCCATTGCCCCAGGTGCAAAATAAGTACCTGTATATAACATGTAAACTGCTTCGATTGTAACCACAGAAAGGCAGAATATCAAATCCAATTCCTTTTCCCTAGCAACACCTCCAGCAACCTCCCATCAGTGGTGACGCTCTGGCACAGTGTTTTCCCCTTTAATAGTGGTGACTCAGCACAGCATTCTCCCTCTCATCATCCCACTCTTTTCCCAGCATCACCGTATCTTTCCTCCTTCACTCCTCCATCCCCTGCCCAACATCTCCCTCTCTCTCCATCCTCCCTGTGCCCATCTCAGCTCCACTATTGTGCATATATATCTTTCCTTTCCTTCTTCCTAGCATCTGCTCTCCTACCTCCTTTCACTGCATCCATGTCTCTTGTCTCTCCCTCACCATCTGCTTATTGCCTCTTCCCCTCCCCAGCCCCCTTCAGCAACTGCTCCAACCTCTTTCCTCAAGACCTGCCCCAGTCTCCCACCTTGCCCCAGCATCTTTCCATTCATTCTTCTCACCCCTCCCCCAAATCAGCAACTGTCCTTATATTGCCCCTTCTGTCCATTATCTGTCTCACCCTCTCCCCTAGCATTTGCCCCATACAAAGCTAGGTCAAAGAGTTGTGGTACCCTGCACCAGCTGTTACTCTGGCACCCCCTGTCTATATCAGTGCCTCCCCGCCCGGCCCCCGCCCCACCCTGTCTTCAGCTGTAGCCCCAACTCCCTGCTGCTATTGGCTCTATCATTTTGCTGTCCTCTATGCTGGGCTACCAGCACCATCCCAGTTTAAATGCCAGAACAGGAAGTACCCGTTCTCAGGTTTAAACTTGCAACAGTGCCTGTGGCTATACAGAGAAGAGAGCACAGCAGGGAGAGCAAAACATGCTCTGGCTGATATGAAGGTTGAGCCAGGCTTTTGGCACCCTGCACCAATGCCTAACCTGGCCCCATGCCTCTCCTATCCCCAGCAGCATATTTTTCCATTTCTCCTCCCCTCTTTCCCCTGGTAATATCTATCTCCTGAGATATGCATCTGCCTCTCTTCCCCAGCATTTGGCCTCTAGCAAGTTTCTCTGGGTCCTATGGTTTGATTGAGCAGTGGAAGCCTGTGCCTTTCTTCCCACCATTTTACCTTCTTTTCAATCCTGGCACCTTGAGCACAGTGAAAACACGAGCTTGCAGGCCAGCACATCTCGATGATAATCACACAATGCACAAGATTAACACTAAGAAATGCTGACCTGAGAGAATGCATTATGAACATACTTGTGGTTCCAGCACTAAAGAGAAGTTACAGCAGTGGGGAGCCACATCCCAGGCTCCCTCCCACCGTGCCATTCGGCCAGCTTTACAGAACCTTTGATTTAGGGAGTCTTTGCCAATCACCTTTTTTGCTACCCTCTAAAATCTGATGCTCTAAGCAATCACCTAGTTTGTCAGTGGTAATACCAGCAACAGTAAGCTGGATGAGTTTCCACTTTAACTGGAAGCCCACACAGGAGGAAGGGGCAGGACCCATCAAATATTTACTGCAAGGAGGTTAGATTGAGTCTCAAACACAAATGGACCCCCATGCTGATCAAGGAGGTTAGATAGAGAATAGGAGACAGTTGAGGCTATCTAGTCCATCATATGGGTTGAAGACTATTAGAAATAAGGGACTGCCTATACCTGGTCCATCTGTAAAAAGTCAAAAGATGTTCCAATTGGATAGGCAGTTCCTTAAAAGGTGGAGGACAATATATATATATATATATATATATATATATATATATATATATATATATGTTTTACTTATTTCACAGTTTTTAATGTATTTGAAAGATTCCCATATGTTGATATAAATACCATGAAATCAAAACTGAATATCACTAAAACAACTTCAAAATTATTGTAGCTGGTGTAGAGTGATGTGGTAGCCATTAGTCCACTTTTAAAGGTAATCCAATAGAAATAAAATAAAACAGAGAAAAGAAAATAAGATGATACCTTTTCCATTGCCAACAAAAAAGGTATCATCTTATTTTCTTTTCTCTGTTTTATTTTATTTCTATTGATTACCTTATAGCTGGTGGAAACAGCACTAATAAAGGATGCATTTTATGCTAATTTGCCTACACTGTTCCATAGAATACAGTAATACATGGCCAAATTTCAGTGAGGGTATCGTGTTTACTGATGGGTTCATCTTAACTGTGGTTGCAATCTGCCTTGGGAAGCCTGGTGTTATAAAGATTGCAAGTAAAATTAAACTTTCCTTTCAATGGGGCACATGGAATCACATCTTCACCTCATCTGTTTTGTACACATGGATTATTCTGTTCTGAGCATATTCCATGGACAAGTGGTTTTCATTAATCACAATAATAAAAATAAATATTTTCTTTCATGTAGATCTCTCATTTGTTTAAACATAAATAAATGGGCTATAAGCCCCTGATGCAGTCCATTGGTTTTCTTATATTTTGTCCTTGTGATGATTTATACTGTGCCAAAACTAGCAATACCGTGAGGAAGAATAATAGAATTCAGTAACATCCAAAACGTATTCATTAACCTTATAATTGTGTTCACATTTGGGTAATAACTGAGAAAATGCTGTTGAAAAATTACTTGAAGAAATACATAAATATCACAGAACTGGAAAATGTTGGTACATTTAGACTGATTCTGGACTTCTGCATGAATGTAGCTCTGCCCTCATTATTGAATATCTCTCTTTTAAATAGTAATAATAAACAATATTAAGTGCATTTTTATAATATACCACTGCATTCCAAAAAAAAAAAAAAACAACTGGAGCAAGATCCCACAAACAATCTCTCTCTTTTGATCTAGGCACAGGAAGAAAAAAAAAAAAAAAAAAGATTTAAATACTCCCAGGGTTCAACCTAATACATGTCAAATGTGGGATATAACTGCCATAAATAAGTAAATATATAGAGAGATAGAAACTCTGAAGTTGAGCACCTGATTCTTGCAACATGGTGTCTGTTTTAGTGGCCCCTTACCAGGAGAAAAAGAATCTCTGCACGAATATAATACATGCTAGGGTGTCCCTATAACCAGCCCCTCCAAATGACACGCTGATTACGATTTATAATAAATTACTACTCTACCTATGAAAAGTTATTGTTACTATACTTCCTCTGTCTACATCCGTATGCTGCATAAGCTGGAATGTTTGAAAAATATAAGCGAGATTAAATAAAAAATGCTACCAACAGTAAAGAGCTGGTGGTGGGAGGCAGGGATAGTGCTGGGCAGACTTAGGTCTGTGCCCAGAGGAGCACAGGTACAAATCAAAGTAGGGTATACACAAAAAGTAGCACATATGAGTTGTCTTGTTGGGCAGACTGGATGGACCGTGCAGGTCTTTTTCTGCTGTCATCTACTATGTTACTATGTATGTATGTAACAGTAAAGAACGACAACGTGGAAGCAGCACCTCACAGGTTTGTTTGCTTTGTTTTGAGTGTACGCAGAACGACGGCTACGCGGGGTAGAGGAAACACAGACAACCTTAAGTGGCTTCAACGTTTTGACGTCATGCCGACTCCTGTTGTCAATCAAACCTCTTTGGTGCTGATAGATAGGTATGCCCTAATGCGTAAAGTCATAAGAACCAAACGGAGGGAGGCAGCAATGTTTCTGTGCCATCCCTTGCACTCTTCAGACATGAGTTTGGGAACCAGGGGGCTAGAGTGAATAAGAAACAGAACGGGGCAGACAAACAGAACAGGGAGGGAGTGAGTCTGCATTTTTGTGCAATCCTTAATGCACAGTCAAGAACGGCAATAGGTGACTGTAGTGCGTGGTTTTATCAGTCTTGCAATCTTAAGGTGGTATGTATCCAGTTCCTCAACCCCCATGCTGCCCCCTCATCCTTACCCAGCTCCGTGCACTACGATGCATCGCCGCCCCTGCCTGTGAAGGGTCTGCACGATGCCAGCAGCTCGCTGAAGGGACTCTACGTTCAGGGATTCAAAGCAGTCCTTGTGTGTCACGGCGCTACCCCCCAGCTTCACAATACAATGCAAGGCGGCCATGCCCGGCTCTCCCTGATCACTGCGTGGGCGTGGTTAATTATCACGCGGGCGGCCCACAGGAAGGGTTGGGCGTAGTCTATGCCTGTCAAGTGTACAGTGCGCGCGCGACCATTAGATCATGTGTCCGATAATAAGCGTGCATGCATCGGAGACCTGGAGTACAAAAATCTGTCTTCGGTGTATTTAATTGCGGCTACCCTGAACACCAGCCTATTGGGAAATGCTTAGCTTGCTCACCACCCGTCAAGATCGTTGCTGGTTCTGTTCTTAACTCCTTAGGTCTCGGGCTTAACTTATCTTTCTACCTTGTAATGTGTTTCATTTCTGAAAAAGAGGTGGGGGATGGGCGCCCTGAATAAGAACCAGCACATCTTCACCCGATTTATTTTCATAATAAGGTTGTTGTAGAAGACCACTAAGGTTAATGCATTGGTTATACTGCCTTTCTGTGGTGCAACCGGTTTACCTATTATATACAGATACTTTCTCCGACTCTACAAACCCTTCGGGGTACTACTACGTCCACTACTACTATTTAACATTTCTAAAGCGCTACTAGGGTTACGCAGCTCTGTACAATTTAACATAGAAAGACAGTCCCTGCTCAAAGAGCTTACAATCTAAAGGACAAAATGTACAGTCAGACAAGTAGTAATGCTTTAACGTCATTAGTTTTGACTTGTTACTATAAATGAACTAATTTTCCTGGTTTGTAACTCGCATTTTCTTGGCTCCGGGGCGGACGATGTCTACAGAACGTTCGTTCCCTAGACAGCAGCTGCTAGTTTTGGTGGGCGATTCTTGTTGCTCCGGGAGATAGAAGTCCTTCCAGAACCAACCGGAACCAAGTATTGTAGATTTGCACATGAAACAACCAATCGAGCTGCAGAAGGCGGATCTTCTGAGCCTGACTCTGATGTTCTCTCAGTACTGGATAGAGGTCTGTGCGCAGCACACGTCCTGCAGATGCTGTGTTGGTGAGGATGTGAGGTGAGCCTTGGAGATTTTGGGGTCCCCCCCCCCTCGATCTTTGTAGATCTACTTTAATTTATTTTCACGTGTCATCGGGGAGGCGTCAGAGAACCTCGGGGTTTGGTAGCATGCAGAGGATTGATGCAAATGGGGGGATGGAAAAGGTTTGCAGCAATGCAGTGATAAGAGCAGGGTTTTGGGCATGGCATTGATTTAGCAGTTTTAGGCTTGGTAGCATCTGTGGATCAGAAACCGCCGGGGCTTTTTGGAGACTACATGACATGAGGCTAGTGTAAAGATCCCCATTATCAGAGCCGGGAAAGGATTTTCCTCATTCTTTTCCCCTCCTGGGCATGAGGGTTTGGCTCGTTTTCAGTACATCCTGATGGCATGTGACGAGCATGACATAAAGGCCTTTGGCGGCATGGATGGGGCAACGTGTGGCACAGACGCCTGAAAGAACCGAACACATGTGCGTTTTATTCGCCCCTGGTAAAAACCAAACTTTTCATTCCAGGGGTGGGTGCTTACTTCTGAGGAACTGTACCATAAGATTCAATGCTGTCCTCTTATGTAATAACCCTCTTGCAAAAATGCTTTTTAATTAACACTATGAGTGCTTTGGATGCTGTCATACATGCCATAAGCCATGTTGCACAACAGTCCAGACTTTAGGAGTAGGGACGTGCTTATTGTTTTCAGGTCCAATTGTAAACTGTCCATTCAGTTGCCATTGTTTTCTCTCCATTTCAGGACCAAGTGTGTACAGAACACGTGTGTAGAACATGGAGCTGCTTTCATCGGTGATCCTGTGCTTATGTCTCACTGCATTTCCTCCTCAGGTGCAGGCTGACAAGGTAAAGCATCAGAAAATGTACACATATAAACCAGGCCCAACCATGTCAAATGCAGAGTGATTAATGTGACTGTGGGCATATTCATAATAATTTTGCATTTAAATTGGGTCCTTTAAAAATGTGAGAGAATTTGCAATAATTGTATTTTGATTACACAAGTAGATGGTTATTACTTTGGATGCCTCTTGATTCTCGTCTGAGCAAAGGCCAGGTGTCCTTTGTTCTATAAGTTGCTTGTAAGCTAAGGAAAAGGAAGCCCTCCTTTGACATTCCACACTTGGTTCAGCTTTCTTTTGAACTGTGTGTTGTTTTGGACTGATATATAACAGAGGACACGTGCTAAAGACATCTCTTCTAGAGGCTGACCGAATTTTAGATTCGGCACCGAAGGTAGTTTGAAATCCAAACACCTCCCCCCCCCCCAACCCCCCCGGGCCTCCTGACCACTCGTAGGCCCCAAGAAACCCACTCATTCCTGCCTGGTGCTGTGCCTCCTTCAAAATGAGTTCTGGGACTTCCAGCATCAGTCTCACGAGAGAGGTACCAGCACCCATATTGAGACTGGAACCAGCATAAGCGGGGGAAATCTCCAGTTGCTCCTGCTTATGCTGGTTCCAGTTGCAAAATGGCAGGGCTGCCGAGAGACTGAGCCACTGCCACCGGCCACCCCCCGATCGCCACTGCCCCCCCCCCGATCTTCGCCGCTTCTACCTCCCCTCCCCCCAGGATCGCTGCTGCCGCTTAAGGCTGGCTGGAATCCGAAGGCCCTGCCAGCGGATGAATCCAGCGCTGCTCTTCACTCCATGCCTGCCCTGCCCCTGCGGCTGCTTTTTTCTCTCATCTCGCATGCGCCTGAGGGGGAAAAGCAGCCGCTCGGCACGGCGGTAGAAGCAAACGAAGAGCAGCGCTGGATGGGGGTCCGGTGCCGGAGTTTTCTCTCTCTTGTTCCTGTCGGGACCCGATCACTCAGGGCCCGTCAGGAGCAGGAGAGAAAGAGAGAGAGACCCCAGCGCCGGGCCTCCCTTGGAGGCCAGAGCGGGAGAATTTTGCCCCTCCTGCCCCCCCCCCCCCCCCTCTCAGCGGCCCTGTAAAATGTCCACTGGGACTTCCTGCAGTCTTGTGAGGCTGCCATAGGAGGTCCCAACAGCCATTTTCACGATTGGAGCCAACATAAGCAGAAGTAACTGGATATTGCTCCTACTTTAGTCAAAGTATTTATATACTGCCTTTCTAAAACAGTCAAAGCGGTTTACAAGGAACTACAATAAACAGATAGAACAGTACAAAAAAATAGATATCATTTCAAGTGCCACATTGCTAACAGGTAGATACTAACCCAGAAATCCGCTTAGTCTGCAAATGCCTGGGGGGGGGGGGGGGGGGGGGGGGGGGGGGGGGGGGGGGGAAGAAGGGGCTTGCTAAGAGTTTGGAAACAGGGATAGGAGAGCTCAGCCCGGATGTCCAAAGGCAAAGAATTCCAATGGAAAGGGGCAACTGCAAAAAAAAGACGGAATGGCATGTGGATTCAAGCCTTGTTAAATATAAAGGGAGTGTGGAGAGCTGATGGTCCAGAGAAGAACGGAGTGTCCGAGCAGGTCTATATGAAGTGACAAAACATGCCAAATACAGAGGGGGACAACGGTGAAAGGTTTTAAATGTTAAAAAGTCAAAAGCTTGTGGATTATGCGGTACTTTATTGGCATAAAAAAAAAAACCAGTAGAGCAATGGAACCTCTCACAGCTGGGGCTCAAAATTGTCTTTATTGGAAACTATAAGAGTGACCCGACACGACTCGTGTTTCGGCCTCACCGACCTGCATCAGGGGTCTAGGAAACTGTCATCCAATAAATGTTCCTAGATTGGTCATTAACGAATTAAATCTCCGCACAATCGTCACCCCAGAAGGTATATAGTACACAGCGCAATCTCTGTGGGTACTGTTTTTTTTTGTTTGGTGCCTTCCTTCCAGTGGAGCATTTTGCCTTCTGTTTGTGACAGTACTTTATTGGCAACCAGTGATGCAGTTTCAGAAGGGGGAGTTACACGATCATAATGACAAGCACCAGTGAGTAAACGAATCGCTGTGCTCTGGACTGTTTAGAGTTTCTTAAGAGCAAGTGTAGGAAGACCAGCGTAGACAACATTACAGTAATCCAACTTGGAAGCGACCAGAGTGTACGGTAAAGCTATCCTTGCCCAGGTATGGCCTAACAGTCCAAGGAGTAGAAATAAAGTTTAGTAACTGCTTAGATTTGGGAGTGAAAAGCGAGTGCTGAATCAATGTACACACCTAAAAATTTCAGAATATCCACCAATTGAATAGGCTTACCCTGCGGAAAAGGGACAGAAGAGGGCATAGGTTCCAATCTCAATATGGCTGCTGGGACCTCCTGTGGCTGTCTAGGAAGCCATTTTGAAAGAGGAGCCGGCTGCGCACAGGAGCGAATGGTGGGTAGTAGACACAGGAATGATCTCCAATAACACGGTAGGCCCAGGAAGGGGGTTGCTGCGTGTGTGTGTGTGTGGCGGGGGGGTAAAAGTGGGTTCATCGGGGGTCTATCATTTGAGAGATTTGGGAGGAGGACTGCTGCTGGCGGGTGGGTCTGGGAGGGGGGGGGGGGGGGGGACAGGACCAGTTTCGTCTTTGGTTACAGCTGAAAACCAAGTGGCCGGTTTCAGTTTTGCCAGAAACAGAAGATCCTGGTTTCAGTCAGGCTCTAACATGCCTCTCTCCTTCCACAGAATTCCGAAGATGTGCGCTGTAAATGCATTTGCCCTCCTTATAGGAATATCAGCGGACACATATACAACAAGAATATGACTCAGAAGGATTGGTAAGAACCTCTGATGACTCTCTGACCTGACCCATCAATGCAACTTCCTGTCCTTTCCCTCCCCCCTAAAGAATCAAATATCTTCAAAAGTCATGGTGTTTATACAGGAAATGGACCTACATCCCTGGAACACAGCAGGCCAGTCAGGTTTTCAGGATACCCACAATGAATATGCATGAGATAAATTTGCATGCACTGCTTCCATTGTATGCAAATCCATTTCATACATATTCATTGTGGATGTCCTGAAAAACCAGACTGACTTGGTGTGTCCTGACGAGTGGGTTGAGAACCTCTGATCTAGAGAAGGACCTCTACCGTCCGAGAAACTCGTGGACATCTGTGGATAATTTTGGGGCCTATGAAAGGTTATCCCACAACCTGCAAAGACACTGGTGTTCTCAAGGGCTAATATATCTACTCAAACTGTGCTGTGCAGATTACCCTTCCTTGCCTTTTTTGGGGATGGGGGAAGGGCAGTGCATTTAATTGCTGCATTTGCTCATCAGATTTTCATCCTCATGAAAGTTCTCGGTGGTTGAACGGTGGGCAAAAATGAAAGCTCTGCCTTTCATGTGTGTAAGATAGTGGATCAATTGGTTTTTAGGAGCCCCAGCTTTGTTAAACTTAGGTAAGTGTTAGGTGGATGGAAGGGTCTTTTGAGAAGTGACCAGAGGCACGCAAGGGTGCATAGGGGAGAAAATGGCTGCCAGAATGCTGTTGTCCCTCAGCCTTCCAGCATACGTAAAGACTGTGAGGAAAACACCTATAAGTCAACGTGCAAAGTTCTTTCCCTTTGAAAATTAGATAGAAGCATTCCCATGGACTTTGCGTGTAGGAAGGGAGATTGAAAACTATTCCCCAGAAGGCTTTGAAATGAGACCGAGGTCCTTTTACTAAGGTGCGCCGAAAAACGGGCTGTGCTAGTGTAGGCGCATGTTTTGGGCGCGCGCAGATCCATTTTTCAGCGTGCCTCTAAAAAAGACTTTTAAAAAAAAAATTTGCCGAAAATGGATGTACGGCAAAGTAAAAGTTGGCGCACGTCCATGTTGGGTCTAAAACATTACCGCCAGCCATTGACTTAGCGGTAAGGTCTCATGTGGTAATCGTCTGTGCGCGTAGAAGGACGATTACTACCCAGTTTCCGCCGTGCGCAGGAAAAAAAATTATTTTCCAACGCGCGTAAAAAAAAAAACTTACCACCCGGGCCTCGCTGTAACCGGACGGTAACTCCAAATTGATGCACATTGGGCACGTGTAGGTGCTTATAAGTACATAAGTAATGCCATACTGGGAAAAGAACAAAGGCCCATCAAGCCCAGCATCCTGTCCCCGACATCAGCCAATCCAGGTCAAGGGCACCTGGCAGCTTCCCAAATGTACAAACATTCTATACATGTTATTCTCGAAGTTGTGGCTTTTTCCCAAGTCCGTTTAGTAGCGGTCTATGGACTTGTCCTTTAGGAAACCGTCCAAACCCTTTTAAAACTCTGCCAAGCTAACCGCCTTTACCACTATGTGGCTTAGTAAAAGGGCCCCTTAAGGATCTAAGTTTGTACATCCTTGAGGGGATATCAGTGGCATAGCCAGACTTCGGCGGGAGGAGAGTCCAGAGCCCGAGGTGAGGGGGCACATTGTAGCTCCCCCCCCCCCCCCGGCGACACTGACCCCTGGCCACTTTAGACCCCCCCTGGTGCCACCGCCCTCCCTGTCCCTTTCAACCCTCCTCCCGCTGCCATCGACAACTTTCCCCTGCTACCGCCAGGTACCTTTGCTGGCAGGGGGTCCCCAACCGAGTCCAGTGAATTCGCTGATCTGGATTCTGTTTCTGTGAGTCCTGACGTCCAGGATGTCAGGACTCACAGAAACAGAATCCAGATCAGCAACGCGCCGGAGACCGACACTGAAGAGGACTTCGGCTGGCGGGGGTTGGGGACCTCCACCAGCAAAGGTGCCTGACAGCAGCGGGGGGGGGGGGGGGGGGGGGGGGTGAAAGCAGGGGGCCAGGGCTAAATCTGCGGGGGCTCATGCCCCCGTGGCCCCACCTAGCTACGCCCCTGGGGGATATAATAGAGTTCAACAGATGAACCTGGTACAGATAGTCTAGGATGAACAATTGGTGGACACCAGTATGGCACACAAGAGACGATCTGGCGGATGAACACAAACCTTGATACAGCCACGTTTCGGAAGTTGCCAGCATCAGACTTCTGTGTAACTGCTCATTGATTCATTACTGATTTACTTTTAAGACTGAGGTCTGATTGGCTATTCATCTACAATGTTAAGTCTTTTTGTGTGCAGATCTGAAATTATACCCCCGACGCTGGGAACTGCCACAGCGTGGCCATATTGGGTCTGTGTTCTTCCCAGAAATTATCTTTGATGTGCCGTATTGGTGTCAGTGTGTTCTTTCATCCACCAGTTGTTCACCCTAGGCTGTCTGTACCAGGTCCGACTCAGTTTGGGATATGATAGAGACATTTGCATATTTCAGATGATATTTCCCAGTGGAAATAAAGCTCTAGAACAAGAGGGATAGATTCAGAAATAACATCAGAAAATATTTCTTCACGGTTATGGGGGTGGATGCATGAAAGGGCCGTCCTCAGGGACGATGGTGAAAAGTCATACCCACTAACAAAAATCCAGAAAGCCTGGGATGAGAACAGAGGATCATTCAGCCTGAGGCAGTGAGGCTAATGCCTGAGATGGAATAGGCACTGACTGGATGGGACTGGTGGGCCTTTTCAGCCATCAGACTCTTGGGTTTCTATAGCTACACACTAGATACTGAGACTGGTATGGGAGTGCCCTCTAGTGGTAGATGCTGAGAATGCCATCTCTTTTCAGGTTATTTGTGCCTCTGCTTTTTATGGAGATTCACTTTTTAACCTTTAGTGAGTTTTAGGACCTTCAGGGTAGGTTGATGGCTCAGGAAGAGTTTTCAGAGGTCTGTGGATCTGCTGTTTTATTTTTGAAAATTTCTCAGAATTTGCATTTAATTCGTATGCACATATTAGTCGCCCATGCTGAGGGTCTCAGAACCCATTCCCTGCACCCACTTTGCATTCATTGCTAGCATTCTTCACAGAACTTATAACCTCTCAAAGGTGGGGCTCTTCTCTTCTGGGTCTTTGTGGTCTGTTATGCATCTTGATTTGGTTGTATTGGTTAGAACTTTTCTGAGGGCCAAGTGTCAAAGTGCCTCTGGGTTCTAGTCCCAGCTCTAGCACAGTTTGAGCAGCATCTTTTTTTTTTTTTTTTTTTGCTGATCTCTGTGAAGGAGGGAGTTTTGTCTCTTGAAGGCTGAGGAACAAATGTGTTAAGTTGGTGGAAAGCTTGTGCAAGTTTCCCAGCCCAGGATTTTTAGTGCGAGAACAAGCATTGGAAGAGGAATGGGATAAGCCGCTGGGGCCATAGCTTAAGAACATAAGAATAGCCATACCGTGTCAGACCAGTGGTCTGTCTAGCCCAGTATCCTGCTTCCAACAATGGCCAATCAGGTCACAATTACCTGGCAGAAACCTAATTAGTAGCAACATTCTATGTAGAATCTCAAATAGTAGAAACATTCCATGTAGAACCCCAAAGAATAGCAACATTCCATGTAGAATCTCAAATAATAGCAACATTCATTCCATGCTTCCAATCACAGGGCAAGCAGTGGCTTCCCCCATGTCCATCTCAATAACAGACTATGAACTTTTCCTCCAGGAACTTGTCCAAATCTTTTTTTAAAACCCAGATACACTAACCGTTGTTACCTCATCTTCCGGCAACGAGTTCCAGAGCTTAACTATTTGAGTGAAAAAATATTTCCTCCTATTTGTTTTAAAAAGTATTTCCATGTAATTTCATTGAGTATCCCTTAAGTCTTTGTACTTTTTGAAAGAGTGAAAAATCGATTCACTTTTACCCGTTCTACAGCACCCAGGATTTTATAGACCTCGATCATATCCCCCCTCCGCTGTCTCTTTTCCCATAATTTGGCATATGCTAGGCACGGATTCCTCAAGTTCTATAATACTGCTTGCATCTTTAGTGAATGCCCCAATTTGCTCATGCCCCTTCCATGGCCACGCCCCCACCCCCTTTTGAGTTGCGTACTTAAAGATTTGCACACAGATCTTTGTAGAATAGCATTTAGCAAGATATGTTTGTTTATTAGGAGATTTGCTTAACCCGCCCTAGTTGCAGGGCAGATCAGAGCAATGTACAATACATAATAGCCATATAGTGAAATGAAACTAAACTCCATTAAAAAGTAGAACAGAGACTCAGAACTAGACTAACCAAGCCATGAACAATCTTAGAGACAGAGCCACCTCGTCAGCCACGTTGACCGGACTGTCAACTAAATCAGTCAAAAGCTGTTGAAAAAAAAGATGAGACTTCAGCGCTTTCTTAAAATTAGGAAAAGATGGCTCTGATCTCAGAGCAGGCGGAGGATTGTTCTGTAAAAATGAAGCCAGAAAATAAAAAGCGCTCTTGCATAGAGACCCAGTGTGTTTGATGTGGGCTAGGTAGGTGAGTCTGTGGTCATTCAGTTAGTGAAGCACGCAGATTGGGGAGTAGCGGAAAATAAGTCTGGCTAGATATTCAGGAAGGCTGGTATGTAACCATCTTTCTGACCTCATGTGCACCTTACTTTAAATTAGTCACCTTATTTTCTAACTCTTACTCTCTTACCTATCTGTGGGCCCTGTTTACTAAGCCACATTATAGGCACATTAGCATCTTTAATTTATAACAATTTTATTGATGACAAGCCAATACACATATTCCAACCTTACAGAGACAACTGGAAGATCCTATATAATAATTCTCACCTCCAACGTTCTAATGTGTCTGGTACCGTGGGTCCCTCGGAGGTGGTCTGCTAGGCAGTTTAGAATGCACTGACGTCAGTGATGTCACTGACAGCTGATTCCAAGGCAAGGGGAGGAGTAGGGAAACACACGGAGCGTGTTTCCATACTCCTCCCCCTGCCTGGGAAACAGCTGTCAGTGCCCCCCACTCGGCGCAACACCCAAGCCCCTGCCCTGCAAAACCGCGAGCCAGGCAGGGGGAGGAGTACGTGTTTCCCTACTCCTCCCCCTGCCTACCAATCAGCTCTCAGTGCCCCCCCCCCCCCTCGGCGCAGCACCCAAGCCCCTACCCCCCCTCGACGCATCACCCAAGACCCTCCCCCTGGCGCATCACCAAAGCCCCTACCCCCCCCCCTCTCGGGCACATCAACTCCCTCGCCACCCGCAGCCACCAATACTAACGCTGTCCAGCCGCTGCTGCTTCTCCTGTGGAGCAGCAACGGCTGGTACAAAAAGAAAAAGGCCAAAAAAAGATTTTTAACCTGAAACGCGGCTCTGTAGACAGCCATCTGGCATTGGCTGTTGTCACTGCAGCCGCTCCTCCTCTCCCCTCCACGTCACTGCCCCTGCAGGAAGACCCCGGAGGAGCGCAACGACGTCAGAGGGGAGAGGAGGAGCGGCTGCACAGATGACAGCTAATGCCAGATGGCTGTCTACGGAGCCGTGTTTCAGGTTTAAAATCTTTTTTTGGCTTTTTTTCTTTTTGTACCGGCCGCTGCTGCTCAACAGGAGACGCAGCAGCGGCCGGACAGCGTTAGTATTGGCGGGTGGCGAGGGGGTTGATGTGCCCGAGGGGGGGGGGGGTAGGGGTTTGGGTGATGCGCCGAGGGGGAGAGGGGAGGGTCGCTGGACATGGGTGGCTGCAGGGGGAGAGGAGGGTCGCTGGACATGGATGGCTGCGGGGGGGGCAGGGAAGAGGGAGGTGGGGAGGGGGTCCTGAGACGAGATGGGTGGCTGCAGGGGAGGGCAGGGGAGACAGAAGGGACGCTGCAGGGGGAGAGGAGGGTCGCTGGACATGGATGGCTGCGGGGGGGGGCAGGGAAGAGGGAGGTGGGGAGGGGGTCCTGAGACGAGATGGGTGGCTGCAGGGGAGGGCAGGGGAGACAGAAGGGACGCTGCAGGGGGAGAGGAGGGTCGGTGGACATGGGTGGCAAGGGGGGGGCAGGGGGGAGAAGAGGGTTGCTGGACATGGGTGGCTGCGGGGGGGGGGGGAGGAGAGTCACTGGACATGGGTGGCTGCAGGGGAGCAGGGAGAGAGGAGGGCCGCTGCACATGCGTGGCTGCAGGGGCAGAGGAGGGTTGATGGGGAGGGGGTCCTGAGACCAGATGGGTGGGTGCAGGGGGGGCAGGGAAGACAGGAAGGACGCTGCGGGGGGGGGGGGGGGGATTACCTTGCTAGCGCCCATTTCATTGCCTACCGAAACGGGCCTTTTATACTAGTTACATAGAAAATGGACAAGAATCTCTATAGTCATCAACCTTTTTTAACCCCTCCCCCCTTTATATCATCATATTATAATTAACATTTAATTGAAAAGGGGGCTACACCCCACAGCCTTCCTAGTGTACCTTATCCCATTTACACCCCTCAAATCATCAGAACAAAATATTCAGAACAAATTGACAGAAGGCAAACCTTCCTCACATTTTATCCCACCCCTCCCCCCCTTTCCCCCAGGTCCCTCCCCCTGTATACCTTCACCCACCCTTACCGTAGCCTGAAGCAATCCAGACAGCTTCATTCCCCCTCCTACTAATCCTAGCCCCTCCTCCCACCCCTCCCCCCCTTTGACCGGCACATTAGCATCTTTAATGTGCATTAACTACGTATGCACCTACAATATCCCTATAGGAGCCTACACGGTTAGCGTGCGCCTAATTGTAGGCACATTAAAAATGCTAGCGCACCTTAGTAGAGAGGGCACTATATGTTAACTATCTCTCTGACCTCATGTGCAGCTTTCTTTAAATTAGTCGCCTTATTTTCGAACTCCTCTTACTCTCTTACCTAACTATATCCAGTGGCGTACTGAGGGTGGGGCGGTGAGGGTGGTCTGCCCCGAGTTCAAGCTGCTGGAGAGGTGCAGGGAGCAGTCGCGTGGCTATTGGCTTCGCTGGTTCCCTGCTCCCTCTGCCCTGGAACAGGTTACTTCCTGTTCCGGGGCAGAGGGAGCAGGGAACCAGCGGAGCCGACAGCCATGTGGCTGCTCCCAGCAGGTAAGAATGCACCCGGGGGGGGGGGCTTGGGCAATACGCCAGGGGGAGTAATGCGCCGCGGGGGGGTGTCGTGTTGCACCCGGGGGGGGGCTTCGGTGATACGTCGGATGGGGATGTCATGCTGCCCCTGGGGGGGGGACACCGCTGCGCCTGGTGGGGGGTGGAGGGGTGTGCAACGGTGATCTGCCCTGGGTGGCAGCCGACCAAGGATCGCCACTGTCTATATGTTCCATCTTTGCTTATACCCTACTCTGTCAATTAAGATGTTCTATTATGTATTGTGTTGACATTGTAAGCAGTATACGATGCCCTACTTTGAATATTTTTACTGCTGTAATTGTCTATTGCTCTTGTTTGATTTATTCTTACTGTACACCGCCTTGAGTGAATTCCTTCAAAAAGGCGGTAAATAAATCCTAATAAATAAAATAAATAAATAAATAAAATGTAGGGGGTCAGATAGGTGTGCAAATCCTAATTGGAGCCAATTAACTGCAATAATTGGTTATTAGTGGCCCAATTATTGCTAGGTAACAGTTTGTTACTCAAGATACGTGCCCCCAAATTTGAGTGTGCAATTTTTGGGTGCCATATATAGAATCCGGGGGTTGATGTTTTGAAGATAGCTGTTAAATGTGACCATCTCCGGGAAAAGCTGACTGAAGTCACCAGAAACAAAAACTGAGGTTTTAATGAATAGTATTACTAATTGTTTGCTGTACTAGGACAGTCCGAACCAGGGGCATAGCCAGACTTCGGCAGGATGGGGGTCCAGGGCCCGAGGTGAGGGGGCACATTTTAGCCCCCCCCCCCCCCCCGCCGCCGCCACCACCACTACCAATAACTTTGACCCCCCCCCCTGCCGACAACTCTCTCGACCCCAACTCCCGCCGCCGCCGTTGCCTACCTTTGCTGGGAGGGGGGAGCTCCCCAACCCCTGCCAGCCGAGGCCCACTTCTTCCCGCGCAAGACAACGTGCAGGACGTCAGACTCAGAAACTGAACGAAGCCTTACGCGGGAAGAAGAGGACCTCGGCTGGCGGGGGTTGGGGTCCCCCGCCATCAAAGGTATACGGCGGGTTGGCGGCGGGAGGGGGGTTGTCGAGAGGGTCGTCGGCAGGGGGGTCTAGGGCCAAATCTACGGGGGCCCAGCCCCCGTGGACCCACGTAGCTACGCCCCTGGTCTGAACCCCATCCTTCTTTTTAAAAAAATTTTTTCACATAAAAGTTACAAAAGTGAAAACGTATAACTTTTACAGACTGCTTATGGTCCTAAGACATGGACACTCAGCCATTCTCAACATTTTGGATCTGCTGCTTTAGTCACCTTTTCCTAGAGATGGTCACAAATATGGAGTATAGATTTAGCTCCAAGATTTTTTTGATTGTCTAATCTATAAGGGTGCGTGGGGACCCGATATTCAGACTGTGGGACTTAGCCCGGCTAACTCCTGCGGTCGGCGCTAAACCCTGATACTGAATGACAGGCCGTAATCCGGTTTGGTTTTGGCTGGTTCGAAGATAAATTCAGATTTAGTCGGTTATCTTCAAACCGGCCAAAGATATTCCATATTTTCACACGGCCAAATATAGCTGCTAAAGTGGGGATGAAAATTGGCAGATAGCTGGTTATATCACCTGCTAACTTCGCTATCCCCCACTGAATATCGTTGGACAGCCAGTTATATGGCATTTAACCGGCCAGATGCCAATCCTGGACAATTAAATGCTTTTGAATATCGGTGGGGGGGGGGGGGGGGGGGTAATGTCTTTTTTTTCTATTGTTGTTGAATTCATTTTTTACTGTAGGTGTCATGGATTCTAAATATGTTAAGTAAATGTATTGATGATGTGAACTTCAAGGTCCTAAGCAGTTCTGACATGCGATTTGCCTTCATAATGGTTATGGGGTGAAAAGGCATTTCTAATTTTGTGCCTCCCCCTACCCTTCCTCTTCCATTGTCCCCTCCCACCCTGGATACCCTCCACTATTTTTCTGTATTTCTCATTTCCTAATTTAATTTGGGTGTTTCCCCACCCTTTTGCATGAGCTGCAGCTGCACTGCATCTTGATTCTGGTGGTGGGTGATGATATGGGAATCTTGCTTGTCCTGCCGCTCTCGTGGAGCGTCAGTTTCCAGCGTCTCCCTTGGCTGATCTAGCTTGCTTTCTTGCAGTAACTGCCTGCATATGGTGGACCCAATGCCTGTGCCAGGTCATGACATGGAGGCGTATTGCCTGCTGTGTGAATGCAAATATGAGGAACGCAGCACCATCACCATCAAGGTATAGTTAGCAAAGTATTGCCCCTCCCCCACACTCCTTAGGAGACTAAGCAGAGCACCAGGCCATTGTACTTCATTGGGGCAACATGAGCCCATAACAGCCCCTCTTCATTGGGGCAACATGAGCCCATAACTAGGGTTACCATACGTCCGGATTTACCCGGACATGTCCTCTTTTTGAGGACATGTCCGGGTGTCCGGACGGATTTTGGCCAGCCTGCCCATTTGTCCGGATTTCTGGACAAATGGGCGGCTGACATGCGGGCGGCGGACCTCCCCTCCCCTTACGATCTTCCCTGGTGGTCTAGTGACTTCGGGGCAGGAAAGAGCCCCCTCTTTCCTGCCCGGCACGCTGCTCTGCATCCTGTATGCTGCCTGTGACGGTCTGGGCGAGATTCAAAATGACCGCCGAGAATTGAAGTGTTGCGAGGCCGCTTCAATTCTCGAGAAGATTGTGAGTAAGGGGAGAGGTGGTGACGGGGCTGGGGGGGAGGTGAGGTGAGGGGGTGACCAGGGGGAGGGGAAAATGCGACAAGGGTAACATTAACATAACCCACATGAGCTGGCTTTCCCTCCCCCCTCTGCCACCCCCCACCACTGGGGTAATTGAAACAGCACAGCCTCTTCGGGTAACATGTTGTATGAATAATTTTGCCTGTTTGATGTGGTATGGCTTGTGTGAACTCTGATGTTGGTGTACGTCTCTCTCTCCAGGTCATAATCATCATTTATCTAACTGTGGTGGGGGCCCTTTTTCTGTACATGGCTTTCCTGATGCTTGTGGACCCCCTGATCCGTAAGCCAAACTTCTATGCTCAGCCCCTGCACAATGAGGAAGAGAATGAGGTGAGTATATGCTGGGTGGAGAGAGGTGGTGATGTGCGCTCCTGGGGGTGCGCTGCCCCCTCCCTAGTCAGATTATTTGTTTTCCTTTGATGTCACTATCAATGATGATGTTGGGGCTCTGCTTCTGTGTATCAAACCTTGGTTGTAAGCAGAGCTTATGATTTTAGGGGTTTATAAAATGTAAGGGTCCGTGTTGATTTTTTTTTTAGCTAACTGAGACCTCTTGAAGATGTTTCAGTTGGTGTTTTTCCATGGTTTTGCATTGCTGTAACATTTATTGGTTCTTATTTTCAGTTATTTCAAATTAATAATACATTTGGTAAAGACTCGTTATCAGAAGTCTTACTTAGTGTTCTCTGCCGCACAGCCCCAGCACACTCTGCCCTCCCAGTGCTTTCCCCGCCTCCCACCCAACACCCCCAAGAGCCACAGCCAGCCAAGTGCTCCCCTCCACAGCACCACAACACTCACCCCATGGCAGAGCCTCCCACAGCTCCACATTCTCCCATCAAAACCAATCGCCTCCCCTTCCCACAGTCCCCACACCCTCCCATCACAGCCAACCACTCCCTCCTCCCGCAGTCTTAACCTATCCTCTAACCACTGCACTCTTCCTCCATCTGCAATACTGCTTTTGTGGTTCTGTATCCTTCCCCCTCCCCTCTGCATTCTTCCTTTTTCAAGACCGCTCCTGCATTCTTTGCTGCCAGTAGTACAGCCCATTCATCGTTTGTCCCTTTCCAGCGCAGCCCCCACATCCTTAACGCTATCCCAACCCAGCCTTTAACACCCTTGGATTGGCCTGATTCTAGCAGCAACAGCGGCGTACCTACCTTATATTGCACCTGGGGTGGAGCACCCCCCCCCTCCAATCAAAGGGGTGTGCGGAGCAGGCAAGCGACTGCCAGCTCTGCCGGTACCCTGTCCCCTCTGACGTCAACTTTCTATTCTGGGGCAGGGGACCGACAGAGCCGACAGCCGTGCACTCCCTTGCTGCTGGCACCCAGGGCAGACTTCTCTCACCGCCCCGCCTAGGTATACTAGAGAGCAGAAACACTCTGAAGGCCCGTGGGCTTAAGGCTAAGTGAATGTATGCTGTGCTCTGACTCCTTTGTCTTCCATGTGGAAGTGGAGCATGCACTGTTTTCATCCCCAGTCCCTTGATCATCAGAGCATCATACTGCCACAGTTAGACCTCTGTAGCTTCTGTAGACAGGATCCATATGTACATAAGTATTGCCACACCAAGAGTCCATCAAGCCCAGCATCCTGTTTCCAACAGTGGCCAATCCAGGTCACAAATACCTGGCAAGATCCCAAAAAAGCACAATACATTTTATGCTGCTTATCCCAGAAATAAGTAGTGGATTTTCCCCATTTTAATAATGGTCTATGGACTTTTTCTTTAGGAAGCCGTCCAAACTATTTTGAAACCCCGCTAAGCTAACTTCCTTTATCACATTCTCTGGCAACAAATTCCAGAGTTTAATTGCACATTGAGTGAAGAAAAAGTTTCTCCAATTCGTATTAAATTTACTACTTTGTAGCTTCACCGCATGCCCCCTAGTCCTAGTATTTTTGGAAAGAGTAAACAAATGATTCACGTCTACCCTTTCCACTCCACTCATTATTTTATAGACCTCTATCATATCTCCCCTCAGCGTCTTTTCTCGAAGCTGAAGAGCCCTAGACGCTTCAGCCTTTCCTCATAGGGAAGTCGTCCCATCCCCTTTATGCGCGCGATAAGAGGGTGGTGAGGCAGGGGGTGGTATTCACATCAGGGTTTACTGGTTTTATATGATAATCACAAATCCTGATTCTACCCAACAGACCTTATCCCCCATCAGTCATGCAGTTTTTCAGCCCTCAGATTCAGCTAATATGTACTTTAGACATGTTTTTTTTTTAAATATTGGGCTCATTATCTAGTCATCGTCTGCATCAATTTGCATAAGTTTAAAACAAAAATTTACTACAGGTTATACAGAAATCTTTTATCTGCTCACCATGCTGTGATGGGTTTTATACTGATAACAGTTATCAGGGGCATAGCCAGACTTCTGCGGGAGGGGGGGCCATAGCCCAAGGTGAGGGGACACATTTTAGCCCCCCAGCCAACTTTGACGACCCCTGCCAACGACCCTCTCGACCCCCCCCCCCCTCCCACTGCCAACCCTCCCCCGCTGTCGCCGTGGGCTACCTTTGCTCAATCACAGAAACAGAACAAAGCCTTGCAGATCAGCCAATGTTTCTGACGTCCTTCACGTTGTACGTGCAGGACGTCAGACTCAGTGGCATAGCTAGGGGGGGCGCCAGGGGAGCGGCGGCTCCCCCAAATGGAGTTCTGCCGGTACCGGCGCCTATTTTTTTCTCAACGTGTTGCATTGAAAATGTGCGCCAGTGCCACCGGAAGTCCGCGCTCATGCTGCTTTCGCTCCCCCCGCGCCGTCAACCTGGCTATGCTTCTGGTCAGACTCACAGAAACAGAAGGAAGCCTTGCAGATCAGCCAAGCTTCGTTCTGTTTCTGTGAGTCTGACGTCCTGCACGTACAACGTGCAGGACGTCAGAAACAGAACAAAGCCTTCAGAGGAAGAAGAGGACTGGCGGGGATTGGGGTCCCCTGCCAGCAAAGGTAACCCATGGCGACGGCGGGGGAGGGTTGGCGGTGGGAGGGGGGGTCGAGAGGCCAAATGTACGGGGGCCCAGGCCCCCTGGCCCCACATAGCTACGCCACTGGTTATCCATATCCTTGAAGGCAAGGGTAGCAGTGGCCGAGGGGTTGTCCAAAGAGTTCTCCATAGGCCTGACTAAAATGGATCAGTAGCAGGACCAGCTGCACATACAACAGACCAACAAATGTAGAAAATGATGGCGTGGACTTTAATTCAATCAAAAAACACTTATGCGTGATGTGACCGTGTTTTGACAGAAGGCTGCGTTGGAGGCAAAACTGGGGGTGGGGGGGGGGGGTGGGGCAAAATAACAAAATTATAATTGCATACTAACAATCAATTATAAAAACAAAAATGACATTTGAATAAATAAAATCATAATACAAACTTACCTATATAAAACGTGCAAAAGCATAAAATTTCATAAGTGTTACTCGAGAGAGAAGTGTGCTTTTGGTTTTTACCTCTAGGTAGGTGCTGTCATCATTTTGCACTAGTTGCCTAATGAGCCTGTTTCATTTTGTACATTTTGATGCAATATTTTGCCCATTTGTCACATGTTAGTCTTTCACAAACTTTTATGTGGTTCCCTCTGCATGTCTGATATAGCTCTGCATGGTTCTTATATTTTTTGTTACATTTGTAACCCGCGCTTTCCCACTCATGGCAGGCTCAATGCGGCGGGCAATGGAGGGTTAAGTGATTTGCCCAGAGTCACAAGGAGCTGCCTGTGCCAGGAATCGAACTCAGTTCCTCAGTTCCCCAGGACCAACGTCCGCCACCCTAACCACTGGGCCACTCCTCCACTGTTGCTACTATTGGAGATTCTACATGGAATGTTGCTATTCCACTAGCAACATTCCATGTAGAAGTCGGCCCTTGCAGATCACCAATGTGGCCGCGCAGGCTTCTGCTTCTGTGAGTCTGACGTCCTGCACGTACGTGCAGGACGTCAGACTCACAGAAACAGAAGCCTGCGCAGCCTTCTACATGGAATGTTGCTAGTGGAATAGCAACATTCCATGTAGAATCTCCAATAGTATCTATTTTATTTTTGTTACATTTGTACCCCGCGTTTTCCCACTCATGGCAGGCTCAATGCGGCTTACATGGGGCAATGGAGGGTTAAGTGACTTGCCCAGAGTCACAAGGAGCTGCCTGTGCCGGGAATTGAACTCAGTTCCTCAGGACCAAAGTCCACCACCCTAACCACTAGGCCACTCTATCTTATGTAATTTTATGTTTTTGCATGTTTTATATAGGCACGTTTGTATTTATTTCTGTCATTTTTGTTTTTAAATTGATATCGTAGATGACTGTAGATAAAGACCTATATGGTCCATCCAGTCTGCCCAACAAGGTAAACTCATAGTATAAGTTATGATGTGATTCTACTTACATATATTTGTCCTTGCCATTTTCGGGGCACAGACCGTAGAAGTCTGCCTGGCACTGACCTTGTTCTCCAGTTACTGAAGCTGAATCTGTCCAACCACGATCAGGGCACAGACCATAGAAGTCTGTTCAGCCCTGGTTTTGCTTCCCAGTTACTGGTGTAGCCATCTCATCACCGTTACACTTGTTTGGTTCCCTGCCTTCTATACAGGATTCCTTTGTGTTTATCCTATGCATTTTTTAGTTCTGTTACCATTTTCTTCTCCAACACCTTCCATGGGAGGGCATTCCAGGCATCTATCACCCTCTCCGTGAAAAAGTACTATAATTCCTGAGTTGGCTCCCCTGCAACCTCATGTCCTCCAGTTCTACACCTTCCCATCTCTGGAAAAGGTTTGTTTGTGTATTAATACCTTTCAAATATTTGAATGTCTGTATCGTATCACCCCTGTCTCTCCTTGCCTCCAGGGTATATATATATATATATATATATATATATATATATATATATATATATATATATATATATATAGGTTCAGGTCCTCATACGTCTTACGACGCAAACCCCTTACCATTCTTGTCGCTTTTTTCTGAACTGCTTCAAGTCTTTTCACATCCTGAACAAGTTACGGCCTCCAGAACTGAACACAATACTGCAACTGGGGCCTCACCAACTTCATCTCTTTACATCTTGGTTCTAAACCCGCTGTGCCCTGTCCCTGAGGTTCTGACAGCCTCCATCGCCACATTACTCACTCTGCCGTCGGTTGTTAACAAGCTTCATTCCGTGCCAAATCATTTTGCCCCACAGTTTTGCCTCTGAGGCAGCCTTTTGGTGAAACGTGGCCGTGTCGGGCATAAGTGTTTATTTGTTGATTTAAAGCCCTTGCCATCATTTTCTACGTTTGTTGTTCTGCTGTGCTTGCATCGCAGATTTTCTGCCTCTCTTGTGTTTATGTACATGCATTCAGCACAGCCCCTCCAGGAACGAGTGCCATGGACTATACAGATAATGTGCCACTGGCTTCCAGCATTTTTCTCTCTGGCAGCCACCACAGCTGAATATCTTGCCCGATGCTTTGATGATAGGCAATTCTGGAGGTGTGTATTACTCTGCACAAGGTAATTTGTGTGGTTATTGTTTCCCCAGAGGTCAGGTAATTACAGAGTGAAGGCTAGCATTATGATTAGAGCAGTGGATTGAGAACAAGGGAAGCCCAGTTCACATCCCACCGCTGCTCCTTGTGATCTTGGGAAGTCACTTAACCCTCTATTGCATCAGGCACAGACTTAAACTGTGAGCCTTTCAGAGACAGGAAAACACCTCCTGTACATATAACTTGCCTTATGCTATAACTGAAAAAGGTGTGAGCTAAATCCAAAATCCCTTCCCTCTAAGCCCCCCCCCCCCCCCCCGTCTGTCAAGAAACTAAGTCCTCAGGGGCAGGCTGTATTGTACCCAGTTTTACCCCTTTGTTGCATCAAAGCCCATGACCACAAAGAGTTAAATCCAGAACTGGCTCAGACTCTCCCTCCTGACATGGAATGAAACTTGTTAGCAGCCAAGGGCAGAGTGAGTAACATAGAGTTGGAGGCTGCTAGAGCCTCAGGGACTCGGCACAGCCGGGTTTAGAACCAAGACACAGAGATAAAGTAGCCTTCCCAAAACCACATGGTATCATTGATAGAGCTGAGATTAGAACTTGTGGCGCCTGCCTACGAGTCTCCAAGCTCCATCTCATGACCCTTCGTCTTTGAATTTTTCTTTCTTTGGATGAAGTAGCATGAGTGCCATGTCATTGCATATAAGTGCACAGAAATAAAGGTCAAGAAATAATAAGAAATATGGAGATTCCTGTTATTGGCTAATACATGTCTGAAGTTGTTCTTAGCAGCTGGTGCTCCTTACCTCAGGCCTGCTTTAGACTTCAGCCCAATTGGGATTGCGAATTGCTGTGCCAGCTCCAGTCTCAAAATGGCTGCCATGAACTCCTGTGGCAGTCTCTCAAGACTGCCACTGGAGGGCCCAGAAGCCAGCATGGGCAGGAGCAAGTGGGGGTCACTCCTGCCCCACTAGCCACCAGCAACACAGTAGGCTGAGGAAGGGGGCTGCTGCTGACGGGTGGGTTCTTCAGGATGGAGGCTGCCACCTACGGGTGGGTCTGAGAGGGGGGTTGTTTCTGATTGGGAGGGGAGTGGGTGCTGTATGGGGGGCCAGGGTAGGTCTATTTTCATTTTCAGCGTTGGTTTTGGCCAAAACCAAGCAGCCAGTTTTCAGCCGCAGATTCAGTTTTGGCTGAAACTGAAAATCCTACTTTAATTCTGGCTCTAACACAAACCATGCCTTCTTTCCAAAGACAGCTAATGTGGTTTATAGATGGCCATTGGGTGTCAGAGTTGAGCAGCGGCAGAGGCTTCCTCCCCAGGGCTGTGAACACCATTTCTGCGGCCTTCTGTGCCCCTAGACAGGCTGGCGAATGGGGTTTTTCCATGGGATTCAAACCCTTTACTGAAGCTTGTGAGATAGTTGGAAGGGTTTTATCGGGAAGAACTGAATATGTCCTGTTTGTGCAGATATCCTGGCAGACTGTTCTGGTGCTTAAGTCCATTTTGCTGGGGCAGCCTAGAATAGATAATTTCAGTGCCCCCCTCCTCCCCTTTTTGTGTTTTTATGACAAACAAAATAGGCTGTTGTGAGGTGGGGGAGCAGGATAATGTTTGGGTGGTCCTGCTTTCAAGAGAGGAAACATGGAGCTAGTAACTGGTTATTAACCTGCAGTAATACCATTCCTGACAGAGGGGGGGTGTATTCTTTTGTCCTTAATAAACACATAGTGATTAGCACTAATGTGTTAATTGCAGGCCGCCTGGCTGTGATAATTGAGAGCTGCACCAGCCCTGATTATATAGTGTCACTGCCTGGCGCTGGGAGGCAGGAACTTGGAGGGGATGAGATGGGGGGGGGGCGGGGGGGAGGGAGGGAAGATGACAGGCAACATCTATCCACTCACTTTTGGCTACCTTTTTGTTGTTGTTGTCAATCAGCATCCTGCAGCCTTTTGTCATCCCAAATATCTTTTCAACGTTGAGGTATAGATTAATGACATTTAAATTTATTTATTAGGATTTATTTACCGCCTTTTTGAAGGAATTCATTCAACTATATCCCTTCCATCAGGTAACTTTCCTAAATGAGACTGGAAGGTCGTCCATGTGAAGATGCACTGTTACCTTGCTCTCACCGTGTTAATAGAAATCTTTGTTTTTCACACATGGTTACTGCAAGGGGGGGAATAGATTGCAGGGTGAGTTCTGTGTACATTTGAGGTACAGGGCCTCTCTCTTTAACCTTTCTCATCCAGGAAGGTTTAGAGGTCATCCCTGAGTACCAGTCCAGTCAGGCACTCATTCTGTTCTCACAGATGAGATGTCCTTAGGCAACGGAAGTAAGACATTCCCCTTTCATGCAAGTAGAGGAGTGTGGTAGCCGTGTCAGTCCACTCTTAAGGTCCTGTAAAATGCTGACCAACAGGGATGGGAGCCCTACTGGCGCCAGTATTGTTCATGTGATGTCTATGTAAATTGAATCTTGTCTTAAGCATCTGGCCTGTTTCTCCAATATAGCATCCTTTGTTACATTTTTTACACTGAATGATATATACCACATTGGAAGATGAGCAAGTGAAAGATCCCTTTATGTTGAATATCTTTCCTTTGTGGATGACTTTGGGGTCCTGTGAAATGTTTTGGCATAGTTTGCAACTGGATAAATTACAGGGAAGTGTGCCTTTCTGTTCCTTTTCAGTCTGTGATGGAAGTTTACTTCTGATTAGCTTGTGTTTTAAGTTGGGTGGCTGACGGAAGGCCAGTACTGGTGGGGATGGGAATATCTCTTTCATGCAAGAAAGAACTGGGGTTGTTTAAAGAAGTACTGCCTGTTACTCTTTACAGAAGGCATAATAGTCTGGACTGACTTGAGTTAAGAACTTGAAATATACCATACTGGCTCAGAGCAAAGGTCCATCAAGGCCAGCATCCCAAAGCATCGATCCATTCCTTGCAGTTGCCTTCCAGGGATGAGCAGGAGTTTTCTGAAACGTATTTGGCTACTAATTTAGCAAGATTATTTACCTGTAACAGGAGTTGTCCATGGACATCAGGATAAATCTGCTACACCGATGGGTGGCTGACTGATCCTGCTTCTCCATGGAGAATGTATGAATGTCTTCTCCAGGAATTTGTCCAGCCCAGCTACGTTAGATGCCTTGACCACAGCCTCTGGCAACATATTCCACAACTTGGTCATTCAGTGAGTGAAAACACACGTCTAATCCATTTCCTGTTAGTTTCATGGAGTGTCCCGTAGTCCTGGTAGAGTTTGAAGACATAACTAACCCTTCTCTGTTTACCTGTTGTACAGATGGCAAATGGGGGTCAAACAGACCCCAAACAAAGCATGAAAAATATTCCTCATTGTTTCTGGTTTGCCAGTAAGACACTGCTCCACTAACAGACTCGGAGACCGCATCTGCCTGTTTGACAGAAGGTTTTGGCATCCAAATCATTCACCATACAAAATCCCACTCTACGGATGCTTGACTGTTGTCGGTGTTCTTCGTGTCCCACCACCTCACTGAGCTGCAACCAGGACTGACCGATGAATCCCTGTTTCACAGGCAGACCATCCTGTACAATCCTCTCTCCTTATTCCTTCCCCTTCCGCTGCAATCAGGAAGCCATCATACATGGCCAAAATTGAATATTTTATTTATTTATTTTTATTTGTTACGTTTGTATCCCACATTTTCCCACATATTTGTAGGCTCAATGTGGCTTACATAGTACCGGAGGGTCTTTGCAGGTGTTGTGGTAAGAAAAAGTTCATGTGGTACAGCCACATTAGGGAATCATAGAACGGAAGAGTTGTGTTATGTCCATTGTGTGCTTTGGTTTGGTCACGTTGCTGAGACTGGGCATTTAGGTCGGGTTGTTAGGGTATGCCTTCTTAAACAGGATAGTTTTTAGTGATTTGCGGAAGTTTAGGTGGTCGTACGTCGTTTTCAAGGCTTTAGGTAATGCGTTCCACAGTTGTGTGCTTATGTAGGAAAACCTGGATGCGTAAGTTGATTTGTATTTAAGTCCTTTGCAGCTTGGGTAGTGCAGATTTCGATAAGTCCGTGTTGATTCGGATATATTTCTAGTTGGTAAGTCGATCAAGTCTGTCATATGAGATTAATAGGGCCTGTTGAGTACGAATCTATGTTAATACATTATTACAGTCAGAAATCTAGGATCTGAGAGAAAGGCAAGGCTGGAAATGGAGAGCTTTCATCTTTACTTCTCATTTATTTATTTATTAGGATTTATTTACCCCCTTTTTGAAGGAAATCACTCAAGGCGGTGTACAGCAAGAATCAGTCAAACATAAGCAATAGACAATTACAGCAGTAAAAATATTCAAACAACAATGCAAAGTACAGCATAGTATGCTACATTACCAGGCCAACACAATACATGTTAATAGACTGCATAGGGTGTAATAACTACAAAGCTTTGCAGCAGTGATCAGAGGACAGATGTTGGCTTCCTTTGAGGCTCTTGCATTATGTAGCTTGTAGAGAGGTCTGGATTCAGGTGGATCAGACAAGCTGCCTTTCCTAGTCATTCACCTGATGTCAGGTTTCTAGACTCCTTTTGTTCACTGAGCAGGACATGATGATTGGGCTTCAGTGGGCTGGAGGTTAAAAACCCAGGGACACAGTCAGATCAGATCTCCCAGATGATGGCAGGGCCAGCTCAGCCGTTAGACAAGACTAGGCAGTCGCCTAACACAGCAGCTGGGGGGGGGGGGGAGCCAGCAAAGAGTAGCTACAGTCAATGCAAAACAATAGAGTCCGATGGCCACATAAACTCAAAGAACTATCAATACATACTTCTATCTGCTGGAAGGGTAGGAAAGTTTCAAATAGTCCTTGAGTAAATGCCTTTTGGAAATTGCCCTTAGTTGTGTGTGAGTGTGTATATATAATCTCACACAAACACACCCCAGTTGGGGGTGGGTGGTGGGAGTAAAACTGAAGGTCTGCCTATGGCACCTGATATCTTTGCACCAGCCCTGGATGACAAAAACGTTATGCTGTATGTAAAACCCTCTGAAAACCTCCAAACAGCCCAAATTCTGCACAACTGGAGCAGATGTGTTGTTACTTAATCCAGTCTAATCAACCTATTAGCAATGAGGGAACCGTAGCATACAGGGAAGTGTCTTGCTAAGACTTTACAGGATGAAGTTAGATTCTGTGGTAATGTGGGAAATTCAGACATGTCTTTGACACGTCAGACTCTTCTGTAGCAAGTTTTGGTGAAGGAGGGAGTGAGAGGGGGGGTTGTTTGGGTAATTGCACAGAGCTGGTACGGTTGCACACCTCTCGAGGTGTCTCGTCGGATGACTGCAGGCTACAGTCTGTCCCCCCTCGTGATTACCTTGTGTTTCTACCTACCCTCCCCCTACAAAAAGATACACATGGGGAGAAATTCTATATATGGTGCCTTTAAAAATCGGAGCCGTAAAACCACACAGTTGATGATTCTATAAACTGAGTCTAAAGTTAGGCGTAATTTATGGAATATGCTCACGTGCTGTTCTTGGGACTAAAATTCAGGCGAACTCATTTAGGCCACCTAAAACCAGGCCTAAATACCTGCACCTAAGTTAGGCGCAGGTCGGGTATATTCTATAATAGTGCGCATAGTTTTTTGAAAAGCCCACGACCCGCCCATTCCACACCCATGGCCACACCCCCTTTTTGACTGCACATGAGAATTTACATGCACCATGTTATAGAATGCACCTAGAAAGTTGTGCGTGTAAAATCTAATTAAAGCCAATTAATGTTGCTGTTTGGTTGTTAAGTACCAATTATTGGCACTGATTGGCTTGATAATTAAGTTGCGTGCACAGGCTGTGCGGCCAAATTAATGCGCACAACTTAAGGCGCCGTGTAGAGAATTTGAGGGATAGACCATACATAGAAATGTTACATACGGGTTAGGCTTGACTTGTTGCAGTGTTTTCTTTGTGATAATATCACAAGCCTCACCATGAAACTGGTGTCCTAAACTGCCATTATATTTTCTTCTTTCCGACCCCCTACTCCAAATACATTGAAAAAATTCCCTTGGATTTTACATTGCCCTAACATTTATTGAAGCAGGAATCTTATGATAGTGTCACCTTGTGATTGTCTCTTGTTTGTCGGTTATAGAAAGAACACTGCTTGGACTGTGTAAGTCTGTTCTGCTGTGCAGTAGTTGAATATGTGTATACAGAAAAGTAATGGCTGGAAGTCACAGTGGCAACCTCTTAATAACCATGTTCAGCTAAGGAAAAGAGGAAGCCCTCTTTTTTCCCTGTTGGCACTGTTGTTCCACTCCTCCCCTCCCTTCGCTCTTTACTCTCTCCAGGGAACAAACACAGGCAGGAAATCAAGGGAGGATGAGGATGGAGGCTGTCCCCCAGGTAGTGATTCAAAGGGGGTGATCCAGGTGACTTGCAGCAGCATGGTAATCTTGAGGACATATTTCTTGACAGAAAGGATGGTAGATCTATGGCACAGTGGAGGTGACGGAGATGGGAATTGTATCTGAACTCAAGAAAGCATGGGACAGGCACCTTTGAATCTCTAAGGGAGAGGAAGGGATTATAGAGATTAATAGTTGGTATAGATGGGCAGACCGGAGAGGCTGTATGGCCCCATTATTTTCTATTGGCCAAATATCCAGCGACACAGATCCTGTGTTGAGGGGATGCAAAAGATGTGAGGGGAGAAGCTTAAAGCTGACTGATTTAGTCAAGGATGAGTTAAAAGGCGAGACAGTGTCAGTTACCACAAAGTCTGATCAAACAAACACTGCATTCAAGCTTTGCCTTTTTCCAGGGGAGGGTGGAGAGCGAGGGCTTAAGATGTTGTTTACATTAGAAAAGCCTGATTAGGATGTCTCTTCTGTACAGGTACACCTTATTAGGACATCCTGTTGAGAAAGATCATAGTTTCTGAAATTTAGATGTGTGTCCTGCCCCAGCAGAGAGAGAGAGAGAGAGAGAGAGAGAGAGAGAGAGAGAGAGAGCGTATTTTAAAGAATAAATTTGCAAAGTCCCTCCTCCCCCTCCTCTGCCATTTATTTTGTAAGGACATTCTTCTATCTTGATCTCAAGAGCTCATGCAGAAAGCTGGTGTGAGTGTAACCGTCTTTCCCGCAGGGTTTACACATATGTTCCTGTCCAAGCTTTGCAGGAAGGAAGTTGGCAGGTGTGTGGTACAGATGGCCGCAAACCAGGGGTGTAGCCAGAACTCACGGTGGGAGAGGGCCAGAGCCTGAGGTGGGGGGGGGCACATTTTAGTCTCCTGCCCTGCCGCCGCTCCCCCACCACCTCGCCACTCCCCCCACTGCACTGACGCAGCCCACAGCAGCAAATACCTTGACTGGCGGGGGTCCCCAATCCCCACCAGCTGAAGCCTTGTCCAGCGCCGGTCTCCGGCGGCGCCGCGTACCCTGCCCTGCTCTCTCTTCCTTCTGACATTCTGCATGCTCCTTTAAATGAAACTGAGCATGCTGGACAAGGCTTCAGCTGGTGGGGATTGGGGACCCCTGCCAGCAAAACCAAGGGCCCAGATAAAATTGGGGGGGGGGGCCCAGGCCCCCATGGCCCCACCTACCTACGCCACTTCCGCAAACTGTATTGAAATGCATTCGTATGAATGGCGATGAGGCCATTAAGTGTCCCGCCATATTGCACGGACAGCCAATGTAATGCTGGGAAGGAAACCATGGCCTACAACATGAGAAACTTTCCACTAGGTCAAGGGTAGCTTAGAAATGTGCCTAAAGTGCCCGAAGAAGATTGCACATGTCTTATACGTCAATCTTTCATTCTATTTTCCCACATCACTACTTATAGACCAACACTTTTTTCACTATTTCTTTCCTTTTCAACTCATGTGCCCTCGGCACCATCTTTTTCAAACATTTTTCCAAGTGGTTTTTAAGTCAAGCGGTTTTTTTTTCATCCGCCCCCCCACCCCCCACTAAAGTTTCCCAGCTGGTTACAATTGTCTTCCATTTTGCATGTCCCAGAGGCATAGCCCTCCAGTTTCTTTTATGGGGGGGGGGGGGCACCAGAGGTGGACCCAGGGGGCAACATATTCCCTCCCCCCCTCCCAGTACGTTAAAAATAATACTTTGGGTGGTAGGGATACCAAAGCCAGCACCGTAAACACTGCAGTGGTACTAAAATAGTGAACCTACTGGAAAACTAAACAAACCTAATAGCTACAGATTGATCCCACACAGACATTTAGAGCTAGATGCACAAAAGTCATCGGTAATTCCCGTTCCCTACCGATTCCATAGCGAATCGGTAGGGAACGGGAATGCATCAACGATAGGGAATGCAAATGAGCTACTCGTTGTAGCTCACTTGCATTTGCTATTTTCCTCGGTTGCCAGTCGGAGAATCGGGACGTCCCTTTCGATTATGCACCTCTTCCTGGTTTCTTCAGCCAATCAAAGCGCGTTTAGCTGGCTGGTGTCAGCTAAACGCGCTCTGATTGGCTGAAGAGACCAGGAAGAGGTACATAATCGAAAGGGACTTACTGATTCTCCGGCAACCGAGGAAAATAGAAAAATTTTGCTGTGGAGGGGTAAGTGGCGCGGCGGAGACAAAATAGAAGGGGGAAAAAAACGCCTCAGTCACGAGCGCCGGCAGAGCGAAAAACAGTGAAAAAAAAGACGTCCCTCACAAGCGCAGGGAGAGTACGTCCATAAAGGACGCCCCTCACATGCGCTCTCTGCTTTTTTTTTTCTTTTTTACCTTTTTTGGGGGGCCCTTTTCCTTTCCGATTCCCTCACAGGAGTCCTAACGAGAGGTGCAGACCTCCCGTTAGGGTTCCTATGGTAAGGGAATCGGAAAAACGGTAGTGCATCTCATTATAATGGGCTGCAATGGTAGTGCAGCTCATTATAATAGCTTTTGAATAATTTGCATTCCGTTTTCGTTGCCTGCTACCGTGACAGGGAAAATGCTCTTAGTGCATGCCCCCGGTAAACTACTTGCGTTTTAAACTGGCTGGAACCAGTTTAAAACGCAAGTTGTGGGCATGTTAGGTTTAGTGCATCTGGCCCTTAGTGCTAAAAGTATACCTGATCTCTTTCACACGTTTAGAACCTCACTAAGTCTAAGTAATCACAACTAAAGATAGAAATACATAGACTACTACTACTACTACTATTAAACATTTCTATAACGCTACTAGACTTACGCAGCGCTGTACAAATGAACATGAAAAGACAGTCCCTGCTCAACAGAGCTTACAATCTAAATTGGACAGACGAACAGACAGCTAGGGGTGGGGAAATTGCAGTGGTAGGGGTGATAAGTGAGGGTGTTGAGTAAGAGAGTCATGGTTAGGAGTCGAAAGCAGTAGCAAAGAGGTGGGCTTTAAGCCTAGACTTGAAGACAGCCAGAGACTGAGCCTGACGTACTGGCTCAGGGAGTCTATTCCAGGCATAGGGAGCAGCGAGATAGAAGGAACAGAGCCGGGAGTTAGCAGTGGGGGAGAAGGGGGACGACAAATTAAATTGAACTCCCAAGAAGCCAGACACTGCTTACAATGCAACAACTACGAACCCACCTATTCATCACCTAATCCTGCAACAACGGCAATGACTCGGTCCATGCCTCCTCCAGTTTTTTTCCCTATGTTTACCCTGTCCCTATCCCCTGACTATCTCAATCTAACCTAAAACTAGCACCTTCTCCTACCTCCTCTACCCCCCTCTCCCTTATAATATTACCTATCTACGCATCCCCATTACTCTGCTAAGCTTAGCCTGTTTTTTCTGTATTACATATTATAATCTTACTACTGTGTAAGCCGCATTGAACCTGCTACGTGTGGGAAAGTGCGGGGTACAAATGTAATAAATAAATAAAGAGAAGCAGTGATGCATGAGCAGATGTGAATTTCAAAAACTGACATATTCTAATCACATTTCAAATTAAGAAACGGAAACAAAACAAAAAAAAAAAGGAAAAGAAGATACTATCTTTTCGTTGGATTAACTTAATAGTAGAGTATACCATACTTCCTTGAGGAAGGAGGTTTTGGCCGCTGAAAGGTAGTCAAAAATGTTTTTAAGTTAGTCCAATAAAAAGATTTCACTATTTTCCTTTTTTTAAATAGAGGAGTGTGGTAGCCGTGTTAGTCCACTCTTAAGGTTATCAATAGAAATCAAACAAAATAAAACATGGAAAAGAAAATAAGATGATACCTTTTTTATTGGACATAACTTAATACATTTCTTGATTAGCTTTCGAAGGTTGCCCTTCTTCGTCAGATCGGAAATAAGCAAATGTGCTTATTAGAGCCAGGACACTGTACCAGTGATTTCACAGTGAGAATACTGAAAGGTAACTTTAAAACCATACAAGAACGTAAGACCTTTGAAGTCAGAATGATTGAATATTTTAACACCCAACAGAAAGGACTTAACAAGGATCTGGGGTTCCTAGCCCATTATAAACCATAAAGCTGTATGTCTCTGTTGATCACCCCACCCCTCACCTATCCACACCCATCCTGTTAGAATATCAATGATATGCTTTGATGTCCCCATGCATACCTCCGACCCACCCCCCTCCTCCCACCCTGTCAGACTGTCATAGTAATGCTTGAATGTTTTCACTTATATACACTGTCAGCTAGCACATTTGCTTATTTCCGATCTGAGGAAGAAGGGCAACCTTCGAAAGCTAATCAAGAAATGTATTAAGTTATGTCCAATAAAAAAGGTATCATCTTATTTTCTTTTCCATGTTTTATTTTGTTTGATTTCTATAGATTCTACATGGAATGTTGCTATTCCACTAGCAACATTCCATGTAGAAGTCGGCCCTTGTAGATCACCAATGTGGCCGTGCAGGCTTCTGCTTCTGTGAGTCTGACGTCCTGTTACGTGCAGGACGTCAGACTCACAGAAACAGAAGCCTGCGCAGCCTTCTACATGGAATGTTGCTAGTGGAATAGCAACATTCCATGTAGAATCTCCAATAGTAGCAACATTCCATGTAGAATCTCCAATGGTATCTATTTTACTGTCATAGTAATGCTTGAAGGTTTTTTACTTATATACACTGTCAGCTAGCACATTTGCTTATTTCCGATCTGAGGAAGAAGGGCAACCTTCGAAAGCTAATCAAGAAACGTATTAAGTTATGTCCAATAAAAAAGGTATCATCTTATTTTCTTTTCCATGTTTTATTTTGTTTGATTTCTATTGATAACCTTTTTAAAAAAAAAATGTATTAACCTCTAGAGTTAACACAGCTACAACACTACTTTATCCTAAATTAAAAATAAAATTATTTTTTCTGCCTTTGTGGTCTGGCCATTTCATTTTTCTAATTGTGTTGGACCCAGTCTTTGATTTCTGCCTTCCTGTCTTAACAGGGATTCCTGTCCTTTTGTCATTTTTTTAGTGCCCCCTGGTCTTCTTCACCTTCTCCACTACAACCGTCTGCAATATTGATCTTTCCCTTTCAGTTTCCTTCCATTTATTTTTCTGTCTCTCGGTACAGATTTCATTTATTCTTACTATTCAGTCTTCAATTTCCCTTTTTTAATACATCTATCTACAGTGGCTTAGAGGGGAGAGAGAGAGGCAGGGAAGGTAGTGATGGCTACGATGCTGACGCTGCGGGGCTTCTAGACACGTGAGGCTCTGTGCGGCCGCCCCTGCCTAAGACCAGGCCTGAGAGGGATAGGGGGACCTGGGCCCCCGAGGCCCCCCTGTAGCTATGCCGCTGGCACATACTAACACGATGGATACGTTTTTAAGTAATTTGACGAACCGTTTTAAGCACTATCAGCATGTGCAGTTGGAAACCCTGATTGTTATAGGTGTGTAACCAAAGGCACAGATGTATATGAGTGTATCTTACATTTTTCTTGTTGCTTTCCACCATAGCTGCACCTGTGCAAGAAAGAGACAGCATTTTTTCTTTTCATCGGATTCACAGTGGCCTAGTGGTTAGAATGGTGAACTTTGGTCCTGGGGAACTGGGTTCGATTCCCACTGCAGGCACAGGCAGCTCCTTGTGACTCTGGGCAAGTCACTTAACCCTCCATTGCCCCATGTAAGCTGCATTGAGCCTGCCATGAGTGGGAAAGCGCAGGGTACAAATGTAACAAAAATAAAATAGATACTATTGGAGATTCTACATGGAATGTTGCTACTATTGGAGATTCTACATGGAATGTTGCTATTCCACTAGCAACATTCCATGTAGAAGGCTGCGCAGGCTTCTGTTTCTGTGAGTCTGACGTTCTGCACGTACGTGCAGGACGTCAGACTCACAGAAGCAGAAGCCGCATGGCCATATTGGTGATCTGCAAGGGCCGACTTCTACATGGAATGTTGCTAGTGGAATAGCAACATTCCTTGTAGAATCTCAAATAGTAGCAACAGTGGAGGAGTGGCCTAGTGGTTAGGGTGGTGGACTTTGGTCCTGAGGAACTGAGTCCAATTCCCACTTCAGGCACAGGCAGCTCCTTGTGACTCTGGGCAAGTCACTTAACCCTCCATTGCCCCATGTAAGCCGCATTGAGCCTGCCATGAGTGGGAAAGCACAGGGTACAAATGTAACAAAAAGAAAATAGATACTATTGGACATTCTACATGGAATGTTGCTACTATTGCAGATTCTACATGGAATGTTGCTATTCCACTAGCAACATTCCATGTACAAGGCTGTGCAGGACGTCAGACTCACAGAAGCAGAAGCCTGCATGGCCATATTGGTGATCTGCAAGGGCCGACTTCTACATGGAATGTTGCTAGTGGAAATCTCAAATTAAATAGTAGCAACAGTGGAGGAGTGGCCTAGTGGTTAGGGTGGTGGACTTTGGTCCTGAGGAACTGAGTTCGATTCCCACTTCAGGCACAGGCAGCTCCTTGTGACTCTGGGCAAGTCACTTAACCCTCCATTGCCCCAGGTACAAATAAGTACCTAAGCTGCATTGAGCCTGCTATGAGTGGGAAAGTGCGGGGTACAAATTAAAAAAAAAAATATATGGCTGCCATTACCCAGTGGAACAAATTGTGCATCTGTTCAGTCACCTCCTCCATGGAACAGCGCAATTTGATCGTTCTTAAAATTTACATATGATTTGATTATAGCATCAAAGCAGCATTTTTTCTGATTTTCGTAGTAGAGAATCATTAACACATGACTCAACCACATGTCTTTCTGCACTAGCCCCCAAATAAGTGTTCCTGGAGGGGACTCCTTAACTCACTTCTCGTATGAATCCTTACCCTTCCTCTGCCTGCTTTTCCCAGCTCTCTCTTTCTCTTTACAAAGTAGTGACCCTGGTGAAAAATTTCATGGCTTCAGTAAGTTATCAGTCCAGAGAAGGGACTAGCCTGGTGGTTAGTGCAGTGGACTTTGATCCTGGGGAACTGAGTTCGATTCCCACTGCAGCTCCTTGTGACTCTGGGCAAGTCACTTAACCCTCCATTGCCCCTGGTACAAAATAAAGTACCTGAATATATGTAAACCGCTTTGAATGTAGTTGCAAAAACCTCAGAAAGGCGGTATATCATGTCCCATTTCCCTTTCCCTTTATCCTGCTTGGACAGAGAAAAGTGATCAGACTTCCTAAAATTGGTGGAAAAGGCAGGCCGCATTAATCTCTTTAGGCACGGCCTGGCAGAAGATGAAACATGTCAGGCAGTCACTTCGGAAATCCATGGGTGAGATTTTGAGCTGCTTTGGTTGTAATCCCCAGTAAAAGCAGACTTTTCAACCTTTCAGGAAATCGCCGCACTTGGCGTCTTCACAGGGCCCACTTGGCTGTAATTACAGGAAAGTGTTTGTGGTTGTGATGTGCAGGGAAACAAGAGGTACATATCCCCCCAAAAAATAAGAGACAAAAATGAGTCTACATGCACAGCTCTGCTGCCTGCTATGAAGAATTCTGTGTTACAGGGTCTATTCATGAGGTAGCCTGCTGAAAGAAGCAGCCGTCGGATAGCAGGGGTTATATGAGGCTGTTTATATATGATACCAGAACATATAATTGCTATATCCAACTCGCATTTAATACTAAAAAATATGAGATACATACTGGCCGAAATTCAAAAGCATTTAGCTGTTTAAATATTCAGCTCCGCTGATTATTAAAAAAATTATTTTATTTATTTATTTTTACACTATGGGTTTGCTGGCCATCTTTGGCCGTGAATATAGCTAGTATATCTTTTTTGAACATAATCAGCCAGCGCCAAATATCAGCTTGGCTGGTTAAATTCAAACCGGCCAGAAGTAAACCAGATATTCAGTGCCGTTCACTGGAAACGACCCAACATTGAATATCCAGCATAAATGCCAACTGTGGGAGTTTACCGAACTAAGTCCCGCGGTCTGAGAATAACTTCAAACATAAAAGCACAAAAATTTGGAGAAAAGACCTTAGTGAAAGAAATACAAAAAAAAAAAAACAACCCCCAACTCATTGGAATGCATTTTAAAATAACCCCAGTTCAAACAATCGCCTTCACAGGCAAAAATACTCTAAAATAACAAATTGTAATTAAAAAAAAAAAAGAATTCTTTCTCTAGCTAGACATGATTCATTTGGACATCATGGAGTCATTATTCAAAATGATTTCAGTGGACAGGAGAGGCTGCTGCCACTTAAATCACGCTTTGCAGGCCAGCTACCCATATTCAGCAGCACGAATCTATCTGGCTTGTTCTGTGAGCTGAAGCCAGTGGGCGGAGCTTTTCACCATATTGTGTGACCCCCAAGCCTTTGCAGACACTATTGAAAACAATAGCAAACTTGTGAGGTTTATGACTGCCTTTATTCTCCAGTACCTACAGTGCTGACCGGTGAAAGTTGTTCTGTTGTGTGGGTTCAAGGCAGAGCTGGCCCAAGGGACTGTGGCGCCCTGAGCCAACATTTGGTTTGGTGCCTTCCCATTGGCATGGTCCCCCGAAGGTCATCCTCTTTCCCCCCCCCCCCCATCGCCTACCTTTAAAGGCAACAGTGGCGTACCAAGGGGGGGGGGGGGCGATGGGGGCGGTCCGCCCCGGGTGCACGCCGCTGGGGGGGGTGCCACGGCGTGCGCCTGTCAGCTGAGTTCGCTGACTTCGCTGCAGCTCCCTCTGCCCCGGAACAGGTTACTTCCTGTTCCGGCCGGGGCAGAGGGAGCTGCAGCGAAGTTAGCGAAGTCAGCGAACTCAGGGAACTCAGCTGACAGGCGCGCGCCGCGGCCCCCCCCCCACCCAGCGGCGTGCACCCGGGGGGGGGGTGTCATTTTGCCGAGGGGGGGGGCCGCGCTGCACCCGGGGGGGGGGGGGTGGGCGCATCGCCGATACGCCCCGGGTGCCATGCCGGCTAGGATCGCCACTGAAAGGCAATTTCCTCTTCCTGAATACCGACAGCGTTTCACCTAACACTATCCGCATCGGCCCCTGCATCTTCTCTTTGCCGTTCCCTGTGAAAACAGGAAGTTAAGTCAAAGGAGTGGCCAGGGCTTGGCAGAAGGAAGACGCTGGGGCACTGATGAGGGTAGCATTAGGTGAAATGCTGTCTGTGTTTGGGAGGGAAAAATTGCCTTTAAAGGTAGACGGGGGAAGATGGCCTGAGACAGAAAGAGGAAGGGGATTTCTGGCTCTTCGTTTTTCCATGGACACGCAATGCCGCTAGGTAAGCTCTGGGCCAGCTTAACCTATAGGGCCAGTGACTTTACAGGCTCAGGCATTTGGCGCCCTTTATCTCTAGCAGCCTGGGACAGAGTCTCATCTGATCCATAGGTTAAGCCAGCCCTTGTTCAAGGCCAGTATCCAAGTCTTCTGCCAGCCCACTGTGCCACAGAGCACTATGGGGGGTTTGCCTCAGTGGGACATGTATGTGTGCAATCCACAAATGCCATTCTCTCACCCCTATATAAGATGATTATGTTATACTGGGGTTCAATAAAGGGATTTTGAATTTAGTGAGGAAGTGTTTTTTCACGGAGAGAGTGGTGGCTACTTGGAATGCCCTCCCGCGAGAGGTGGTGGAGATGAAAACGGTGACGGAATTCAAACATGCGTGGGATAAACATAAAGGAATCCTGTTCAGAAGGAATGGATCCTCAGAAGCTTAGCCAAGATTGGGTGGCAGAGCCGGTGGGGGGAGGTGGGGCTGGTGGTTGGGAGGCGGGGCTAGTTCTGGGCAAGACTCCTACGGTCTGTGCCCTGAAAATGGCAGATACAAATCAAGGTCAGGTATACACAAAAAGTAGCACATATGAGTTTATCTTGTTGGGCAGACTGGATGGACCGTGCAGGTCTTTTTCTGCCGTCATCTACTATGTTTCTATGTAAACAGAGGAGGCACTTTTCGGTCATCTCACATAGCCTCGAGAACTTTGCTGCTGTGTACCTCATAGGCAGTTGCCACCTGGATGGCTTCCCTATGGGTACAGTGTCCTTATGAATTTTGTACCTGTTTTTTTCTGCAAGTTGTTATTTATCTGGGCCTTTTTAAACAATCTTTCCATGTTGAGTCAGTGATAGTAATCCCACAGCTTCTCAAGTTCCCAGACCTATTACAGCAGACCAACTTACACCCGTTTTCTCCCATTTGAATATTTCAGGATGCCCGTGCGCTGGCAGCAGCCGCCCACACTAGGACCCGAACTAGCACGATGCTGGAGAGAGTGGAAGGTGCGCAGCAGCGCTGGAAGCGGCAGGTCCAAGAGCAAAGGAGGACCGTGTTTGACAGACACAAGATGCTGAGCTAATCGTTGCCACCGCAGAGGCAAGAGGAAGGAGAGGCTCGTCTCAGGACCGCACAAGGGATAGAGATTCTCAGTACGCTTACAGAATTTATGCCTGTCTTAGGGACTAAGGCCTTCCTTTGCACTGCCTGCAGTTCCCTACCCTCTAGGGCTGCTGAGAAAGTGGGCAGCACACAGGTAGGGTTCGGGAAGCCTCCTTTAGTCCGTTCCTCCCCTCTCGCAGCTGTCTTTGGGCAGTGGGACTTGAAGGGGATACACTGCTATTGCCATTCACGCCTTCCTCTGAGCAACAGCAAGACATCAACTTGGAGGAGCAAGACAGTCGGGCTTATTTTCGAAAGAGAAGGGCGCCCATCTTTCGACACAAATCGGAAGATGGGCGTCCTTCTCCCAGGGTCGCCCAAATCGGCGCAATCGAAAGCCGATTTTGGGCATCCTCAACTGCTTTCCGTCGCGAGGACGACCAAAGTTCACGGGGGCGTGTCGGAAGCGTCGCGAAGGCGGGACTGGGGCGTGCCTAACACATGGGCGTCCTCGACCGATAATGGAAAAAGAAGGGCGTCCCTGACGAGTACTTGGGCGACTTTACTTGGTCCATTTTTTGTTACGACCAAGCTTCAAAAAGGTGCCCAAACTGACCAGATGACCACTGGAGGGAATGTGGATGACCTCCCCTTACTGCCCCAGTGGTCACCAACCCCCTCCCACCCTAAAAAAAAACTTTTAAAATATTTTTTGCCAGCCTCTATGCCAGCCTCAAATGTCATACCCAGCTCCATGACAGCAGTATGCAGGTCCCTGGAGCAGTTTTAGTGAGTGCAGTGCACTTCAGGCAGGCGAACCCAGGCCCATCCCCCCCACCCCCCACCTGTTACACTTCACCCCTTAGGGCTATAGTAGTGTTCTACAGTTGTGGGGAGTGGATTTGGGGGGGGGGGGGGGGTTGGGGGGCTCAGCACACAAGGTAAGGGAGCTATGCACGGAGCAATTTCTGAAGTCCACTGCAGTGCCCCCTAGGGTGCCTGGTTAGTGTCCTGGCATGTGAGGGGGACCAGTGCACTACGAATGTTGGCTCCTCCCACGACCAAATGGCTTGGATTTGGTCGTTTCTGAGATGGGCGTCCTCGGTTTCCATTATGGCCGAAAATCGGGGACGACCATCTCTAAGGTCGACCTAAATTTCGCGATTTGGGCGTCCCCTACCGTATTATCGAAACAAAAGATGGACGGCCATCTTGTTTCAATAATACGGGTTTCCCCACCCCTTCGCCGGGACGTCCTGCGAGGACGTCCTCAGGAAAACTTAGGCACCCCTTTCGATTATGCCCCTCAGAGTGTACCAATTCATTTATAAATGGGTCCCATTTCTAGCTGTTCAAACTAGGAATAAGTAAATGAAAATTGTTAAGGGAACAATGTCTAGCTCATGGAGCAGAAGTCTTGGAGGATAGTTCCTAATCCTCATCAAAGCATGCAATCTGTCACCTTCTTCTTCTAGATTCCCCTACCCATCCTTCCCAGAAAAATCCTATTCAGATGCAGAATTAGATATCATATTTTCCAAAAGTCATTTACACAGGTAACTGGCTGTTTGGAGAATTGCCATCCTCTTCCTGTGGGTAAAAGTGTGCTGGTGCTTGTGACTGTCAGGCAGTGGCGTAGCCAAGGGTGGTCCCAGGCCCACCCACTTTGGGCTCAGGCCCACACCTAGGATGTGGCTGGCAGGGATCCCCAAGCCCCACCACCCATGATCTCCCAACAACTGCCCCTCCTGCATACCTTGTAAATAGCAGATCTTCACCTGCAGCAAGCAGCGACTAATACGTACTGTTCGCATCAACCCCACAGCCTTCCCTCTGATGTATTCCTGCCTATGCGGAAACAGGAAGTTGCATCAGAAGGAAGGCTGTGGGACCAACATGAGCTGTGTGTATTAGTTGCTGCTCGCTGCCGGTGAAAATCTGATACTTAAAAGGTATGCGGGAGATGGGGGATGTTTGAGAGACCATATGGCATGCAGGCAAGACAGGGAGAGACAAAATCACTTGTGGGACTCTTCTGCCCACCCATCTTAGGCCCAGGCCCACCCAAAATTGGGTGTCTGGCTACGCCCCTGCTGTCAGGATGGCATGTGCTGTTTGCTGCCACCCTAGGTGACCATCTAGTCGTGCCTGATGGCTAAGCCAACCCGGGCTGAATGGGAGACAGTTTAAATCCTTATGCAGTTCAAGCCATGGCATCAGGGGCCTTGATCTACCAACTGTCTTTCAGCACAGTCTGCCTCAAGTGATAGAGATGATGGGGGGTAATATTCAACCAGCGTTAATCACTGAATCGTGTCCGGATATTCAGTGCTGGGACCTCTCTAAAACCTGGAACTGAATATCTGGGCGGTCGACGGCTTGCCAGGAGCTCTGGCCAGGTACTGCCAATACTCAACAGCGGCACCCAGCTAGCCACCTGATTAACTCAGATGCCGCCACTAAGTGTTGGCGATGCCCAGGCAACTCCCGGTTCTGCTGTGATTCCACCCCGCGCCATCATGGTCTCTCTGCATTTTCTTTCAGCAGTGCCTTCTGAAAATCCAGGGATCACCTTTCTGCAGGAGATAACTAGATAGGAGTCTGTCCTACACGGTTATCTTCTGCTGAGTATTGGCCCAGACAGAACACCACCAAATTTGCATGGAAAGGTCCCACCCAGATCACCTAGGGACCCTTTTACTAAGCTGTGTTAAGCGCTAGTGCACACTTAACACAGAAAAAAATGGCCTAATTTCAGGACATGGTAAAGTTCTATGTTAGTGTTGCCATTTGCGCACGCCAAGCATGTGGTATGTATTTTTTGGGAGGGGGCAGAGATCGGGCATGGAATTAATTATTCAGCTAATGCCCTGACATTACTGGCATGCTACCTGGTTAGTGTGTCCATAACAAAGGAGTCCTTAATGCTTCCTAAATAAAAGACGGTAAGTGTTCCCATGTTAATTTTTTTAAAATGGTTGAGCACTAATGCTAACAGTGCACAGCTCAAAATTCAACAAATAGAAAAATGCCAATTTAACAGCTGTGCAAGAAATTAGGCTTAGCGCACGGGAAAGTCCGGCATTAGCACTGCTTAGTACAAGGGCCCCCTAGGGAGTCGTTAGGTTGTGTAGTAAGGTGGCATCTTTTTCGTAAACTATTGAAGACACATCTATGTGTTCAGGCATGGAGCTAATGTGTTTAACTTGTTTACTTGGACACAGCAAAATGTTTTATTTGAATTTGCTGAGATTACTTTTGTATGAGTTATCGTGGGGCTAATATGTTCTATCTTTGTATGCGTTTTGATTTGAATTTGATTTGTTTTTGCTTTATGTATATGATATTGTGATCTGCTTAGTTGTAGGCAGAATATAATGTTTATAAATAAATGAATAAAGTGATCAGAAGCCAAATGCGGGGCACTGGAGGCCATTAGTGCCGGACTGGCTCCCACATTTGCCTGCGCCCCAGGATCAGAGCCGGTGAGCATGTGGAACAGTGCGCTGGTCAGCTCTGAATGCTAATAGAATGCAAATGCATGCCTAGCAGGGACATTTGTATTTCTCTCCAGCAGGGCCGCCGAGAGACTGAGCCGGGCCCAGGGCAAGGCTACCACTGGGCTCCCCCCCCCCCCCCCCCCCCCCAGGATCGTCACTGTCGCTGGGCTCCCCCCAGGATCGTCACGACTGTTGGGCCTCCTCCTCCCCCCAGGATCATTGCCGCCACCACTGCTGGGCCCCTCCCCCCAGGAGCCATCGCCCCACCCTCCCCAATCGCTGCTGCCGCCTGCCCTGGGTACCTTGGCTGGTGGGGATCCCAAGGCCCCGCCAGCAGATGAGTTCTCCAGTGCTGCTCTTCTTCCTTCTGTCGTGTGGCCTTCCCCTGCGGCTGCTTTTTCTCTCAGGTTGCGCATGTCCGGCCTGAGGGGAAAAGCAGCCGCAGGGGAAGGCAATGCGGCAGATGCTGTGTCTGTTCCTCCAGGTCCTCCCCAGCTGCCAAAGTTTTCTCTCTCCTGCACCTGTCGGGACACAATCTTACGGGTCCCGTCAGGAGCAGGAGAGAGAGAACCTGGCACCGGGCCCCCCTACCCCCCTTCTTGGTGGCCCTGCGCTCCAATGCTAAGTGGGCGGCGTGTCAAACAAGGGCACTGCTAGTACTGTAAACCCTATACCAGCTCGGAGCTGGGGTTAGGGTTTACAAAGCATTGGGGAGCACTGGCCAGCATGCATCTGCATATTAGCAGAGGCCTCCCATCCTCCCCAATAGAAGAGACCCTCCCCCGACCAACCAACCCCCCCCCCCCCTCCTGACAGAAGAGAGGGGTGGCAGACCTCCAGCCCCCACCTGGTGGTCTAGCAGCCCCAAAACCCACCCCCCCATACCTTCATATGACAGAGGAGGGAGTACTACTACTACTACTTATCATTTCTATAGTGCTACTAGACGTACCACTTCCTTCTCCTTCCAGTGGCACCTCCAAAATGGTGGCACCCTGCCCTGGCCAGTGCATCCTGGGATATGCTGTTCGTGGCTTCCCTACCTAATGCAGGGCAGGGTGCCGCCATTTTGGAGGCAGCACTAGAGGGATCATCTGAAGGTACAGGGGGTTTGGGCAGCTAGACCACCTGGTGGGGAGGGTCAGTCGGTCAGATTGGGGGGGGAGGGCGCTAGACCACCAGGGCCTCTGTTTTGGGGGGAGGGGTAGTATGGAGGTCCACTGGACCTCCAACCTGCATCAGTATGTTTGGCAAGTTGACAGCCCGGACCTGTCAAACAACGTCTGTGGGAGGATTGTGCCTTGGGCACATGCCCAGGCACAATCCTCCCGCTTAAGTACCCCTATAATCAGAGCTAATAGCGCACATGAATTTGCATGCTATTAGCATTGATCATAGGGGTGTTATTGCCCCCGTTCTGTTCGGAACAGCACTGGGTTTTTGATCACCTGGTCCCTAGTGAGCTGTCATCTGATTTGTGGCTCAGCCCAGTTTCCCTCACCTCTGGACTTGTTGGACTCCTGGCCGTCCTTGTGGAGCAGCAGCCATTGCATTCGTGTGGTGGTGTTAACTCTTAGGTGTCATGGGTATGAACTGTTACCTGAGTTTAGAAGGGACTCAGGTTGCACAGTGGATGCTACCAGGTGGGATGTCTTAAGTATTAACAGCTGAAGCATGTCTATGTATCTTTTAAAAATCCTTTCTGTACATCAGATTTCTGGAAACTTAACATCAGCTAACACAGGCTTAATGTTCCAATGCATAGAGACATATTTTGTATAGTGTTCATGCTGAATAAAAAAAATAAATACCAGAGCCTTGACGGTGCTTCCCTGTCAGTGTGGAAAGGGAAAGAAAGCTGGTCATTTGCTTTTTATGTGCATTCTCCAAGCTGCCAAATCCTACTCTGGTAAAAGAAATATTATATCTCTTTGGGGTTGTTTTTTTTTGTTGTTGTTCTTTCAAGCAGAGGCTTCACCTCTACAACACTTTATACAATCCTCCAAGATCAGCAATAGGGGAACAACATCCTTCACAGTGCAGCATAACCAGGAGTGTCCGTTCTGGGAAGACAGTGCCGTCCCTAGTACAATCCTGCAGGGTAACCCAAGAGGACGTACCTCCGGCAGTGTGGCACCTGTCAGTGTGCCCTGCAGACTTCGATCTTGGTTTCCCCCCTGCTCATGGCCCTGGATTTGCATCAAGAACCTTGGGGTGAATTCAAGAAATGGCGCTGGAATGATAACACGCTGAGCACAAATTCTGTAACGGCAGTTCTGTGCTGAAATGCCAGTATAGAATATTACTGGAAGTCTGCATCTAGGTCTTAATGTTAGGCATGAGGCTGAGGTAAGTGGTTGGGCCTAGCTGTAGGCAGCTAGGGACACAAGGTTGTAGAATACTATCTTATATGAGCCTGGCTGACACGCCCATGCCCCTCCCATGTCCACACCCTATTTAAAGTTACACTGTGGAATTTGAGCATGCAACTTACAGAATAGCTGCACGGGAATGGGGTTGCCAGGAATCCTGCAGGGATCCCCCTCCAGGTCCATGGGACTCCCGCGGGGATGGAAGCAGGTCCTGTGGGGAACACACGGGGATGGACGCAGATCCTGCGAGATTCCCGCAGTACTGTAGTGCCAGACCAGCCTATCTAGCCTTTCCTTGTGCTATAGAAATTATAATAGCACTAAAGAAATGAATGGATATGGTTGATAGCATTGAAATCCCCCATAAGGACGGAGAGGGGAAGTTAGCAACATGGGCAACTGTTGAGCAATTGTAGCACAAATCAGGTTATTTTAGCACAGGTGACGGACAGGGATGGAAAAGATTACTTGTGGGGTTGGAGGAGATTCCAGTGGGGACGGGTGACATTTTTGTCCCTTTGCAACTGTCATACAGAACAGTGACTAAAGGCAGATATGCCTGTGACTGCTAATTGGTGACAATTCGCACCAATTAAGGCCAATTATACCCAATAATCAGCTAACTCCAATTAACAACCAATTATTGACTTAAGCTGTACACACAGCTGACATTTTTCTATAAACTGCACGTGTAGTTTAAGTTGGGTGCTCAACTTTCTAGACAAGGTGGCTTGTGATCAGTGAACTGCTGAGAGGATCACAGCATGCTGGAGGGTAGCCAGTGTGAAAATGCAGATATCGCCATGGGTACAGCCTGTCACAGTGCTCTGCTACACTTAGGCATCACCAGCTCACCTTTTCCATAAAATACCACCAGCCAAGCTAGAATGTCCATGTCCAAAGTCAGGAACTGCTGTTCCCGGGAGAGAAAACCACCTTCTTGTATAAGAGGAGTCAGATCTGTTCAAGGAAATCCCCGACCCTGATATGGGTGGGGTTTGGCCAATGTCTAGCACCCAAGATAAAAAGTATGAAAGCCAGAACTGGTTCAAAGTCTTTGCAAGTCCTAACACAGCATCTCTGGAACCTAAAACTAAACAGTGTCTAATGATATTGTTCACCTCCTCCTCTTTTCCTATGCAAGCACCCCCACCCCCATCCCAGCTGCCAGGGCTCCAACCCTAGACAAAATAATTACCCTACAGATCACCCCTTAAAAGGTTGCTGCCTTCCAGGGAAAGCCTGGAGGGGCCTCAGGAGAGAGATTTATTGCAGGGAGACGCCAGGAGAAGAGACAGGGAGAAGACATGGGGTTCAAAAGCCGAGGTGGTCTCTTGCCAACCTGTGCAAGTGATGCTGGAGATTTGTCATGTTTGGAGTTGAATCAGACCTTTGGAGTTGGAGCTGATCACACTGGAAGATTTCTGTCAGTCATCATTCAAAGGGGCCTCTTTTGAGATAATTCAATGAGTAGCACAGTGACTCCACAGCCAGTCATGTCTTCGGGATATCCACAATGAATTTTTATTAGAGAAATTTGCATGCAGCCCCCAGGTCCAGTTTGGTAACCCTGGGTTGCTCATTCCTTAATCCCGTCTTATATTCATTCCTAAGGAAATATTAGTGTTGAAGCCAAATCTATCCTAATTAGCTGCATCTGAGTAAAAATTAGGGAAGGGTGCTTCTGTACTGTTTGTCAGTTGATCCCTATTCAGGCTTCATATTGATACAGCTATAGAATGGCAGAGGAGTGATATTTAAAACTCTGAGGGATTGCCATCATATAAGGTGCATGCCTTCTTGGGGTGAGTGGATATAGGAGGAGGGTAGAAGGGCAGGCTTAACTATGAAGCAAATTAGGCAGTCGCCTAGGGCAGCAGCTTCTGGGGAAGTGGAACAGCAAAGAGCAGCCGCAGTCAGAGCAAAATAATAAGCCCACAGGCTCCCCAAAGAACCATCAGCACATTCTTTTACTGACAAGGAGGATGGGGAATTTTCAAGTGGCCTATTTATCTGGAAAAGTAGCCATTAGCCAGCTAAATGGCTTTTGGAAATTGCCCTCATTAAGTATATAGATACAAAACCAAGCTTAATATTTAAAAGTGATGTCCATGTATGCATTTTTACCCTGAAGAAAATTAACATACCAATAAATGACAAGGGATAATGACACAAAATGGACATTTTCTGGCTGCATGTCCTTCGTCTGCAGCCAGGGTAGCACAAAGTCTGGGTCAACTGAGAACTGAGGTCACAGGAGGATTCCAGCCTTTCTTCAGTTGCTTTGGTTTGAGCTAGATAAAGAATGCTCTCATCCTCTCTTTCTTGGTTTGATGACCCTGTACCTGGGCTACCTTCTCACTGGGTGGCTCCTCCCAGTTCTTATATTACTTGTAGTCTGCAGAAGGCTAGGGCATGATCAAACTGTGCTGAGAGCCATCTGGACCTTCATTCCACAACTTGTGCTTTCCTGCATGGATCGCTTTGCTGGTACTGGGTAGTGCTGCGAAGAACAGTTGGAACAGAGCTTTATAAATGTCAGATAAGAAGAAGAAAAAGTGAAGCTGCTTTTAACTCCTAACCCTTATTCACTTGTTCAAAACCCTTATTTTATCATCCTCACTTTAATATTCCCTTATCTCTTGTTTGTCCTGTTTGTCCTAATTAGATTGTAAGCTCTGTCGAGCAGGGACTGTCTCTTCATGTTCAAGTGTACAGCGCTGCGTACATCTAGTAGCGCTATAGAAATGATAAGTAGTAGTAGTAGTCTTGGGATTCCGGAATCTTGCTACTCTTTGGGATTCTGCACAGAATCTTGCTACTATGGGATTCCGGAATCTTGCTACTCTTTAGGATTCTGCACATAATCTTGCTACTCTTTGTCCTTATCCCTTATTTGTTCTGTTTGCCTGTCCTAATTAGATTGTAAGCTCTGTCGAGCAGGGACTGTCTCTTCATGTCCAAGTGTACAGCGTTGCGTACGTCTAGTAGCGCTAAGTTCTGTGGGGCTTATTATTTTGCTCTGACTGCAGCTGCTCTTTGCTGTTCCACTTCCCCAGAAGCTGCTGCCCTAGGTGACTGCCTAATTTGCTTCGTAGTTAAGTCTGCCCTCCTACCCTCCTCCTATATCCACTCACCCCAAGAAGGCATGCACCTTATATGATGGCAATCCCTCAGAGTTTTAAACATCACTCCTCTGCCATTCTATAGCTGTATCAATATGAAGCCTGAATAGGGATCAAATGACAAACAGTACAGCAGCACCCTTCCCTAATTTTTACTCAGACGCAGCTAATTAGGATAGATTTGGATTCAACACTAATATTTCCTTAGGAATGAATATAAGAGGGGGATTAAGGAATGAGCAACCCATTGTTTGAAAGGGCATATCCTAAGGACCCAACTTAATTACCTGAATCCAGCAATTCAAAGAAACCCAAATTTGTTATGAACTTAATGAACTCTATATAACTTCCCTCTCTATGTTTCTTTAATATGTCTTTACATTATCTATTTCATTTCATCACTCTATATTTGTTTCTTCACCGGAAGAGGCTTTCGCCCCACGGCGCTATGTAAGCCACATTGAGCATGCAAATAGGTGGGAAAATGTGGGGTACAAATGTAACAAATAAATAAATGAATAAGTAGTAAAGCATGCATTTTATAATTAAGCAGAAACAGAGAAAGGACATAGGGTTATCCACTAGTAAAAAAAATGAACTCTCACATGATGAAGTGATGAGTTGTTAGGGAATTTTGTTTCACTTGAACTTCAACTAAAACCTTTATCTCATGGACTATAGTTATTTAGTCTGTTTATTGCCATAAACAATGACATTTGCATGAAACTATCAGAGTGCCTTTGTGATGTCATCAGCCCTGTGAAAGCAACTGAACGCGATGTCAGGTACATCTGATTGAATCATACTGGTCTGTTGCAACTTCAGATTCCGGATTCCAGAGCAGGGCTTAGGAAACAGAGAGAAAAAAGTTATTTGGTAGTTCTTAGAAACGTAATCTCAAACACACTGAAAGTTTATGTGTTGCCTGCTCCAAAAAAGAAAAAAAGTTTGATATGTTACAAATGAGCATCTATGTAGGTGCAATACTGTATGTATCTGTATTTCTATTAGTTTCTTTTAAAGACTGATGTGATGTGATGAAAGAGAGAGTTTGTTAGGGGTAGAAGAACACCCCTCCCTTTTTGGGCGTGTCAGCTATTGGGAAGATGAACCAGGTGAATGATTTTAAATTTCCATACCTGACTTTGGCAGTGCAGGAAGAAGCTGTGTGGAGCCTGGATACAGCTGCTGGGGGGGAGGAACAGGGATGGGACTTCTGCCATAGCCTGAAATCCAGTTTTTGCTCTGCCAGAGGTGTTAGAACATCTCCCTCATGCTACCCGTCCCCAGAGAGGCATCAGCCCGCTTTCAAATTAATTTCAAGGACGTAAAATACAAGGAGGCTGCCTACATTCCTTTAATACACTGTACTCTGAAGACCAGTGGGCCACTCATCAGAACAGGTAAGGCAGCAAGACGTTTCCACTGCATTTATGAGAGTTAATGTCTAGAAAAGAGAGAATTACACTTACTGGATCATTGGTCTTTTTCCAAGCTAATCAATTAAGCAGCTCTGTAAATTATAGAGGTGCAATCAAGATTATTTCAGCCTTAAAAACATACTTCAGAGGCTTTATAATGTATTGTAGCTGCTGGAAGCTTTTACATCTAGAATTTGTACTGGTAAAATTGTGCAAATTAGCTCCCCATTGTGATGAGATGGACTTTAATACTTGGATTGAGTTCCTTTTGTCTCCTGGTTATGGAGCACGGTGGAGCTTATTCAGGGGCCAACTCAGTGGCTCATTGGGAAGTGTGGTGCACTTGCATCTAGAAACTCTCAGCTTTGATACCAAGGTCAGACCCTCTACGCTCCAGGTTGGTTAGGACTGGGGAAGCTGCAAAGGTAGCTTTCACAGCCACATGGGGTAGGAGGAGCCATGGCCATTGCATGAAATGATACTTAGACTGGCCAATTAGAGTATCATGATTTTTCTGGTTCCAAAGGGATCCGGGCTTCAGGCTCTCCAGTCTAGGTTGGTTACTGCAATGTCCACCTGAAGTACGTGGTGGATGGGGATGTAAAAGAGGGGGAAACTTTTCCCTTATTGCAAATGAAGGGTCACAACACCAGATCCCAGCCTGGTTCTATCTGACCTGGAAGAATCAGGAACAGGAGAAAACTGTGAGGTCAACAAACAAGAACAAAAATGAAATGAAAAAATGGACCTATTTAAGATACTACTTGTGAGTAATAGTGTGAGGAGATGGGACCCAACTGTCTTATTTTACAATCAAGCCCTTTATTTCTGAAAGATTTAGACAGTCTTTTTAGTGCATGTTATCTGACACAAGATTCATCTTATTCCTATGGACCCTGCTGCAGATAACGTGCTAATCTGTAGTAAAAGATCCCCTTAATGAATTAGTGGTGGATTCCACTAAGAAATGAATGATCGGACCAACATAAGATTCCAGACCACTCAAGTATTCCAGATGTCTCCATTGCCCTTCTCATAATTAGAGTGGCAAAATCACACTGTATTAGTTTGTAGTTTATTAAAATTTAAATATACCACTCAAACCAAATGGCAGACCTGAGGGGTGTACATGCAATAATGTAAAAGAATGAGCAAAGTAGGAAAGGAACTCCAAGGTTTGACAGGAAAGGCAGACAACAAACTAACTATCGAGCGGGAAAGAACGGGGGTATAAATGCTATAAATAAATAAACAAGGCTTAAGGGAAGGACAAGAAGAGAGATGGGGCGGTAATTTGGGGAAAGAAGGTAAAAAGGGAGTAGGGTAGTTGGAGACCAGTGATAGGAGTCAACTTATCAAAATTATTGTGGGTGCTAAGCCCAATGGAAATAACCCCTCCTTGGACAGACACATACATGGAATTTTCTCAATGTTAGGGGTGCTCAAGTACCCACAGAGTCGACTCCTATGTCAATGATGACCATGTAAACAGGTTGGATTATCGGGTGATAGTGCTATAAGCTTGGTTGAACAATCAGGTTTTTATTGCAGCTTTAAAGTTTTTGAATGATGGCTCAGTCCTGATAGAGAAAGGGAGAGAATTCCAGAAGGAAGGGGCAGTGAAGAAGGCGGCACAGGGACAGGTGGATTCAAGCTGAGAAAGTCTTGGCCCAAACGGTCATCATTTCATTATTGTAAGATGTTGGCCCTGCAGCAGGCGGTGAGGAGCTCATTTATTTATTGGGATTTCTGTACGTAGTGTACAGCTTGACATAAAACTTACAATTTTGTTAACAGCAAAACAATAGTAAAATGATGAAAACATAAATACAATTAGGTGAGGTAAACACGGAGATGGCAAACTGAATCCTAGTAATAGGACTAACATGATTCAGTTATACGCTTCCCTGGCTGTCAGGAGGCAGAGCTGATGTACTTTCGTTGGCGAAAGCTGACAGGAGGCAGAGCAGGAGACTTTTTAAAAGTTAATAATGTTTGCCATGCTCTGACTTGGTCACTGCAGGGCAGGGGTTGCTGGGGCCCTCTTCTTTACTAGGCCCCCTGCAGTGCGGATGCTGCATAGGCAGAATTTAGGCCACTGGCCATGAGAAAGAGGAGCAAGTTGGCAAAGAACATAAGATGTACTCGGCTGGGTTATACTAAAAGGTTCAGCAAGACTTGCATCTTGTCTAATCAAAGTCACAAGTATTCAACAGATCCCTTCTGTGTCGCTCACACTCAGGGATATGCAGCGCCTTTCCCAAGTCTACCCAGCTAATAATAGTTTTCAATTTTATTAGATATATCTCAAATCAAACAAATGTCTGTCTGTATTTTATTGTAAAACCTCTCAATGTATAAAAGCAAAATCTATAAAATAATAGATAGCATAAAAGAGCACAACAGAAGAAACACAAGGAGGGGCAAATAAGATAAGGATTCAACTCTACTTGTATCAGTCCCCATGGCCACATGCCCCCCCCTCCCCCCCGTATATTGTGGAGGAGTGGCCTAGTGGTTAGGGTGGAGGACTTTGGTCCTGAGGAACTGAGTTGGATTCCCACTTCAGGCACAGGCAGCTCCTTGTGACTCTGGGCAAGTCACTTAATCCTCCATTGCACCATGTAAGCTGCGTTGAGCCTGCCATGAGTGGGAAAGCGCAGGGTACAAATGTAACAAAAATAAAATAGATACTATTGGAGATTCTACATGGAATGTTGCTACTATTGGAGATTCTACATGGAATGTTGCTACTATTGGAGATTCTATATTGCTACTATTGGAGATTCTACATGGAATGTTGCTATTCCACTAGCAACATTCCATGTAGAAGGCTGCGCAGGCTTCTGTTTCTGTGAGTCTGACGTCCTGACCTCAGACTCACAGAAGCAGAAGCCTGCGCGGCCACATTGGTGATCTGCAAGGGCCGACTTCTACATGGAATGTTGCTAGTGGAATAGCAACATTCCATGTAGAATCTCAGATAGTAGCAACAGTGGAGGAGTGGCCTAGTGGTTAGGGTGGTGGACTCTGGTCCTGAGGAACTGAGTTCAATTCCCACTTCAGGCACAGGCAGCTCCTTGTGACTGGGCAAGTCACTTAACCCTCTATTGCCCCAGGTACAGATAAGTACCTGTTTATAATATGTAAGCCACATTGAGCCTGCCATGAGTGGGAAAGCGCGGGATACAAATGTAACAACAAAAAAATATATGGCAACTAAAGTTATGCACACATAGCTGATTTGCACGCAGAGTTTGATTAATGAGCCAATCAGCACCAATAATTGGCTGCTTATTGGTGTTCATTGGCCTCAATTGAGAATTACACACACATCATATTCTATAACAATGTGTGCTTAACCCCAATAGCGTGTAATTTCAAACGTAATTTCAAGGGAGCGTGTGTAGGGGTCATTTTGGGGGCGTTCCTATGAGTTACATGCATTCTTATAAAATATGCCTGATCCCTACCTAATTTAGGTGCCAGAATTTGCACCTGGCTTCAGGAGATGTAAATGTAGATGACTTAAGTTAGAGGAAGATTAGGCGCTTAGGCGCTATTCTATATAGTGCGGATGCATAACGTTTTGTGCACTTTACTGAATCTAGACCACAATGTGCAGTGAGCCAAATGAACAGGTCACCAAAATAGAAGCTAGATGAATGTGCTAATAAATTTTAAAAAATGAGTTTTCAGATCCAGTTTGAATTTTTTTATATGAGATTTCCAATCATAAATTAGAAATCAAGGATCACCATTATCACCAACACTTTTCAACATAATGATGATTCCATTGGCCAAGTCCTTATCAAAGCAAGGCCTCAACCCATTCATCTACGCAGACGATGTCACAATATACATCCCCTTCAGACATGATTTAATAGAAATCAATAATAAAATCAAACTTGGCCTGAACATCATGGACTCATGGGCAAACTCTTTGCAATTGAAATTGAACACTGAAAAAACACATTGCCTCATCTTATCATCTCAACACAATACGTACAAACCCATAACCTTAATCACCCCAGAACGCACCCTCCCTATCTCAGACAGCCTGAAAATACTTGGCGTTACAATTGACCGCAACCTCACACTCGAGAGCCAAGTTAACTCTACAACAAAGAAAATGTTCCACTCAATGTGGAAACTCAAACGAGTAAAACCTTTCTTCCCAAGGGAAATATTTTGTAACTTAATACAATCAATGGTTCTAAGCCATGCAGACTACTGCAACGGAATCTAAGCGGGATGCAAAGAACAACTCACTAAGAAACTCCAGACCGCTCAAAGTACAACAGCCAAACTGATATTAGGTAAATCGCGATTCGAAAGCGCCAAACCCCTCCTTGAAAAATTGCACTGGCTTCCAATCAAAGAACGTATTACCTTCAAAATCTGAATCCTGATCCACAAAATCATCTATGGCCAAGTCCCAGGATACATGACAGACCTCTTAGACCTACCAATCTGAAACATAACCAGATCATCTCAAACATACTTAAACCTCCACTACCCAAATTGCGAAGGACTTAAATACAAAGCAACCTAAGCATCCAGCTTCTCCTACATAAGTACACAACTATGGAACACACTGCCAAAAACTGTGAAAACAATCTAAGACCACCTAAACTTCAGGAAATCACTAAAAACCTGTAATCCGTTGGGTTGGTCGTGAGCCCTTGGGCCCTGGCCGAGGCCAGCAGGGCACCGACCCAGGCCAAGGGGAGACCGACCCACCACCGCACACCCCAGCTACACAATACCCCCTAAGCTACCCCTCCCCCCAGTCCCTCAGGAAGAAGGGAAATAGGCATACAGGCGGGCCTCGCGGCCGAACCGGAACCCACGCAGACAGAGCCACTCGTGCGAGCCTCACGGCTGAACTGGAACCCAATCACACACAGGGAGGGGTGAAAGAACCCAGAGGGCCCCAAGATGCCAGACACGCGCTGAACACCAGCAATAGGGCAGAGGGGGAAACAAAGGACCAGAGCGGGCCACGCCCACGCAGGGGACTAGCGCAGGACAGGGGAACTAACACAGCAACCCCCTCCCCACCAGGGTAGGAGCCCCAGGCAGAAGCCAGAGGAACCAAACACAAAGGAAGGCAGAAAGCCTTTGCCTCAAACCCACTGTAGACAGAGGCACACAGAACATAAAGGGTTAAGCTTGTAGAGCCAGCAGAGAGAGAGTGCCATCAATCAACAAACAATCAGAGAGAACCTTTGTTGGATTATTTGTAGTAAATAATTAGCAGATTTTAGTACACACAGCTTCAGCTTTAGAAATGTTAATTTCTTTCTTCATCTCTCTCTCATTCACCCCTGAATAATTCACTGCTGAGTCACTTTAAAGTTGAAGTAACAAAACATCTGTTTACTCACAGTTTGTAGTTTGATTATAATCAGACAGGCTTATATATACATATTACTATACATTTGTATTATCAGCTCCTTCCATGTGCTTAGATGGTAATGGATGCTCACACCACCATAGATCCTCTCAGGTTAGGAGAGATCATGAGCTCCATGTGCTCCATGTGCTGCATCTGCTGCATCTAACCCCCACAGGAAGTTGCATAGCTGTGTGACCTCTCTAAGTAATTCACATCAGAGGTCACAGAGTAATCACAGAGAAATAATAGGTGACAGGCAATGCATGTAAAAATACAATACATTCCAACAAACCCCTTCTCATGCATAACTGTCATGCAATTATTTATTCATACAAAGTCCAAGCTTTATACGCAGATTCACAAAATGTTCTCTGGGTAACGGTTTGGTCATGATGTCAGCTGTCATCTCACTGGTGTGACAATAGTGTAGACTGATGACCCCTTCTTTCGCCAACTCTCGCACGTTGTGGTATTTCGTTGCGATGTGCTTGGTGCGTGACTGAACCTTGTCATTCTGTGACAGTCGGATGCAGCTCTGATTATCTTCCATTATCTGGATTGGTCTCTTTTCAGCTATTCCGAAATCCAGCAAAAGTTTTTCAATCCACATCAGTTCTCTGCACGCTTCCGATACGGCCACGTATTCAGCTTCTGTAGAAGACAAACTCACAATACTTTGTTTATGACTGGCCCATGAAATTTGTACATTTCCATACATAAACACATATCCACTTGTGGATTTATAATCAGAATGATCCCCTGCCCAATCTGAATCACAGTAACATATTAGTTTTGGATTACTATTGGCTGAAATCTTTAATTTACAATCAATGGTACCCTTTAAATACCTTACCATCCTTTTAACTGCAGTCCAATCTGATTTGGTAGGTGAGCTGACCCTTCTGCTCAAAATTCCTACTGCATTTGCTATATCAGCCCTGTATGTGGTAGCTAGATATAAAAGCTTACCTATGGCTGATCTATATTGGATGTTATCTGGTAAAGGTTCTCTTACTGTTTCATCCTTCAGAAAATCAGTGATCATGGGAGTGCTTACAACTTGGGCATCTTGCATACCTAAACTTTCAATAAGCTCATTTATTTTCTGCTTCTGGCTTAGAAGATAAGAACCATCATTTTGTTTCTCAATTTCTATACCAAGATAGTATGACACATTACCAAGTTCTTTTATCTCAACATTGAGGTTTAAACATTTTACAATGTCCTTGTACTCTTGCTCACTTTTGCTTGCAATGAGCAGATCATCAACAAAAGCTAAAATGTATGCATATTGTCCATTTGTGCACCTAGTGTACAAACATTTATCTGCTTCACCTTGCTTAAATCCTAAATTTGTCAATATTTCATGCAATTTTTCATTCCAACATTTTGCACTTTGCTTTAATCCATAAAGACCTTTGTTTAATTTACACACTAGCTGTCTTTGTTTTGTATTTATGAAACCTGTTGGTTGTTCCATGTACAAGTCTTCAGTTATTTCTCCATGAAGAAACGCTGTTTTCACATCAATGTGGTTGACTTGCATGCCTTTTGAGACTGCAATGCTCAGAAGTGTTCTTATTGTCGTGTGTTTCACTACAGGTGCAAACACTTCATCAAAATCTTCTCCATATTTTTGAAGATATCCCTTTGCCACTAATCTGGCTTTATACCTTTCCACTTTTCCTTGTGCATTCCTTTTTAACTTGAATACCCATTTGCATCCTATAGCTTTCTTGCCAGGAGGTAATTTTGTAAGAATCCAAGTATTATTTTTATCCAATGCATCAATTTCTTCTTGTGCAGCTTTATGCCATTCAGCAGCTTCTTCTGCTGGCATTTTCTCAATCTCATCCCATGTTAAGGGCTCTTGAGCTTCTGCTGACTTTGTTAGGTAAGACAGTCTTAGGGGTGGAACACCTTTGTTTTCCCTGGATGAGCGTCTGACAACAGGTTGGTCTGACCTTTCCGCATCCTCTAAATCTGAGAGTTCTTCTCCAATTGATTCCCCTTCTCCAACTGTACTGTCCTCTTCAATGATCCTTTCTGTGTCTGCTTCCTCTGCCTGTTCCTCGTTAGATACAGGTGAGTTGCTTTCAGACATCTGCCTTGGTATGGCATTTATATACACTGGCATGTCTATTATGGTTCTAGTTTCATATTCTGGATGATAAGGCTCATCTGGGATAATCCAGCCTTTATCAACCCTTTTGTTTTCATCAAAATATGTAACATGTCTTATGCCAACAATGCCAGTTTTCAGATTCAAAATTCTATATCCTTTGTGTCCTGGAGCATAGCCAACTAAAATGCCCCTTTCTGTTGTGGAATCCAGCTTATGCCTTCTTTGCTTTGGTACATGAGCATATGCTGTACTTCCAAATGTTCTTATGTGTGACAGGTTTGGCTTCCTACCATGCCATGTCTCATGTGGTGTGCGCTCAGCGCCTTTAGTTGGCATTCTGTTTTGTAGGTACACTGCTGTGAGAATGGCTTCCCCCCATAGTCTTTTAGGGAGATTGCTATCTGACAGCATACATCTGGTCATTTCCACAAGTGACCTAAATTTTCTCTCTGCAACAGAATTTTGCTCTGGTGTATAAGCTACTGTTGTGATATGCTGAATGCCTTCTTGTTCTAGAAATGTGCGCATGCTTTGTGAAGTGAACTCACCACCATTGTCGGTCTGAAGAACCTTTGGTTTTCTTTCAAATTTATTGCTCACCATGGCTACGTATTTCTTCAGCATGTCTGTGACTTGACTTTTCTCTTTCAGCAAATAGGCCACACAATATCTAGAGAAATCATCCAAGAATATTAGCACAAATCTGTTATTTCCCAATGATGGGATATTAAACGGTCCACATAAGTCACTGTGTATTAAGTCCAGCACTTTATTACTCCTATTTCCTGTGTATGCAGGAAATGAGGGTCTCACACCTTTTTGAGTAACACAGTCTATGCATTTCTCCATTTTACCAGCATCTGCACTTATCTGAATGCCGGTGGCCAGTTGCTTACTGTAAAGATCCTGGATCACCTTAGAATCACGATGTCCCAGGCGGCGATGCCAGATTTCCAGACTACATTTACCATCATTCTTCCTTACTTGCGCCATATGTGAGGCTTCACCTGAAATGTTCAGCTTATAAACATCATTATGCATAAAAGCTTCAGCATACACTTCATCATTTTTAGAGATTGTGCACTTACTATTTTCAAAATGAATCGCAAATCCCTTCTTATCTAATGTAGATACACTAAGCATATTGCAAACTGCTTGGGGAATATACAAGACATCACTTACAGGAATTTCTTTAACTTCATTAGACACTTTGCATTTTAAGAATCCAATACCTTTTGCTTGGATCTTAGCAGTCCCTGCGTTTGCAGTTTTAAGAATACCTTCCTCTGGACACATTTCCTGAAAGAAATTCTTACAATTGGTTAAATGGCATGTGCTCCCTGAATCCAAAATCCAAGTACTTTCATTTGAATTATTATTTACCATAGTCAAAGATTTTTCTGCCATTAGAAAGCCCTTGTGTTTATCTTTGTCCTTCATACATTTCCTGGTTTGAAAATTCTTTAGTTCCATTGGCTTAGGTGAGCTAGAGGGAGTGTTTTGTGTTTCCTTACACCATTTAGATACATGTCCCTCCTTTCCACATGAGTAGCAAATCAGCTTGCCCTTGGGTGGAGTTTTCCCATAGCTCCGCCTTCCTCTGTTCTTTGCCAAGAAATTTGTTTCATTTCTCTCTGACTTGCTTTGAGAACACATCTCCTCAGAATCATTTATTATGCATTCCTGCCTTAGTTTTGATTTTGCCTGTTCAAAAGATTGCCCTTCAATGGCCTCATTTACAGACCTAAAAACATCAAACTTCTTTGATAGTGAGGTAAAAAGAAATGCTCTTTTCAATGCATCACACATGGGAATTCCAGAAAGTTCTAGCTTTTGAAATGAAGACATAAGATACATAATGTGATCATTACATTTACTTTTATCCCTTAATTTGGTTTCATTCAACTCTGCCAACCAAATTGGTTGCTGCTTTGCATATGTAGTTGCATACATAGTTCTCAGTTTATATAAAATGTCCTTTGGTGTATCTTTTCCCTCCACTAATATGGCTTGTTTCTCTGAGAGAGCTTCCAAAAGCATGCACTTCACATAATAGTTTGCATTGTCCCATTCAGCCATATTTTCAGCTGTTCTGTCTTGATCTAAGCATATATATAATCCTTTTGCTCGAAGGAGACATATGAATCTTAATTCCCATTGCTGATAATTAAACTCAGTTAATTTAGGCACCTTGAGAGAATAGAACAATGGTGAATTTCTTCCCTCAGCCATTTTCTTAGCCTTCTGTCTGCTGTGTGGGGGGAGAGAGAGACAGACTGAATCTTTCCTTTAAAACTTAAGAGAAAAATGTGGCCTTTTTTTCTGCCTGGTAATATTTCTCTTCTTTTTCAATTCCTGAGCCCTGGGCCCATAACCCTTTTGTTGGATTATTTGTAGTAAATAATTAGCAGATTTTAGTACACACAGCTTCAGCTTTAGAAATGTTAATTTCTTTCTTCATCTCTCTCTCATTCACCCCTGAATAATTCACTGCTGAGTCACTTTAAAGTTGAAGTAACAAAACATCTGTTTACTCACAGTTTGTAGTTTGATTATAATCAGACAGGCTTATATATACATATTACTATACATTTGTATTATCAGCTCCTTCCATGTGCTTAGATGGTAATGGATGCTCACACCACCATAGATCCTCTCAGGTTAGGAGAGATCATGAGCTCCATGTGCTCCATGTGCTGCATCTGCTGCATCTAACCCCCACAGGAAGTTGCATAGCTGTGTGACCTCTCTAAGTAATTCACATCAGAGGTCACAGAGTAATCACAGAGAAATAATAGGTGACAGGCAATGCATGTAAAAATACAATACATTCCAACAACCTTCCCCTCCCGAGAGGGAGTGGGGCCCATCCAAACAAACACACTGGCAGAGGCAGGAATACAATACACACAGTACACAAAGGGTTAAACTCACTGAGCCAGCAGGCCAGGACACTGGGAAGAGAAATCCTTAAAACAAACAAACAAAGGAGAACCTCTCACTCAGCCCAGCCCCCACTAAACAAACGAGCAGCTGACCCTGATTACAGAGCTACGTACACACACACACACAGCAGCAGCAGCTAACCCAGAGGGAAGGAAAAGAATACTCTAAATCAACACAGATCCCTGTCAGAACCTAGAGCACGTTCTGAGAGAAACCTATCAGGCTTTCCTGTTACCACCAGATAAGTAACGCAAAAGCAGAGAAACTCTTCAGCTGCAGGCTAAAGTACTATCCCCTGATGTCAACACAACCCCTGGCAGCCAATCAGAAGAGACGTCCCCCCTCCCCCTCAGCCAAACCGGCAGAATCATAACAAAACCAACCTTTTCAAAAAGGCATACACCACCGACCCAACAAATACCTACACTCTGCAACACAGCATAACCAAAGCTCATAATGGACATTATATAACCTTTCCTCTCCTCGTTCCCCATCATCCCTGAAACACATGTACCTTTAATCAACCACAATATCACCTTGTATATGTTTCTCTACCGGACTAGGCGAATGTACCTTGAATCGACCACAATATCACCTTGTATTTGTTTCTCCACCGGACTTGGCGAATGCCTTTACGGTACTATGTAGGCCACATTGAGCCTGCAAATAGGTGGGAAAATGGGATACAAATGCAACAAATAAAGAAAGAAAGAAATAAATTGATGGATAGGTCATTCCACAAGTGGAAGACATTATCCCTAAGGTGGAACACCCGATTGATTCCAATCTTATTATAGTTTTAAGATGGGACCCTCAGAGGGTTGTGTTTTGTAAATAACTGTCACAAATTGGCTGCAGTGAAAAACAGGTTCAGGCTTTCTAGCAAACTAGGCCTGTAAATCTCTCACACCTGATATTTCACTGGAAGAAATGTGACAGCCTGATGAAGCTTGGCAGAGTTACAAAGTTGGCAAGGATTGTGTAACATACAGCTGGACATAGGCATTTTGAGAAACTTTGATAAGAGATTAATTGGGCAAAGATAAGGTCAGGTGCAGAAAAGGTTGAATTTAGAGGGGGGCTGAGCGAAGCTTGGAGATAAGCAAACTCACTAAGGTTGAAACTTGGTCATAATTGGATGGGAGATAAGCAAACTCACTGAGGTTGAAACTTGGTCATAATTGGATGTATGTGCCAATTATGATGAAATTGCAGGTGGCCAAATGTATAGGCTAATAGAAAATAATGGTAGAAGGAAAGTATAAATACTGGCAATTTGTTAAGTCAGTCGGAGAATACAGTAAACTGTGACGGCACCTGTTGTGTGTCACGGAGCGCTGCTCTCCCAGTATGAGAAATGAAATGACTGATTTATGCACTTTGATGATCTTGTGTTAATCCTGCTTTTGGTGAGTAATCAATAAACTTTGAGAGCTAATTTCTCATATTCACCTAATCCCAGTGTCCTTCTGATTATTGACGAGGTCTCATAATTATTTTATATTCAGTTTTAGGGATCATCATTTTAGAGAAGGGGTGTAAGGAATTAATAAGCTAGCAAGGAATGTGGTAGATACTTAATCACTTAAACCTCAATCAGCAAGCCAGGAGGGGATTGTCATCTGTACTTAACGGAGCAGAGCTGCTGATTATCTGACCATGTGGCACTGTTTGGTTAGTAAAAGTAAAATAGAAAGTCAAATTAAACACTAATTTCAATCTAAAATAAACAAATTACAAAATTGACATTTATTAAACTCAAACAATAATACATTCATGATAAAAAAAAGTGCACTGAAATATATCCTCCTACAAAAATTAGTCCATCATCATTATTATTATTATTATTTATTGCATTTGTACCCCACATTTTCCCACCTATTTGCAGGCTCAATGTGGCTTACAGAGTGTTGTTATGACAAAGTCATGACAGGATAATGGATACAATTGATGGTAAGCTGAAGATGGATGAGGAATTGGAGAATATGGTGTTAGATAGGATAGTTTAGGAAGTGAATTTGTGTCTTTAAGGGTTAGTACATAAGTACATAAGTAATGCCATACTGGGAAAAGACCAAGGGTCCATCGAGCCCAGCATCCTGTCCACGACAGCGGCCAATCCAGGCCAAGGGCACCTGGCAAGCTTCCCAAACGTACAAACATTCTATACATGTTATTCCTGGAATTTTGGATTTTTCCAAGTCCGTTTAGTAGCGGTTTATGGACTTGTCCTTTAGGAAACCGTCCAACCCCTTTTTAAACTCTGCTAAGCTAACCGCCTTCACCACTTTCTCCAGCAACGAATTCCAGAGTTTAATTGTATAATTATATAATTATATATAATTCTTGAAGAATCCTTTCAAAACTGAATCTTTAACATCACCAGTAGTTCTTTCCAGTGTCCGAGATGCAACTACCACTTTGTTGAGTCGATTCAATTTTGAAAGGATTCTTCAAGAATTATATATGATGGACTAATTTTTGTAGGGGGATATATTTCAGAGCACTTTTTACAAATTTTATCATGAATGTATTATTGTTTGAGTTTAATAAATTTCTATTTTGTAATTTGTTAAGATTGGACTGAAATTAGTGTTTTAATTTGACTTTCTATTTTACCTTTAGTATTATATGAGAAAGTTATTGGTAGTGTTTAGATTCCTAATTTTGTATTACTGTTTGGTTAGTGCCAGAACCCTGGTTTTGTACAGTCCTTATCTTTGCCTGATTAGGTATGCGCATACTGGCACTAAATATCAGCCGGCACCTACCTAACTTTGGATCCACCGAAGACCCAGATATTCAATGACAGTGACCAGACGTAGCCTGGTATTAAACACCTGGGTCTAATTCAGGCCGTCGCTTTCAGTGGCTTTAAAACCGCTGACCACTGTGGGCTCAATTTAATTTAATGTCGGCATTTATAATCCACTTAACCTTTAAGTTCAAAGCAGAGGACAGATCAATTTAAAATGACATTGTACAATGTAACATTTTAGCTTATCCTTACATATGAACAAACATGAGTATAGTGAAACATAATAAATGTAATCAATCAATACACATGAACAGATAAGAACTTAGGGGTCCTTTTACAAAGGCATGCTGAAAAATGGCCTGCGGTAGTGTAGGCGCAGGTTTTGGACGCACTCAGAATCATTTTTCAGCGCACCTGTAAAAAAAGGTCCTCTTTTTTTTTTTGGCTGAAAATGGACATGCGGCAAAATCAAAATTGCCATTTTGGGTCTGAGACCTTGCCGCCAGCCTTAGGCCTAGTGGTAAAAAATTTGAGCAGTAATGACCTACGTGCATCAGATGCCACTTGGCCCGCTATCCAGCTTATAATCGAACGAGAAAAACGCCCAAGTTCCGACCTAAATCGGGAGATGGGCGTTTATCTCACAAAAACGAATAACGCGGTATAATCAAAAGCCGAATTTGGGACGCTTTCAACTGCACTCCGTCGCGGATGCGGACAAAGTGGACGGGGGCGTGTCGAAGGCGTGTCGAAGGCGGAACTGGGGCGTGGTTATCACCCGAACAGAGATGGGCGCCCTTCGCCGATAATGGATGCGTTTGTAGCTAGAATTTAGGGCACTTTTCCTGGACCCTGTTTTTTCACGAATAAGGCCCCAAAAAGTGCCCTAAATGACCAGATTACCCCCAGAGGGAATCGGGGATGACCTCCCCTGACTCCCCCAATGGTCACTAACCCCCTCCCACCACAAAAAAATGATGTTTCACAACTTTTTATTTTCACCCTCAAATGTCATACCCTCCTCCCAGGCAGCAGTATGCAGGTCCCTGGAGCAGTTGTTAGGGGGTGCAGTGGACGTCAGGCAGGTGGACCCAGGCCCATCCCCCCTACCTGTTACAATTGTGCTGCTTAATGCTTATTAGTCGTCCAACCCCCCCAAACCCACTGTACCCACATGTAGGTGCCCCTCTTCACCCCTTAGGGCTATAGTAATGGTGTAGACTTGTGGGCAGTGGGTTTTGAGGGGGATTTGGGGGGCTCAACACACAAGGGAAGGGTGCTATGCACCTGGGAGCTCTTTTACCTTTTTGTTTTTGTAAAAGTGCCCCCTAGGGTGCCCGGTTGGTGTCCTGGCATGTGAGGGGGACCAGTGCACTACGAATCCTGGCCCCTCCCACGAACAAATGCCTTGGAGTTATTCGTTTTTGAGCTGGGCACTTTCATTTTCCATTATCACTGAAAAACAAAAACGCCCAGCTCACAAATTGTCGAATAAAACATGGGCGTCTATTTTTTAGCGATAATACGGTTCGGTCCGCCCCTTCACGGACCCGTTCTCGGAGATTAACGCCCATGGAGATAGGCGTTTCTGTTCCATTATGCCCCTCCACGTGCGCCAGAAAATAAAAAATATTTTTCAGATGTGCGTAGTGGACACGTGCCAAAAATTAAATTACCGCAAGAGCCACGAGGTAGTCAGGCGGTAACTCCATTTTGGTGCATGTTGGACACGCGTAGACGCTTACGCAGCTTAGTAAAAGGACCCCTTAAACATTGAAGTAACATCCGAGGTTGCAAATTAGAGATCATCGTATCACTAATGTTTTTCCTAATGACCAGTGAGGGTATTTTCTCTTTTTACCCTATAGTCTCCTCATCTGTTATCTCAAGTATTATTGAGTCGCCTGGCTGGTATTCATTGGTATCCCGTAGTGTTTTCAAAAGTCGACGAAAGGTCGTATAGTCTGACGTTATTCTGATCCTTAGAGGTAATAACCACAGTTCTGCCCCCTTACCCAGCAGCAGTTGAATTAAATGTCCTTTTGCTATGACAAATGTGCTTATTAGGGGGGACCAGTCTGATATCAGTTAAGGATCTTCCACGTTGATAGATTTTCACAAATATTGGTAAAGATTCTGGGGCTATCCCATAAAGGCATTTAAAGATCATAGTGAGGAGTTTGAACTCTACTCTCGCCTTGCATGGGAGCCAGTGCAATTTAAGTAGGAATGGGGTGACATGTTCACACCATTTACCTCCTCCAATTAGCTTGGCTGCCTCATTTTCTACTACCTGAATATCACCTGGTAAAATTTTAAAGGGGATTCAAAACACAGCTGGCAACCAATGTTCCTCCTTTAGCAATGGTATAACATGATTGTAATTTTCATGTAGCCAAATGACATACACAGCACTGTACACAAACACATAAAAGACAGTCCTTGCTCAACAGAGTTTACAGTCAATTCAAGACGGACAAATTAGAGGTTAGGATTAAGAATGTAATTTATTATAAACCACCCGACATTCTAAAGTATTGAACCAGCCAGTTAAATACCCTCAAGCCGGCTATCTGCTGATATTCAGTGGAAGATAACCGACTATCTCCCGCTGAATATCCCAGTCAGCAGTTGGTTACCATTGATTTTCAGCAGCTGACCGGTAGCGGCCAGATAGACCCGTGCAAATAGCATGTCTAATCTTTGGCCGCTAGAATCTAGCTGGTCAGTCAATGAATATCGGCTTGACCGGCTATGTTTGCAGTGCCAAAAAAAGAAAACCCTAGAAATTCGATGCTGACGGCCGGATACGGCCCCGGCATTGAATTTCTGGGTTCCTATTGGCGATCCTAGGTCGGCTGCCAACTGGGGCGGATCGCCGCTGCGCACCCCCCCACCACCAGTTGCAGCGGCGTCTATCTCCCCAGGGTGCAGCATGACACGCCACGGTGCAATGGCACCACCTCCCCGGCGCATTAAGCCCTCCCCCCCCCGGCGCAATGACACCCCCCCTCTCTGGCACATCAAGCCCCCCCCCTCCGGGGTGCATTCTTGGCTGCTGGAGGGTGCAGAGAGCAGCCACGCGCCTGTCGGCCCCGCTGGCTCCCTGCTCCCTCCAGCAGTGTGCACCCGGGGCGGACCGCCCCCACCACCCCGCCCTTGCTACGCCACTGCTGGGTTCGCTGGTGACAGCAGGAGTTACCTGGTCTAACTCCCGCGGTCTCAATATCGGGGTTAAAATGTTTAAGACAGCATGGGAATTACACAAGTAAATAAAGGGTTAAGATTTAAAAGCAGCCTCAAAAAGTGGAGAACATGATGGTTATGTAGGGGTGTAATTATCAATATGGGCTTCCATTAAGATGTATAATTTTATCACTGATTACTAATAACCTGGGTTAACAGTAAAATAACATATCTTAACGGTATCCCACTTTGATAACTCCCACTCTTAAATGCCTAACAGTACCACAGTAATCCACATGATGTGGAGCGGCATTGTAGTAAGGATGTAGAAATCAGAATTGAGATGTCCAGTTTGGGACATCTGAAATTCCGCTAATGTTTTAGAACAGGATCTGCCAGTGAACAGCCCGTTTTAAAATACACGGCGAAATGGACGTGTATGCTCTGGTAAAGTTTGGCAAGAGCATCCGTTTAGGAAGATTAAACCTCTACAATATCAGCTAGTCAAAATGAGCACATAAACGTTTATATTATGAAATAGCAATATAAACGTTGAAGTGCCTAATGTAAGTGTTTGTTAACCATGTTTGTTTAGTTTATTTCTTGTTATATACAACATTTCCTGCCATTTAGTACAACTCCCTTATATGGCAGTTAGGCCCCACCCAGTGCATTCCAGGATGTACTGCACGAGGCAGGGCACCGCCATAATGGTGCCCGAAGAAGCAGGAATGAGCGGGTATCACACCTGCATCCAACCAAAGGTATGGGTGTCTGGGAGGGGGTGGGTGGGCTAGGTTTCCACTTGATCACCAGGTCTAAGTTAGTGGGGTAGCCAGGCCAGGCTTGGCATGGCTGAGCCAGTGGTCCACCGGGCCGGGCCTAGCCTAGCTAGGAGGAGGGGCCTGCTGGACCACCAGGCCAATTGTGAGGGGCCGGGGGGGGGGGGCCGCTGGACCACCAGGATAATTTTGAGGGTGCCACTGAACTACCGGGGATTTTTTATAGGTTTGGGCAAGGAGGGCCAATGGTCAGGGGGCGGGACCATTAGACCACCAGGCCTTTTTTTATTGGCGGAAAGGGTTGGGGTAAGGGGCCATGGCAGAGAAAGAGAAACAGTGATGCATGTCCTGCTGTACTGTGCAAAACATAAAGATTGCAATCATTACATTACACATTAACAAATAAAAAAATACAAAGCAGAAAACAATGTGACACCTTTTTTATTAGATTAACTTAATACACTTTTCAATTAGCTTTCCGAAGCCAACACCTCCTTCCTCAGGTCAGGATACTATACTGCTGTTATGGTATACTGTCCTGACCTGAGGAAGGAGGTTTTAGCTTTCAAAAGCTAGTCAAATACGTACTTTTAGTCCAATAAAAAGATATCACCTTATTTTCCACTTTTTAAATGTTATTTTTATTTACATGTAGGGGTCCTTTTACTAAGAAGCACTATCATGCCTTATTGCAGGGTGCACCCAGGTGCTCCTTGCAGTGATGATCCTAGGTTGGCTGCCACTCGGGGCGGATCGCCGATGTGCACCCCCCCCCCCGGGTGCAGCACGACACTCCCCCGGCGCATCAAACCCCCCCCCCCCCCCGGGTGCACGCCGCTGGAGGGATGCAGAGAGCAGCTGCGCGGCTCTCGGCTCCGCTGGCTCCCTGCTCCCTCTGCCCCAGAACAGGAAGTAACCTGTTCCGGGGCAGAGGGAGCAGGGAACCAGCGGAGCCAACAAGTGCGCGGCTGCTCTCTGCACCTATCCAGCGGCGTGCACCCGGGATGGACCGCCCCCACCGCCCCGCCCTTGGTACGCTGCTGGCTCCGTGGTAATTTTGGCATCTGCACGTGCTAAAAAATAGATTTCATTTTTTAGTGCTGGGGGCTGGTTGGGAGACAGAGAGTTGGCTTGTAATGTGATAATCTATTAACACAGCTACATCGTCATGTGCTAACTGGTTAGTGCATGGATAGCATGTGAGCCCTTATTGCCTACAAAACAGGTGGTGAAAAAATTTGCACATAGCCATTAATTTAAAAAAATAGAAAGCCATTTTACCCATGAGTAAAAATGGCCTTAGTGTGCAGGAATGACACACATAAGCACATAGTAAGGCCATTTGTTTGTACTGCAGTTTGGATTAATGTGGTTACCACACTACTTAATCCTAAATTAAAAATAAAATTCTTTTTTCTACCTTTGTTGTCTGGCTGTTTAATTTTTCTAACCATGTTGGTCCCAGTCGGCTTTCTGCTTTCCTCTGTCTTCTCTTAACTCTCGTCAGGATTTTGTGTCCATTGTGTCATTTTTCTCACTCCTGCTGTCTTCTGCACTTCATCTACTATATCCATCTCCAATATTGATCTTTTCCTTTCATCTTTCTTCCATTTATTTTTCTGCCTTTCTGTCCAGATTTCATTCGTGCTTACTATCAAGTCTTTAATTTCCTCTTTTTACTGTTTCAACCTACAGCTTTCCATCTCTCTCTCTCTCTCTCTCGGCCCTCCCATTTTTCTTCCACATATTATCCCCCAGTCTTTCGATAACTATCTTCTCTCTCCCTCTGTCTTCCATCCAGCATCTCTTCTCTCCTGCCCTCCCATTCAACATCTTCTCTTTCGCTTTCTGTCACCCCTTCCATCTAGCATTTCCTCTTGCTTTCTTTTTCCAGCCTCTTCTATTCAGCATCTCCTTTCTCTGCCCCCTCACCCCTTCCATTCCACATCTCCTCTTTCTCCCCCTCACCCCTTCCATCCACCATCTTCCGTTTCTTTCTCTCCTTCCATCCAGCATCTCTCTTTTTTCTCCCCCTTCCAGCCCGTACCTCCTCTCTCTCTCTCCCTTCCACCCAGCATCTCCCCTCTTTCTCTCTGTCTACTCTCTTCCATCCAGCATCTCGTCTCTTCCTCCCATCTACCCTCAGCTTCTTCTGCTTACTCTGCCTCCTGGCACCCCAGCTACCGCTGCTTCCCAGGAGCATCAGCAGCAATAAAATGAAAAAAAAAAAAAAAAGATACAGAGCCTTTATTACTATGCACACCAATGCCAGCTCTTCCAGACCTTACCCCTCCAAAACTGAAAGTTTATGTCAGAGGAAATTGATATTGGTCATGGCCCCATGAGTGTTTGCTGCTCTTAATGTTCTTTTTTTGCTGCTGCTGGTCCTGAGAGGTGGCAGTGGGAAGCGTGGGGTAAGTCATGGTTGGGGCTGGGGAAGCTTAGCCTCCCCAAGTCTCTTAAACCAGGCAACTATGGCCCACTTAGTTGAATGTTCAGACCAATCTCTAGACACAATTTCAGCAAAGAATCAGTATACAACAAACTTGTGAGCTTAAAATATCACTCTATTCATATATCTCTTATCGCGTACAATATTCAATATACTCAAATTACTCTGAGTCTGTAATCATTAATGGAGGAAAAAGACCTCAAATGTCCCAGCTTGGAAGCAAGTTAGATATCTTCGTGCCAGCTCACATTGGACTCAAATCTTCTCATCAGTCTAAAAAAACTCCAAATAATAATTTTTTTATTTTATACATAAATGTTGTGCACTCTAGTTTCTCCAAGTGTCTTCCCACATTGTGATTCAATTGTTCATAAAACTGTTCATAAGATATTACTTTCCCAATTGTTCATATACTAATAATAATGAAATCAAGCACTTAGCTTCATTCTTGTGCCCAATGGGGCTCTCCGTTTCACTATTTGATCAAGCTTCTTCAGGGGACTAAGTTCTCATATCATATCACTTTACTTAAGTCCACATCTGGCTTCCAACATGGCGCTTAAAGGCTTCTTGACGCCAACATTTCTCATTTTTGGGCAGCTAGCTTTGGAACGCATTACCAAGATCCATCCGAACAATTAACAATTATCTACCCTTCAGAAAAATGTTGAAGACACATCTCTTCAAGCAAGTTTACCCTAATGACCCAACCTAACCTTTTAAGCCCGCCCACACATCTCCTGCTCTAAGACGATTCCACCTTAAACCATGTCTCCCAAACTTCCTTCCTCATACCAGTCTTCTCTTCTCCATCTCCCTACACCATACCCCTCCCAATCTCTTTCCTTTTGCCTATCATACCTTGTTTACCTTTCCATGTTCAATTCACATATTCTTAAAACCTTACTATTACTATGTTTATTCTCCTTACAATACTTTGTAATTCTGTTTACTATGTAAGCCGCATTGAGCCTGCTGTATGTGGGAAAGCGCGGGGTACAAATGTAATAAATAAATAAATATCTGACTGTTTTCTAGTACACTGTAAACAGTTACAGACCTGAGCCAATAACGCCAATAATTTCAACTGCAATGTCCGCAGCTAGTACACCGGCTCACATGGAACTAAATAGTTCTTCAAATAAACAGGACCACTCCGGTATAAAGCCTTTTGAATTAAACACAGCTCTCTTAAATTGTGAACAGAAAGCAACGAGGAGCTAATGAAAATCAATCAATGAAGTAATGTGAGTAGAGCTCTTTCCTGACTAAATCAGCCATTGCCATAGGGGTCCTTTTACTAAGGTGCGCTGAAAAAATGGCCTGCGGTAGTGTAGGCGCGTGTTTTTGGGCACGTGCAGAATTATTTTCCAGCATTCCTACAAAAAATGTCTTTTTAAAAATTTTGCCGAAAATGGACGTGCAGCAAAAATGAAAATTGCAGCACATCCATTTTGGGTCTGAGACCTTACCGCCAGCCATTAACCTAGGGGTAAAGTCTCACACGGTAACCGGGTGGTAATGACCTATGCATGCCAAATGCCACTTGGTGTGCGTCTGAAACGCGCTGCAGAAAATAAAAATGATATTTTTGGCCACGTGTATCAGAGGCGCACCAAAAATGAAATTACCGCAAGAGCCACGCGGTAGCTGTGTGGTAACTCCATTTTGGTGAGCGTTGGGCATGTGTAGACGCTTACACAGCTTAGTAAAAGGGCCCCACAGTGTTTTGCACCAATTACAACCAGCACAGGGACTTGATTGGTTTCAATGGTTCTGATCTCAAAATTTAACGTTAACTAACCAAATCCCATTTCACTGGAAGGAGTCTTGGACTGTGCTATATATATTGTAGCTTTACTGGAATGGTTGAATATTTCTAAAAGGCTTGAATTTGAACACAAATTAATGTGCAATTTATAGGAGGTTATTCTTTGTATTGAATACAACTTTCATACATCAAAACAGTTCAACTAGTAGGTACATAGTGATACTCTACACAACAATTTGCAAGGGTGGGAAAGGGACTGAGGGGGTCTGTGTGTTTGCCATGTGAAGGGGGTCTGTATTTGTGTGTTTGTGTTAGGAAGGGGCTCTGGGTTGGCATGTGTTTGTAATGGGAAAAGGCTCAAGGCATGTATGTTTGCGGTGGGAAGGGAAATGTTGGATGAAAGATGTTACTTCAGACTTGTCCAAACAAGCACCTTGTGGATCTTTGCCTATTCTTTTTCTGCTAGATATGTCTGAAACCTTATCAGGCCCCCAGTGTCTTTACTGTGGTTTGTACCCTATCCCTGAGCTGTCTGCTTCTGAATTAAAGGGTTTTGGATCCCAGCAGCTGGGCTGAAAGGTGCCGTACATCTGGTATGAGATGTGTTCACGGTTCCTGGCGGGTGCTCCTCTGTCTTTCTTTAATAAGATATCCTTTGATATTTTATCTTCTTGCCTGCAGACCTGGGGGGGGGGGGGGGGGGGGGGAGGGGGAGTGGTAATGATCAAACCTTAAGCAGTGTTGTGATTTGGAAGTGGCCCCCTGACATTTAGCAGCCTGTGCTCTTCCCTCCCCCTTCTCAGTTCAGTCACAAATGCCCCAGTGAAAGGCAGGTTTTTGTCATTGCTGGGGTTACTGCCTGGAGACAGTATGTGCACAGAAGAAACATTACAAAGATACACATGTGAGACAACTGATAGCAGATAAACCAGTGGAGGAGCACATAGAAATGGGTATGGGTTCAGCAAAGAGGGAGCATTTAAGTAACAATTCTGATTTGATCAGAAACATTTCATACGGATTCAGGGCATGCTGTCTAATGATTATTATGTAACAGAAGCCCAGTCCCCGAGATTATTAAACAACATGCACCCCCCCCCCCCAAAGTCTAGTCCCTGCACGTATATAGCAGGAGTCCCGGGGAGCCCAGTTCCTACACTTACTATACAACAGGAACACACAATCCATTTATTATTATTATTTATAGCACTTGTATCCCACATTATCCCACCTATTTGCAGGCTCAATGTGGCTTACATAGTTATTATACAGCAGGAATTCCTGCTGGCTATAGTTTTCAGCCATTATAGGTTACATTAAATATGAGGCTCAAGAACAAAAGGTCATGACAAGGGCATTGCTACTATTAAGTGAGCCTGGCAAACTGCGCAGAGTCATCCAGTGTTAGGGGCTGCCTGCAGCTGTACCCTCCCCATCCCCTGCAAGTCTAGCATCTCTCCCTTCCTCTGCCCCTCCCTCTTGTGGGTCTGGCACCTTTCTAGCACCCCTCCCCCCTGCTGGTTCTTTAAACTCTAAGCAGGTGGCCAGCAGAGCCAGTGCTAGGAACAGGCTGCCTCCAGTCAGCCCCACCAGGGCCTTTCCTCTGTCATGTCTCACCTACAGGAAGTTACATCAGAGAGGTGAGGCGCAGTCATGGAGCAGAGGAAAGGCCCTGGCAGGGCTGCCTCTGCTGGCCACCTGCCATGAGCTTGGAGGACAGAAGGCAGTGATGGAGAAATGCCAGACCTGCGGGGGCGGGGGGGGGGGGGGGGGAGAGAGAGAGATGCTGGCCCTGGGGTAGGAGAAGCAGAGGAGACAGAGAGAGAGAGAGAGAGATGATGGCCCTGGGGATGGGAGAAGCAGAAGAGACAGAGAGCGAGAGATGATGGCCCTGGGGATGGTAGAAGCAGAGGGAAGAGAGAGAGAGAGAGAGAGAGAGAGAGAGAGAGAGAGAGAGATGCTGGACCAATGGAGGGAGGGAAGGAGAGAGAGAGTTGCAGGATCACAAGGGGGGACAGGTGGGGGTGCAGGAGAGAGGGAAGAAGATAGGGAAGAAGCTGGACATGGGGAGAGACAGGGATGCAAAGAGATGCTGAGCATGAAGGGAACATAGGGACCGAAACGTAGAGGGGCAATGCTGGACACAAGGGGATGAATAGGGACACTAAGAAGGTAGATACTGAACATTCACAGCTCTTATAGGTCCAAAAAAAAACCATGGCAGCTGAGCCGCAAGATCCAATGTGGTGCAAAACACACCAGATCAATTGAACTGGTCCTCACAGAAGTATTTATTTGTAACAATAGTTTAAATAAATAGTAGCCCAACATGGCTGTTCATTTAAATTGTTGTTACGAATGAATACTTCTATGAGGACCAGTTCTTTTGATCTGCTCTTTTTTTGCACCAGGCAGAGATGTAATGGCAAGACTTGGTCCCAGCAGCAGATGATGCACTGAAGCAGTTCTCTGGCTGCTGGGTGGTACAGGGTTACTTAAATAAAGATGTCAGGAGGTGGTGTGGAAACATTGTTAAAGGTAATTGTGGTATTTATTGCACTTACCTCCTACCAAACGTAAGACTTTGGTCATGGCGGAGAGATACTGTCCAAGCTTTTTCTTTGGGGGGGGTCTCAGCAAAATATTTGCTTGAGGGTCCCCAAGTTGAACTTCTGCCATTGGTGAATATACCTTGGAGCACTCTAGAACTACATACACCATGCTCTTTGGAAACCAGTTAAAGCAAAGAAGTGCTCTTCTGATTGTGGCTGAGCTTGTTGGTCCTGGAAGTCGGAGGCTGGTACTCTTATGTTCCTATTATACTACTGCCCTGTGTAAGTGTACTGGGATTCGGTTTGGGCCTGTTTATGTGAGATTTTTCACCTGCACTCAACTCACTCGCTGAAGAAAATATTGGCAATTGCTGGGGCTGGTTGAACGCTTAAGAGTTCCCAATGCGTCTCTATTTGATTTCTTTGGCACAGCGGTTAAAGTAATCATGAACAGTTGGAAAGATACGACCCAAATATATACGCATTGATGGTGTAATATGACATGCCTTTAAAGGAAATATGAAGAAGTGTTAGATATTAGACATGAATGCAAGCAGTCTTAGTTATCTAAGATAGATAAACATATAAATGGAAGTCCTTTGCTCTTTGATTTTGCTTGTATGGTGTCACTGTTGTTCTTGTTATTGGTTGAAATAAAGACAATGTTAAGAAAAACATTTGCACCAATAACTAACTAACTACACAATAAGGAAAGTTTTATGGTTATTCCTGGAAAAGGGTGGCTGGGAGGGAATTAAGTGGATGATCTCGTATGGCAGAGCATAAACTGTATGAGGTAAGACGTTAGATCTTACAACCTTGATCTCTATGGGTGGAAGTTGAAATATAGCGAAGGCGATTTCTCCAGTGACCTCAGTATGGAAGAGGATTCTGATAGTTGCTATTTGTTGATTGGGGAAAATGTCCTGAGTGCATGGAAGGCGTTACCTTTGCCTTCAGAATATGTTATTTACATGATGTTCTCTTGTTTTTTAGGAGAACTCACTAAAGGCCTCTGGGAAGGTATCACATTGCTGGTGTTTGTCTGCTTACAGCCTATCCTCACACTGGAATAAGCTGGAAGGGAAATCTGCTCCTGTCTGTCTGCTCAATACTTGAAACACATTTGAGGGTCAGAGAGGTTTTCTTCAATCACCATGCATTATCTGATCTTCCATGAAAAACAGGCCTTCCCCTAAAGAAGCGTCTTCTGGATTCCTTCAACACATGACTGACCTCGCTGGGGATACTTCCAAGAGCTTCGATCACCTCCAAAACTCTAGATGTGATATTCTTCTGCTTCACAAGGTTGTGTAAGGCTATCTTCTGGATTAGTCTGGCATCGTGCTGTGTTACAAGTGTCTAATATAAAAAGCCAATTTAAGGAGGAAAGGGATGAAAGGTCCTGATTTCTTCAAGAAACACACACTGCATTAACACTGAATAGGCACCAGTTTACCAAAGTAGTACACACTGAGCTAATATATATTGAAACTTGAACTAATAACACTGATAAGGTGCAGATTTACCAAAACGAGCAGACACTACAAGTAAAAACATATACATTCTCAAAACTGTCCTGGGAAATCACATGGGGCTACCTCTCTTTAGCTCTCTGAACTTCCGCAATAGAGAAAAATGGTCTACAGCACATAAAGCTATCTTGCACCTAAATGGAGTAAAATTGTCATAATCTGGGTGCCCTGACTACATTTGAGTTTGTGTATTGGCTTCAGTTACAGCTTCTTGGTCAAGAGACAGTAGCTTGCTACATGGGGACTGAATACAGTTTCTATCATCTCCCAGATAACAAAGACTCCTGTATGACTTTTAAGAAGATTTGTTTGGTTCTTTAAGGGTTCTCCAGCCCTGAGGTCTGAACAGCTAGAGAAGCTAGGCAGTGCAATATTAAATATCTGCATTCAGAATCCCTTGAAAAAGTTGGTGCCACCATATTGAATTGGTCTATCATGAATAGTAACTGGTCATTAGTGGACAGGAGGTCGATGGCCCCTCCAATGTGTAGGCAGCTAGGGGTCCCGCCTCCACCTACATATTCCCATCATACTACAGCAGATGCTCTGGCCAGTGCCCCCTTCCTGTTTTACCCTACTAACATTGAGCCAACCTATTGCGATGTCTATGGAGGCATGTTCCCTTGCATTCCTTTCCATGGTCACTTTGGACTCTACGACTGTCCCTTTGAACCTGCCTTCATTCAGAAAAGGAACGAGAGAGAAAGGCAAAGGGTGAAATGTGTGAATGAGGGCTATGCCAGGCTCCGGGGACACCTTCCAGGTGCCATGACAGAGAAGCGTCTCAGCAAAGTGGAAACTCTTCGAGCTGCTATTAAGTATATCAAATACTTACAGGATTTGCTGAGCCGATCCCCTGAGGTGGTGGCAGTGCAGTCTTCAGGCAGCAATGTGAAAGGAAATGTGGCTCCAAAAATTTCTTCTGGGGTGAAACTGGACTATAGCGGTACTGGGGAATCTAAGGTGTCAGAAGCATCGTCATTGGAAGCATCTTTCTCCTCTTCACCTGGCTGTGAATCTGAAGACTGCAACCAATGAGCATTATGACAAGTCCCATTGGTCTGGTTGGGTTTCCACTTCCCTCGCTGTGTTCATTTGAAAGAATCTAACCCTATAGGAGGAGAATTGACCTGTTCAAGTTATGATTATTAGGCTAAGCAGTATTGTGTAAAGAGGCTGTGATGGTAATGCAGGCAGCTCCGGGTCCCTCCTCTGCTTGCATAGTTCCATCATCCTATGTAGTAATGCAGCACTTCCCCAATTTCCATCCCATCTCACTTCATTTAAATGTTTGAAAATGTACACATGTCCCAAATGATAAGCAAAACAAATGAACAATCAGGCAACAGTATGTTTCTTAGATAAGAAGTTTCCATATTTATATTATCCGGTGCTCTTCTTCCATCCCCAAACCTCCACCTGATCTTCTCTCTCAGATCTTCCCATCTGATACTTCTTTGAAACCAGTCCTCTCCTGACCCTTCCTAGCGTAGTCTGATATCTTCTTGTCTGGCTACAAATAGTGGAAGATGGGATGACAAGTCACTCAGTGTACTGAGATCTAACCTAAAAAACAAAAAAAAAGTACAGTAAACAAAACATAAATAAAAGCAAGACTGGAGGTTTGGGGTTGATTGGGTGTGTGGTTTAAAAACAGGGTGGAATTTCAAGCACTGTTTTCTGGACAATTGTGAATATTGCTGTTTCAGAAAAATTTAAGTTAAAAAAAAAAGACTGGCCAAAAGGCATCCTCTTGGAGCTGGATCTCATGACATCCCTGGCTGTAGACCTTTTAACTCCTGTCCTAATACATGCAATACTGTGGACTTTATTCTTTTTTGATCGAGTGGTTGATACAATAAGGACACACAAGCACCTGAAACTGAAACTGAAACTGAACATGGCCAAGACTGAACTTCTTGTCTTCCCACCAAAACCCACTTCTCCTCTCCCTCCACTCTCTATTTCAGTTGATAACACCCTCATCGTCCCCGTCTCATCTGCCCGCAACCTCGGTGTCATCTTCGACTCCTCCCTCTCCTTCTCTGCACATATCCAGCAGATAGTCAAGACCTGTCGCCTCTTCCTCTATAACGTTAGCAAAATTCGCCCTTTCCTCTCTGAGCACACCACCCGAACTCTCATCCACTCTCTCATTACCTCTCGCCTTAACTACTGCAACCTACTCCTCACTGGCCTCCCACTTAGCCATCTATCCCCCCTTCAATCCATTCAGAACTCGGCTGCACGTCTTATCTTCCGCCTGGACCGATATACTCATATCACCCCTCTCCTCGTCACTTCACTGGCTTCCGATCAGGTACCGCATACAGTTCAAGCTTCTCCTACTAACCTACAAATGCACTCGATCTGCAGCCCCTCCTTACCTCTCTACCCTCATCTCCCCTTATGTTCCTACCCGTAACCTCTGCTCTCAAGACAAATCCCTCCTTTCAGTATCCTTCTCCACCACCGCCAACTCCAGGCTCCGCCCTTTCTGCCTCGCCTCACCTCATGCGTGGAACAAACTCCCTGAGCCCATACGCCAAGCCCCCTCCCTGCCCATCTTCAAATCACTGCTCAAAGCCCACCTCTTCAATGTCGCCTTTGGCACCTAACCACCACACCTATACTCAGAAATCCAGACTACACCAACTTGACATTTTGTCCTTTAGATTGTAAGCTCATCTGAGCAGGGACCGTCCTTCTTTGTTAAATTGTACAGCGCTGCGTAACCCTAGTAGCGCTCTAGAAACGTTAAGTAGTAGTAGTAGTAGTAGCAGGATTGGCTGTGTATGTTACAATATGTTTTTAATTGACTTTAAGGGTGCATGAATTGACCAGGCTCTGCCCTTTCTGCCTCGCCTCACCCCATGCTTTGGAACAAACTCCCTGAGCCCATACGCCAGGCCCCCTCCCTGCCCATCTTCAAATCATTGCTCAAAGCCCACCTCTTCAATGTGGCCTTCGGCACCTAACCACTACACCTCTACTCAGGAAATCTAGACTACCCCAACTTGACATTTCGTCTTTTAGATTGTAAGCTCCTTTGAGCAGGGACCGTCCTTCTTTCTTAAATTGTACAGCGCTACGTTACCCTAGTAGCGCTCTAGAAATGTTAAGTAGTAGTAGTAAGTAGTTGGTAACAAGTGCTGTGCATTCTCATGGATAGGATGTGGATTCAATTCCTGGCCTTGGCCCTGGCCTGTGCCCCCAAGTCCAGCCCAAGGTGGGAGTCTCAGCAGTTGCTCAGCAGCAACACCTAGTGGCTTCTGAAGGAAACTGAGGTTTGGGCACCCAGACTGAGGAATTCCTTGGCAATGGCTGAATTAGGGAGGGGGAGTGGATGTGAAGGGGTTATCCTTGGCAAATAGAGAGAGACTCATGGATCTAGATGCCAAGGCTGGTTCTAACGGAAGCTCAGGACAAAAGTGATGGGTTAAAAAAATTTGGAGGGAAAGAAGTTCTCGTTTAGCCCAACCCAAGAGACAAAGAGAGATTCCTTCAACTTGTTTACAGTGTTTACACAGACGGCTGCAGCCCTGATTCAGGATGTGACATATTATGAATTTGTTATGGCGATTAAAAGAAAGCAGTTCCGACATCCGGGAGCTGTAAAGCAAAGACTACCTGACAGTGCCTGACACTTGCCTAGACTTGTCGCCAGCAGCCCTTGGACACATTGAAGGGACTGAAACCCTCTCCTTCCTGTCTGCACATCTTTAATTCCCTTTGATATGCACTGGAAAGGGATTTATATTTATGCTCTGTAACGTTTAATTTCCTTCTTTAAAGCCGGCTGGCCCTGGCAAATGGCAGCATCCCTTCACCATAAAGTACCCCTGACTGTGAAACTGTTATGACTGTGGATCCCAGAGACAGTTCAAAAGACAGCACAGTTCCACAGGCTACAGGAAACACTTTTATTTTCCTTGAAAAACTATGTTCTTCCTCTGGATGGGTAACCCAGCCAGTTCATGTCCTGGTCTCCTTTCTCCTGCAAAACAAGGGATAAGTAGTATGGCTGCTATGTTAGTCTACTTTGCAAATATAAAAATAAAAGGTTAATTTAAAAAAAAAAAATGAACAAGAGGTGATAATTTTTTTAATGAGGTTTCAGGATCTAAAATTCCAGAGCAGGTACAAGGGTATTAGGTATCCTAAGCAAACCTTTAATCTTTTACCCCCCCCCCCCCCTTTTCAGGTGCCAGGCCCCACCCCCTGCGGTCTCCCTACCTACTGACTCAGCACTGGCTCCCCTACTTCAGCTTGGCCCCTGTCCCCAGCAGGAGGCATGGGCGTAGCCAGACAGCCAGTTTTGGGTGGGCCTGAGCCCAAAATGGATGGGCATGGAATTGAGCCCCTCCTGGCCCCCCTATGCTCTGCGTTCTGCCTCTCTCCCTACCCTCAAACACAAAATATTAAATACCTGAGCTGGTAGAGATTCACAAACTGCACCAGCTGAAGATTTCCTCCTCCTGACGCTGCTGCCAGTAGTCCGTACATGCTCAGTGCTTCCGCATGGGTGACAACTGGGCAAGTGCAGAGGGGCCGGTGTGTGGTGCCAGATGCCATTTGGAAGAGAATTGGCTGCCTGAGGAGAAGGATTCCCACCAGCCACAGCAAGAGTGCCACAATTTTGGGTGGGCCTGAGTTCAAATTGGGTGGGCCGTAGCCCACCCAGGCCCACCTGTAGCTACCCCACTGGCAGGAGGAAGGGAACTTTAATAGCATGCCAACCCTCTCCTACCATGAGACTGACCCTGTGCAGAAGAGACAATTTCATTAGAAAGTACCCACCTTCCTGCCAGCCATGGGGGGAGCAGGCGCTGGACTAAGGTCTCTGGGATGGTGGAAGCTGGGAGGGAGAGAATTTAGAATACCTGCCTGTTACCTTTTGTCATCCCTGAAAACCCCTTCCTCAGATCAGAGCAAAAGAAGGGATGGAACTTTACAAATAACACCTGCTCGTTTCTTTATCTCCTGTAATGCTAATATTTTGGACACATTAGTTTGCTTCATTGTAAATTGTTTGCATTTTAAAACATGAGGGACCCTTTTACTAAAGGGTTGGCACGTGGCAACAGGATTGCTGCGTGCCAATCCGGAATTAACGCCGGGCTACCGCAGGATCCCAGCAGTAGTTCCGAACCCCCAGCCTGTGCCATTTCTGGCGCTTCAAAAATAGTTTTCTATTTTTGTAGCGCCGGTGCTTACCTGGCGGTAATCGGGCAGCGGGTTAGCGTGGGAGCGCTTACCGCCACCCTCCCCTGAAATGGCCACACGGCAAGTGGTTCACTTACCGCACGGCCATTTCTTTTCCAGAAAAAAAGGCAGCCTTTTTCCCGCTGCGCACATCAAAAACACGCGCCAACGCTAGCGCAGGCCCCCTTTTACCGCATCTTAGTAATAGGACCCCTGAATTTCTTTGTGCTCAGAGGCAGGCAATCCAAAACACCTAAATGTCACAGGCATTCAAATATTTGAAAGATATAAATCTACAAACAAACCTGTTCCGGAGACGGGATGTTGGTAGAACTGGAGGACACGAATTGAGGTTGCAGAAGGGCTGACTCAGGAATAATGTCAGGAAGTACTTTTCACGGAGAGGGTGGTAGATCATGGGCATAGCCAGACAGCAGATTTTGAGTGGGCCTAGTCAAGAAGTGGGTGGGCACCAAGTGTTCTTCCCCCCCCCCCCCCCAAAGCAATGAGGCCAGTATCAGTAGCTTAGGAAGCTTAGACTACTGAAGTGGAAAGCAGTGTTTTCAGCACCATCAGGGGGAGGTCTTCAGCTGGCGAAGCTTGGAATCCCCACTAGCTAGCACTAAATATGTGCTGCTGTTGGGTGGGCCTGAGCCCTAAGTAGATGGGCCCCGGCCCACCCAGACCCACCTGTGGCTACGCCACTGTGGTAGATACCCGGAATGCCCTCCTGCGGGAGGCAGTTGAAATGAAAACGGTAACAGAATTCAAAAATACGTAGGATAAATACAAAGGAATCTTGTCAGTGGCGTACCAAGGGGGGGGGGGGCGGTGAGCAGTGGCGTACCAAGGGGGGTGGTGGGGGCGGTCCGCCCCGGGTGCATGCCGCTGGGGGGTGCTGCGGCGCGTGCCTGCTGTGAGAGTTCGCTAACTTCTCTCGTTCGCTGCAGCTCCCTCTGCCCCGGAACAGGTTACTTCCTGTTCTGGGGCAGACGGAGCTGCAGCGAACGAGCAAAATTAGTAAATTCGCAGCAGGCGCGCGCTGCGGCACCCCCCCCAGCGGCATGCACCCGGGGGGGCTCTTTCGCTGGGGGGGTCCGCGCTGCCTCGGGGGGCGGGGCGCTGCACCCGGGGGCGGGGCGCCGCCCCGGGTGTCCGCCCCCCTAGGAACGCCACTGGCGGTGGGGGTGGTCCTCCCTGGGTGCACGCCGCTGGGGGAGGGTGCCGTGCGCTTGTCTGCTCCGCTTGTTCCGTGCTCCCTCTGCCACGGAACAGGTTACTTCCTGTTCCGGGGCAGAGGGAGCATGGAACGAGCGAAGCAGACAGGCGCACAGCACCCCCCCAGCAGGTAAAAATGCACCGGGGTGGGGGTTCTTTCGCCGGGGAGGGAAGGTGTGTCCTTTCGCCAGGGATGGGGGGGCGCATCGGCGATCCGCCCCGGGTGTCAGCCACCCTAGGAACGCCACTGAATCTTGTATAGAAGGCGTGGAATCAAACAAGCTCAGCAGTGATTAGATGGCAAAAACCAGTAATTGGGAAAGAAAGCCAGCGCTGAGCAGACTCTATGGTCTATGCCTTGAAAATGTCAAGGACAAATCATGATCAAGTATATGTATGTAGTATCACATTATACTTTATGCTTTGAGTTTATTTTGTTGGGCAGACTGGATGGGCCATACAGGTCTTTATCTGCTGTTATCTACTATGTTACTTTCGGGCCTATTTTCGAAATAGAAGGACGCCCATCTTTCGACACAAATCGGAAGATGGACGTCCTTCTCACAGGGTCATCCAAATCAGTATAATCGAAAGTCGATTTTGGACGGCCCCAACTGCTTTTCGTCGCAAGGATGGCCAAAGTTCAAGGGGGAGTGTCGGAGGTGTAGCGAAGGAGGGACTTGGGCGTGCCTAACACTAGGACGTCCTCGACCCATAATCGAAAGAAACAAGGACGTCCCCGATGAATACTTGGATGACTTTACCTGGTTGTGTTTTTTTTACAACCAAGGCACACAAAGGTGCTCAAACTGACCAGATGACCACTGGTCACTAACTCCTCTCCCACCCTCAAAAAAATCTTTAAAAATATTGATTGCCAGCCTCTATGCCAGCCCCAGATGTCATACTCAGGTCCATCACAGCAGTATGCAGGTCCCTGGAGCAGTTTTAGTGGGTGCAGTGCACTTCAGACAGGCAGACCCAGCCCCACCCCCCTACCTGTTATGTTTGTGGAGGAAACAGCAAGTCCTCTAAAACCCACCACAAACCCACTGTACCCACATCTAGGTGCCCACCTTCACCCGTAAGGGCTATGGTAGTGGTGTACAGTTGTGGGTAGAGGGGTTTGGGGGGCTCAGCACACAAGGTAAGGGAGCTCTGTTCCTGGGAGCATTTTATGAAGTCCACTGCAGTGCCCCCTAGGGTGCCCGGTTGTTGTCCTGGCATGTCAGGGGGACCAGTGCACTAGAAATGCTGGCTCCTCCCACGACCAAAGGGCTTGATTTTGGTCGTTTCTGAGATGGGCATCCTTGGTTTCCATTATCGCCGAAAATTAGAAACGACCAAGTCTAGGGACAACCAAATCTAGGGACGACCAAATTTAAGGATTTGGATGTCCCTGACCGTATTATCGAAACAAAAGATGGACGTCCATCTTGTCTTGAAAATATGGGTTTCCCCGCCCCTGGATCAGGACGTTCTGCAAGGACGTCCAAATTGAAACGAGGACGTCCCTTTTGATTATGCCTCTCCACGGGGCTCATTTTCAAAGCACTTATACTTACAAAGTTCCATACGTTACTCATGTAACTTTGTAAGTCTAAGTGCTTTGAAAATACTTATGGTAACCCTGTTGGATCCTCCCTGCTCTGGGGGCCCTTATTTTAATTTCTGCTATTGTTTATAAGGTTTTGTATCTTTCAAACCTATGCAGGGGCAAACAGAGCTCAGTAGAGTTATCATACATCCGGATTTCCCTGGACATGTCCTTCTTTTCAGGGGCTGTCGGGGGTCTGGGCAGTATTTTCCAGCCAGACATTTGGGGGTCCCAGAAAACAGCAAGGCAACCGATCTGCAAAATCCAACGTGGAAAACAAACAAGCAGATCAGTATAATATTCAAATAAACTTGAAAATTGAATTCAATATGTTTATCGTTTATTATAGCCCCTGACGCAGCCCTATCGTTGGGCGAAACATGGCCTGTGTCGGGCATTTGTCTTATACACGGTATCTTCAATAAAGTTTTTTTTGGATATTATACTGATCTGCTTGTTTGTTTTCCAGCCAGACATTTGTACAGGTTTCTGGGCAGGTGGGCAGGCTGGCAGGCGGGCCTCAGGGTGCCCTGCCCGAAAGCACCTTATCGCGCCCTGGTGGTCTAGTGGTGGCTTCTTCATGGCAGAAAAGAACCCCACTCTTTCCTGCCCACAACCGCTGACCTGTTCGCTGCTGCCACTTCAAAATGGCTGCCGAGACTTCAAGTGGCGGCCTCGCAAGACTTCCGCGGTTTTATTTTTTGTGTCCTCTTTTTTTGTCTCCACAAATATGGTAACCCTAGAGCTGAGGCAAGTCATTGGCCACCCAGTAGCTGTAGGATTTCTGACAACCCTATTCTGCTGCATTATGGGACCAGCAGCACTGTTTTCAGTGGGTTGAATCACGGCCTACAAATACTGCACTGCTGTGGGACATAAGGTGACAACCTCCTCAATCAGCCTAAAATATCCCTGCTGGAACTGGCTAAGTTGACAGTTATGTGAAAGGGCTTTGGTGAGAGACACAGGACAGCTGCTGGGTCTCAGCTCTTTGGCTGCTTCAGGGACTCTGGCTGGAACACAGGGGAACTTTAGTCTAATTTTAAAGTGTTGGGTCAGCCTCCTTTTTTTTTCTTTTCCCCCTGCACTCTGGGAGAGCCGCCTCCTCAGGAATAAGGAAGCCAGGGAGGGGGCATTGGTTTAGACTGGTAACTGGGGAAGGAGGTCTCTGCCCTGGGGGAAGTAAAGGTGGAGGGGGGATTTTAAAGGGGAAAGGGGGGGGAAAGACACAGCTGGAGGAAGTAAGGAAAGGGGACAAACAGCAAGATGGAATCAAATGTCCCTCCCGATGATGGTTCCCTGCAAAGGAAGAAAAAGAAACCATTGACCCCAGCATCTCCCAGGCCACCGAGGTCTCTTTTCTGCCTTACTCTTCAGAATCCCCTGCGGAAAGCATGCATCAGCATCGTGGAATTGAAGTATCCTTTCTTGGGGAGCAATTGGAGGGGGGGGGACCCATGCCACAGGTGAAATATGCCCTGGATTTCTACACTAAACATATCGGAGCCAAAAAGAAAAAGAACCCTTCCCTTACAATCCAGCAAAGGTATCAGGGAGAGAGTGAGAAAAACTTAGGAAAAATGTATGGAATAGAATGGGATTTGTCCTCAATTGTAGAAGCAAGGAGTAAGCTATGTTCTCGACAGAGCTGCTCAAGAGAAAAAGGTAAAACCTGTTTATTCTCTGTCTGTTTAAAGTCTTGTCTGTTTTATGAAGGCATAAAAGTTAAAAGCAAGCTATTTTAAAAATTAAGGAATACATAACAGGTAGTGATCATGTGTATGTCATGTCATGTTTTGTTTGTTTTATTGGTGTCTTCCACACATGTGCAGGAGGACACTACGTCCTCTCCCCTCCCCCCACCGTTCAGCTGTGCTAGGGGATTTGTCTGCATATCTTGCAAAGACATCATCCAGATACAGTAGCATCACAGCATAAGATTGCCTGCTGGCTCCAGATTCACCTAACAGGGTTTGATCCTGTCCTGGATTTACATTTACAATTGCACGCAGGAACTTGTGGTCTTTTTTTTCTCAGTTAGGGCCTCTTTTGCAAAGCGGCGGTAGTGCCTGGCCCCGCTGCATGCCATTTCTGGCACTGAAAAAATACTTGTATTTTTTTAACTCTGGGGGCTTACCCGGCGGTAATCGGACAGCCCCAGGCACTTATCGCCTTCTAAATAGGTGGGTGGCGGTAAGGGCTCTCCCGGAAAATGGTCGCATGGCAAGTGGTTCACTTACTTGCATGGCCCTTAAAAAAAAAAAAAAGAGCCTTTTACCCACTGTGGTAAAAGGAGGCCTCGGCACGCAGCAAAACCACTCGCTGGCGTTACCACAGGGCCTCTTTTACTGCAACTTTGTAAAAAAAAGGGGCACTAAATGAATGTAATTGAAAAAATCAGAACAGCAAGTCCCTGCATGAAATAGAGTAAAACCAGGATGGGAATAATCTCATCGGTTAGATCTGGAGCCAGTCCACAACCCTAATATGCAGCCCCTACTGGATCAGCTCCTGGAAACGGTCTGTGAGTCACTGGAACACTGTTCCTGATTTGGGGATGAAGGGTCAGTGGATGGCTGGACTGGAGATGGACTTGTCAGTAGAAGGGATGGGGAACAGGATGCTGTAAGCCAGCTGGAGTGTTATCTCAGCCTGTTCTTTTTGTCAGATGTTTCCACTAGTGTTCATATGCATCCTATATAATAAAACGCACCTCCAACATTCTGAAGCTGACTGCATGGCTGAGGCATTCCTGCTCTCTGTATCCATCTCCTGAACTGACATCACGTACTTCCGGGTTCGTCACAAGCAGAAGTGACCAACCACACGAGGTTTCTCGGCTTCAGAATGTTGGAGGTGCATTCTATTAAATAGGATTGGTCAGTTCCTTGAAGCACAGCCAGAGCTCAGCCTCCTGCACAGTAACGCTCAGACACCAGAGAGAGAGAGAGAGGGGGGCCTGATACCAGAGAGAGGGAGGGAGGGGGTCTTGACACCAGAGAGGGGGGAGGTATCTCTGTCACATACACACACTTTCTCACACACTCTCTCTCACACTCTCTCTCTCTCACAATGTCTTTCTCTCTCTCACTCTCACACACTGTCTCTCACACACTCTATGTCTCACACTGTATCACATTCACTCTCTATGTGTCACACAGTCACTCACACACTCTCTTGGTCTCATACACTCAGTCTCACAGAGAGTCTGTGTCTCACACACACTCTCTCTCTCGCACACACTGTATCTGTGTGAAACATACTCTCTCTCTCTCTCACACTGTGTCTCACATATGCACTTGCACACACTCTCATTCTCACACACACACTCTCTCTCTCACAGACACACTTGCACCCAGACTCACTCTCTCTCACACACTCACACATTCACTCTCTCTCTCACACACAGTCACTCTCACATACACTCTCTCAAACATACACACTCCGAGGAAAACCTTGCTAGCGCCCGTTTCATTTGTGTCAGAAACGGGCCTTTTTTACTAGTCTCTCTATAAATATACTGTATATCAATATTATATCATGTTTTTTTTTGTTCCATCATTTTTATTTACTTTAGAAAAACATAACAAAAATAACTGTGTAACAATAACAGAAGCCAAGAATGACAACACTGAGTTCAAATGAAATTATCATATCAATAGAATGATGGGAGCAGTTAGGGGGTCATTTACTGAGGTGCGCTAGCGTTTTTAGCTCACACTAAAAATCAGCTGGCACTAAATGCTGAGACACCCATAGGAATATAATGGGCGTTCTCAGCATTTAGCACCAGCTAAAAATGCTAGAGCACCTTAGTAAACTTTTGTGGAGGCTGAAAAGAATTAGACCCCCTTTTCTCAAAAGAAATATTTGGAAACTTAGGGCCCTGTTTACAAAGGCGCGCTAGCGTTCGTTAGCACGCGATAAATGTGTAGGCGCCCATAATATTCCTATGGGCGCCCACAGAACACACACTCATTATTAACGCACGCTAACGAACGCTAGCGCGCCTTTGTAAACAGGGGCCTTAGGCTAAACCCTGGCGAGATCACAATTTTGACTACTGCAATGCAGTTTACGCAGGCTGCAAATACAATTTAATAAGGAAACTTCAAACCAGGGGCGTAGCCAGACACCCAATTTTGGGTGGGCCTGGGCCCAAGATGGGTGGGCAGAAGAACTCCACCTTGTCCCACAAATGATTTGCTCTCTCCCTCTCTCGCCTGCATGCCATATGGTCTCTCAAACATCCCCCCTCCCCCGTATACCTTTTAAATAGCAGATTTTCACTTTCAGCGAGCAGCAACTAATACACACTGCTCATGTTGGCCCCACAGCCTTCTCTCCGATGCAACTTCCTGTTTCCGCATAGGCGGGAATACATCAGAGGAAAGGCTGTGGGGCCGGTGCGAGCAGGATGTGACAGTCGCTGCTCGCTGCAGGCAAAGATCTGCTATTTACAAGGTATGCAGGAGGAACAGCTGTTGGGAGTTTTCGGCTGATGGGGCTTGGGGATCTCTGCCAGCCACATCATAGGTGTGCTGCTACTGGGTGGGCCCGGGTCCACCCAGGCCCACCCTTGGCTACGCCACTGCTTCAAACTACACAAAATACTGCAGCTAGGCTTGTATGTAATGTTGCATGCGATTCCGTAAGGCTACACCGTTGCTCCACACTCAACATTGGTTGCCAATTAGAGCCAGAGTCACTTTTAAACGTTGTGTATTTCCCTTCAAAATCATTTATGGAGTGGCTCCTGATTATACGCTTCCTTTAACTGACCTCCAGGTGCATAATTTTATCCATGGGTCCAGAGACTTCCTACTTCCGCATTGCCCTAGTTGTAAAAAGGTTGTTTAAAAATCAGTCCGCTCAGCTAGTTTTTCTTATCAATGCACCAAGTGGTGGAATTCACTCTCAAAATGTATCAAATGTGTACCTGACTACATAAGCTTTCGGAAATTACTAAAAACCTCTCTTTTCAAAACGTTCTTACAACAAGGTAATGGAAGTCTAATCTAACCTGGCTGCATAACTACTACTGTTTCTACCTGCACTGGCTATAATTTGTAATGTAATTGGTACCTCATCTAATTCCTGCAAAGTTAATGATTATGCTTATGTTATGTCCTGTATAATTTACTTTAGTCATCTTATCTGTTACCTTTTTCTATCTAGTTATTATATTTTAAAAATATTCTTCAAATATTATGCTGTAAGCCACATTGAACTCGAACTTAGTTCAAGATAATGTGAGATATATATGTCAATATAAGTAAATACATAAATAAATAAAAGAGCCCCCCTTAATAAAATTATAACAAACTTTCAATAGGAAAGATAATGGATAATGTAATGAAAACTTATAGTGAAGTTATAACATTATTCTATTTGCAAATTTTATGTTGTTGGAAATCGGATTGGGCTAAAAATAATAATTCTATTGGTCTCCAGCTCTCTTTGATTTTATTATATTTATTTGATTTCTCAGCCGATTTGAGATGATTTGACAGATCAATTCCACATTCTGGTGGCAGGTTTAAGGCAGATTTCCAATTTCCCAGGATCAATTGAATTAGTAAGTGCAATTAGTACATCAAGTAGGATTTGATTGGAAGAGGACAGACCTACATTTGAAAAAGGTTATCTAAAAAAATATCGTGGGGAATAGGTTTAATTTTAAAATTAAGAATTTTTTGAACGATTTGCTATATTTCTTCCCAGAGTTTAAGTATTATAATATATTTGTATATATTATTTTGAGTTTAAACTTTTTTTTAATTAACTTTTAGAGCATAAAACAAAACAGAATTAACAATACAACAAGGACAGATGCCACAGAGCAAAGGTAGATTAATAATGGCACCAAATCTCTCCAAATAGCAGTGGCGTAGCCACAGGTGGGCCTGGGTGGGCCAGGGCCCACCCACTTAGGGCTCAGGCCCATCCAACAGTAGCACATGGTAATGAAAATGCTGCTCTCCACAATACTGGCACCTTCACATGCTCAGTTTTCAGCGCATGCCTGCTGCAGACTACCAAGGTGGAGACTGGAGAGAAGCTTTTTCCCACCAGCTGAGATATTTTTTTGATGTGGTTGTGGGGAAGAGAACATTTGGTGCCCACTTCTTGCCTAGGCCCACCCAAAATCTGTCTGGCTACGCCCCTGCCAAATAGTGAATCTATCCAGAATACCTGTACCAATATCACATTCACTAGTACAAAATATACTCCCCTGGTAATGTTAATGTCATCTGTTGCTTATTCTCTCCTGACATGAAAAAAGTATACTTATCAAATCACATGCATTAGGGTGTGACACACACGTTTGGTCAGCATCACACATTCACACACCAAAGTCCCCTTATCTCACACATTTCAGAGGCAGTAGTGCAGGGCCGCAGAGAGAAACAACAGAACAGGGTCAGTCTCTTTCAGCTAAGCTCACCGTTTTCTAGCAAGGTTTGGGGCTTGCCCCTCCCCACTAGGCTCATTGGTGGCTCTTATTGCAAGGCTTACTCCACCCTACTGGGTTGGCCACGATATTGGGTGAGACAGAGGGAGTTCTTGGGCCCAGGCTGCAATTAAAAGCAATGTCTTGGGTCACCTAAACCATGTCGCACTGTGCAGAAGCAGCTCATGGATTCATTGGCCTCCATGGGGCAGCCTGATTGCGCTGAGTGGGTGAGCTCTCCAAGTATATTTATTTACATATAGGGGTAAATTTAGTGCAGGTCATCTAAAGTTAAGTGCTAGAATGCTGTGTGATAAGCAAGGGCAGATTGACCATTCAGGCAACCAGGCAGTGTCCGAGGGCCCAGAGGCTCTAGGGTGCTCAGAGGCTCTGCCCAGATGCCCGCTGCACAATACAGCCCTCCTAAAGGTGCTCCACCGGTGATCTAGTGGTCTCTGCGGAGGGGGGGGGGGACATGTTCTTTCCTGCTCGTTGTGCTGCCGCTATTCCCCCTGCCTGGCACCGTCGTATTTCAAAAATGACAGCTGAGACTCCCTATGGATGTCTTGCCAGACTGTCGAGACTTGCAAGACTACCGCGGGAAGTCTTGGCCGCCATTTCAAAAACATGCTTTCTCCCCCTTGCAGAGCCACTAGACCACCAGGGCCCTTCAGGTAGGACCAGGGCACCGGGGGCAGCAGCTGCGGTGGGAGGGGGCAGCAGTGCAGCAGTAGGGGGGGGGGGTGTCCGGGCAGTGGGCCCAGACCACTCTCAGTCTGCCCCTGGTGATAAGCACAAATACTATATCAGCACTTAGGGGTGTAACCGCTATTAGAATGCTAGTGCAAGTTGGCGTCTATGCACCAACATGTAGTTGTGGCTACTTATGCCATGCCATAAGTACATAAGTATTGCCATAAAGGTCCATCAATCTCAGATGTTGCAGTGTAATATTCTACACCGATGAAAGTATGTTGTTAAATCAAAGACTTCTTTGGTCTCCACTCTTATAGAATTATCCGTTGTCAGTTTTGTAACTGACAACGGATCAAGACCCCTGAGGCAGGTCTTAGGGCTGAAACACGGCCGTGTCGGGTCATTTTTTAATTACCCAATAAAGGTTTTTTTTGGTATCCTCCTTAGTTCTCCTCACTTTTTTGTTTCACTTATTACATTTAGGTGCAGCCATTTATGTAACTGAAAACCTGGTGAAAATACCCATCCATAAATGTATTTATTTATTTCCAGATACTTGATATACCGCAAATTGAGCTTATACAGGTGACTAAGCAACTACAAGAATAAAAATTAATTATTTCTGAGATTGGAGTGTGTGGGGGGGAGGGGGAGGAGGAAGAAAGTTAATTAAGCAGAGGAAAAGGCAGCAGAGAAAAGGAAAGTTTTCAAAAGTGATTTGAACAATTGAAGAGGTATACCAGCTCTCAGGGATGGCGGAAGGTTGTTCCAAGACCTGGGACCTAAATGAAAGAGGTATCAGAGGAAGGAGAAGAGCCGTCGGCCATGGAACACAGAGCAAATTTCCTGAAGAGGATCAAAGGGCGCGTGATGACTGTAAGGAATTAGAAGTTTATGCAAATAAGCAGGAGCAGAGGGATAATGGGATTTAAAAGTAAGCATGAGAAGCTTATATCTAATACAGACTGGGAGCCAGTGTCCGAGATGGAGGAGAGGAGTAACACGGTCAAAACAGTGCGAGTGGTATATGAGTTTAACAGAAGTTGATTAAATTAATTGACGTTGTTTTAGAGAGCGGAATGGGAGGCCAGCATACAGAGAATTACAGTAATCCAGCCTAGCAATTACCAATGTCAAGATACGAGAACGTATGGATTTTGGTGATAAGAAAGGCTAAACTGAACATATACGCAAGAGTGCAAAAAAGGATGATTTGGTTATGTTATCAATCTGATCTTTCAAATTCAATGACACTTAAAATTCTAACAGATTCACTGTAGACAAGTGATGTACCGTCAAGGATCGGGATGGGGGAAGGGGCTGGTGAATTTGGATTAGAGAATACTATGGCTTCATATTTAGTTTTATTCAAGACAAGGCCGTTATCCTTCAGACCAGTTGACACAGCAGTACGGCAAGTGTTCAAGGCATCTGGTATGGAAGAGGAACCTGTAGTGTGGAAAAGAATTTGTATGTCATCTGCATAACAATATGGTTGACAACCTTGTTCCTGGATAAGAGTCAGAAGAGGGGATAGAAAGATATTGAATAGAGTGGGGGGAAGAATGGAACCCTGAGATACCCCAGAAAGAACTGAGGGCGTCTCTTACTAAGGCGCACTCAAGTTTTTAGCGTGTGCTAAAATGGTGGGCATGCTAAATGTTTAGCACACTAAAAACGTGAGCACGCCTTAGTAAAAGACGACCTGAATAAGTACAGGAAAATGATCCCAAGTGAAAGTGCGATTAGAAAGATAACTACAGAACCATGAATGAACAGTGCCCAAGATCCCAACAGAGGTAAGATGGTTCAAAAGAAGATGTAAGTGAGTTCCCCTGAATTCTATAACAATACACGTAAATTTGAGTAACACCTCTGACACACCCACATTCCTCCCATGGCCATGCCCCCTTTTCAGCTACACATGTTAGAATTCACACACGCCTCTTTTTAGAATCACACTAACTGCGTGGTTTTTCAGCACCAATTTTTAAGGCACCATATATAGAATTCCCCTCATTCTCTACAGTTTGTATACCAATTGACTAGTTTCTTTTTTTGTTTTTTGTATCCATTTGTTCATATGGGATTGAAAAATTACAAGTTAAATAAAACTAAAGAAAGATAAATATTTATTTATGCATTCTTGTATCCCACTGCTATCCAAAAACAAGTTTCAGTTCAAAGTGGCTTACAATTTACATTTTGGTAGATTACAATAGTTTTTTACAATTTTGTCGTGGAGAGGGTTTCGATTGATTCTGTAGTTGTCTATAGAATTTAGAAGATGTAGGTTTGAAGAGGTAGGACGATAGTTCGTTTAGTTATTTTGGGAATTTTGAAGAAGTCGATTTGAAAGGTGGGACGACCATAGTTTATGTAGTTAGTTGTTGGGTTTTTGAAGAGATGGTTCATGAAGGTAGGACAACAACAGTTTATGTTGTTACGTTAGGTATAGAATTTTTTGAAGAGGTAGGTTTTCATTTCTTTCCTGAATTGAAGGTAGTTGGTGATGCTTCTTGTGGCTTTTGGTGTACTGTACTGGGATGTTCGTGAGCCCTTGTGCCCAGTCGGAGCACGGCCCAAGAGTCTGTGTCCCACTGGGCGGCTGAGCAACCCTGAATCTTCGCCTGGGAAGGCTGCCGTTCCCCGGGGATTGAGCCCCCAGGTGCGGGCAGCCTACAGGGCTTCGGAAACCTACAGGGATTGCGGGGCCAGAAGCTGAGAGTGGCAGGACTCCAGCAACAGTAGGGCTGGCGACAGACCAGAGAAATCAGGATCCAGCAGAGGTCAGGTCTGGCAGCAAACAAAGAGTAGTCAAGTTCCAGCAGAGATCAGGGCAGGCAGCGAGCAGTCCAGAAAGACGTTGTCAGGAGAGTCACCACAGAATCCACCAAGGTAGAAGCCAAAGCAACTACTGAGGGGAAAACAGCCTTAAATAGTCCTCCCATCAGAGAAACCTAGGCACAGGTGAACGGCGAGGAACCTCAATGGCTGTTCTCCAAGAACTAGCAAGAAAAAGACTATCAAGATGGCCGCCCTCAATGCACCATCCAAGATGGCTGCCGTCATGAGCCATCTAAGATGGCCGCTGCTCAGGCCCTGCTCCGACTGAGCCTCCCAAGATGGCTGCCGCCATGAGCCATCCAAGATGGCTGCTGCTCAGACACTGCTCCGACTGAGCATCCCAAGATGGCCGCTGCCAAGCATAGAGGAAGGAGTGTGATACCACTCTGGTTGACACTCATCCACCCCTACGAGGAACTGGGGAGCGGACTATCCGGAAGGAGCGCCAAACAGGTGAGGGACGCGACATTTGGTATTGAGTTCCACCATTTCGAGCCCAGGTAGCTAAAACCTGCTGTGTAGATGGTTTTATAGTTTATGTTTCTGCAGTTGGGTAGATGAAGGAGCAGGTAGTTTCTTTTGGGCTTGCATTTCTTGGGGATAGTTTCAATCATGTACTCAAGTGCCGTTCTAAATAGTATCTTGAAAATGAGGGTGCTCACTTTGAAGAGTAGTCTTGCCTTGATTGGCAGCCAGTGTAGTGTTTTGAGCAGTGGAGTTGCTGTTTCATATTTTGAATTTTATATATCAGTCTTGCTGCTGTGTTTTTGATGGTTTGCAATAATTTTAGTGTGCTTTCCTTGCATCCTACATATGCTGCATTACAGTAGTCTAGTTGTGATAGTATTGTTGATTGCGCCAGTAGTTGGAATGATTGTCTAGGGAAATATTTCTTATCCTTCTCAGTTTCTTCACTGTCAAGTGTAATGAACACATATAAAATGTCCTGCAATTGAATATAAAGAAGATCAACTTGATTTGAAAAAACAGTTGGATCAGAGATGCCAAAACATGGAATGCTGACTTGATGTCAGTCCGACAGTCTCTTATCTCTGAAAGTGCTGAAAAAAAGAGCCCAGAGTCACAAGGAGCTGCAGTGGGAATTGAACTCAGTTCCCCAGGATCAAAGTCCACTGCACTAACCACTAGGTTACTCCTCAACTCATTCCACCAATTAAGAGCCAACCTCATCAGTGATGTCACAATGGCTTGATTGCCCGATACTTGGCTCACTTCTGATATTGTGATGTCATAAGGGAAAGGGGGAAAGGGAAATGGGACTTGATATACCACCTTTCTGAGGTTTTTGCAACTACATTCAAAGCGGTTTATATATATTCAGGTACTTATTTTGTACCTGGGGCAATGGAGGGTTAAGTGACTTGCCCAGAGTCGCAAGGAGCTGCAGTGGGAATCGAACCCAGTTCCCCAGAATCAGAGTCTGCTGCACTAACCACTAGGCTACTCCTCCACTAGCAACATTCCATGTAGAAGCCTGTCCTTGCAGATCAGCAATGCGGCTGTGCAGGCTTCTGTTTCTGTGAGTCTGACGTCCACAGGACGTCAGACTCACAGAAACAGAAGCCTGCGTGGCCGCGTTGCTGATCTGCAAGGGCAGGCTTCTATATGGAATGTTGCTAGTGGAATAGCAACATTCCATGTAGAATCTCAAATAGTAGCAACAGAATCTCAATAGTAGCAACATTCCATCTAGAATCTCCAATAGTAGCAATGTTCCATGTAGAATCTTCAAATAGTAGCAACATACCAGAATCTCAAATAGTAGCAACAGCAACATTCCATGTAGAATCTCAAATAGGGAAAGGGAAATGGGACTTGATATACCGCCTTTCTGTGCTTTTTGCAACTACCTTCAAAGCAGTTTACATATATTCAGGTACTTATTTGTACCAGGGGCAATGGAGTCACAAGGAGCTGCAGTGGGAATCGAACCCAGCTCTCTAGGCTCAAGGCTGCTACACTAACCACTAGGATACTCCTCTCTTATGGGAGTGAAATTACTCCACAGAAAGCGGGTATCTGGGTGTAAGACAACATGACTCGAAGCAAACTGTAGCAGAGGGGCCTTGAGGACGATGCAGCCGGAGAACTTAACAGGAACACGCAAGACGCTGGGTTTTGGAATGGCTGTGTTTGCCCACTGGATATATCGGGTGCTCACAGCTGTTGGCTTATGTCATGTTTTAAATCTCTCTGCATGCTCTTATGATGTCTAGCAGGCAGAAGGGGAACAGGACACCTAGTTGTCATGAATGCAGCACTGCCAAGTTCCCTAGTTATTAGAAGGAGCTTATAGACCAGTCCTGGATTTCAGACACCCTTACTCTGCAGCTTTATGGGACCTGCAGCACTGATTTCAGTAGATAGAATCAGGGACTACAAATAACACACTGCTTATATTTTATTTATTTAGATTTTTGCTCACACCTTTTTCAGTAGTGGCTCAAGGTGAGTTACATTCAGGTACTGTGGATATTTCTCTGTCCCAGGAGGGCTCGCAATCTAAGTTTGTACCTGAGGCAATAGAGGGTTAAGTGACTTGCCCAAGATCACAAGGAGCAGCGGTGGGATTTGAACCGCCCACCTCTGGATTGCAAGACTGGTGCTCTAACCACTAGGCCATTCCTCCAAGTTCAAAACCAAGACTGGCCAGATTCCTTCCTGAACTGAGTAGCTTGGCAGCTCTATGGGTGTTGACAGGCAAATGTGTCCATAGTGCGGTGCTGCAGGTGTTCCATACATATGCATTTAGTTTCAGTCCAGTCAGTGATGCATGTGAGGAAAGGCAGTCCTCACACACCACAGCGAGCACGCCCCCGTGCAGGCCTTTAAAAGAGTGCCTGATCCCGCTTCACTTGCTCTCCTACTGGTCCAATAGAAGGGCGAGCAGACAGAGTGCAGGAAAACCGCTCAACCCGCTACTGTGGCGGTGAAAAAATGACCCATAATCCGTAACCTATGACTTTCCAAAAAATTCCACTTTGGGGGGGGGGGGGGGGGGGATCTCCATGGGAGTACCATGGACCTGGCAACTTTGGGCAGTAGTAGTACAGACTGTGTAGTTTTGTTGCTTGCATTACTCCGCTCTCAGGGTTCCGCACAGCAGAAGATTTCCTTGGAGCAAAACCAGTGAAATGTCTTGTGAGCCTCAAGAAAACATTTATTTATTTATTACATTTGTATCCCACATTTTCCCACATATTTGTAGGCTCAATGTAGCTTACATAGTACTGGAGGGCCTTTGCAGGCTCCGGTGTGAACAAAATACAAGGTGTTGTCGTGGTAAGATAAAGTTCATGTGGTATAGCTACATTAGGGAATCGTAGAACAGAACAGTTGTGTTATGTCTAGGGCTTTTTTTGAGGGGGTACTTGGGGGTACTGAGTACCGGCACCTTTTCCATTGTCTGCTAAAATTGACCCATGGACCCCAAGTTTTAATGAAAGAGCTCAGGCTCTACACACCAATTCTGCCTTGTCATAGATTCTGTGATTGGTGCAGGAGGCCTGGCTATTGTAGGGTGGGGTCCCTCGGTGATCACCCCACCTCTGAAGGGTGGCTTAGCATTTGAGTACCAGCATCTTTTTTGTTAGAAAAAATGCACTGGTTATGTCCATTGTGTGCTTTAGTTTGATTGTGTTGCTGAGATTGGGCATTTAGGTCGAGTCGGTAGGGTATGCCTTCTTAAACAGGTTAGTTTTTAGTGATTTACGGAAGTTTAGGTGGTCGTACGTCGTTTTCAAGGCTTTAGGTAATGTGTTCCACAGTTGTGTGCTTATGTAGGAAAACCTAGATGCGTAAGTTGATTTGTATTTAAGTCCTTTGCAGCTTGGGTAGTGCAGATTTAGATAAGTTTGTGTTGGTTCGGATGTATTTCTAATTGGTAAGTCGATCAAGTCTGTCATATAACTCGGGGCTTCTCCGTAGATGATTTTGTGGACCATGGTACAGATTTTGAAGGTGATGCGTTCTTTGATTGGGAGCCAATGTAGTTTTTCAAGGAGGGGTTTTGCACTTTCAAATCGCGTTCTGCCAAATATAAGCCTAGCTGCCGTGTTTTGAGCGGTCTAGGGTTTGTTGTTTACATCCCGCATAAATCATCCAGGTATTTAACCTTTGACATTCTTCAGGAATTATGGGTAATTTAGACCTGTGTGACTTTGGACAAATCCCTCGACCTCCCTGCATATTGGTTCTAATCCAAGCTCTGTCACTGGCTCTCACTTTATTTCCCTGTGACTTGGCTACTCAGTTGTGATTTGCTAAAAGAGAGAGAAGCAATATTGAATATCATCTTATCAATAACACTACTTCTTTGTCCTTTTTCTACTTGAAATCATAACAGAGTGTCAGTGAGAGAGTGGGGTTTGAGGGGGATTTGAGCTCAAATCCAAGGAATTCTTCCAGCTCTCTGTTGAAACCATTATGGCACTTTCTGCCATAATGCATTTAGATATAATTATATTCATGAATTCATTTTAGCAGCTTAGCATGGAGATATGGCCTGCAGTGAGACAGAAATTATTTTTGTCCTAGGTACGAGGAGAGAAGGGAATTTGTTCAACATTGAAGATAACTCATCCTTCACTTCAGTTATAACGTAGTAGGTGATGGCAGAAAAAAGATCAGTTGACCCCCTCCAGTCTGCCCAGCCATTGGGTATGACTGCTTGTCAGATATCACTGTTCAGGGTGAGTCTAAACCTCTCTCAGTCTTCCATTTTTTTTTTGAGAACAAGATACTAGACAGAATTGGTGTATGATATGAAAAAAAAAAATCATTACAGAGGAATTCATGTATATAGGCAATCAATTTATGCAGTCCTCAGTCTCAGTGGTGTGGGTAAACAACTAAATATCAAATAAAATAACAATCCTGCACTATCAATCTTAGACCAAAAATATTCATACAAACAGACCTCGGCAGTGACTTCTTTCACACAAGGCACTCACCTTGTGACTCACTAAAATCATCATTGGTCTGCCTTATCTTTATTACTTATAAACTCTTAATCCAACTTTCTGCTGAAAACTTACCTCTTCAGACAAGCTTACCCAAATAACCCAACTTAATTCTCGAACTTAACCACACTACCCATACTCCAATCCTCTCCCCCACTTCTCTCCCAATTGTACTACTCCTTACAACTGGATCATCTCTGTTACACTTCGTACCATACTCTGTGTACCTGTACCTTACTTTGAGCTACCTCTATGATACTCTGTACCATATCCTGTAAGCCGCACTGAGCCTGCTACCGAGCGGGAAAGAGCGGGGTATAAATGCCATAAATAAATAAATAATATATCATCAAAATCTCCATAAACCTTACAGTGATCCTGCAAACACAACCCTAAAATTATTCTTACTAATATTCCTCAGCGTCTCAAAATCTATTTAAACCTGTTTAGCCAAAATGGCATCCCAGCCCCACCCGCTGAATTTAAATCCACATTATCCAACCCTCTCCAAGCTTTCAAACTACTGACTACCAATCAATTTCTAAATTCAACACCCCCCCCCCCCCACCCTCCAGAGTCACTGTACCCATATGCCGTAACTCAATAGAAAACAAGCTCCCAATTCTTGAACATGTTGTCTGAAAGACAGGACAATTTTTTCTCCTCTTTTGAGTTGCTGTTGTTACATGTAAATAAATCCACACTTTCTGACCCTGAAATAAGTCATTCAACCTTCTAAAATATAACTTCATCGTGGCATTTAAATCTTGTTCGAATATAAACGTAACCAACAAAGTTGCTCTTCCAAAACGTCCACCAATGAGGATTCTGAAAAAAGCAGACATTGTTCAAATCAAGATTATTCCTCTCTTCAGAATCCTTGACTTGTAGGCTCATTTGTCCATTTCGAACTCCCTTGTTTGCTATATTCTAACCAGGAAGTTTAGGGGAATGAGGCAAATAATACACCTTATTCACAGGTGGAGTATGTTAAGGAGAATATCTCAAAATCTCAATTAGGAACTTTTTAAAGGCATCACCTGGGGTCATACCTGCAAACTTTGGGAAGTTTAATAAATGCACATTTAAATGACAATTGTAATTTTCAAAAACTTCCAGCTTTTTAAGTATCATTAAATTGTCCTTGACCAAAGAAGCTGTTAGCTCTTGCATGGATTTCACATCCTTAGTAACCTGCTGGATTTGTGAAGAAAAATCCAATACAACAGTCTCAACATTCTTGGATAATGAATCTATCTTACTTACAAGTGTAGTCAAACCAGTAGAGGTTTTACTCAAAGAGGTTTCCATCTTCAGCAGCATCTGCCACACACCTTCCAATGTAACTTCACCAGGGGCTAAAGTTGTAAAATTGCCCCAACCATGTGGGAGCTCGGCAGAGCTGGAATCCAAAGGGCAGGCCTCCTCTAATGGCTTCCCAGAAGCACCTTTAGCAGCCAAGTCAGCCATGACCAGACCCTTCATTTCTGCTGGACAGGGAGGTAGATTACAGACCAGAGGAGATAACAATGTACCAAGGCTCAAGTCCTCTGGTTCTCTCATGCTGGAGGAAACAGCAGGCACTCCAACTCCGGAACTTGCAAGGGATCTGATGGCATATCTAGTGATGGACTGCTGCACCGGGGTTGATGTTCGGCCTGCAGAAGCAATGGGCTTGATCACTCCCTTGTGCTTCGTATGGGGCATACTGCAAGGAATAATTGCAAGAAGAAAATTGGAGCTTCAGACACCACATAGAACACCTCCACTGGTCATGCCGCCATCTTAGCTCCAAGAAGTAGTGGAGGATGACGTAAATGGCAACCGACCATGGAGGTTAATTTCAGAGTTCTTTGAAATTCGTCTCCCCCCTGGTTGGTCGTCATTTGTGTCATTCTCTTCTAATTCTTGATTCCTGCTGGATTTATGTAGAGTCTTCTTCCTGTTTGTGTGTTTTGGCATCTTGGCATCATGAGATCATTTTGTTTTTGTTTATGAAGTTCTTTTTCTTTTTATAATAACAATTACAGTTTTTAATTTTTAACGGTTTTTATTGATGATATATCATGTCAAACAAAACCAATAAAATCAAACACTGTGTAAATATTCAGTCATATCAAAATTGTACATGTGCATCAAGTCTAACATTATCATCATTATTTTACATTTCCCCCCTCCCCCATTCTCTCCCCCCACCCTCCCCCTTATTTTGCTCTTATACCTTTGTCTACTTATTTAACAATTACAGTTTTAATCCAAGCAATAAAGTTGTACAGAAAAGTGAAAAGCAAAGGAAGCAATAATAACAATAGCAAACGTATGCTTTCATAATAAAGGAAATCCTCACTCAAGTCCTCAATTGTGGGATCCAAGAATACATTAAAGGGGCTATAAGAATAAGTAGAAAGGAAATATATACCGGTACTGGCTAAAGGGTTCAGAATTACATATTAGAAGATCTTTCACATAGGGGGGTCATGCTGGTCCCCCCAGAACACGCCTAGTTGCCAGGAAAGCTGATAGATGTAAAGGCTCAAAAACGACATATTTAACGGAAAGGTATCGAACAGTACACGTACACGGATATCTAAGGAAAAAGTACTCCTGGTTTCATTAATAAAAACTGTCTACGTCTCTTCTGAATTTCCCGTGAGACATCGGGAATATTTGTACCTTAAACTCCAGAAAAGTCTTATCTCTGTTGTTTTTTTTTTTCAATGATTTTTTTTATTGATTTTTATAACAATTCAATTAACATACATAAGAACAGTAATAGAACAAATGCTATAAAAAGTACAACAGTTACAATGTAAATAATCAGGAATATAGTACTACTACTACTACTTAGCATTTCTATAGCGCTACTAGGGTTACGCAGCGCTGTACAAGTTTAAACATGGGGAAGGACAGTCCCTGCTCAAGAGAGCTTACAATCTAAAGGTAAAAACTATGTAGTCAGTGTAGGTATCAGGAATGGGAAGGTGGTTAGGCACCAAAAGCAAGGGAGAAGAGATGGGCCTTGAGTAAGGACTTGAAAATGGGCAGGGAGGGCGCATGGCGTATGGGCTCAGGAAGTCTGTTCCAGGCATAAGGTGATGCGAGGCAGAAGGGGTGGAGTCTGGAGTTAGCGGTGGTGGAGAAGGGTACAGAAAGGAGTGATTTGTCCTGAGAGCGGAGGTTACGGGTGGGAACATACGGGGAGAGGAGGGTAGAGAGGTAATGGGGGGCTGCAGATTGAGTGCACTTGAAGGTCAATAGGAGAAGCTTGAACTGTATACGGTAGCGGATCGGGAGCCAGTGAAGCGACTTGAGGAGAGGGGTGATATGAAAGTATCGGTTCACGCGGTAGATAAGACGTGCGGCGGAATTTTGGACAGATTGAAGGGGGGATAGGTGGCTAAGTGGGAGGCCAGCGAGGAGAAGGTTGCAATAGTCAAGACGAGAGGTAACGAGCGAGTGGACGAGGGTTCGGGTGGTCTGTTTAGAGAGGAATGGACGAATTTTGCTAATATTATAGAGGAAGAAGTGACAGGTCTTAGCTGTCTGCTGGATATGGGCAGAGAAGGAGAGGGAGGAGTCAAAAATGACTCCGAGATTGCGTGCTGAAGAGACGGGGAGGATGAGGGCGTTGTCAACAGAGACAGAAAGTGGGGGAAGAGGAGAAGAGGGTTTGGGTGGAAAGACAAGGAGCTCAGTCTTTGCCATGTTCAGTTTCTGATGCCGGTTGGACATCCAGGCAGCGATGTCTGAAAGGCAGGCCGAAACTTTGACCTGGGTTTCAACTGTGATGTCGGGAGTGGAGAGGTAAAGCTGGGTATCATCAGCATAGAGATGGTACTGGAGTATGAGGGGTTTGTGGAGAAACGGATAGTATTTAGCGGTCCTTTTACTAAGCTGCAGGAAAAAGGGCCCTGCGGTAGTGACGGGGGTCATTTTCCCGTGCGCCAGGGCCCTATTTCCCACAGTGGATAAAATGCTGCCCCCCCCCCCCCCAATGGCCATGTGGTAAGATTACCCTTACTGTGTGGCCATGCGGCGGAGAGCACTTACTGCCACCCATTGAAGTGGCGGCTAGGGCTCCTGCAGTAACCCGGCGGTAACTGGGCAATGCACGGCGATGCCCAAATTTACCGCTGGGTTAGTGCCACGCTGCAGAACAAAAACTTACAGAGCGCCAGAAATGGCGAGTGTTCCAGCCAGAACTACTACCACTGGTGGCCGTGTTGGGCAAGTGGTAGCTCCGGATTAGCAAGAAGTAAGCCTGCATTGGGCTTACTGCCGCTTTGCAAAAGACCCCCCTTAATGAAGACTCTGAAAGTTATCAAAAGGTAAACGTAATTTCTGTAAATGAGAAAAGCAACGGAATTTCCGTGCAGCTGATTCCTCATATGACCATACGGCAGAAAGATGAATCCACTCTAAACTATTGCATACGAGATACTCACTGTGTTGCTAAATGTAAAATTTAAAAGAGCTTCCGTGATGTCCGTCACGTCTCAGATAACTTTGAACTAATGACTGGACAATCTCTTCACTAACCCCCAAAAAACTTCCTTTAATTTATATTGAATAATTTTTACTATCTTTTCATTTCATGTTGTTAAGTAGTTCTACTTATCCATGTTTTTATATATCCGGTACTTATCTTGGTTTAAATGCTGCCTCGCTCTACAGTGCGACACCGTGTCACAGAGGCTTCTTCAGGAACGGTTATAGATGCAGCAACCATAGTACTCTACAAGTCAAAAAAGTCATCAAGTCATTTAGCGTGATTAGTAGAATCTGTTTTGACAGGGCTCCAGTTCTACTTCAGATGACAGTCCAGTTCTGGTTTTTCTCCCCCATTATAAGAGTCAGGAGGCTAGGACTGGATTTATTCTGGCAAATCCTGAGGGTGATCACAGGCGCTTGATTGGGAGGAACCGATTCAAAGACTTCTAGGAGCTTCCCCAATATGGAAACACTGAAAGAGAAGCATAAGCCAGGGCTGCCTCATTTGTTCCCTGTGACCTGAAATCGAGAGGTGCCCACCTATGGCCAAATCACCTGCTGTCACAACTTGTTTTGCAGCAGCGTTTACCACAAAAAAAAAAGTCTCTTTCAAGCTTGTTGAATATGTTACCACCAGTTTGGTGAAATCTGGCGTTCTGCACCCACCTCAGGTTAAAATGCCATCCTCCTGGTAGTACGAGTTCCAGTGAGCAAGCACCAGTCAGCAATGGTCAGCTGTTGTACCCTTTCCTCCATGACTGGCTAATGCAACCAGAGGTTGACCATCTCCATCAGACCTTCCCAGTTACGGCAGGCTGGCTGCTCCAGCAGCAAAATCCTAGCAAGTCTTTGCAAAATGGCGCCTGTGGAGAGAACCCAGCAGACCCAGCTCCGTGTTCCTTTCCTTAACTTCAGACACCAGGATATTTGAAGTCATCATCCTGCTGACTATTTTTGCCAACTGTGTGGCACTGGCTGTGTACCTGCCAATGCCTGAGGATGACAGCAACTCTGCCAACTCCGGCCTGGTAAGGACTTTGCCCTCTTCTTTTTTTTTTGCATGCGTTCTACTTGTAGAGAAAATGGGTGCCCTGCTTTGGCGCCAATGCTTAAAAGACCTGCCTGAGAAAAATCGAGACACTGTCAGGCAAATTTACCCAGTTAAAAATATGACCCCTCTTCCTGGCTACATTGCAAAACTCTCAAATTCAGCCAGATAAAAAGGGGTAAGTTAGGGGAAGGTTTTTGGATTTGACCAATACAGAGATAACCTGCTAAATGTATCCATGTCAACTGCAGGCTTCAATCTCAAATATAGAGCAGGTAGGTTTAGCCGAACAGCAGTGGCGTAGCCACAGGTGGGCCTGGGTGGGCCAGGGCCCACCCACTTAGGGCTCAGGCCCACCCAACAGTAGCACACATTTAGCGGTAGCTGGTGGGGATCCCAAGCTCTGCCAGCTGAAGACTTCCCCCTGATAGTAACGAAAATGCTGCTCTCCACGATACTGGCACCTGCGCATGCTCAGTTTTCAGCGCATGCCTGCTGCAGACTGCCAAGGTGGAGAGAAGCATTTTCCCAACAGCTGAGATATTTTTTGATGGTGGTGGAGGGGGGGGGGGGGGGGGAGGTGGTGCCCACCCACTTCTTGCCTAGGCCCACCCAAAATCTGCTGTCTGGCTATGCCCCTGCCGAACAGTCAGCCACACATTGAGCTGGATAATGTGGCTAAAGATATCTGTCTAAATGTATCCAATTATTTGACATGCTTTCTCTTCGAGTTTTTGGAAATGGACTCCCTTGCATGTGTAGCTAAAGCAGGTCTTTTAGCAGCCTCTGGGCTAGATTTACTAAAAGACACTACCACACACTAACATGCATTAATGTGTGAAATGCAGTGGAACCTATTTACTAATTAATGGAGCCCTTTTAATAAGCTGCATTAAATGCCAAGAGAGCCCTCTGAACATTCTGTACACATTAATGTGTGCACTAATCTGGCGCTAATTGCCTCTAACGCCTTTGTAAGGTTTTGAGCATCAACCCCCCCCCCCCCCCCCCCCCCCAGTGGTCTGTTCTCTTTAGGAAACTATCAGGCTCATTTTCAAAAGAGAAGGACGCCCATCTTTCGACACAAATCGGAAGATGGGCGTCCTTCTCACAGGGTCGCCCAAATCGGTATAATCGAAAGCCGATTTTGGACGTCCCCAACTGCTTTCGGTCGCAGGGACGGCCAAAGTTCCCGTGGGCGTGTCGGAGACATAGCGAAGGCGGGACTTGGGCGTGCCTAACACATGGATGTCCTTGACCCATAATGGGGAAAAAAAAGGGCGTCCCTGACGAGCACTTGGATGACTTTACCTGGTCCTGTTTTTCTTACGACCAAGGCACAAAAAGGTGCCAAAACTGACCAGATGACCATCAGAGAGAATCAGGGATCACCTCCCCTTACTCCCCCAGTGGTCACTAACCCCCTCCCACCCTCAAAAGTTTTTAAAATATTTTTTGCCAGCCTCTATGCCAGCCTCAAATGTCATACTCAGGTCCATCACAGCAGTATGCAGGTCTGGAGCAGTTTTAGTGGGTGCAGTGCACTTCAGGCAGGCGGACCCAGGCCCCCCCCACCTGTTACACTTGTGGTGGTAAATGTGAGCCCTCCAAAACCCACCCGAAACCCACTGTACCCACATGTAGGTGCCCCCCTTCACCCCTTAGGGCTATGGTAGTGGTGTACAGTAGTGGGTAGTGGGTTTTGGGGGTTTTTTGGGGAGCTCAGCACACAAGGTAAGAAAGCTATGTACCTGGGAGCAATTTGTGAAGTCCACTGCAGTGCCCCCTAGGGTGCCCGGTTGGTGTCCTGGCATGTCAGGGGGACCAGTGCACTATGAATGCTGGCTCCTTCCACGACCAAAGAGTTTGCATTTGGTCATTTCTGAGATGGGCGTCCTTGGTTTCCATTATTGCCGAAAATCAGAAACGACCAAGACTAGGGACAACCATCTCTAAGGACAACCTAAATTTCAGGATTTGGGCATCCCCGACCGTATTATTGAAACGAAAGATGGACGTCCATCTTGTTTCGATAATACAGGTTTCCCCGCCCCTCCATCGGGATGTTTTGCGAGGATGTCCTCAGCAAAACTTGGGCTTCCCTTTCAATTATGCCCCTCCATGGGTCTATATTGTCTCTGGTCATGAATGCTGTGACCAGGGACAATATAGACAGCACTAAAACCTGGTAAATGAACCCTGGAAAGAGAAACAGAGAGAGAGAGAAAGAGAGAAACAGCACCAATTGGAGAAGGTGGAGAAGACAGAAAAAAAAAGATTCCAGCCTTGCAAAACTAAAACTACAGCATCAATTTAAGCTGCCTTATGCACATCTCATGTCATGTTTGTTTACAGTGCAAGTTAAACTAAATTTTCATAAGAGAGATACCTACCAGCTGTTCCTCAATAGTACATCCAATAGTACGTCCAGGGTCTCAAAAGCTCACAGATCTTTGGATATTTCTTGCAGTAATACAATAAATATTGTTACAGCCTGCAAACTGCAGTTTTTTTTGTTACATTTGTACCCCGCGCTTTCCCACTCAAGGCAGGCTCAATGCGGCTTACATGGGGCAATGGAGGGTTAAGTGACTTGCCCAGAGTCACAAGGAGCTGCCTGTGCCTGAAGTGGGAATCGAACTCAGCTTCTCAGTTCTCCAGGACCAAAGTCCACCACCCTAACCACTAGGCCACTCCTCCACTGTTGCTACTATTTGAGATTCTACATGGAATGTTGTTATTCCACTAGCAACATTCCATGTAGAAGTCGGCCCTTGCAGATCACCAATGTGGCAGCGCAGGCTTCTGCTTCTGTGAGTCTGACGTTCCACGTACGTGCAGGACATCAGACTCACAGAAACAGAAGCCTGCGCAGCCTTGTACATGGAATGTTGCTAGTGGAATAGCAACATTCCATGTAGAATCTCCAATAGTAGCAATGTAGAATCTCCAATAGTATCTATTTTATTTTTGTTACATTTGTACCCCGTGCTTTCCCACTCATGGCAGGCTCAATGTGGCTTACATGGGGCAATGGAGGGTTAACTGACTTGCCCAGGGTCACAAGGAGCTGCCTGTGCCTGAAGTGGGAATCGAACTCAGTTCCTCAGTTCCCCAGGACCAAAGTCCACCGCCCTAACCACTAGGCCACTCCTCCACTGTTGCTACTATTTCAGATTCTACATGGAATGTTGCTATTCCACTAGCAACATTCCATGTAGAAGTCGGCCCTTGCAGATCACCAATGTGGCCGCGCAGGCTTCTGCTTCTGTGAGTCTGACGTCCTGTACGTACGTGCAGGACATCAGACTCACAGAAACAGAAGCCTGCGCAGCCTTCTACATGGAATGTTGCTAGTGGAATAGCAACATTCCATGTAGAATCTCCAATAGTATCTATTTAATTTTTGTTACATTTGTACCCTGCGCTTTCCCACTCATGGCAGGCTCAATGCGGCTTACATGGGGCAATGGAGGGTTAAGTGACTTGCCCAGAGTCACAAGGAGCTGCCTGTGCCTGAAGTGGGAATTGAACTCAGTTCCTCAGGACCAAAGTCCACCACCCTAACCACTAGGCTACTCCTCCACAGTTCTGTCCCAGACCAAAATGTCTTCTAAATCTCTGCACCATGCAATGGCCAAGTTTGATGCATGGTCACATGACACTATCTGACAAATTGTAATGCTTGTTCTTTATAAATAGTACAGATGGGTTCCTTGTTACAGTGTGTATTCCTACAGGCACACTTGTTACATGGTAAATAAATGGTAGGATAACTACCATACCCTGTTTGCATTATTAGTGGTTCGGACATGACATCTCTAGTGGTCTCCTGGGACAGTGAATGAGACTGTTTAGCCTCACCTGTCTTTTCTTCCCATGCAGGAGAAAGTGGAGTACCTCTTCCTGATTATTTTTACCATAGAGGCTGCCCTGAAGATCATAGCGTATGGGTTCTTGTTTCATACAGATGCCTATCTCCGGAATGGCTGGAATGTCCTGGACTTCATCATAGTTTTTGTAGGGTAAGAACACCTGATGTATGTTGTGCCTACAAGATAGGAATCACTTCTGGGTATCGCAGGGTTTATAGGTACCTCTATGAGGTTTTATGTTCCATTTCTCCAGTTGACTTGTGAAGCCAAGCTTTCTCCAGTCTCAAGATATATTCCAGCGAGTCAATATCCAGTTCAAGATAACCAGGTAAGATATCTGGTTGTCTTGAACTGGATATTCAAAGAGAGATTCCAGTTAGGTCAGCACTCTTGAATATTGCAGGGCAAACTGTTCAAGACACAATGCGTTCCATGTGCCACTACACATAACGGACAACTATGGGTATTCTGCTGAAGTTAAGAATATAAGAGTAGCCATACTGGGTCAGACCAATGGTCCATCTACCCCAGTATCCTGTTTTCCAAACAGTGGCCAAGCCAGGTCACAAGTACCTGCAGAAACCCAGTTGGAAGGGAATGCCTTGACTTCTACTGAAGAAAGCATACCAGTCAATATTCAGATAGCGGTGGTCAGCATTGTTTTACAAGCTGACCACTGTGGGCTGAATAAGGACCACCTGATACTTAGCACTGGCACCTAAGAGGGTCCTGGAACTGAATATCTGGTCTCTCTAGGGCCCTTTTACTAAGCTGCATAAGCGTCTACACATGCTCAACGTGTGCCAATATGGAGTTACCATATTGTGTGGCTCTCATGGTAATTTCATTTTTGGTGTGCATCCGATATGCGGATCCAAAAAATAATTTTTAATTTCGGACGCGTGCCAAGTGGCATTTGACGAGCATAGGCCATTATGGCCCGGTTACCATGTGAGTTTTTACTGCTAGGTCAATGGCTGGTGGCAAGGTCTCAGACCCAAAATGGATGCGTGCCAATTTTGATTTTGCCGCATGTCCATTTTTGGCAAAAATTTAAAAAAGGCGTTTTTTGCAGGTGAGCTGAAAAATGGATCTGTGCGCTCCCAAAACACACGCCTATACTACCACAGGCCATTTTTCAGCACACCTTAGTAAAAGGAGCCCTCTGTGGGCTCTGTCTATGCCCAGAATATAGCCGGCCAGGTGCAATGTTTAGTGTGCTGCCCACTTAACTAACTGGGTAGCAGGCTGAATGTCAGGCTAGCTCCTTCTTACTCCCTCAGAGAATTGCCCCCTCCCAAACCCCCTCTCTCATATGATCTTACCCGCCCTTCCTCTTGTGAGACTGCTGCTAGAAGTCACAGCAGCCATTTTGAACTTGGAGCAGGCATGGGCAGGAATGAGTGGAGATCGCTCCTGTCCCAAATTCCTGCTAAACTACCAGGCACTCTAAGGTAGGCCCAGCCCAGGGAGCCTACAAGGGTTTGGAGGAGGGTAAAAGTAGAAGCTCCATGTGGTGGGGGAGGGGGTCCAGGATTGAGGGTAAAATCATGTGGGGAGGTGGTTTGGGAGGGGAGATATTCTTATGGGAGGATGAGGGTTGGGGAGAATGATTGGCCAAATAAGAACATAAGAATAACCATACTGTCAGACCAATAGTCCATCTAGCCCAGTATCCTGCTTACTACAGTAGCCAATCTGTCATGGACTCTTGGTCTCAGGGGAGGTGAACCCTTAGGCTGTAGCCACAGACTGGCTAGCAGCAGGCAAGTCATTCAGGCTCAGCACAGCACTAACCAAATTTCTAGGCAAGTCAGGCTCGGCCTAGAGACAGGCAGAGCAGGCAAGGCTTGGCTGAAGACAAGGTAGACAGGCTTGGCTGAAGACAAGGCAGGAACTGGAGACAGACAAGGCAAGGCTGGACAAGGCAGACAGAGCGTCGTTGGAGACAAGGTGAGAACTGGAGACAGATGAGACAAGTCTGGACAAGACAGGCAGAGCTTGGCTGAAGACAAGGTGAGAACTGGAGACAGATGAGACAAGTCTGGTCAAGACAGGCAGGGCTTGGCTGAAGACAAGGTAGAAGACTTGGCTGAAGACAAGGCAGGCAAGGCTTGGTTGACGATAAGGCAGGAACTGGAGACAGACAAGGCAAGGCTGGACAAGGCAGGCAGGACTTGGCTGAAGACAAGACAGGCTAGGCTAGAACTGGATCATGGCAACTGAGAGGGGAGGGCAGAGAGGCAAGATTCCCTGGGCCCAGCCTCCTAGGGGGGCCTGCAAGACTTCTGGAGGCAGTTTCTGCTCCCTCGGTCTGTCTCTCTCCTGCTCTTGTGTGTGGGGTTCCACGTGATTGCGTTAAAGCAATAACCCGGGTCCCGGCACACAGGAACAAGAGAGTGACAGACCGAGGGAGGAGCAGATGCAAGAAGGTAAGGGGGGCAGACAAAGCAGGCAGCGGGTGAAAATAACCAAAAATGGCCATTTCGGGGGTAACCTCCTGCAGAAATATGTTTTCAATATTTCCACTAGTGCTGGAAATGATGCGAGCTGGGGGCATCTGTGTTGGGCCGACAGTAGTTCTGGGTTGCCAAGCAGCAACCCTTTAGTAAAAGGGTCCCATAATCAGTCGGGGAAGCCCTACAACCAGGAGTACATCCCTGGTCCCTGAAGCGATGATCACTTTGTTCCTGGTACTTCTTTCAATTCAGGTCTCTGTCGGGTTTAGGCAAGGTGTTTTCACTCACGTATCACTTCCGGAAGATCTTAACGAAAGAGAGCTCTGTGAATCATTGTCTGAACCTTTCTGCAAATATCTCTTCTTGCACTTGGCTAATTTCCGTTTCTCCTCTTTCTCCCCACCCTCTCCTTTCTCTTTGCAGACTTTTCACTGTAGCTTTGGAACAAATCAACAACATTGAGGGCGTTTCAGCGCCAGTGAGCGGCAAAAGCACAGGATTCAACGTGAAAGCCCTCCGAGCCTTCCGAGTGCTGCGGCCCTTGCGGCTGGTTTCGGGAGTGCCCAGTAAGACATGGCAAGGAGCCCCCATGACCCTAGTCACTTGGGAAGAGACACTGGATGACTCCGTGTCACCGAGAATAGGCTACTCCAACCCTGGCTCTCCCTCAAAGATGTCCTTCTGAATTTGCAGAACCATCTGTTCAACACAAAAATAAGGCTATAGAAATATTCACCAAAGGGAATCAATAACTGTACACTGAAAGTTTCTTTTTTAAATACTGAGCTATCTCTTCATAAATGTAGTAGAACCAGGACTGGATGAGCCAGTCTTAGGTGACATGGAGTCATCTAGTAAATCTAGGTGGAAGTGACCAACTCTGTTTTTTTAAGGGCAGGTCCGATTTTGAGGCTATCTGCGTAGGCATTGTTTGCCTGCTTAGTTTGGGAGGGGCAAGGGGTGTGGAGTTCATTTTGGCAGTGGTGGTGGTGGGTGGGGGAGCATTCAGCACCAGTACCTGGAGCATTTGGGGGGAAGTCACATTGCCCCATGCCCCCAAACTACACCTATGGCCATCTGCAACAAATATGCATGAGACATATTTACATATTTTTTTGTTTGATAACCAGGGGCTGATATAATAAAATGTGAGTAAAAATTGTATCCTCAAATTCAGTGCACAACGTCTTTACTCCCACATTAAAATTCAAATAAACTCTCAATGCAATGAGAATTAAAAATCATACTAAGACAAAAGGTGGCCTTAGTTGGAGGGGGGCAGGGGTAGGAAGGTCTGGGACCATGCTGACTACTACTATTTACTACTACTACTATTTAGCATTTCTATAGCGCTACAAGGCGTACGCAGCGCTGCACAAACATAGAAGAAAGACAGTCCCTGCTCAAAGAGCTTACAATCTAATAGACAAAAAATAAATAAAATAAGCAAATCAAATCAATTATTGTGTACAGGAAGGAGGAGGGTAGGTGGACGTGAGTGGTTACAAGTGGTTACGAGTCAAAAGCAATGTTAAAGAGGTGGGCTTTCAGTGTAGATTTAAAGGTGGCCAAGGATGGGGCAAGATGTAGGGGCTCAGGAAGTTTATTCCAGGCGTAGGGTGCAGCGAGACAGAAGGCGCGAAGTCTGGAGTTGGCAGTAGTGGAGAAGGGAACAGATAAGAAGGATTTATCCATGGAGCGGAGTGCACGGGAAGGGGTGTAGGGAAGGACGAGTGTGGAGAGATACTGGGGAGCAGCAGAGTGAATACATTTATAGGTTAGTAGAAGAAGTTTGAACAGGATGCGAAAACGGATAGGGAGCCAGTGAAGGGTCTTGAGGAGAGGGGTAGTATGAGTAAAGCGACCCTGGCGGAAGATGAGACGGGCAGCAGAGTTTTGAACCGACTGGAGAGGGGAGAGGTGACTAAGTGGGAGGCCAGCAAGAAGCAGATTGCAGTAGTCTAAACGAGAGGTGACAAGGGTGTGGATGAGGGTTTTGGTAGAGTGCTGGGAAAGAAAGGGGCGGATTTTACGGATGTTATAAAGAAAGAAACGACAGGTCTTGGCAATCTGCTGGATATGAGCAGAGAAGGAGAGAGAAGACCATGCTGACAGCACCATAGACTAACAAAAACCCAGAAAAGTTTCAAAGTTGCACAAAGCTTTGCTTACTTCAGCCCCTGGGTTTATTTTCATATTTTGGTTCTCCTGAAAACCTTTTTCTGTCATCCCTTCAAAAATTAGAGGGGCTGCTCTTTCAAATGGACCTGTGTGCCTTTACAATATTACCCCAGGGAAAGGAGGAGGTTGCATTTACACCTGCTCCGGGACGGACTGTCTCTTCATGTTCAAGTGTACAGCGCTGCGTACGTCTAGTAGCGCTATAGAAATGATAAGTAGTAGTAGTAGGTCTAATTCTGTGCTGGTAAGAAAAGGCTCAAATGCATATAATTTATCAAGGATGTGCATAAGCCAGTCCTGCTCCCGCCTCACCTATTCTCCACCCCTGCAAACACCTAGGCGTGTCATTTTATAAGAACTCACTTGAGCGCATGCATGGGATGCACTTGGGGTCCTTTTTAAGAGACACTGGTGTTTACAACAATGCCTTATGTGATCATGTGGGTCCTTAAAATTGCCCGAGGGTATCCATGACTACGGTTATGTGATAAATTTATCCTTATGCAAATCTTCATCTGTTTCCCAGCAGAACCTGGTCTAGTCATGACACTCAGAGAGCACAGTCACCTTTAATAAGTTAAAATTAACTGATTACCTTTACCATTCAGTAGCTTTTTGAAATTTGACATCTTATTACGGGGCCCTTTTACTAAGGTGTGTCCAATGCGCACCAAATTGGAACTACCGCCCGGCTACCGTGAAATTTTCTATTTTCTACCATGTGGCATTTACCCGGCGGTAATCAGCAGTTTACGCGTGCTGGCCGCTTACCGCCCGGTTAGCACGTGAGACCTTACTACTGAGTCAATGGGTGATGGTAAGGTCTCAGGCCAAAAATGGACACACGCTGGTTTTGATTTTGCCGCACATCTATTTTCAGCCACAAAAAAAGGGACTTTTTTTTTTCCAGGCATGGTGAAAAATTGATCTGCTTTCGTCCAAAACACGTGCCTACACCAGCTCAAGCCACTTTTCGGTGCACCTTAGTAAAAGGGTCCCTATATAGGGTTACCATATGTCCGGATTTACCCGGACATGTCCTCTTTTTGAGGACATGTCCGGACAACTGGGCGGGTTTTGCCAAACTGTCCATTTGCCTGGATTTCTGGACAAACGGGCAGGCTGGTGGGCGGGTGGGCTGTTCTATGCTAGCCTCCCGGCCCTCCCCTTACTTACTACTCTACAGCCCTGGTGGTCTAGTGACCTCTTCCACCTTCGGGGCAGGAAAGAGCCCCCTCTTTCCTGCCCGGAGCACTGCCCTGCATTCTGTTGCTGATCTCGGCGCTGATTCAAAATGGCCGCCAAGAGTTGAAGCGACCTCGCGAGACTTCAACTCTCAGTGGCCATTTTGAATCGGTGCCGAGATCAGCAACAGGATGCAGGGCAGTTCTCCGGGCAGCAAAGAGGGGGCTCTTTCCAGCCCTGAAGAGGTCACTAGACCACCAGGGCAGTAGAGTAAGGTAAGGGAAGGGAAAGGAAGGTGGGTGACGGGGAGGGAAGTGGAGGAGGGTTGATGGGGTGTGTGACAGGGGGGAGGGGAATATGTGACAGGGGGCGGTGTGAGGGTGTGAAAGGGGCTGGGGCGAGGTGTGAAAGGGGGCAGGGTGGGGCATGGTGGGGCAGGGCATGTGTCCTCTTTTTGAGGGGACCAAATATGGTAACCCTATCCCTATATGCCTTTTATTCAGAGAGAACTGAAACACCTCTAGAAACAGAATATTTGATTAATTTCAATGCTAACATCATAAGATCTTGGTCTCTACTGCCAGTCCTTGGGGTCTGCCCAAGAGTCAGAGTTTTCATGATATCCTTAATGAATAGGCATAAAAGAGATTGGGAAGCATATCGCCTCCATTGTATGCAAATCTCTGTAATGCATATTCATCTGGGATATCCTGAAAGCGCAACCTTTTGGTGGCCCTTGAGGACTGCGAGTGAATACCTAGGTCATAAGACATATCCCTAGTCAAGTTCTATGCAAAACTTTGGTTAAAATCTGTGTGACAGTCTCTGAAGGGAAATTTTGAAATAGGATTGGGCGGTGGGAGAGGGGGTTTGAATAAACTTAGAAAGGTGTGAACTGGCAGTGAAATCTCTCCCTCTTCCCCACAGGCCTGCAGGTGGTGTTGAATTCCATCATAAAGGCCATGGTGCCGCTGCTGCACATCGCACTGCTTGTTCTCTTCATGATCATAATCTATGCTATCGTAGGGCTGGAACTCTTCAAAGGCAAAATGCATAAAACCTGTTATTACATAGGGACAGGTGAGTATCTTCAAATGCTAGAAGCCTGAAAAATGTTGGGTGTCATTAGGAAAGGAATGGAAAACAAAAATGAGGACGTTATAATGCCTTTGTAACGCTCCATGGTGCGACCGCACCTCGAATATTGTGTTCAATTCTGGTCGCTGCATCTCAAACAAGATATAGTGGAATTAGAAAAGGTGCGGAGAAGGGCGACGAAAATGATAAAGGGGATGGGATGACTTTCCTAGGAGGAAAGGCTAAAGCGGCTAGGGCTCTTCAGCTTGGAGAAAAGACGGCTGAGGGGAGATATGATAGAGGTCTATAAAATAATGAGTGGAGTGGAACGGGTAGACGTGAAGCGTCTGTTTACGCTTTCCAAAAATACTAGGACTAGGGGGCATGCGATGAAGCTACAAAGTAGTAAATTTATTTATTATTACATTTATATCCCACATTTTCCCACTGATCGCATTTTCCCACTACTACAAAGTCTGTAGTGAAAGCTACAGTACAAGCAAAACAATTATACAAATTGAGAATAAGATATAAAATAACAATTAAACATCAAAAGGCAAGTGATAATAGGTAATTATTGTCTTTGGATCTGAATTTATATTAATAGTTAATACAAGTTAGGTTAAACCTGGGGAATAAGCCTTCTTAATACTGATTTCAATAATTTTGGGAAATGTAGGTAGTTCTGGGTAGATTTTACTTGTTTGGGTAGAGCAGTCCATAATTGAGTGACTATATACGTAAAGTTGGTGGTGTAAATTGATTTGTACTTAAGGCCACTACAATCTGGGTAGTGTAAGTTCAGATATGATCTTGAGGTACTGAATCTGTTCCTGGGTGGTAAGTCAATTAATTCAAGCATATATTCTGGGACTTCACCGAAGATTATCCTGTGAATTAGTGAGCATATTTTAAAGGCTACTCGTTCTCTAATGGGGAGCCAGTGCAGAATTTTATAATAGTTTCCACTATTTTAAAACGAATCAGAGAAAACTTTTCTTCACTCAACGTGTAATTAAACTCTGGAATTCATTGCCAGAGAATGTGGTAAAGGCGGTTAGCTTAGCGGAGTTTAAAAAAGGTTTGGACGGCTTCCTAAAGGAAAAGTCCATAGACTATTATTAAATGGACTTGGGGAAAATCCACTATTTCTGGGATAAGCAGTATAGAATGTTTTGGTACTTTTTGGGGATCTTGCCAGGTATTTGTGACCTGGATTGGCAACTGTTGGAAACAGGATGCCGGGCTTGATGGACCTTTGGTCTTTCCCAGTATGGCAATACTGATGTACTTAAGATGGGAAAATTAGAGTATATAGCATTAGCACTAAAAGAAGAGGTAGATATAACAGGCATCTCAGAGACCTGGTGGATGGATGATAACCAATGTAACACTATGATACTAGGCTGCAAATTACATTGCAATGACAGGATGCACTAACCTGGAGGGGGAGTGGCGCTATATGTTCAAGAGGGAACTGAGTATAGTCGGGAACAGATTGCAGTGTGGAATCCTTATGAATATAATTTCCATGTGTGAAGGGAAACAGAATATTGATGCAGCTGTACTGTCAACTGCCTGACCTGAATGAACAGACAGATGATGAAATGTTGTCAGAAATTAGGGAAGCTAACAAATTTGCAAACACTGTAATAATGAGTAATTTCAATTATCCTGTTCACGCTTTCCAAAAATACTAGGACTAGGGGGCATGCGATCAAACTACAGTGTAGTCAATTTAAAACAAATCGGAGAAAATCTTTCTTCGCCCAACGCATAATTAAACTCTGGAATTCGTTGCCGGAGAACGTGGTGAAGGCGGTTAGCTTGGCAGAGTTTAAAGAGGGGTTAGCCGGTTTCCTAAAGGACAAATCCATAAACCGCTACTAAATGGACTTAGAAAAATCCACAATTTTGGGAATAACATGTATAGAATGTTTGTACGTGTGGGAAGCTCGCCAGGTGCCCTTGGCCTGGATTGGCCGCTGTCGTGGACAGGATGCTGGGCTCGATGGACCCTTGGTCTTTTCCCTGTATGGCATTACTTATGTACTAATATCCTGTTAGCAAGGTAAAATTCCTAGATTGAATAAATAGCCTCTTTAAGGGGCATCTGGTTCAGAAACCAGCATGAATGGGACATATTTTAGATCTCGTCCTTACGTGTATTAGTACACAAGGACTCCGTTCTCCATGAGGCCTGCTATTATTAGGGTTATGCAGCCAGAAAATTGTTTTCATGTTGTTTTCTTTGTTGTGTATGACATGTTCATTGTGTATGGAGTATTCTGAGCATTTTTCCATTATGGGAACTATGTCTTCAAGAGTGTGCCCTCTTTCACAAGAGTACACGCTTTTTACAAAGAATGTGCAATGTTTGTAAAGAGAGCGCACTGTTAGCCCAGAGGACTGCACATTTTCACACAGAGTGTCTTTGCAAATAGTGGGGTAGATTCTGCAAAGGGTGCCAAAATTAGATGCCACAAATATGGGCACCAAGCACTAATTGTGTAACAGTAATTGCACGTGAAATTGCTGTTATAGAATGGGGTATGAGTTGGCGTACACAGGTCTAACTTTAGGGAACACCATGTCAAAGGCTGGTGTGGATGCTGGTACCTAAAGTTGGCACTTGCACGCATAGTTGACAGTATTCTGTAACTTGGGTGTGCAACTGCAAGACCCGCCCATGATCCACCCATGGGCACGCCCCCTTTGTAGCTGTCCATTGCAGCATAGTGCTACTTTATAGAATAGCAACTAAGATCAGTTATACATGTAATTACACATTAATGCCAATTAACAACAATTAAAGCCACTTAAGGGCTAATATTGGTACTTAATGCCAATTGGTACCTAATGTAACAAGCTAGGCACATAACTTGTGTGCCCAAATTTACACACTTGTCACAAATTTGGAAGCCCAACTTTATTGAATCCAGGAAGTGTGTATACTATTGACAGTAAATGAAGAAAACAAACATCTGCTCATTTTCCTTTATCATAGTAACATAGTAGATGACAGCAGAAAAAGACCTGCATGGCCCATCCAGTCTGCCCAACAAGACAACTCATATGTGCTACTTTTTGTGTATACCCTACTTTGATTTGTACCTGTGCTTTTTAGGGCACAGACCGTATAAGTCTGCCCAGCACTATTCCCGCCTCCCAACCACCAGCCCCGCCTCCCACCACCGGCTCTGGCACAGACCGTATAAGTCTGCCCAGCACTATCCCTGCCTCCCACCACCGGCTCTGGCACAGACCGTATAAGTCTGCCCAGCACTATCCCCGCCTCCCAACCACCAGTGCTGCCTCCCGATCTCGACTAAGCTCCTGAGGATCCATTCCTTCTGCACAGGATTCCTTTATGCTTATCCCACGCATGTTTGAATTCCGTTACCGTTTTCATTTCCACCACCTCCCGCGGGAGGGCATTCCAAGCATCCACTACTCTCTCCGTGAAAAAATGCTTCCTGACATTTTTCTTGAGTCTGTCCCCCCTTCAATCTCATTTCATGTCCTCTAGTTCTACCGCTTTCCCATCTCCGGAAAAGGTTCGTTTGCGGATTAATACCTTTCAAATATTTGAACGTCTGTATCATATCACCCCTGTTTCTCCTTTCCTCCAGGGTATACATGTTCAGGTCAGCACGTCTCTCCTCATATGTCTTGTAACGCAAATCCCTTACCATTCTCGTAGCTTTTCTTTGCACCACTTCAATTCTTTTTACATCCTTAGCAAGATATGGCCTCCAAAACTGAACACAATACTCCAGGTGGGGCCTCACCAACGACTTATACAGGGGCATCAACACCCCCTTTCTTCTGCTGGTCACACCTCTCTCTATACAGCCTAACAACCTTCTAGCTATGGCCATAAATGTGAATAATGTGAAGGAGTGTGCACTCTCCAAGACATAGCTCCCATAATAAACAAATGCCCAGAAAAAAAAAAAAAAAACAAAATGAATATTCCTTGAAACTACACCAAACACAAATGTTCTGGCTGTCCATCCTGAACACAGGGACAGGTGAATGAACTCTGTACCATGAGACCTGCTATTACATAGGGAAAGGTAAGTGAAGCTGGTATACTGAGACCTTTTATTGCACAGGAAAGGTGAGTATACCATGCATACTGAAAGCTGTTATTACATAGAGACAGGTGAGTGTACCTTGTATACTGAAACCTGTTATTGTACAGCACGGGTGAGTGTATCTTGTATAATGAAAGCTGTTATTACATATGAACTGGTGAGTGAAGCTTGAATACTGAAACTGTTATTACAAAGGGCAAGTGAGGGAAGCCTGTGTACTGAGACCTGTTATTACATAGGCACAGGTGAGTCTACATTGTATACTGAGACCTGTTATTACATAGGCATGGGTGAGTGTACATTGTATACTGAAAGCTGTTATTGCACAGGGCAGGTGAGTGAAGCTTGTATACTGCGACCTGTTATTATATAGGGACAGGTGAGTGTACATTGCATACTGAGACCTGTTATTACATAGGCATGGGTGAGTGTACATTGTATACTGAAAGCTGTTATTGCACAGGGCAGGTAAGTGAAGCTTGTATACTGCGACCTGTTATTATATAGGGACAGGTGAGTGTACATTGCATACTGAGACCTGTTATTACATAGGCATGGGTGAGTGTACATTGTATACTGAAAGCTGTTATTGCACAGGGCAGGTGAGTGAAGCTTGTATACTGCGACCTGTTATTATATAGGGACAGGTGAGTGTACATTGCATACTGAGACCTGTTATTACATAGGCATGGGTGAGTGTACATTGTATACTGAAAGCTGTTATTGCACAGGGCAGGTGAGTGAAGCTTGTATACTGCGACCTGTTATTATATAGGGACAGGTGAGTGTACATTGCATACTGAGACCTGTTATTACATAGGCATGGGTGAGTGTACATTGTATACTGAAAGCTGTTATTACACAGGGCAGGTGAGTGAAGATTGTATATTGAGACTTGTTATTACATAGACACAGGTGAGTGTATACTGAAAGCTGTTATTACATAGGGACAGGTGAGTGAACTCTGCTCCAGGAGACCTGTGATTGAATAGGAACAGTGGAGTGTCTTCCCATCTAACTGCTAAAGCTTTTTCCCTTGTATTCTTTTTCAGACGTTGTGGCAACTGTGGAGTTTGAGAAGCCCGCACCCTGTACTGTTACTGGGCACGGGCGCCATTGTCCAATGAACGGAACCGAGTGCCGAGGTGGCTGGCCAGGTCCCAATAATGGGATAACTCACTTTGATAACTTTGGTTTTGCCATGTTGACGGTGTACCAGTGTATCACTATGGAAGGTTGGACTGAAGTCATGTACTGGGTAAGCTATCGGCTGCCACCCCACACGGACTCTTTCATGACACAGACATACCAGGAATGTGCTCCTGCTAGCTAGGGGGGTCTTTTACTAAGCCACGGTACCATTTTTAGCTCACGGTAGAAATTAGCTGGCGGTAAATGCTGAGACGCCATTTACTGCCAGCTGATTTCTACCACGAGCTAAAAACACTACTGGGGCTTAGTAAAACACCCCTCTAAGACTTCTCAAGAAACCTATAACTCTTTGACCTCTTAATAAACAAAGGATATTGCAGATATGAGTGCCCTCCCCCAAATCTCCAGGATATGGGAACCTTGGGAGGAGACTTAAGAGGGAGGGAACTTGGAAAATATCTCTTCTGACAGTGAAAAATATATCAGGAGAGACTGTCTTTAAGAGTTCTGCTTCATTCCTATATATGGATTGATTATTTTATATGTATGGATTTGTATGTATTGTCTCTCTGTATATGATTTATGTTTAATAAATCTGAGATATAGTTATAGAAAAATCACGCTCACTTACTGCATAACTCTTAGTAGAAGGTGAAGAGTGATGTCACTTCCTGTAGCTAAAGCCCATTTTGGATTCCATTGGATGTTTCCAAATAATGTTGAAGTTGGCTTACAGCATTGTTAGTATTCAAGTAAAATAAGTGCCTTCCCTACAGAGCTTACACTCTAAGTAGATACCTCAGGCAAAAGGAGATAAACAGGCTTATTTTTGAAAGAGAAGGGCGCCCATCTTTTGACACAAATCGGGAGATGGGCGTCCTTCTCCCAGGGTCACCCAAATCGGCATAATTGAAAGCCGATTTTGGGTGTCCTCAACTGCTTTCTGTCGCGGGGACGACCAAAGTTCCTGGGGGCGTGTCAGAAGCGTAGCGAAGGCGGGACTGGGGCGTGCTTAACACATGGGCATCCTCAGCCGATAATGGAAAAAAGAAGGGCGTCCCTGATGAACACTTGGACGACTTTACTTGGTCCATTGTTTCTTGCCACCAAGCTTCAAAAAGGTGCACAAACTGACCAGATGACCACCGGAGGGAATCGGGGATCACCTCCCCTTACTGCCCCAGTGGTCACTAACCCCCTCCCACCCTAAAAAAAAACTTTAAAAATATTTTGTGCCAGCTTCTATGCCAGCCTCAAATGTCATACGCAGCTTCCTGACAGCAACAGGTCCCTGGAGCAGTTTTATTGGGTGCAGTGCACTTCAGGCAGGTGGACCCAGGCCCATCCCCCCCTACCTGTTACACCTGTGGTGGAAAATGTGAGCTCTCCAAAACCCTCCAGAAACCCACTGTACCCACATGTAGGTGCCCCCTTCACCCCTTAGGGCTATGGTAGTGTTGTACAGTTGTGGGGAGTGGGTTTTGGGGGCTCAGCACCCAAGGTAAGGGAGCTATGCGCCTGGGAGCAATTTGTGAAGTTCACTGCAGTGCCCGGTTGGTGTCCTAGCATGTCAGGGGGACCAGTGCACTACGAATTCTGGCTCCTCCCATGACCAAAGGGCTTGCATTTGGTCGTTTCTGAGATGGGCATCCTCGGTTTCCATTATCGCTGAAAACCGGGGACCACCATCTCTAAGGACGACCATCTCTAAGGTCGACCTAAATTTCTCGATTTGGGTGTCCCCGACCGTATTATCGAAACGAAAGATGGATGCCAAACTTGTTTCGATAATACGGGTTTCCCCGCCCCTTCGCGGGGACATCCTGCGAGGATGCCCTCAGGAAAACTTGGGCGCCCCATTTGGTTATGCTCCTCAGTTTGACTTGCCCTAGAAGCCAGTGGGAGATATAGAATTGTCACCCTGGTTCTTAGCCCATTGCTCGAAACCTGGGGTTGTCAATCCAGTCCTCACGACACACCTAGCCAGTCAGGTTTTCAGGATACACACAATGAATATGCATGCAGGTTTATCTCTTTTATATTCATAGTGGGTATCTTGTAAACTTGACTGGCTCCTGTTCTAAACCACCAGGCTGCACCTTTTGGGGGTGAGATTGATGGATTGATTATGTTTATGTAATACATTTTATAAATGAATTTATTTTTATATATCATTTTTTCAAAAAGCCAGAAAATGGTTTACAATAAAACATGGGATGGATCCATCTCTATGCCAGTGACAGATGCTGATCAGATGCTAGCACTCTTAGCCGTCCCCAGGTCCTCACTTGCTTTCACTGTCGCCTCAGGTGAATGACGCCATTGGGAATGAGTGGCCCTGGATCTACTTCGTCAGCCTTATCTTACTGGGCTCCTTTTTTGTTCTGAACCTTGTACTGGGTGTCTTGAGTGGGTAAGTTATTAACACATACAAAAACAATGTTCCTTCCTCCCTTTCTTTCCTCCATCTATATAAGAGGTTCTGAAGTGACATGCGTTTTACTCTCTTGGACACAAGAGGGCACCACAGAGTCTTTGCTTAGTGTGGGGCAGATGTAGTCACCTTGTGTTACAGCCCTATGCTAATGCAAAATGTTCCTCAATGATGTAAGGAAATAACATGCAAATAGGCTGAATGTAAAAAATGTGTACATTTTGCCTGATAGTTTAGTCACAGGTGATATCCGACCTTCACAACTGAAATATAGTCTAGGTGAGGTGCAAAGATGCAGTAATAAGGACACTTCAGATGGCTTAAAATACCACAGCTCGATTAACTTTTAGAGTATCTAGATATAAGAGGGTGACCACATTGCTTACGAAGCTGCATTGGCTGCATATTTAAACTCTGTTCTTTAACTTTTCTTATTTTACACGGTAATGCCCTGAGCTACATGAAGGAATTAGTCAATTTGCCCTCCCAGAAACTCAATGTTACATTCAAGAGAATTCATGATTTTACATTATCCAAACTGCAAAAAGACAGTGTACAGTCAATAATTATTTTTTTCATTTTATTTCCATTTTGCTCACACCTTTTTCAGTAGTAGCTCAAGGTGAGTTACATTCAGGTACACTGGATATTTCTCTGTCCCAGGAGGGCTCACAATCTTGGTTTGTACCTGAGGCAATGGAGGGTTAAGTGACTTGCCCAAGATCACAAGGAGCAGCAGTGGGATTTGGCTACGTCACTGCAATGTACGTGGGAATATATGCCCAGGCAGTCTGACAAACTCTAATACTCTTTTGTCAACAGTCCCTCACTTTGTTCTTTCTTCAGCCAGGGCCGCCAAGAGACAAAGCTGGGCACAGGGTAAACAATCTTCAGGGCCCTGCTGCTGTCCCCCAGCTGCTGCCACCCCGCCCCACCACAGCCGCTTCCCTCCACCACTGCCACTGCTCCCCCTGCTGCAGCCCCCCATTGCCACCACCCAGTGGCGTAGCCACAGGTGGGCCAGAGCCCACCCTCTTAGGACTCAGGTCCACCCGACAGTAGTACACGCTTAGCGGTAGCTGGTGGGGATCCCCAGCACTGCCAGGTGAAAACTTCCCCCTGATGGTAACGAAAACGCTACTCTCCACGATACTGGCACCTGCGCATGCTCAGTTTTCAGCGAATCCTGCTGCAGACTGCCAAGGTGGAAAGAAGCATTTTCCCACCAGCTGAGATATTTTTTGGGTGGTGGTTGGGGGGGGAGGGGAGAGCACTTAGTGCTCACCCACTTCTTGCCTCGGCCCACCCAAAATCTGTTGTCTGGCTACGCCCCTCCTACCACCACCCCCCTCCCACAGCAGCGAAGGAGAGAGAGTGCTCTGCTGGCTATAGGTCCTTCTTCCTGCCGCTTCCTGCCAATGCAGAAACAGGAAGTTACTTCACAGGAGGTGGGACACGGCCAGCAATCTTGCCCCTTCCCCACCCCTCTCTGTGGCCCTGTATTCAGCACCTCTTTTCCGCTCTATCTGTTGGGTATTTTTGTTTTTGTTTTTACTATGCCCATCATGGAAGGCAGATAAAAGTTGTGGGTCCTTATGTAAAGGGGAGAAACGGACATGAAATCCTCATTAACGCTACTGCAGAAGCACAAGCTGAGCTTTTATGCTTCCTCAGACCTTGCATTAAAACTGTGACAATGCACTCACACCTTCTGGTCTTCTGCACAATTCTTTGCATTTGTACAGAACAGTTAATAGATTCATGAGCATGGATTTAAATGTGCTGTGTGCTAAGGTCTACAATAAAAACAAATATGGAGGAAATCCAAGAACCTTTATTGGTAATCAACTAACGACCCGACACGGCTGTGTTTCGGCATCAAAGCCTGCATCAGGGGTAAAACAAATCTTCTATGGTTGTCACTCGGTTAAAAACCAAAAGAAAAGATGGTTGTCGGACTTCCTTAAAATGAAGAAGTTGAGAAATCGGCTATAAAGCGCCTCGACGGCAATACACAGAAATGACCATACAACGGCCGTGTCGGGTCGTTATTTGATTACCAATAAAGGTTCTTGGATTTCCTCCATATTTGTCCTCACTCTTTTGTTTTTATTGTTTTCGTTTTGCGTGAGGATTCTCCTCCCCGCTGTGTGCTAAGGTCTGCCAGAAGCTTTGTGCACAGTTAGCTCCTGTGTAAAACTCCTTTCTACATAAGATGCACACAAAATTGTCCACAAATAAGATTGCCAACTGGCCATTTTTCATCCAGCCTCATTGGTTTTTCAAAGACCAGGCTGGCTGCTGGCAGACCCTTAAAACCAGCAACAGAAAAGCTGGACACAAAGAAGAGATGCTGGGTATGGAGAATACATAGGGACAGGATCATAGAGGGGCAAAGCTGGACACAGGGGGAGGGATAGGATACAGTAGGTTGATACTGGACACTGGGGGAGGGATAGGGATGCTGAAAGGGTAGTTATTGAACATGGGGGGAGGATAGAGACAGAAACATAGATGGGAGATGCTGGACAGGATGGACGGTGCACATGGAGAGAAAAGAAATGTCAAATGGACAGGAGACCCTGGCAAGAGAATTAGTAAAAAAAAAACAAAAAACAGGGAAAAGCAGAAAAGAGACATGGGGACCAAAGAAAATGGAAAAATAGAATGCTCAGACAACAAAGGTAGAAAAATATTTTATTCTGAATTTAAAATATGTCAGCTTTGGCAAATGCCAGCATTGGCTGCGATAGGAATCAAGTTCAGAAAACAAAAGCAGCACAACAGCAATCAGTGGTCATAAATAAAATCAACTCTTGTTTAAAAAGCAACCTTTGTATAACGGTATGAACCAAAGAATCCAAATGTTCAGAACTGAAAACCTACACCCAACATGTTTCAGCATGTGTAAGGCCCGCTTCGGGGAGTACATTGACAATATTCCTAGAATAAGGATCACATCTTACTGTCTGCAAGTTACTGATCCAAGCCCTGCTCTTTTGTTTGGTCCAGGGAGTTCACGAAAGAGAGAGAAAAGGCCAAATCACGAGGAACCTTTCAGAAGCTGCGGGAGAAGCAACAGCTGGATGAAGACCTGAAGGGGTACATGGACTGGATTACCCATGCTGAGATTATGGACCCTGACCTGGAACAAGGGGCAGGTAGAGTAACCAAGGTGTGACTGACCCAGGGACATAGAACAAATCAAAGGAAAAGGAAGACGATGCATAATTGACATGTTACAAACCCGTTATTTGGTATTGCTGAAGGTGTCTGCTGCAGAATACATGCTGATCTTTGTGTTCTTCTTCCTCTCTGCAGTAAAAACAAAATGATCTTTAACTAATAATCTGAAAAGGTGTGAGGTAGGCAGTCATACCCTGAGGAACCAAGGAGCTCATTATGTACAGCGATTTATATCACTAGAGCTGGCAGAGAGGGTCGCAAATTTCTGACCTGCATATAACCAACAAGGAATTAATAACTAGAAACCATCAGTTCCTAGGAGTTCCTGGCCTCTAGCCACAAATATCATGAGACATTTATTAAGTTCAGATGAGTAAAAAAATAATTTATTTCTCTCCTTCCTCCCCTCCCATGGTAATAAAAGTCACGGTCTTGAAATGCAGAAGCTGAGAATGATTAATTCAGGAGATGATCTCATCTAGTAAAAAGATCATCATTAATAATGCCAGTGCAGGAAGTGACACAGACAACGCATCAGAAGCCGTGTTTACTGTGCAGTATCTACACAAATAAGAAAAGAAAACAAAATACATAACAAATTGACAAGACTAGCAAACTCATATTGGACCAAGAGGTCACATGCAGGCAAACTGATTTAACGCATACCACGCCAGCGCCTAGCTACTTTCACAGTGCGGAACACTTTACCAGGTTCACATTTTGTTCCCACGCTTTTTTTTTTGGCGTCTCTTCATAAAGTTAGAAGCGGACCTGTCTTTTTCAAGACAAGTTTGTTTTCCATCATTGGATTATCTGTCTCTGAGACCATGTACCTTGCTCAAAGCCCACCTCTTCAATGTCGCCTTCGGCACCTAACCACTACACCTCTATTCATGAAATCTAGACTGCCCCAACTTGACATTTCGTCCTTTAGATTGTAAGCTCCTTCGAGCAGGGATTGTCCTTCTTTGTTAAACTGTACAGCGCTGCGTAACCCCAGTAGCGCTCTAGAAATGTTAAGTAGTAGTAGTAGTAGTATTTATAGACCCCTGATGCAGGAATTTATTGCCAAAATGCGGACCACGTCTGATCCAATCAATAAAGTGCAGCCGAGATGCTCTCAATTTCGAAGGCTTCTTTTGCTTTTGTGGACATTGGATTTTGCATCTTTGCTTTTGGATTCCCTCTCCTCTGTAATTCTCTTTTTGTGATCCATGCATCTTTTGGCCATCAATTTGTTGCAGTAATTCCTACATGACAGATCACACTTAGGAACTGTTTTACTAAGCTGTGTTAGGCGCTAATGCACGCCTAATGAAGCTTAAAGTGGCACACCTCAGGATGCGCTCAAGCGTCCTGCAGTAACTGCAAAATCTGTGCATACTATACACACGCTAAACTTTTTTTGGGGTGGGGGTGTGTCTAGGGTGGAGAGTAGGAGTCCCTGTACTAATCGGTTAGTTTAGACAAGTTCCTGGAGGAAAAGTCCACAGTCTGTTATTGAGATAGACATGGGGAAACCCTGGGTCAGTAGCATGGAATGTTGCTACACTTTGGGATTCTAAATGGAATCTTGTTCATCTTTAGGATTCTGGAATCTTGCTACTCTTTGGGATTCTGTCAGGTACTTGTAACCTGGATTGGGCTAGATGGACCATTGGTCTGACCCAGTATGGCTATTCTTATGTTCTAACTGGTTAGCGCACAGATACTGCATGAGCCCTTACTGCCTACAGAATGGGTGGTGATAAGTGCACATGTGGTTAGGGTTACCATATGTCCAGATTTACCCGGACATGTCCGGGCATCCGGGTGGGTTTTGCCAATCTGCCCATTTGTCCAGAAATCTGGACAAACGGGCAGACTGCTAGCCTCCCCTCCCCTTACTTACTAGTGCCCTGGTGGTCTACTGACCTCTTCCACCTTTGGGGCAGGAAAGAGTCGTCTCTTTCCTGCCCGGAGCGCTGCTCTGCATGCATCCTTCCTGTTACTGATCCTCAGCGCTGATTCAAAATGGCCGCCGAGAGTTGAAATGACCTTGCGAGACTTGAACTCTTGGTGGCCATTTTGAATCGGCGCCGAGGATCAGCAACAGGAAGGATGCATGCAGGGCAGCGCTCCAAGCAGGAAAGAGGGGGCTCTTTCCTGCCCCAAAGAGGTCACTAGACCACCAGGGCAGTAGTAAGGTAAGGGGACGGGGGGACAGGGTATGTGACGGGGGAGGGGAAAATGTGACAGGGGGCGGAGCGGGGGTGTGACAGGGGGTGGGGTGAGGGTGTGAAAGGGGCAGGCGGGGTATGAAAAAGGGGCGAGGTGTGTGGTGGGGGCGGGGCATGTGTCCCCCTTTTGGAGGGACAAAATATGGTCAGGTTGTTTTAATGGCCACATACTAATGGCAACATTAACACATGTATCCAAAGAAGCAAAAACAGGAAGTTCCTCTACAGCAATCCAAGGAAAACACCAGAAGAGGATGACAGACAACTCACAGGCTGGGAGTTGCAGAAAAAACTCTTTTATTATAGCACTAACAATTATTATTGGTGTGATAATAAAAGAGTTTTTTTTCTGCAGCTCCCAGCCTGTGAGTCGTGTGTCATCCTCTACTCTTCTAACATTAACGCATGGCCATTAAGTTAAAAAAAAAACACACAAAATAGACCACTTTATACCGCAGCTTAGTAAAAGGACCCCTTATAGCCGTGCTGCAGACCCATTCTGACACTTGCAACCAACCCTGACTGTGGCTCAGTGGGGACTGGGGACCTCTGCAAAAGAGGTCAACCACACAACTCCCCAGGAAAGAGACCCAGCCAGCGCACAACAGTGACTCCTGCTGGTCACATTCAGGCTACAGGTGTACCAGATTCCTATGGGAGCCAGAAGTTGTTAGGAATTTCAATTGGATTACATCTGGATATCATTGGAATGATTGACATTTTATTGATAACATTTAAGAAATATCATTGCATCTTCTGTTGGTATGAGTGAAAAATAATAATGACGGCAAAATCAAGTGTATGTATGATAATTAATCTGTTATTAATCTGTGATCCATGATACCATTATAATGCAGGGATGGGGGAATATGGTAATACTAACGTTTATAAAGCCTGGATAGCTATCATGCCAGCGTGTGTATCTGGATAGCTGCAAATATCTGGGGACTGCTGTAGTAGGACTGAAAAGTTATTTTGGGGTCCCCTCAGTCCCTTCCCCCTTCTGCACTTGGATAAACGTGAACACAACTAATGGTGCATTGTATTTTATTTACTTCCTGCCTTGTAGGGATGCTGCCCCTGGATGAAGGGGGCTCGGAGACGGAGAGCCTGTATGAAATTGAAGGCTTAAACAAGTTGATTGCCTTCCTGTGAGTACCAGGACACTCCTTTTTGGGAGTGTGGAGGGTGAGGGGCGCCAGTGTCAACCTGTGAATTTCCTAAAGACTTTTCAGTCCTTTTCATTTCTAAATCATTTTTAAAGCATTTAAGTCACAACCTCAGTAGATGAGTCCTGTCTGGAGGAAGTAAAGGACAGAGGTTGAAATGTAAGACATTCAGCTCGTGGGGCATAAACTGGCAGCTCCTGCCCTGTGCAGGGGGAATTTATTACTATCACAAATTACTTTTCAAATTGCTAGTTTAAAGAAAGAAGTAGAGCATTCTGGATAATTACATGTGTGGAGTTTGGAGTATTAATGCCCCAGGGAAGAAAGGTGGATGTGCCAGAGCCGGTGGTGGGAGGCAGGGCTGGTGGTTGGGAGGCGGGGATAGTGCTGGGCAGACTTATACGGTCTGTGCCCTGAAGAGGACAGGTACAAATCAAGGTAAGGTATACACAAAAAGTAGCACATATGAGTTTATCTTGTTGGGCAGACTGGATGGACCGTGCAGGTCTTTTTCTGCCGTCATCTACTATGTTACCACGTATGTTACTATTTCATGGTGAGTTGTGGTAGTGAAGGGAATTTACAGTGGATGTATATGAGCAGGTAAATTGGGTAAGGTTCTCTTAGTAGCAGGGAGGATGGTGAGCTACATGTGTAGCGCCTGTCCCTGCAACTAAAATGTAGGCGTGACCATTTACACCAAAGAAAGCCTGGTGTAAGTGCCCACACCTAACATCAACATGGATCGGGCGTATTCCATAACACTGCGCGTAATTTTTTCGGATTACCCACAACCCACCCATGCCTCTCCCATGGCCATGCCCCCTTTTATGAGCCATGCATTAGAATTTACGTGCACCACCAGTAGTGTGTAATTTCAGTGCTGATAATTGCTTGTGATTGGCCAATTATCGGTGCTGATTTGGCTTGTTAATTAAGTATGTTGCATATGCAACTCGGCCGCTTTGCCAAATTTGCACGTGCAACTTTAGTCACTATATATAGAATCTGGGTCTAAGTGAGTTAGTTGCACCCAACGCATAATTAAACTCTGGAACTCATTGCCGGAGAACGTGGTGAAGGCGGTTAGCTTGGCAGAGTTTAAAAAGGGGTTAGACGCAGAAGCGGATCCAGGTTGACGGCGCGGGGGTTAGCAAAAGTGGCGCAAAAGCGGACTCTCTGGCGCCAGCGCACATTTTCAATGAAACACGATGAGAAAAATATAGGTGCCAGCGCCGTCAGAACTTTGTTTGGGGGAGCAGCCGCTCCCCTGGCACCCCACCTAGCTACACCACTGGTTAGACGGTTTCCTAAAGGACAAGTCCATAAACCGCTACTAAATGGACTTGGGGAAAAATCCACAATTCCAGGAATAACATGTATAGAATGTTTGTATGTTTGGGAAGCTCGCCACGTACCCTTGGCTTGGATTGGCCGCTGTCGTGGACAGGATGCTGGGCTCGATGGACCCTTGGTCTTTTCCCAGTGTGGCATTACTTATGTACTTATATAATGTAAAGCAGTCATTCCCAATCCAGTCCTCGGGGCACACCTAGTCCTATCGGGTTTTCAGGATATCCACAATAAATATGCATGAGATAGATTTGCATGCACTGCCTCAATTGCATGCAACTCTAACTCCTGAATATTCATTGTGGATATTCTGAAAACCCGATAGGACTAGGTGTGCCCCGAGGACTGGGTTGGGAACGGTTGATCTAAAGTGCTAGTGTCGCTTTCATTTAGGAACTAAAAAGGCAGTTCTGTTTGGGGTCCTTAAATTCAGCAGCCAATAAGGCTACAAATGGAATACTGGAACCTACGCATGTCGTTGGCGTCATTAATTGGCAGTTATGTGCAGAAGTGCAAGGTGTTATTCTGGACAAATTAGGGGGGGAGGGGAATTCTATAAATCAGTGGTTCCCAAACCTGGTCCTGGAGGCACCCCAGCCAGTCAGAGTTTGGGGATATCCACAATGAATATTCATGAGAGAGATTTCCACGCAGTGGAGGCAGTACATGCAAATCTCTCTCATGAATATTCATTGTGGATATTGTGAAAACCTGACTGGCTGGGACGCCTTCAGGACCAGGTTTTGGAACCACTGCTATAAATGATGCTCATAATTCGGTGCCACTAAAAATCGGCTTGGCGTTAAGCGCCGTTTTATAAAGCACATACACCCTTAAATAGAGTAGCACTTAGAGCGCATTCCTGCACCCTTGTCTGGGCACCGGACTTGTAAATCTTGGTGTGCAAGTTGAGCATGGATTCCCCATATTCCGTAACACTGCACTCAACTTTTAGAACACCCTGATCCACCCATGCCCCCTATGGCCACGCAACTTTTTGGCTAAACGTTATGGGATTTAGTAGTCCAGCATTATAGAATAGCACATAGCCAGATGTGCATAAATCCGAATTGGTGCCAATTAAGGTCAGTAATTGGTAATTAGCCTCCAGTTATTGCTCATTAATGGCTTACTATCCAATTACATTGTGCATGTATCTTGGATCAGCAGTGCAGTGCACCTAAATCACATATGGCTACATTCTATATATGGTGCCCAGGGGCAGACTGACCATGCGGGCAACCAGGCAGCCATTTTGAAAACATGGCACTGTCAGGCAGAGCAGCAGCAGTGGGCAGAAAAGGGTGGGGATCTTTCCTGCCCCCAAAGAGGCCACTAGACCACCAGGGTCCTTCAAGGTAGGAGCGAGAGCGCATTAGTGTGCAGGGGGGGGGGGGGACAGTGTATGGATGGAGGCACATAGGCAGTGCCCTGGGGGGACACAATGACACTTACTGCTCGGGAGCCCAGAGCACTGTCAGTCCACTCCTGATGGTGCCTACAAACCTGGCGACGAAAAAAGCACTATTCTACAAGCCACACGAAAAGTTAAGCACAGTTTATAGAATAGCACTTATGTGCAGGAGTTGCGTGTAAATTTAGGCACCACCATTTGCACCAACGGAAACGTGGTGCAAATGCCTGCACCTAAATTTACACGTGCAGCCCCAATATTCTATAATTACATGCATAATTGAAAACCACTCCCCCAATACATCCATAACCCTCCCATTTTTACACACCCTTTTTTGGGCCGTGCGTAAAATTTAGGCATGGATCCTGCACCTAAATGTACGCATGTATATGCCAATTTAATCTAATTAGTGCCAATAATTGCTAGTTAAAAAGTCAATTCATGGCACTAATAGGGTCATTATTCCATTGTGCATGCAATTTTTGGCTATTTTGATAGAATTAGGGGGGTAGTTTGTAACTGCAAGGGGGCATTAACATGGGCGGAGCATGGGTATGTCATGGGCATTTTGCCTAGTGCCATGCACAACTATTAGAATACTATCTGTGGCACCATGTTGCATGGTTCACTTAGGTGCATCCACTTACGCTTGCCATTGTGATGACATAATTGGCTGCACCTAAATTTTGGCATGCCAAGGTGGCTTTGTGCTAGTATTCTATAAAAGCTCGAGTGCACTTTTAAGTCATTCCAGAACTGGTGCCAAGCATATGTTGCATAGAATTTAGCACCAATTTATAGAAAGAATTAGAGGGAATGTGATCACCAGTCTTTCCTCCTCCACTGGCATGTTGGCCACGTCTTTGGTGATGGGATACAAAATTCCTGACCATCTACTTGCCTGTCTCCTCCCCCCACAGTTTCATGTTCCCTTTTGTTTCTTGACACAGCCGACACTGGAGGCGGTGGAACCGCCTGTTTCGCCGGAAGTGCCGTACCCTGGTGAAGTCTAATTTCTTCTATTGGCTTGTGATCCTGGTGATCTTCCTGAACACGGTCACCATAGCGACAGAGCACCACAATCAGCCAGACTGGGTGACCTCTGCACAAGGTATGAGCCACCTCATCGTTGGCAAAGAATGCTGGGTAACTGAACAGACTCAGCTGGGAATGCTGGGTAATTACCCGAGCTAGAGTGGGAAAGCTCGGTAGTGCCATAAAGGATCAATTGAGAATGCTGGGCAAACATGATTAGCAATGAATAAATTAATTAGTATTATTTATACATGCATCACTGGAAATAAGGGGAGGGGAGATGTAGGGGCATATTTACTTACATGCACTAAGCAGTTTACCCAGGAGTTCATGCACACTGGTGGCTTCCGTGGGCTAAAACAGCCAGTATGCTAAAAACCTGTTGCTAACTGCATAGCACGTGGTGGGGTGGGGACTGGGCACAGTATGGGCAGAGATTGAGCATGGATTCCACATGCACTGTCACATGGAGCCGGTGGTAGGAGGCGTGGCTGGTGGTTGGGAGGCGGGGATAGTGCTGGGCAGACTTATACGGCCTGTGCCCTGAAGAGGACAGGTACAAATCAAGGTAGGGTATACACAAAAAGTAGCACATATGAGTTTATCTTGTTGGGCAGACTGGATGGACCATGCAGGTCTTTTTCTGCCGTCATCTACTATGTTACTATGTTACGTGTGCAGTCTGCGCCAGTGGCGCAGCCAGTATGGGGCCACGGGGGCCTGGGCCCCCGTAGATTTGCCCCTGGACCTTCTCTGCCGGCGACCCTCTCGACCCCCCCCCCTCCCGCCGCCAACCCACCGTCGCCTACCTTTGCTGGCGGGAGACCCCAACCCCCTCCAGCCGAGGTCCTCTTCTTCTGGCGCAATGAAGCCTGTGAGTCTGATGTCCTGCACGTACAACGTGCAGGACATCAAACTAGAACGAAGCCTTGCACGGGATTAGGAAGAAGAGGACCTCGGCTCGGCTGGCGGGGGTTGGGGTCCCCCGCCAGCAAAGGTAGGCGACGGCGGGTTGGCGATGGGAGGGGGGGTCTAGAGGGTCGTTGGGGGGGGGGGGGGGGTCAGTGGCACCGGGGGGGGGGGGGTGGTAAAATGTGCCCCCTCACCTCAGGCTCTGGACCCCCCTCCCGCCGAAGTCTGGCTACGCCCCTGGTCTGCGCAGGTGCACGTAACATAGTCTTAATGTGCAGTGAGGAACTGTACAATATGGTGACCACAGAGGATACGCTGGGGACACCCTCAACAGTTACTGCGCAGCCTTTGCACTTGTCCTGCATGAATATTTGCTGTTAAAGCACTGTAGGCGCAAAAAACACGTTTTAATAAACAGGTCCTTAGAGTTAGAGGGAGGTGAACAAAGTTATCTTGTTCTCTTTCGGCAATTTATTGGAATTATGAACCTTTCAGGAGGGTAAATGTGAAAAATTGAAAGCGTTTTTAATCAGTAAAGGAGAGCTGGAAGTGCTATACAAGAGTAATTACAGAGGCCATAAGGTTCCTATTCAGAAGAGCTTACAGTAAAAGTTTGCACAGAGGAAGGATAAGTGGCTGGCTCAGGGCCAGCGCTACCATTGGGCAAACTACGTAGTTGTCTAGGGCACCAAATGGTGGAGGGTAGCAGAAAGTGTTCCCTGAAAAAGCCTTGGGCAACCTCCAGTCTCCCATCTCTGCTATTCCCACCACTGTGCTGCTGCCACATCTCCCCAGGTCTTGCAGTGGTGGTGGCAATAGCAATAAAACAGGAAAGAAGTGTGGCAGAGCGAGCCTCTGAACCAGGGGCGTAGCTACGGGGGGCCACGGGGGCCTGGGCCCTCGCAAATTTCATCCAGGCCCCTGGTTTGGCTGCCGGGGGTCCCCAACCCACGCCAACCGAAGCCTTCTTCAGCGCGGTCTCCGTCGCAGCCGCGTTCGCTGCCTGCCCCTGCTCTTCTTTCTTCTTGCTCCTCTTGTGCATGCTGACGCTCAGCAATCTCCAGTGCAGCCGCGTTTGCTGCCTGCCCCCTGCTCCTCCTGTGCATGCTGAAAAAGGCTTCGGCTGGTGGGGTTGAGGACCCCCACCAGCAAAGGTATTTGTTTGTGAGGGAGCAAGGTGAGGCGAGGCGGTGGGGGGGGGGGGGGCACGGGGCAGCACTCAAAATGTGCCCCCAACCTCGGGCGCTGGCCCCCTCCCACTGTGAGGTCTGGCTACGTCCCTGCTCTGAACCCCTGTGCACTGTGCTCTGAGTCCAGCCAGTCCCACTCCTTCTGATGCAGACTTCCTGTTTGTGTGGGTGTGAAACAGCTAGGCCTTTGGAGTTCAGCACACAGGGGTTTAGAGGCTCTGCATAATGTTTTTTTCCTCTTGTACTGCTGTTGCTGTTGCTGTTGCTGCAGGTCCCAGAGAGATGTGGCAGCAGCAACACTAAGGCTGGGAGTAGTAGTGGGGGGGGGGGGGGGGGGCAGGGTTGGCAAGAATGAGGTTTTGCCTTGGAACCTAATAAACTTGCACCACCCAGGTTATGCAGTAATGGTGGACGTGAAATTAGAGCCCTGCTGTTACAAGCTCTAAGCATGTGCCTCAGTCGTATAGTGCCGGCAGTCTGACAACTGGGCACCACAGTCCAACTCTTTTTCTTCATTGTCTGGACAGATACTGCCAACCAGGTGCTGCTGGCGCTGTTCACGGCGGAGATGGCACTGAAGATGTATGCCCTTGGCTTTCAGGCCTACTTCATGTCTCTCTTCAATCGCTTTGACTGCTTTGTAGTCTGCAGTGGCTTGCTGGAGATCGTCCTGGTGCTGACTGGGATCATGACCCCCCTGGGCCTCTCTGTGCTGCGCTGCATTCGGCTCCTCAGGATCTTTAAGATAACCAGGTGCGCAGTTATGTGCCATGCTTTGGGCATTGCTGTCATGTATGTCACACCATAGAGTAAAGTGTGTCGCTCTGAAATAACTGTACTGTACTCCTGTTAATACAGTCTGCACCACCCTGTACGACATATGCAATTCAACAATACATCACTCCACAGATGCCGACCACACCATAATAAACTGTACTGAAGCTTTAACTCTTTGGTATATGTAAAAAGTGTGACCACAACAGTCCTTGGCAAGGCCTAAAGGCACCCTGTAGTGTGGACCACTGACTCAGCACTGCCTCTGTCCCAAAATGGGCAAAGGTGCTAGGAAAGCCCAGTGGCAGCAGGTCGTCTGTCTCCTGTTGCTGCTATTTGGGCTTCTGCCAGGTACTTGTGACCTGGATTGGCCACTGTTGAAAACAGGATTCTGGGCTAGATGGACCAGTATTGCTGTTCTTATGTCCAGATTCTTCTCTGTCTCCTTCTCTGCCCTCCCCACCAGGTACCTCTCAACCTCTTTATATAAATCTTCTCGCTGCTTCATCTTCTCCCTCCCTGAGGTTCCTTTCTATTTCCCCTTTCTTTTCCTAAGGTTCTTCTCCATCTCTCTTCTCCTTCATCTTCCCTCTCCAACTTAAATTCCTCTCTCTTGATCCCTTGCAGGTTTCTCTCTATCTCCTCCTCTGCCAGGATCCTTTCAGTCTCACTTTGCCCTTAAATTTTTCTCTCTCTTTCTCTTCCTCTCCCCTTCCCCAGGGTCCTTCCTGTCTCTACTCTCCTTTCCATGAGATTCTTCTCCATTCCCTCCTTCCTCCTCAGATTCCTTTCCGGTGCCACATTGAAGTTTAGCTCCCCTCTCTTCTTCAGAGTTTTCTCAGCTTCTTTGGTAGATCAGAGGCATGCCACAGGGCAGGGGCTTCCTATGCCATCAGCTGCTCTCCCCCCCCCCCCCCCATTTTGTGCACGTCCTTTGTAATCAGGACATATAGGAAAAGGGGGTAGCTACAGAAACTGTGAGCAGCTCACTGTGAACTAGGCTCCTGGCCTGCCATTGCTGCCACTCATTTGACTGCTGTGGATGAGGAGAAGTGGCGAAAGGTTGACCTTTAAGACATGGTCACATTCTCTACAGCTTCTATCAAAAGGAGGCATTAACAGCCACCCTAAAGATGTTGCATCCTTCCCCTCAGGTACTGGACCTCGCTGAATAACCTGGTGGCTTCCCTTTTGAACTCAGTGCGTTCCATCGCCTCGCTCCTTCTTCTCCTCTTCCTCTTCATCATCATCTTCTCCCTCTTGGGCATGCAGATGTTTGGTGGGAAATTCAACTTTGAGGACATGGAAGTACGAAGAAGCACCTTTGACAACTTCCCTCAAGCACTCATCAGTGTCTTCCAGGTAAAGCAGGTGGGAAAAGGAAGAGCAGTTTAGGAAGCGACAGTTCCAGTTTAGGTAGCAGTCCAAAAAAATTGGTTCCTGGGTCTTTTAGTGTAGGTAGGTTGGGGCTATCCTGTTCCTCAATCTTATTGAAGCAGTCGTAGGAAAATCATTTTTTAAAAATAAATTTAAAAAAGATATAGTGGAATTAGAAAAGGTTCAAAGTAGCGCAATCAAAATGATAAAGGGGATGGAACTCCTCCCATATGAGGAAAGGCTAAAGAGGTTAGGGCTCTTCAGCTTGGAAAACAGACGGCTGGGGGAGGGATATGATTGAGGTCTACAAAATCCTGAGTGGTGTAGAACGGGTAAAAATGAATCGATTTTTCATTCTTTCAAAAAGTACAAAACGAATCGGAGAAAACTTTTCTTCACTCAACGTGTAATTAAACTCTGGAATTCGTTGCCAGAGAATGTGGTGAAGGCGGTTAGCTTAGCTTAATTTTAAAAAGGTTTGGACGGCTTCCTAAAGGAAAAGTCCATAGACCATTATGAAATGGACTTCGGGAAAATCCACTCTTTCTGGGATAAGCAGTATAGAATGTTTTTGTACGTTTTTGGGATCTTGCCGGGTATTTGTGACCTGGATTGGCCACTGTTGGAAACAGGATGCTGGGCTTGATGGACCTTTGGTCTGTCCCAGTATGGCAATACTTATGTACTTATATAAACAGAATGAAGTCAGTCCAGAGTACGGATACAAAATTGGTCAGCGGTCTCAGTCATAAAACATATAGGGACAGGCTCATGAACCTCAACATGTATACACTGGAAGAGAGGTGGGAGAGACGGGATATGATGGAGACGTTTAAATACCTCAGTAGCATTAATGTATAGGAGGTGAGTCTTTTTCAATTGAAGGAAACCTGGGCATACGATGAAGTTACAAGGAAATAGGCTTAGGATGAATCTGAGGAAATACTGTTTTATGGAGAGGGTGGTCGATGCATGGAGAGGCCTCTCGGTGGAGGTCGTTGAGACGAAGACTGTGTTAGAGTTTAAGAAGGTGTGGGACAGAAATGTGGGATCTGTTAGGAAAAAGAGGAGTTAGTGGTTACTGGGGACAGGCAGACTGGATGGGCCATACGACCCTTATCTGCTGTCATGTTTCTATGGAATCCAGAAAACCAAACCTGGTTCCAAATCCCAAAGACTGGGCTTAGGAACCACTGATAAATCAATCAGATACCCACCTAGAGCCATATTCTCTCAATGAGACTCAGGCTTGATCTCCTGCTCTTTCCTATTCCCAGATCCTAACAGGAGAAGATTGGAACTCCGTCATGTACAATGGGATTCAGGCCTATGGAGGGCCCTCCTTCCCCGGAGTGCTAGTTTGTTTTTATTTCATCATCCTCTTCGTTTGTGGAAACTGTATCCTTAAAAAAAAAAAAAAAAAAACAAGCCTACCCTGGGCAGTTTTTTTTGTTTTGTTTGTTTGTTTGTTTGTTTGTTTTACTATGTTCTCTTTTGATGTGAAAACAGTAGACTGTTCTGAGCTGCATTGGTGTTCTACCTCCATGCTATATGAACCCAGTCCTAGCTTTCCCGTTTCCCAGCAACTTTGGGCTCCTTATGGTAGGTCATTGGTATTTAGAGGCTCAGGTGGACAGCTGTCTCATCATGATGTCTTAGATTAAGCCTTGGTTATAAACCATTAACACCACATCCATCACTGCCCTGTTAAGGGAGTCTGCTGGTCACTGGTGCTACCCACCTCAGTGCAGGTTGCTGGATTAAAGACCTGGCAGAGCTGGAAGTTGCTCACACAAAACACGTGAAGATTCAACATCAACACCACTCTTTTTTGAGGGAGGAAAGGGATCTCATCCTACTGTGGCAACTGAAACAAACATTTCTTGGCAGCCCACGGTGAAAAAGTAATCACAGATCCCAAAAACCTCCCAATAGAGATTTTTGAATATTTTTCGAGGTTTTTTTTTTTACATAATTTTTTTTAAATGCAAATCAATTATACTCCGCTTTCAGTTTCAAAACCGATATCAGAATCACTTTAGTGCTTCATTACAAATACACACTCTACAGCCCCTTCTGGCAATGTCCCACAGAAAAAAACGGAAACTTATCTTAATCCTGCAGTATCCATGTAGCAGCCACAATGTTTAAACTCTGCTCAGTCTGGTCCCAATGGATCCGTTTCGCTGTAGCTTCTTCAGGAAACCAACTGTAAACGACTGCACGATCTAGGTTGCAAACAGGGCTGCTCCGCTATTGCTGATGAGCTGGAGGTTGGCCATGGGATGTCACTGAGTGCTAAATTGTCCCAGTCCCTACCCTTTGTACTGGAGATTTTGCACTAATATTCAAGAGGAAACATGCACATATTTTCATTACAAACTCTGAGCGTTTCCTGCTAGTGGATTTCCTATGAAAACCACAAAAATAAGGGGTAAATTCACATGTACTGAAGAGAACTAGGACTATTCAGCTTGGAGAAGAGACGGCTGAGGGGAGACATGATAGAGGTATATAAAATAATGAGTGGAGTGGAACAGGTGGATGTGAAGCGTCTGTTCACGCTTTCCAAAAATACTAGGACTAGGGGGCATGCGATGAAACTACAGTGTAGTAAATTTAAAACAAATCGGAGAAAATGTTTCTTCACCCAACGTATAATTAAACTTTGGAATTCGTTGCCGGAGAAAGTGGTGAAGGCGGTTAGCTTAGCAGAGTTTAAAAAGGGGTTGGACGGTTTCCTAAAGGACAAGTCCATAAACCGCTACTAAATGGACTTGGGAAACATCCACAATTCCAGGAATAACATGTATAGAATGTTTGTACGTTTGGGAAGCTTGCCAGGTGCCCTTGGCCTGGATTGGCCGCTGTCGTGGACAGGATGCTGGGCTCGATGGACCCTTGGTCTTTTCCCAGTATGGCCTTACTTATGTACTTATGTACTTATATGAAACAACACAATGACCCTTTAGGATAACATGACACAAAGTGCATCTCTTACTGTAAAATGGATAATTAAAAATGGTTTTAAAAAAATGGTGTGTTTATGTATCACAAGATTCCATTTTAGTAGAGTAGATCATAGAGGCGTACCATCTTGACAAGCATAATCATCACTCTCAGTCCGGATAAAACAAAACACAAGATAATCCAGCCAATATTTAAAACTATTTAACCGGCCTCATGGTGTGAGACAGCATGCAGGCTTTTAGCCAAATTGACAGAGGGCAGTTTCCACTAACTATTTGCACCACAAATTACTATTTACACATGCAAATGGATTAGAAATTCGTCTTTCCCGTGTTTCACTAGGGTCAGCCAAAAAACTCCATGTCTTATGGGATAGGCTGATCCAGTCCTGGATTTACTTTGTGGCATCTAGGGACTCATCCAGTGCGTTTTTTCCTAGCAAAAAGGTTGCCAGTACTCAAATGCCAGGCCACCCTTCAAGGACCCACCCCACAATAGCCAGGCCCCCTGCAACCAGTCACAGAACCTATGGTGTGTAGAGCCTGAGCCAGGGGCGAACTGAGAGTGGTCTGGGCCCCCCGCCTGGCCATTGCCCGATGCCCCCTACCGCCGCAGCCAACGCCCCCACCATCCCACTTCTGTCCTACCCGCTGCACTGCTGGTTCTCCCCCGCCCGCAGATGCAAATTTTCAAAACTGACATATTTCAATCACTATACTATAGGTTAACAAATACACATAAAACAAAAAAAAAATGGAAAATATGATGATACCAATTTATTGGATCAAATATATTTTCCAGTTAGCTTTCAGAGGCCAAAACCTCTTTCCTCGGGTCAGGACAGTATACTGCTATTAAAGTATTCTGTTCTCACATGAGAAAGGAGGGTTGGGTCTCTAAACTTTAGCAAAAATGTATTAAAATTAGTCCAATAAAGATATCATCTTATTTCCATTTTCTTTATTAACACAGCTACCACACTACTTTATACTAAACTAAAAATAAAATTCATTTTTCCTTCCTTTGTTGTCTGGCCGTTTACTTTTTTCTAATTGTGTTGGTCCCAGTCTCTTGTTTCTTTTTTCCTCGATCTCTTCTTAACTCTCGCCAGCGTCTATCCCTCTCTCTCCTCCCCTTTCCATCCAGCATCTGACCCTTCTCTCTCCTTACTTCCATCCAGAGTTCCTCCTCTTTTTCTCCCTCCTCCATCCAGCATCTGGCCCCTCTCCTCTCCCCTTTCCATACAGCGTGCCCCCTCTCTCCCCGCTTTCCATCCAGCATCTGCCTCCTCTCTTCCCCCTTTCCATCCAGCGTCTGCCCCCTCTCACCCCCTTTCCATCCAGCATCTGACCACTTCCATCCAGAGTTCCTCCTCTTTTTCTCCCTCCTCCATCCAGCATCTGGCCCCTCTCTCTCTTCACTTCCGTCCACTCAGGCTCCTCTCTCTCCCCAGTTCCATCCAACATCTGCATCCTCTCTCCCCCTTCCATCCAGCTTCTATCCCCTCTCTCCCCTTCATCCAGTGTCTGTCCCTCCTCTCCCCATTTCCATCTGGCATATGTCCCTTCTCTCTCCCTCATTCAGTGACTGTCCCTCCTCTCCCTCTTTCCATCTGACATCTGTCCCCTCTCTCCTTCTCATCTAGCATCTGTCCTCCCTTCCCCCTTCATCCAGCCTCTGTCCCATCTCTTCTCCCTTCCATCCGGCATCTGTACCCCCTCCCCACTCCATTCTCCATCTGTCCTCCCTTCCCCCTTCATCCAGCCTCTGTCCCATCTCTTCTCCCTTCCATCCGGCATCTGTACCCCCCTCCCCACTCCATTCTCCATCCATCATCTGTCCTTCCCCATCACCCAGCCACCCTGTACCTGGGGTCCCCTTTATTCCTGCTCAATTTATATGTCCCACTATCTCCCCATCTAATCCTCATATCCACACTCTTCCACCCTACCCTCAGTCACACCATCCCCCTTCCATCCAGTGTTACAGTCTTTTATTCAGCCCCACCCAACACCCAAACCTTCTCTCCCCCCCCCCTACCGGACACTCCCCCTACCACTGGCACACCAGGACCAGGCTATCCCCACTCCCACCCAATACCCCCCTACCGTGGCCACCTCTGCTGCTGCCCTGCTGCTGTTTCAGCAGTGGCAGCAAAAATAGAAAACAAAAGATGGCTGGGCTGCACCGTTGTTCCCTTCCCACTCGCAGCTGACCGCCTCAGCCCCGGAACAGGAAATTGTTAGAGAAAGACGGGACCGGCAGCTGCGAACAGGAGGAACAGTCTGCTCAGTCTGGTCCCAATGGACCCGTTTCGCTGTAGCTTCTTCAGGAAACCAACTGTAAATGACTGCACGATCTAGGCTGCAAACAGGGCTGCTCCGCTATTGCTGACGAGCTGGAGGTTGATAACCAAGAAAGACCAGATACAAATCGCAAAGAGTAAGAGCACCAAAAATTTTTTTTATTAGGACCCTACACGGTCCGTGTTTCGGCCAACCGGCCTTCTTCAGGGGTCTTCAAATTGACGTATACATATGTGCCTCCAGAATTCTCATGGAATGAGAGATACAAATTCTCAGCCCAGATCACCTCATTCTCAGTACCAAGGCTGTGGAGGTTTTTTTTTTTTTTTTGTTACATTTGTACCCTGCGCTTTCCCACTCATGGCAGGCTCAATGCGGCTTACATGGGGCAATGGAGGGTTAAGTGACTTGACCAGAGTCACAAGGAGCTGCCTGTGCCTGAAGTTGGAATCGAACTCAGTTCCTCAGGACCAAAGTCCACCACCCTAACCGCTAGGCCACTCCTCCACTGTTGCTGCTATATGCGGCTCCGTGTCGTGATCTTTATTTCTGTTTTTGCCGCCACTGCTGTAACAGCAGCAGCAACAGCAGTGGTGGCCATGGCAGGAAGGTAGTCTGTGGGAATGGGGAGAACGGCGGGCATTCGGGCTGAGCCTCTGGGCCCTTGGGCACTGCTCGGTTGGCCGAACGGTCAGTCCGCCCCTGGCCTGCGCTCTTTCATTAAAACTTGGGGTCCATAGTAGGTCAATTTTAGCAGAGAATGGAAAAGGTGCTGGTACACAGTACCCTCAAGTACCCCCTCAAAAAAAAGTCCTGGACTCAGCATCCCAGTTTCTCTAAGACAGGCAGGACTACAAGACCATAGATGCAATGGTGGGAAGGAAGGAAGGGATATAAAACATGAACTGACTCAGTCTATTTCCTATGACATGGAACATATTGAGAGCCATATATTAACAATACTGAGTGAAAATGTGGCCCTGTGGACTCAAACACAGGCCTGAATGGATGCAAACAACCTCACGATGGAATTACCAAGAGTACAGGTGCCTCGCAGGGATGCATGGAGCAGTACAGGTGAGAAAGCTAACACCATCATGAATAAGAGTTTCTTTAGCCCCAATTTATTCAGATATCCTACTGAACGTATTCCTGGCCATTGCGGTGGATAACTTGGCAGAGGCAGAGAGCCTAACTTCGGCACAGAAAGCCAAAGAAGAGGAAAGGAAGCGGAGGAAAACCTCCAGGTCAGTAGGGTTTGCTTGCCTTGGAAAGAGGGGGGAGGAGGATTAAAATCTGTGTGTTCTATGAATCAACCTGGTGAAAGAGACCTTGGAACTATTTTTCCCTGTCTCAACTGCAAGACTTTGACTTGGCCAGCAGGAGGTGCTCTAGTAGACAGATTACTCTCACCAAATGGTAGCTGTCTCTAGTACTCCCCTGGGGTGTTTCTCCTCAGGTATTCTTCTCCAGTGCATTTGAAGACTGTGGGTAGGACTGTGATAGGAGCTGGAATCTGATTAACCAGCTGGCTATATTTGGGTAGGATGGGCAGATCCAGGGCTGATCTCACAACAGGCAGGGACAGTGGTGAAGAAATGGGGGGTACAAACCCCTGCAACTTGGGGGGAAGGGATATAACACCTGGGCCTCCTTGCCCCCTGCCAGGAGCAGACATTCCCCCCCACCTTCCTCATGGTCCCACCATAGGCCCTCTGGGCCTGCTTGAATCCCTGGTGGTCCAGTGAGGGTCCGTTGGTGCAGGAGAGTTGCCCATTTACTCCTGCTCATGGCCACAGCCACATCCAATATGGCAACTGCAACCTTTCAACAACTAGGGCCTAAAGGGAATAGAGAGGCGCCTTGGATTGCAGGAGGGGGGACATGAATCATAGGAGGGAAGCAAGGATTGTGGGGAAGGGGAGGAGCTCTCATTGCCAAACATTGTTGGCAAATGAAACCCTGCATTTTGATTTTACAGTGACAGGAAACGACAGAGGGAATGTGCTGATATTTGCTCTATGGGAAGTGGACCAATGACTCCAGGAGACTGTGACAGTGGTTGTGTATAGTCCTGATATGTAATGGTCTTCATCAATGCAGAGAGATATACTCAGCGCCTCACCACGTTTTCCATTGGCTAAAGATCACCAAAGACTCCTGAGGCAGGCCTGTGGCCGAAACACAGTACTGTGTCGAGTCTACATTAAACTTTGTTTATTGTACACAACCACTTTCACAGTCTCCTGTAGTCATTGGTCCACTTCCCACTTCTTGTTTTATGCTTTGACTTTGTGGGATTTGGTGTTCATTCACTCAGGTGGACTACCTACCCTGATATTTGCTCTGTCATGGTTAACAGCTGCCCATCTCTAGAAAGCAATTATCTGTATGTTGTCAGGGTCTCTTCCCTTGACACTGTTGCTTTTCAACCTTTTGTTTAGAGCATATCCCGAGAAATCGGAGGAGGAGAAGCAAATGTTAGCCAAGAAACTGGAGCAGAAAGCCAAAGAAGGCATACCTACCACAGAGAAGGTGCGTGACACCTAACTCCGATACAGTCAATGATGAACTGGTTGTGCTTCTTGGAAGAACATCAATGCTGCCAATGATATGACAGAAAAATAAACAGCCTGAGCTCCTGCCTCCTACAGAATTTATGGCCCATTCCATAAATTTAACGACACTAGGGAGCTGGCACTCCCCAGAGCTTGGAGTTAATTATTTCATTAAAAGCTTCAGCATGAAATGTGTAGCACCAGCCATGAAAGGATAAATCCATCCAGTATGCATGAACCGACATTAGAGGCTGCACTGAACCTTGCCGCTGAAGTAGGGGGTTTACAAAAACATAAAAATTAAACTTTATAACACATTTTCAAAACATATTTTCCATTATTTCATGTTCTACTGGTAATACTGCCCTTAACTGGGTGTTAAGAGGGAATTTTCTTTTCTCTACCATTAAATTTTGCCTATGTATTTTCTGTAAATATGCTAATTTCTTACATGGGCAAAAGAACCCCACAAAGAGTGGAAAGAACACAAAGGTCCCCATGAAGTAGACAAAGTCAATCAAAAAGGAATGGGAACTGGATCAGGGACTTTGAAAACAGACTCAGAACTCCAAAGTGAAATTAAAGGTGTTTATTTAACATGGCTCCATGTTATGGCATTTCACGAGCTATTGAACTTTTTCCTTAACCAACGGTCTTTTTAAAGACCATTTCATGTTTGTTTTACCAGACGCCTTTACCAAGGATATATGTGACTGTCAAGTATACACATCAAGACTCCTGAGGCAGGCATGCATGTGCCGAAACATGGTGCCTTGTCGAGTCAGCTTAAATAAACACCATTAATTTCACTTTGGAGTCCTGAGTCTGTTTTCGAAGAGCCCGATCCAGTTCCCATTTCTTACATGGCCCATATTGTACATGGGTGGAGTCTAGGTGGGACTCACACTTATACATATACTTTATAGATTACTATAATTTATGCGAGTATCCCTGACATTTAGGCTCAAGCACTTAACACCTACAGGGTGAGGCAGAAAAAACTAATAACCTTCTAGAGTTTTTTTTTGCTGTTTTCTCAGCAACTGCTTGAATTTCAATGAGAAATTTTACATACTTAGTTAATCGTCATACTTACGTATTACTGTTAAACAACATTTAATTATCTTAAGCCAGGGGTAGGCAACTCCGGTCCTCGAGAGCCGCAGGCAGGTCAGGTTTTCAGGATATCCACAATGAATGTGCATGAACTTGATTTGCATACACTGCCTCCATGGTATGCAAATCTATCTCCTGCATATTCATTGTGGATATCCTGAAAACCTGACCTGCCTGCGGCTCTCGGAGCTGCCTACCCCTGTCTTAAGTTATGTTGATGTTACTGACATTTTAGCGTTACTACCTAGTGATTTTTTTGTGTTAAAAATGTTCAAGCTCAAACACAGCAAATAACATCATTGAAACATTTACATGCGTACATCTGCATATAGTTTTATGACATTCATTGATCACAGATAAAACATGCTTTACACATGGAAAATGCTTGATGGATTAAAGAGATGATTAAAACTGCTTAAAAAAAAACCCACCCAGCTGAGGAGGTATTTTGGATAAGATGAAAGGAGCTGCACTGGGAGGAGGCTATGCGAAGGTGTGAGAGGGTCCTGATTTTCTGTGCCCTAAAGATTGAGTTTTGTATGGCATGATGACGCTGTCTTGTGTTGCTCTCTGATTCTCAGCTGAAGGTGGATGAGTTTGAGTCCAATGTGAATGAAATCAAAGACCCCTACCCTTCTGCTGATTTCCCAGGTAAGGGTCTTTCCTAGGAGAGACTGCATGGTCCATGCAATAAACCAGATGGAAGGGGAAAGGAACGAGCCTTGATATATACTGCCTTTCTGTGGTTTTTGCAACTACATTTAAGGTGGCTTACATGGCATATGCAGGTATTTATTTATTGCATTTGTAGCCCACATTTTCCCACCTATTTGCAGGCTCAGTGTGGCTTACAATGTATCGTTAGTGGTAGATAATAGATTGGAAAATAACAATTGGTGTTACATAGAGAGTTTGAGTAACATAGTAGCAATTAAACAAGCAGATATAAGAAAGAAAACAGTTCTGATTATAGGTAAGGTGGAGATGTGTTACATTTACAGTTGTTGGTCTTTGAGGTATGCTTTGTTGAAGAGGTGGGTCTTCAGAGATTTACGAAAGTTAGTTAGTTCATAAATAGTTTTTAAGTTGAGCGGCAATGCGTTCCATAACTGTGTGCTCAGGTAAGAAAAGTTTGACGCATGCATAAGTTTGTATTTTAGGCCTTTACAACTGGGGAAGTGAAGATTAAGGAATGTGCGGGATGATCTTTTAGCGTTCCTGGGTGGCAAGTCTACCAGGTCTGACATGTAGGCTGGGGCATCTCTGTGAATGATTATTTGTACCTGGCATAGCAGCCAACTTTTCAAAATTATTGGGGGTGCTAAGCCCAATGAAAATAACCCCTCTCTGGACAAATACAAGGAATTTTCTCAATATTGGGGGTGCTCAAGCACCCACAGAGTCAGCTCCAATGGTACCTGGGGCAATGGAGGGTTAAGTGACTTGCCCAGAGTTACAAGGAGCTGCAGTGGGAATCAAACCCAGTTCCTTAGGATCAGTGTCCGCTGCATTAACCACTAGGCTACTCCTCCACTCTGAGACAGAGTACAAAGGGCCTGTAGTCAGTTTTCCTGTTTGCCTCTTTTGTGCAAGGATTTAATTTACTTGCAGTTTCTGGACAGGAAAATAAGTTTCATAACAAAATATTGTGTAGGGCAATACTTGTATAAAATGCACAATGGGAACTGTTGTCCGCAGGGCCGGCGTTGAGGGTGGGCAAACAGGATGATTGCCCTGGGCCCCCATGCCATTTGGGGCCCCAAACCTGCCTGAAGTTGAAAGGGGGACAATCTGCAAGTAAGCTATGGGGCCCCCTCCCTAGCGTCTCCCCTGGGCTCCATCATGTTCATCAGCCTGGATTGTCCGAAAGAAATAAATTTGAGAAACAAGCAACACCCTCTGGTGCGCGTTGCTCAAGATTCTCACAGAAGTTGCAGGAAGAGGTACTAGTGTAACATTGTGCAAAGAGGCTCCCAGGTATTGCAGGTTTTGGTTTCACTCAGACATGATTCTTATATCTTACCAAATGACAATCTCCAAGTGCATAACTCTCTTCTTAGGGGCACACAGTGAAGCTACTAAGTAGTAAATTTAAAACAAATTGGAGAAAATATTTCTTCACTCAACGTGTAATTAAACTCTGGAATTCATTGCCACAGAATGTGATAAAAAGCAGTTAGCTTAGCAGGGTTTTAAAAAGGTTTGGATAATTTCCTTAAAAATAAAGTCCATTTCATTAGTATTATGCTTGCATCATAATATATCTCTGTTATTTTAATTTCAGTGCAGTTAAACATGTATATTTTTGATCCTGTTTCATGGTAATCCTATTATTAGGTTTCAATTTGCTGTATTTATTGTATTGATACTTGTACATTTTACTATTGTTATCCTGTTAACAAAATTGTAAGTTTGGTATTAAACTGTACCTGCTGTACAGCACCTTGGGTGAATCTCTTCATAAAGGCAGTTAAGAAATCCAAATAAATAAATAAACCATTATAAAGATGGGAAAATCCACTGCTTATTTCTAGGATAAGCAGCATAAAATCTGGTTTACTGTTCTGGGATCTTGCCAGGTACTTATAGCCAGCGGGAGGGGGGATCCAGAGCCCAAGGTGAGGGGGCACATTTTAACCGCCGCTCCTCCCCCGTCCCTTTTGACCCTCCTCCTGCTGCTGCCAACCCTCCCCCACCACCACCAGGTACCTTTGCTGGCAGGGGTCCCCAACCCCCAGCAGCCGAAATCCCCTTCAGCGCCGATATGCGAGTCCAGCGCATTCACTGATCTGGATTCTGTTTCTGTGAGTCCTGACGTCCTGCACGTTCCTACGTGCAGGACGTCAGGACTCAGACTCACAGAAACAGAATCCAGATCAGCAACGCGCCAGTCTGAAGAGGACCGGCTGGCGGGGGTTGGGGACCCCCGCCAGCAAAAGGTACCTGACGGCGGCGGCGGGTTGGCGGCAGTGGGAGGGGGGGTCGAATGTGGTGGGGGAGGGTCGGCGGTGGGGGGGGGGTGAAAGCAGGGGGGCCAGGGCTAAATCTGCAGGGTCCCATGCCCTCGTGGCCCCACCTAGCTACGCTTCTGCTTATAACTTGGATTGACCACTGTTGGAAACAGGATGCTGGGCTTGATGATCTTTAGTCCGTCCCAGTATGGCATCACTTATGTTCTAACTGGGGTGTGCAGCCAGAAAATTTTTCCCCGTTGTTTCTGGAAATGTTTTCGTTCAGGTTTTTTTCCCCTTATGTTGTCACAGGCGCAATGTCGTTTAGAATGCACGCTATTGATGGCACATGAAAAAAAGCACACAATTTTGTGTTTTTCTTCTAATTTTCATTTGCCAAAGACAGGAAACAGCATAGGATATGTTGCTGGTATTTCCTATGTTGTTTCAAATGAAAGCACATCCCTAGTGCCCAAGGTGAAAAGGAAATCCCAGAGCTCAGCTGAGCTCAGAGCTCTGCAAAAGTGTCTTTTTTTTCAGTGATGACCACATGCGCCTAAATAATGTAAGGGAAGGTATTCAAAAGGGTTTATCCAGGCAGGAGCTAGCCAGCTGCCAATATTCATCAGCACTTAATCGGTTAATGCCGCTGAATACAGGGCCGCCGAGAGACACAGCTGGGCCCAGGGCAGGAATAGACTGCAGCGTGCCCCCCATGCCTTTTCCCCACCTAGGCTGCCGCCACGCCCCCACTCCTTCACTCTGTCCTCTCCTGCTCCTGCGTTCTGCCCAGGAGGACCCGGATGATTGCATTAATGCGATATTGAGTTAATGCAATCATCCAGGTCCTCCTGGGAGGCACACAGGAGCAGGAGAGGACAGGCCCGGAAGCAGGCAGGAAGAAGCTTGCCGGCGCCGGGCCTGGGGAATTTTGCCCCCTGCTCCTCCCCCTCGGTGGCCCTGGCTGAATATCATTGCTAATCGGCCTCTCCTAACCAGCTGAGGGCTGAACTTGGACAGAGTGTTAACTTATTCAGCTAGTGTGATATTCAGGTCTGCTAACCGGCTAGATACCTGCGTAATGTGTTAGGACCGCAAAAGAGGTATTAAGTGAACTGGGCACCAGTCTGAATATCAGCCAGTGCCCGTTTAACTTCCAGGTCAGTGCGCATTCCTGGATATTCAGTGCCAGGAGCTGCACGTGCCCCAGCGCCGAATATTTAAAGGTTAAGTTAGTCTGCGGTAGGAAGCCGCTCGCTGCTGTGCTCTGAATATCGATCCTGTAGTTTCTAGAGAATTTGTCCCTGCCAGAATTAACTGAAACATATTCTGTCAAATTGTTGAAAAGAACCAGAATGTTTTTCACTGTCTCTATCTCTTTTTTTCTTGTTTCTTACCCTCTTATTTTCTTCTTTCCCTTTTCTCATCTATGTGCTCGTTTGCCTCTTTCACTCTGCCTTCCATCCATCAACTTTTTCCTTCTCTTCCCTTTTCCTTTCTGTTCTTTTCTGTCCCTCCCTCTTACTTCCCCTTACTTCTTCCAGGGGATGATGAAGAAGAGGAGCCCGAAATCCCACTGAGTCCTCGTCCACGCCCACTGGCGGAGCTGCAGCTAAAGGAGAAAGCAGTGCCCATGCCAGAAGCCAGCGCCTTCTTCATCTTCAGCCCTACCAATAAGTAGGCATCTTTTCCTCCTCACCTTCTTCCTATGGGTGGGTGTGTATCTGTGATGCCCTATCTACCTCGTCTTCAGAAGGACAGAATGGTGCAGTACAGGAAAAAAAACAACCTCTGAATCCTTGTGCATGGAGTAAGCTCTTAACCATACCTGAGCTCAACAGGAGCTCTCTCACTGTAAGGAGCCCTTAGCGATCCCTGTATTTCTATGCAACAGTGGCATAGCTATGGGTGGGCCTAGGTATCAGGTATCAGGCCCACCGAACAGCAGCGTCTCACTCCCCTCCACTGGCGGTCTGGTATCTGCCCCCACCCTGAATCTCTCCGGTGTATCTTAAAGCATCCTATCGGCCACAGTGATTCATCTTCACTGCCTGCACCAGCCCCCGCAGGCTTCCCTCTGCTGTGTCCTTCCCTTGCTGATGTCACTTCCTGTTTCCTCACTGGTGGGACACGACAGAGAGAAGCCTGCGTAGGCCAGCGCACATAGCAAAAATGAATCGCTGAGGCTGCCGGGTTGCCTCTGAAGCACACTGAGGAGATTCAAGGAGGGGACATATACTGGTCTTTGGGTGTGGGGGTGGCTTGGGGAGGACAGAGGAAATGCTGAGCTAAAGGGGGGAGTTGGAAGGGCCCACCCAATTTAACTATGGGTCCACCCAAAATAGTAGGTCTGGCTATGCTTTTGCTGTGCAAGTAAAGAGGTATCCCTATGTACATTCCTGTATCCTGTGCAGATAAGGATCTTTTAATTATCCGGGTAAAGAGCTCTATCCTATCCCAGAGGCACCAATAAGTGCTGGGTTCTATTTTATGAAGTGTGTGCCAAAGTCGCTTACCCCCCGGATTTTATAAGGATCATCCAAATTTGGGCACCGATACGAGATCCATGTGAAAATTAATTAGTTAATGGCACATTAACAATCAATAATTGCTGTTAGTTGGCGCCAATTTGGAGTTACACAGACATGTGCCCTAGGCATAATTCTGTAAAATACGCATCTAAATTTCATAATGTGAAACTCCAAAGGGCTGTGGCCCTGGGAGGGACTTGGGTGGATGAGGGGCTGTTCCCAGAAGTTAGGTGCAATGTTATAGAATACTGTCATTTGCACGCCAAACTGCCATAAATTGTGCACCAGCATGTACACCAGGTTTTGGCATCTAAAGTTAGGTGTGAAATCTGCACCATGCTAGTATTCTTTAAAGGGGAATGTGTACCAGGCACGTAGCCAGACTTCAAGGTTTGGGTGGGGGGTGGAGGCCAAAGTATGTGTGGGGGGCACATTTTGCCCTACATCTCCGCTGCTCTCTGCTCCCCCCCCCCCCCCCCCCGCTGCAACTCCATATACCTTGGCTGGTAGAGGTCCTCAAGCTGTGCCAGCAGCCTTCCTCCAGGGCTGTTCGCTCCGGCTACCTGCCCTGGGTCCCCTCATGTCACGCATGCTCGGTTTTAATCAAATTGAGCATTCGTGAAGTGTTGCGTATGCTCAATTTCACTGAAACTGAGCATGTGCGTTGGGGGGGGGGGGAGGTGAGGAGGTGAGAAGGCAGGGAAGACAATGTGGTGGAGAACAGCACTGGAGGAAGGCTTCTGCTGGTGAGAGTTGGGGACCCTCGCCAGCCAAACTAGGGGCCCCAAATCTAATTTGGTGGGTTCTAGGCCCCCAAGGCCCCCCATGGCTACACCACTGGCGCCTAACTTTCGGTGCCATTTACAGAAATTTCCCCTCAGCGTGTAACTGCAGGGGGAGAGGGTACATGTCGGTAGAGTGTGGATGTGTCATGGGTGTGTCACCAAGTGACGTGCACGACTCGTAGAATACTATCAGTTACATTTACTGCATGGCATGCTTAGAGGTGCCATCTTACATCAGCCATTGAGCTGCCTTAAGTGCAGAGGCCTGCATTTTGGCGCACCAATGCAGCTTACACTACTATTCTATTACAGCTTAGGTGTGTCCACTGCCCACGTGCCGTTATAGAATTGGCATTAACCCCCAGATTCTATATTGCGCAACTTAATTGCGTGCACCAATCCAGTCGTATTCTGGATTTGCGTGTGCAACTTAATTAGTGAACAGGCCAATCAGCACTGATAACTGCCAATTAGCAAGCAATTTTGACACTAATTGGCATTAATTAGGATTTATGCGCACAACTGTCTTAAGTGTATTCTGTAAAGTGATGCATGTAAATCCTAATGCGCGTAGCTGAAAAGGGGGTGTGGCGATGGGCATGGAGTGGGCATTTCTAAAATCTATGCATGTTGTTATATAATATACCGGTCTGCGCCTAATTTAGTCGTGGGTATTTACACCAAGTTATATGCCCACGAATAAATTTAGTTGTGTAGACGGCCACTCGGCGTACTCTATAAACCATGCCAAAATTTAGGCGCATTCTGTAAAGTATGCCTAAATCTAGGCATATGTTATAGAGTACGCCTAGGCGTATTTTTTTTCCGTGCAGATTTTTTTAGGCCTAATTGCGCTCCATTGTGCTGCCTACATCGTGGAGCCAAGTTACAGACTTTGTCCCCTGATTTGTGCTACTGTTTTGTGCAGACTCACAGGCATCTATATCTCTTTATAAAGGCTGAAAACAGGCATCTATATGGCCTTCATACGTGGGCACTTGTTATAAAATTACCCTCCGAATATCCTGTCATGGTAGCACTGAAGCGCTGAGGTTTCAAGACTTTGAAGCAGGACTGCCATAGGGCATCAATATGTGTACAGTCCTGTGACACCGACCTTCTGCTTATCCCAAGCTAGATGCATAGATGAGAACCAACTGACTAACTCATTGACTGTGAAAGCTCATTGAACTCTGTGAATGGGAGCAAACTGGTGGGGAGGTAAACACTGCCAGGCTGGGAGTTCTACTAGTCTCATCGGGTATCTTTATCTCTCCAGAATTCGCATCCTGTGCCATCGCATTATCAACGCCACCACATTCACAAATTTCATCCTTCTCTTCATTCTACTCAGCAGCATCTCCCTGGCCGCCGAGGACCCCATCAGGCCTGAGTCCTACCGCAATGTGGTGATGTATCCTGAAAGCACATCAGGGACGGTTGGGGTTTAGGGGTTCAGCACTGCCTCCACAGGCTATAAAAATCCCTGCAAGGCATATCAATGCCCTATGTCCTGTCTAGACATTGCCTCTCTCCTCATCCCTCCCTAGTGACTCGTCTCTTGCTTCTGTCCTCACCAGTGACCCCCTCACCACTCCCCGGGAACTCTTTCTTTACTCTCCCAGAGATGTCCTCTCTTTGCTTCTCCTCATGATTGTTTTCTCCCCAATGATGACATACCCCCCCCCCAATCCAGTAATTCTCTTTCCTCCCTACTACACTTTTAGCTGGCTTGAGGGGAGGTGCCCTGGGTGTGAAGAGAGGGCAGGAAAATCCATATGTGCAGTTTGGATTTTTCAATCTACTTGCGTTGTTGCTCATCAAAATTTAACCACAGAAAATTCAGGTGCAAATTCCTTGGGTCTTTTGCACCTATTGGCAATCTTCAAAGTTTCCCTTTGAAAATTAACTACAAGATCCATTCACTTCATAGCTATGTCTGTTGTTTAAAATGTGACCCTAGAGAATTTTTCCAAGGTCACAAATAAAGAGTCGGAAGCAAAGCTGTGATTTGAACCCATATCCCAATTTTCCTCACTCACTGCTAATTGCTCTAATCCCTACACTAGGGCCAAGCTGCTGTAGTCCTTGAGAACTGCAAGCCACTCTGGTTTTGAAGATACCCACATTATCTACCAATGTTTGCTGAAGGAGCCCATGTGTTGTTACCCTGAAAACCAGAGATCTGGAGCTGCCTATCCGTCCCCTTATTAAGAAAGTTTTGGGTTCTATTACCAAACCTGACCTGGAGATCTTTCCCCCTCTTTGCACTGCAGGTTCTTTCATATTTTGACTATGCCTTCACGTCAATTTTCACCTTGGAAATCATCTTGAAGGTGAGTCCTGTGTTGTCTGATGGAGCTCATATGTGTGTGCGTCTTGACTTCATTGTTAACACCTAATGGTGGGAATCAATATATGGAATGGGGTGAGAGAGCAAAGAAGACAGGATGGTATCAGAAGGAAAGGGAAGTGTAGAGGAAAAGGAGGGAGAAATAGTAAACAGTGATACATTCATCCTCATTCTGAAGTCTGCAACCGGATACCTTTTCCACTTCTCACATCAACCCATTACCAACTTTATCAAGTGCAAAGGCATAAAGTACAAAGTACTACATGCATCAACCTTCTCCTATATGAGCACGCAATTCTGGAATACACTACCACGCAACCTGAAAACGATCTACAAATTAACCGACTTCCGCAAACGATTGAAGACTTATCTCTTTGAAAAAACTTACTGCAAGGACCAAAACACATGAACTCCATACACACTAATAGAAATGCATCAATACACTCTCTTCTGAATTCTCTTCCCCTGTATTCTCTCCACACCTAAAATCTACCCACAAATAAAGTTGTCATACCCTAACGCCCTCTTGCTATTATTCGATCATCCTATCATTTCCCCAATGTCACATTCAATCATTTCCATGCCCCAAAGATGTTTTGACTTGACTTTGTCTTCCATAACTCTTCACAATGTAACCTATAATCGCATTGTAACAAACTGTATTTCCATCATTCACAATGTATTGTAAGCCACACTGAACCCGCAAATAGGTGGGAAAATGTGGGATACAAATGCAATAAATAATAATAATAATAATCAACTTAGCCTCCACCTCCATTTCACTGATGAAATCCTGACTGTGATGTATCTCTCTTCCTTGTTGCTGGTTCTGCTATTGTCTGCTCTAACATCAGCAGGCTGGTCAGAAACTGAAAAAAGAGAGAGATGTAAACTGACATTTTGATGGGAGATTTTTTTTTGCCCAGAGCCCTGATGAAGATCTCAAGTGTAGCATTGAAACATCAGGCTCCTAAACCACTTTGTATCTGTTTTGGAATTTTCTTTCTGACAAGTTTGCTGTTCATGTGTCCATTGGCCTTTCTTTTACAGATTACAAGTATGTCTTCTATTATATATTATGACTTACAGTCATTTTTCATTGCCAGATGGTAGACAAAAGGGGCAATGCCACCGGAATTATATTATCTTCTTCCCTCTTGTGCAGTTTTTGCAGAACAGAACTGAATCATTTTGCTGTTGTTTACATGAGGTGCCATGGGTAAAGATTAGTGAGGAGATCTTTCTGGTTCCACGCATCGAAGGACAGAGTCTAGTTGCTTAGCAGCATGTGCTGTGCACTGTCATATGGAGGACCTGGCTTTTCAATTCCTGGCCCCCTGCCTTCTGCTTCCCAGGTTGACTAGGGCCAGGTATGGTACGAAGATAGCTTCACAGCACCTGGGGTGGGGAGTCTCAGTCATTGATCAACAACAGTGACATCTCTTGGCTATATAGAGAGTTCATTCTCAATGGGTTCTTGAGAGAGCTGCAGCCTGTAGCTCCTGGCTGAGGATTCTTACTGTGATGGCTCTGTTGCCCCATAAAGACCAGTTCCATTGAGCTGGAAGTTTGAAAGACTAAGAGAAAAATGCCAGCCCCCCTCTCCCCAGCTTCACCCTGTTAAAAGCTCTTTGAGGTCTCATAACCTATCACAAAATGAACTATTGACTAGTGGGCAGTACAATGTAACATAGTAACATAGTAAATGACGGCAGAAAAAGACCTGCACGGTCCATCCAGTCTGCCCAACAAGACAAACTCATATGTGCTACTTTTTGTGTATACCCTACTTCGATTTGTACCTGTCCTCTTCAGGGCACAGACCGTATAAGTCTGTCCAGCACTATCCCTGCCTCCAAACCACCAGCCCCTCCTCCCAACCACCGGCTCTGGCACAGACCGTATAAGTCTGCCCAGCATTATCTTCGCCTCCCACCACCGGCTGGCTCTGCCACCCAATCTCGGCTAAGCTCCTTAGGATCCATTCCTTCTGAATAGGATTCCTTTATGTTTATCCCACACGTGTTTGAATTCTGTTACCGTTTTCATTTCCACCACCTCCCGCGGGAGGGCATTCCAAGCATCCACTACTCTCTCCGTGAAAAAATACTTCCTGACATTTTTCTTGAGTCTGCCCCCCTTCAATCTCATTTCATGTGACATCTTTGAACTTTTCTCATCCTGCACTTTTGTTTAAACTCTGTCATAATACCAGTTCAGACACTGGGAGAACTGAGACCTGCAGACACGGTACTGCCCACCCATCATTGGCTTGCTGCTGATCACTGTGCCTTGCCTGAAGGTCTATATTTTACACTAGTGACTTCTATGGACCAGATATATGTGATATACAAAAAAAAAAAGAAGAAGGAAAAAGCCTCATTTAATAGTGGCAGGGAAAAGTGAGGCAGCAACACAAGAAAAGCAAAAGAACTAGAAGTCGATCCAAAATGTCATAGTAACATAGTAGATGACGGCAGAAAAAGACCTGCACGGTCCATCCAGTCTGCCCAAGAAATGTGCCACTTTTTTGTGTATACCTTACCTTGATTTGTACAGTAGACTTTTAATTGCAGTTCCACAATCAAAGTTCATGGAACAGATAAAAGGACTCGGCTGTGTTTTATCAAAGGTATGGTAAATCATATTTAAAATTGTTATCAAATGTATGGTAATTTACCTGTCTTTTAATGTATTTTGTTTATAGAACTGTATGACGCCTGATGCAGGCACATGTTTACCAAAACACAGCCATGTTGAGTCCTTTTACCTGTAGCATGAACGGTGATTGATGAATTGCAATTAAGTCTACTGACACTTTGGACTGACTTCTTCTAGTTCTTTTATTGTTGTGTTGCTATCTCACTTTTTTTTCCTCAACTAGATATATGTACCATACGCTTTGTATCCATCTACTTACTCACATTCTGTTTTTATATTTTGTCTCTTTTAAACTCCCTGTTTCTATCTTTTCTCTCTTCTCTTCTCTTCTCCTCTCCTCTTCTCTTCTCTTCTCTTCTCTTCTCTTCTCTTCTCTTCTCTTCTCTTCTCTTCTCTTCTCTTCTCTTCTCTCTCCCTCCATCTTTCTCTCTCTCTGTGTACTTCCTTCACCCTCTCACTACCTTTAAACGTGCGTCTCCTCTCTCTGTCCTGTGGTCTCATTCCTTGCTTCTACGTTTATTACTCTCTTTTCTCTCTTCTCCTCTCACTCCTTTCGGATGCACGTCTCTCTTTCTCTCTTTCATCTCTTTTTGTGTCTTGGCCTCTTTTTTCTGTTTTTGATTTTGCTCTTTTACCCTCCTCCTGTCTCTGTCTCTTTCTTTCCCTCTATCTCTGTGTCCTTCACAGATGACCACCTTCGGTGCATTCCTTCACAAGGGCTCCTTCTGTCGCAACTACTTCAACATCTTGGACCTCCTGGTGGTTGGCGTTTCTCTCATTTCGTTTGGGACCGAGTGAGTAGGCATTGCATGAATGTGTCCAGCTGTCTGTGCCTGCCTATCTCCAGGCCAGAACTCTGCTGTATCGAAGTGGTGAGCTAAATCTGGTTACAGTGTGCAAGAGACTAAGATGGGTTAAGACTCCAGTGTTTTATTGCTGGCACTGTGTGATCATGTTCAACGTGCCACTGTATCGATGAGAGAGGTCAGAAAGGCTTCATGCTGTGGGAATGATGAAATAGGTGTGCAGCCACCATTACCATCCTCCTCTGTGCTGCCACCCTTGAGAACTGGGCAGAGCCAAGCTTCCATAGAACTTGAATCTAGGCATGGCGTAGCACACCTCAGGCCCAAGCCCCTAAAACTCCTGGTATCTGAATGAAATCCACCTCTTCCAGTATGGAGTTAGTTACCCAAAAGAAGGATTTTTCCCTTCTGTCTCCTGCTTCTACTTTCCTGGTGCAGAGGATCTACAGTATTGTAGAAAATCTGATTGAGTAGCTGCTTTGCAAATAGAACTCAACAATTATTCAATGCCAAGCTCACTGCATCAGGATTTATCAGGGCACAGTACCTTTTTTTTAATTGCTTCTTTGGGCTTACAGCTCATTTGGAACTGACCCCTACACTGAGGCTAAGGTGCCATGAACTTTCTTTGATAGCTGCCTGGGTTTTTTTTCCCCTTATATTCCCCTCTCTTCCCCACTCCTCCCCCCCCCCTCAATACTATAACTCAGCAATTATCCCTCAGAAAAGAACTACAGAGCATTGCTCTTTTTGAGATTTGATGAGAGTGGAGAAAAAATGGGAATGGATTTGTCTCTCTCCCCCCCCCCCCCCCCCCCGCCCCTGCCAACTGGAATAGACAATGCATATTGTTATTGGGAGTTGAAGAAAATAAACTGGGATTTCTGTCTCCACCTGGAGGTGATCTTGGACATCACAATATGTGGACGAGGCCTCTTAGTGTGCTGCCAGCTATGTTTAACAAATGACTCTTTCTCCTCCTTCCCACTCTCCTCCAAGGACTCTAGTAATTATTCAAATATCTTAAAAATAAGTTTAAAAAAAACCAAAAGAAATAGCTATGAGCACACAGGTAAGCTGCAGTCAGGGAAGGTATAGTGCTTCTCTTTAACATCTGACATCCTTTCTCTTCCTCTCCCAACTTTCCCAATTTGCTCTCCTTCCCTGCCCCTTCCTTCTGTAGGTCCAGTGCCATCTCTGTGGTAAAGATTTTGAGGGTTCTGAGAGTCCTTCGACCTCTGAGAGCCATTAACAGGGCAAAAGGGCTAAAGGTGAGCACAACCTAGACCTTCACGCTGTCAGGATGGCATGACTGCTGAGCTGACTTCTCAAACGAGCCAGCTTCTGTCTTTGCTTGGTAATTCTTCATATTAAAGGTGAATTAATAGCTTCCAGAAGTTCAACATACAATGCCTGACGTGGCCGTGTTTCACCAGAATTACACGCTGCGTCAGGGGCAGTAGTGACCAGCTGGTGTAAAACTTCAGAATCAGCCTGACTGGTGCAGCTATTAAAATGTTGCAAGCACTATAAATAGGATGATGCACAAGTATCTCAAAACACCATCAAAAAGGAGTGTCCTCTTTGTTAGAGGAAGTAGTCTCTAAGATCAGTCAAAGGACGCCAAAGCAGCGTGGGAACACCAAAAGAGCTTCGGGAACACAAACCCGCACAATTAGAGCTGCCATAGAAACAGTAAAGTTGCCCTTGTAATTCTGGCGAAACATGGCCATGTGGGGCATTGTATGCTGAACTTCTGGGAGCTATTAATTCACCGATAAAGATTGTGTTCTTTCCAAGATCTGCCTTTTGGTTTTATCTTCCAAGGTGGATTTGGCGGTCCACCTGCCTTGTTGTTTTCTGACTCCAGTTATAAAACTGTCCTTCGAATGCTTTAACCAATAAAAAGGGGTAATTGCCTACAGAGACCCACGCACGCAACACATATAGGAGAGAATCCAATAAATGGCGCCAAAAATTTGGCACCGAAAAATTGAACATGAAGCACTGTTCTTTAATGGGAGTGCGCCCTTTATGGAATAGCGCTGGGCACGGATCTGGTTCCTAACTTTTGGGCGCCGTACTTACACTGGCTAAAAGCAGGTAGAAATGCCGGCATCCAACTTAGGTACGTTTTGGGTGAATTCTGTAATTCTGTGTACAACTTTTTGAAACACCCTGACACGCCACAGCATCACCCCCTTTTCAGATATGTGCTATGAGAGTTAGCCGCTGAGCCTTATAGAATACTGTGCAGCCAGTTGCGTGTGCAAATTCTAATTCATGCCAATTAACTGTAATAATTGGTTGTTAGCGCACAATCAAGGCCGGTCCTAGGGTCTCTGGTGCCCCCCTGCAGGCTATGAGTTGGCGCCCCCCCCCAGCATCTCCTTTCTCCTTCTCCCACCCTGCCCCTGTCCAGTGATTCTCCTTCGCCCCATCTCCCTCCCATTTATGGCCACCTGCCCGCCCTCTTCTCCCCCCAACATCCCCCTCAAGGAAATGACGTCAGAAGGCGGGACTCTGTGGGAATGAACTCACAAAGGGTGGGAAGGCTAGAGATGGGCAGGGCTTTGAAATGACGAGGCTGCTGGGATAGAGGTAAATAAAAGATTTAAACCCCCAAGGGTGGCACGGTATGGTGGCACAGCGCCGCAGCGGCGCCCTTGAAGGCAGGCGCCCCCCTGCAGTGCTTACCCCGCTTACCGGGTTTGACCGGCCCTGCGCACAATTATTACTAGTTAAGGGCTTGTTGATCGATTAAGAAGAAAGGGAAAGGGGATGGGATTTGATATACCACCTTTTCTGTGGTTACAATCAAAGTGGTTTACGTATTATATTCAGGTACTTATTTTGTACCGGGGGAGCAATGGAAGGTTAAGTGACTTGCCCAGAGTCACAAGGAGCTACAGTGGGAATCAAACCCAGTTCCCCAGGGTTGTACGCACAACTTGAGTGCCATATATAGAATCTGGTGGACATTGTGAGCCATAAAACCATGCATTATGCCTGTAAAGATCTTCAGTAGCATTATGGTTGTGGCCCATTTGCACTGATACCATGTCAGAATGACCCCAAAGGACCTTGATTTTATAACTGTTCCCTCAGCACAAACTCTTCACTGCTCTCATTGGCTTCCTTAGTGATATCTAATGCTGAATGGGTCTCGTTCTTTCCTGCAGCATGTGGTCCAGTGTGTGTTCGTGGCGATCAAAACTATTGGTAACATTGTACTTGTCACCACCCTTCTCCAGTTCATGTTTGCCTGCATTGGGGTGCAACTGTTCAAGGTGAGAGGACTTTTAGTAGGGTTGAAGGTGGGGCGGGGGGGGGGGGGGGGAGCTTGGGTTGGTCTCTGTATTAGAATAGCAGCAGGTGCCACAGGACAGGATTGAGGTGCCTTGGCAAAGCTGTGTATATAGATCTTAGTACTGAAATGCGAGGGGGGTGGTGCAGGGCGGAATTAAGGTAAATTAGCAAATCTGTGTGTATGTAGGGGTCTCAATAGTAGAACAGCTGGAGAGCTATGACTTAGAAATGAGCTGCAATACACAAAATAGTTAATCTCTTATGTGTTCATTATATATACACCGCTCCATCGATATAACACGGTACTTCGGAACCAGAATCAGTACCGCCTAATAACGAAGGTCGTGTCATAATGAAATGCCTGTGTATATGTGTACAAAAGTTCTGGGAGCTATGTTCACTACCGCATTGTAACTGAATCAGCGTTATAACTATGTGTGATATAATGACGGTGCGGTATATTAATGTTGCTTTAGCGTAATGGTTGTTCGTCAGTAAACTGTGTTTGTTAAGAATATCAGTGCTCAGACTGTGATAAATAATTTTCTTTCTGAATACAGGGAAAGTTCTTTAGCTGCACAGATTCCTCAAAGATGATAGAACAAGACTGCAGGTATGACCCTCAGAGGAACTTCTACAGCCACCCTGCATGTTCTTTGCTTTCTGAGTCACACAGGGGTCCTTTTCCTAAGCTGCGGCAAAAAGGGGGCCTGCCCTGGCGTTGGCGTGTTTTTGACGTGTGCTGAGGCCCCCTTTTACCGCAGCGGGTAAAAGGTGGGTCTTTGTTTTTTTTTCAAGGAATGGCCATGCGGCAAGTGAAGTACTTGCCGCTTGGCCATTTTGGGGGGAGCACTTATCGCCACCCATTGCAGTGACAGTAGGGGGCTCCCGTGCTAACCCGGTGGTAACTTGGCAGTGTGCGGCACTGCCTGGTTACCGCTGGGTACACACTGGCACTACAAACATTTAAATATATTTGCAGCGGCAGAAATGGCATGCACTGGGGGAGGCACCTACCGCCGGGCTTCTGCGGTAGCCCGGGGATAGTTTCCTTTTATTTATTTATTTGTTACATTTGTATCCCACATTTTCCCACCTATTTGTAGGCTCAATGTGGCTTACATAGTTCCGGAGAGGCGTGATGTTGTGGTAAGATACAGTTCATGTGACATAGCCACATTAGGGAATCGTCTAACCGAAGAGTTGGGTTTTGTCCATTATGTAATTTAGTTTTGTTTTAGTGAGTAGTAAGCCGGCATTGGACTTATCACCGTATCGTAAAAGGGCCCTACAGAGAGTGATGGATAACTAGGATTCAGAGTTTCCGCTAACTAAAACTCGCAACATTGCCCCATGTAGGACACATTATTCTGGAAAGGTCTTATTAGTTCTGGAGATAACTAGGGTTGTGATGCCTTCTAGGTGGGCCATTTTCAAAGCCATTCTCCAAGATAAATTGGCATGTCCAAAATCCCCGTCTGGCTAAAAGTGCTCAGGAGCTTCTAGTTCCAGGTTAAAAAGAGGCATTCCTGAAGAGTAGTTTCAATCAGGGGAAGAAAACACACATAGATGTGCTAGATTATCCCTCTTCAGCTGCCTGCACAAACAGCTGGTGCAAAGCATGTGGGCACTGAGAAGACGTACATTTTATACCGGCGAATTTTCAGAGAAAGATATTTTCTTTCTGAACATTAGCTGTAGGTGCATGAACTAACCGTGTCTGTAAAACTTTCAACTTTATGGGCTATTTGAAAATTGAACAAAATCCGTGAGCTTTTGAGACTTCGCAGTTCCCCTTTCCCCGGGCACATCCCTAGAACAAATGCCAGTTGTTTAATACCAATGTGTTCTTTGTAACACTCATCTCATCCAGCTTCACTACAGGCAGATTCATCCTGACGCCGTGCTGATCCCTTCAATAGAAGGATTGCATATAAGAGAAATAGTGATTCCTCCTCGTAGGTAGGTTTTGCTCTTCGTGCTCAGTAATTGAATTTGGTAATAAAAAGGGAACAGGCCGATTGAAGCTCAAGAGAGCCACAATTGAGGAGAGTGAACCTATAGCAGGATCATCAACGATTATTGATCTATAACGCTTCAACATCTTCAGTGGCATTGGGCAACTGATGAAGGCTAGGTGGCTGAAACACAGGCCCATGTTGAGTCCTGCCTTGTTTTGAAGTTTTACAGCACCATTATTGACTTTGTGAAGTTTATTGCAGGGGCGTAGCCAGACTTTGGCGGGAGGGAGGGCCAGAGCCCAAAGTGGGGGGGGGGCACATTTTAGCCCAACTCCCCCAGCTGCCTCCCCTCCCCCACCGCTTCCGACCCCCCCCCCCCCCCCCCCGCTGCCACTTCCGACTGCTTCCAGCTCCACCCCTGCCGCCGCCGCAAGGTACCTTTGCTGGTGGGGGTCCCCAACTCCCACCAGCTGAAGCGTTTATCTGTGCCACGCTGGTCTCGCATTAAAACAAGAGCATGCATGGCGCAACTGGAAACAGGAGAGAGGAGACAACTGTGAGACCAGCTCAGGACAGATAAACGCTTCAGCTGGTGGAGGTTGGGGTCGGGGACCCCTGCCAGCCAAACCGAATGCCCCAGAGCCAATTTGGGGTCCCAGGCCCCCGTGGCCCCCCATAGCTATGCCACTGGTTTACTGTCACCTTCATTGTGTTTGTTCACCATTGAGTTGTTTTTCTGTCTAATAAAATTGTCCCTATGTGGGGTTTCACAGATATGACAGAACATCACTGTTAATTCAGAGGACATTTAGACACAGCTCACTGGCCTGGAACATTCTCACAACCTTCCATCTCCTCTAACCTCCTAATGCCTTTGATTCCGTTTCAGAGGGCAATTCATTGTGTACAAGGATGGTGACCTCACACAGCCTCAGGTCCAGCAAAGAGAGTGGATTCACAGCGACTTCAGCTTCGACAATGTCCTTTCTGCTATGATGTCTCTCTTCACCATCTCCACTTTTGAGGGCTGGCCCCAGTGAGTACAACATCTGGACATGGCTCATGCCACCTACTCAGGTCATCAGGGTCAAGCTGTACCCGGCCAGGCATTACATTCTGATCCCAATGCACCCACTAACTATTCATGCTGTCTTCACTGGCAAGGAACGAATACAAATAGTAATGCAAATTGAGTGTGGCTGAGCTCACCGCTGGTGACACGCAACCATCTGGTAATCCAAAATTTATGTATGTGTTATTTTGATTTCAGAAGACATAATAAACTGAAATTTAAGATGTGCACCATCAGGGCTACTAAAATGAAAGTCTGAAAACCTTTAGCTGATTAGCTCTTGTCACCCAACAGGACCCTGCTGGATAGATTTTGACTTGTGTGAGAAAGTGTTAGGCTGATGGTTGCTTACAGCCATGGTGTAATAGATGAGAACAGCTCAGTAGGCCTAATCAGGCCTTTTGCTGCAATTTGCTGCTTCTGCAGCCTCAGTTTTAAGAATGATTTGATGTTTAAATACCCATTTTTCCAGTCTGGAATGTTCCCCGTGGCTGAAGGTTGGTTTCTTCTGACCTGTCTGAACATTAGATGCTACAGTGTCTCACCACATCGGAGTCTCACCAATTCAAATACATCAGTACACAGTATTTTTCTCAGTGCAAGGAATGTTGTAGAACAAGGGATCATGTTAATGAAGCTCGAAGGGAATAGGCTCAGAAGTAAATTAGTAAATAGTTCTACACTGGTATGGTGGTGGATATGTGGAATGGCCTCCCAGGGAAAGTGGTGGAAATAGAATAGCGAGTCTGGGCAAAAGCCAGATCCTCTGGGTCACAGCTTTGTTGACTTTTCAAATGGAAAGCATAGGATCCAGAGAATCTGGTTTTTGCCTTTTCCTAGAACAGTAACAGAATTAAATAAAGCCTGAGATAGGCACAAAAGACCCTTTAGAGGCAGAGAACTAAGGAAAAAGCCAAAGGTCGATTGGGGTCTATGATATTGCTCAGGAAAGAAATTGGTCATATGAGATGGGCCTTATAGTCTTCACCCCTGTCATGCTTTGTTTCATTGCAGGATCCTCTACAAGGCCATTGACGCTCACACAGAAGACATGGGGCCCATCTTCAACCACCATGTGGAAATCTCTGTCTTCTTCATCATCTACATCATCCTCATCGCCTTCTTCATGATGAACATCTTTGTGGGCTTTGTCATTGTGACTTTCCAGGAACAAGGAGAACAGGAATACAAGAACTGTGAGCTGAACAAGAACCAGGTACTGGCAAGGATGGGAGATGAGGAAGGGATGGCGGAGGTATCAGAGGAGTCATAAGGAGTTTTGGAGAAGGGCCAGATACAGGAGGCTTGGGAGAGTTGGAAAGGTATGAGGAACACAGACAGCGATCTACCAGTTTCTTACCAAGAAATTTTTACCACCTTGGCTTTCTATAGCAGACACTCTACTGCCATAAAAAATATAACTGAGAGGCCTCGGAAAGCCTCCTGTTATATTTTTTATGGCACTAGAGCCTCTTGGAGCTCCCCTTCCCCAGCAAATCACTGAGCTGAAGGAAGGGAATACCAGAGCTGTAGGTGAGTGGAAGAAGGGTTGGTGGAGGGACACAAAATAACCTTATAAGCCAGGGATATACAATAATAGGAATATCATTGTATATAACAACTTTCAGGGCACAGTGATTTTATAGGAGAGGGCTGTATGCTTTCCATTATATATGTACAGTGCTACAAAGACCTTGAATTTGAAGGATGTCCTTTGGATGTTTTAGCCTTGGACTTTTTTCCCTACTCTTATGACTTTCACCAACCTGTAAGGGGTGCTATAGGGTTAGGGATGGGTCCTTACCTTTAGAGAGGGGCAGGAAGTTGAGCTTTACACTTGCGTTCTCTCTCTGGCTCTGCATAACTGGCTCTGTCTCTCCTGTCTCCCTCCCATGGCAGCGCCAATGCGTCCAGTATGCGCTGAAGGCTCGTCCACTCAGACGCTACATTCCCAAGAACCCGTATCAGTACAAGATTTGGTATGTGGTGACATCATCCTATTTTGAGTACCTGATGTTCTTTCTGATCATGCTGAACACGGTGTGCCTGGGCATGCAGGTAAGAAGGCGGGAAGCTCACTTTCACTTCATCCAGCATTCTCCCACCCCTACCCTGAATCATTTCATGACTCTTATGAGGTCCCCAAAACCATACCTAAGCCAGAACAGGTATGAGAGCACCAACCCAGTCTAGTTCATGCGGTCACTCCACAAGGTGACAGACTCCAAGTCAGACCAGGGCCTAATCACCACTAGACCTTTCCAGTACCAACCAGTCCAAAAGAGGATCATTAGGACAGAAAGATCCAGCCCTGAGCTGTTCACCTCACCACTAGGTCACAAGCCCTGGTAAAGACAGATTCCCTCCTTTCACTGTGAGATCACAGGCTTCACTATACACTAGCTTGTTCTCCTGTAAGATCAACCCAGTATCAGATGTAGGATGCTGAAACCTGCCAAGGGCAACCTGGTTCCAACCACTGTCAAAACCATAATTCTCCTGTTGCTCGTCAATCTCCCTGTACCATGACTCCCAGAATTTAACAGGACCCCTAGTGGGACAATCCATGTACTCTCCCTTCTACTCCAAGCTTCCCTTTCCCTCCAGATTACTCTCCTGCAATTTCTAGCCTCTCACCTCTCCCCTTATTTCTTCATTGCCCCTTTGCACTCCGCTCACCAAAACCTCCAGTGCCTGATGTGACACGGTTTTGTCTCCCCAGCATTACAAGCAGTCTACTGAGATCAGCCATATCTCCGATGTCCTCAATGTGACCTTCACTGTCCTTTTCACACTGGAAATGATCGTCAAGCTTATGGCCTTCAAAGCCAAAGTGAGTATGGCATCCACTGGCCAAAGAGAGGAGTGTGTTCATAGAGATGAGGGGATTGTGGTGCCAGGCTAAGGCAGGAGGGATAAGCTAGTCTGGTGAACTGAATTCTGAATCTTAGCTGCTCAGGAGATGTGAAACAAGTGACCCTGGAGCTATTTGACCTAGCTGTTTGCTCCTTTCCTTGATTCCGAACCCATGCCACTGTTTATTTTTACTTATAACAAATATGCATAACACAGTCTAGTACCAAGGTGCTCAGAGTGAAACGTGACAGAAACAAAGAATATATACAATATAGTAAGACAAGAAGAGACCATAAAATAACAAGCCTAAAAGAGATGCTATATTAACATAATTTAACTACTGAGAGAATAGAGAATAACACACCGAGGAGACTAGAACAAAACAGAGTTAAAAGAAGTACATGCAGTGAAGTAAATTTTCAGTGATGTGGAGACCACACTGGTGCTTATAAACATGGACCTCAGGATGTATACGAGCACTAAAGAGGAAAAATAATCACAGTAGATACTTCTGGAAGGTCCTGAATGCCATCACAAAAATACGAGAAAGATGAGAGGAGCATGAAACTTCCCAGGAAAGATAAATAGGCTCGGCAAAATAACCAGCATCTTTCTCAGTAACTGCTTGTAGCCAGACGTCCAATTTTGGGTGGGCATCTCTCCATCTCCTCCCTCCCTCCCGCCCCCAGGGGATTAGGAGTCTCTTAACTCCACTCCCCCAATCCCTCAGTACCTTTTAAGTCCTCTAGTTCTTCGCCGGCAGTGACTCATACTCATTGCTCACGCTGGACCCAAGCCTTTCCTCTGGCACAACTTCCTAAGCCCATGAACCGGAAGATGCATCAGAGGGAACACTGGGAGCCGGGGCGAGCAGTAGGTATGAGCCCTTGATTGCAAGAAAGCTTGAGACAGGTACATAGGAGCTCTAAGGGAGAGGAAGGGATAGCAGATGGTATGGATGGGCAGTCTGGACAAATCATATGGTCTTTATCTGCCTTCACTTTTCTTAGTTTTGATGTATCCATGTTTCTTCCTCGTTCTTTGTGCCCCTCCTGCAGGGTTATTTCGGAGATCCCTGGAATGTGTTTGACTTCCTAATTGTGGTCGGCAGCATCATCGATGTGATTCTGAGTGAGATAGATGTAAGTTTTTTTGCCATTTGTATTCACAGATGTGATGTTGCTGTTGCATTATTTCCAGGATCCCAACAACTCTGCATTTCTCATCGGTTGATCTCCCTCCCTCCCAACTGAATATTGAGTTATGTTTTTTCCCCATTTCTTTTCTCATTGGTTGATCTCCATCCCTCCTACCCGCTTGCTTTCTCTTTGTCTCTCACTCCTGCTGCCTAGCTTGATTTTTCTCTGTACCAACTTGCCTTTACTCTCAGATTCAGGAAATTTCTTTGGTCCTTGCAATCTGTGCATCTGCTTCCAAATTAATGCATAAGAGGGTAATGCTATACCTCTAGGTACATTGTAAATAGTATACGCATATTTTCCATTGTATGGGTACTGGTGAATTTTCAAAAGTATGCACATACTTCTGCTTTGAAAATTGCCCCAGGGAATTGTGTGCTAACATTAACACCTGCTCTAGGCCATGCACAAATTTGCCAGATTACATCCACATATGCTTATATCGTCTAAAGTCTGCGTCTATTTTATGCCTTTGTGTATTTCAAATATTAATTGTCAGTGTTCTTATTGGAATCTGTCAGGTACAAGTGTGATTGGTGAAACAGAACCATTTAGGGGGTCATTCTATTAAGTGTGTCAAAATTTAGGCGCTAAATAAAACAGTGGTGATGACGAAACAGAAAGTCTGAAATCAAAAGGTGCCACCAAATTCTTTACTGAATCTTCAATAGACTCGGAACGAATCGTGTTTCGGCCTAGGAGGCCTGCATCAGGAGTCTGAAGATCAACATGTTTGGAGCCGTGGACTGCGTTTTCTGATGAGAGATTTTTCGGTCTCTTTATTTTTTGTCAAATCTTCGGAGATGAAGATACAGTGTACAGTGAACATATTTTATTTACCTTTCTGCGGATCTTCAGACTCCTGATGCAGGCCTCCTAGGCCGAAACACGATTCGTGTCGAGTCATAGAATTAGAAGGGTTAATAAAATTTTAAGAAATATTAAAATACAAATCCCTCTCTGTCCCCACCCCTCGCAATGCCTCTGAGCAGTTTGGGTAATCTTACACATCCAGGTTATAAGTTTACCTGCGTATCAGAGCGCAATTATAAGAAAGCCGATTTCTGCTCTTAAAGCATGACTTTACCCACAGAAATGCTTTTGAAAATTATTCTCCAGATGGTTAAAATATACTCTCTAAAATAATATACTCTTTCTCAGCTATGTTATTCTCAGTTTTTCCCTCTTCACCTCTTTCTACCTATCTCTCAATCCCTCTTTTTCCTCTCTGTCTCTATTTCTCCACCAGTCTCTCTGCTCTTCTGGATGGAAAGCTCTTCATTCTCTGATGTCTCTCTTCTCTTTACAGACTCTCCTTGCTTCCAGCGGAGGACTGTACTGCCTGAGTGGTGGCTGTAACCCTGGCGCTGTAATTATCAGCTCAGCATGAGCTTCCGGTGTGCCTTGTTAATAGTCTTAGACAGCGCATGGGTCTGGTGAGGCTATGACTGTGTGCCCTTACGCTGGCGCTCCCACATCCCTCTTTTCTGCATGTTGTCCGCATGGCATGGAGTGCAGGGGAGCAGGAGGGTAAGTGTCTCCCCCTAGTGCACAAGAAAGAGGCTGTCCTAACTTTGGGGCCCTTTCACTAAAGGGTTGCCGTGCCTAAATCTAGGCAGCACGTATAGAATACACTTAGGCGGAAATGTTTACTGTGTGGGATTTTTTAGGCACCTTATATAAAATCTGGCCCTAAATGCTAAGAAACCCATTGTATACCTATGGATTCCTCAGCATTTAGTGCATCCTCAGCTTTAGTAAAAGGGTCCTTTAGTAACACATCTCTTTAAGAGACTTCTCAATAAACATGCAGCAGCCCGTTTGCTTTGGAAAATTGATGTGATGAAGCAGAGTTAGAACACAGCCCTTATATGATACTTACCTGCTGATATGATCATCAAAATTGCAATTAATAAAATTGTTGAGAAGTTGTTATATGAACAAACCCCCATGTGCCTTCACATAGTTGGTATTTCCCTCTAGATCCCAACACAGTCCATGGTTCACACCAACAGCTTCTTTAAGAGGACTTACTTTCATAAAATTGAAGAACACAAGGCATTTTATATTAGAGATGTCCTGTGTAACAGTAGTTCCTTTCTGTGATCTATGAATATCATCTTGCATACAAAATTAAAATAACTAACAATAGTATGTTAATGCAGTGGGGTACATTGTGGAAGCTGTTAGCTTAGCGGAGTTTAAAAAAGGTTTGGACGGCTTCCTAAAGGAAAAGTCCATAGACCGTTATTAAATGGACTTGGGGAAATCCACTATTTCTGGGATAAGTAGAATAAAATGTTTTGTACTTTTTTGGGATCTTGCCAGGTATTTGTGACCTGGATTGGCCACTGTTGGAAACAGGATGCTGGGCTTGATGGACCTTTGGTCTTTCCCAGTATGGCAATACTTATGTACTTATGAAATTTATAACAGGAACAAACACTGTTCAAAAGTCCTGATCTCAAAGGCCAAGGTTTTGACATTAATCTATCAAAAGGTGGTGATGTTCTGTTTTAGAGGTTTGTGGTAGCTTTGACTTGGCAGCGAGCACAGACCCCTCCCACATACAGACAACAGAAGTTTAAACCAGTAGGAAAAGTCTGCATCATAACAACACTCTGTAAGCCACATTGAGCCTGCAAAAAGCTGGGATAATGTGGGATACAAATGCAATAAATAATAATAATAATATTATAATATTTTAATTCATTCAGTTGGGTTCACTACATAACATAAGCCTATCTTCTCACTCAGGGAGACAAGTCAGTTCGACATAAGCAGTCCTTCAATGTAACCACCACAAAGGCCTGGGCTCTAATAGGCCTGTCACTCGGACACACAAATGGGTTTTAGTAGTTTCTGCCCATAGTGCTCAAACTCCTTCTCGGCAATCCTCCAGCTATGGCTGACCAGGTTTTGAGGCTTCCCTCAGCTACCACAGGCAGGGAATGGAGACTATCTTCAACCACCATTGGCAGGGCAAGGGAGTCTCCAACTCCCCTGACTCTCTCATGCTCAGAATGTTTATTCTTCTTGATCTGGGCCATACCCTCCTGCCTAAGTTTCCAAGGTTTGGGTCCGTTAAGGTGGCCGGGGGAGGATGTGCCTAGGGTTTCACTAGGCACTTCTTCACAGGGTTGAAGTATTGTTAGTTACTTTCTGTTCAGTTTCTGTCTCTTTCTCGGAGGAGCTACAACTTGCACCCTATCTCAAACTGTAACAGATGAAAATCTCTGTATTCTACATAAGGTCCTGTTTCACATTCCTAATTCATCTCATTCTTGAACATGTTAGAAAAAGCTCAGAAATATGAGGTGGTAACCAATCCCACACAGCAGAAAAACTTAATGTAAGGGAGGAACAAGATGGAGGATTACTTGAAGATCACCCTAACTTGAAGTCTCCCCTTGATCTGATTTGCACTTGAGACAACCAACGGGGTTGCATCACAGTATCAAATTTAAGATTAGGGAAAAGAAGAAACTTTTTTTGAGATAACTAAGGAAATTTTTATTTATTTATTTATTTATAATTTTTTCATTTTACAAGGATCACTTGCAAAACAGTAAAACAGAGATGATTGTACATTAAAACAATATTAGAAGAAAACAATCTCAAGATAAATGGATTTTATACAATCTTTCTCTTTCTTAGACCACAAAATAAATAGGGAGAGTGAAACAAGATAAGGAGATCAATTTAAACAACAGCAAACAAAGAAAACGTGGTATTAACCCGATTATCCCCGGTTATTATTTATCTAAATCATTATTCCACATTGATCATCTGGTTGGTTTCTTCAAGACCATAACGGTGCATAGTCCATCAATTTCATTGGAAACATACTTATTGTCCAATATTAGTGAAAGTAATACACCTGATTTCATTTTTTTCCCCTTTTAAAACCAGAAATTGTTTAACAATACAAACCCTTGAATCTCCAATCCAATTCCCGCTGATTAAAGTAATCCCAGTTTCACAGGCTTCACTCCTTTTGAATTAATATATTAAGAGGAATCATTTCAGAGGAAAAAAAACATTAGGAGTCATACCCGGAACGCTGGGAAAACAACAATCTCGATATTAATCATCTGTAACAATATTCATTTTGTTCAAATTTTTCTGGTCTTTTATCATTTTCAAATCTTAACCATTTCCTACTTCAGTAGAACTTCATTTGCTGTATATTCTCAAAGGATTTGATTAGATTATCCATGTGGCTCATTAACAAGACTATATCTGAAGCAAAGTCATTCTCTACCACCGTCAGGTCCTGGAGCACCCTCCAGATGACATTCAATGCAAACTCCACGGGAGCCAAAAACTCCAAGCTGATAACTCTTAAGGGTTTAGGAGTAGCATCGCCGACATGGGTTCAGCTGTAAACGACTTCCGTTTCAGCATACACTCCTGACTCACTCCTCCACTCCTTTGGGCATGGTGGTTAAATGATTTTTGAGCGATGAAGTTGTTTCCAGGTCCAAGAGCATTGACGCTCCTTCGTCGGCGCTAATCAAAGGACTCATCAACCCAGTCAACTATGGGCAGCTCGTCACACAGCGGTCCCACACTTGCTGCACAGGGGACAAAACGCTGGTCATCGGCGGCTGACCCCCCATTGTCCCCTTCCTCTGTTAAGGCAACTGCAATGCAGAGAGGAAATTTCAAGTGAACAAAAACTGAACTTCAGAGGACAGCTGGGCCGTTGAGTGTACGAGCTTCAGGTCATCATCTTTCCCCTCTCCCTAATTTGGGACACTCTTTGTCTGGTTTCTCCTCAGAGGCCTGTCTGATATGGGTAACCCTTCAGCATAGCCCTCTGAGTCATTGAAACACGGAAGCCCCTCCACCACTTACAAGGTGGTGTCCCTTCGGAGGGGAACTAAGGAAATTTTTTAATTCTGTATCAGATTCAGAGGGAAGGCTTGAATGCTCATAGAGATATTAGAGCTAAAGGCCACTGTATATCACTTATTTATCATTTGCTGTAGCAGGATGGATGTTCCAAATGTATGCAAGACCAGCTTAACCATTAAGAGACTAGGTGGTTACCTGTGGCAACTGGTCCTGGAGGAGGGTAGAAATCAGCTGCATCCAAAGCAATAGGTTCTGACAGTCATACAAACTCAAAGAACCATCAGCACATGCTTCCATTTCTAGAGGATCATTTTAGGAGGGGTGGTGTGGGAGTGACCAAAACTGTTGAGTTTAACTATCAGATTCAGGAATGGGGGAATTATCTATGGGCCTAATTGAGGGAAAGCAAGGCTAAAGGTTTGCTGAGAGTGCTTAATACCCTGTATGCAAACAGCTGCTTATAGAATCGTTTTGAAGCTATGAAAACCTATATGTTATAACATAACCCAAGCATGACAATTAAGGCATGAGGTCTTAGCATTACTGCACAAAAAGATTTTGTCTCTTAAGCCCGTTACCTCTATTGATCTGCAGTGAGAATCTCAAATATGCCTCATGAAGATATTAACCTCCTGAAATATGCTATGATTCTTGGTGTTCCATGGGGGAGGGAGACTTTATTGCATGCATTATGGATGGTCTTCTTGATTGGTGGAGGCAGGGATTCAGCAATTCATGCTGAGAAAATAAAGACATGTAATTCATGCTGCACTTGTGAATCAGATATATTGAACAGAATTGGGTGAGCAAGGCATGATAACGTGAGAAGGATATCCATATTGTTAATAAACTCCTCCTTTCTGAACTACCAGATTGATACTTACATAACTCCTTTGTAAATGTGGCCAAATCTCTTGAATGTAGGTGCATCGTACATATATACACTAGAATATAGTGTCTCACACTGGTAAATGAGAAAAGGATTTGTGCGTCACTAATGGACTGTAGAAGACCCATCTGCTCCTCAGGAGTTGTCACTTTCTGATGTACTAATGCTATATTTAAGGAAACGAATCTGCTTCCTCCTTTTGCACAGGATGCAGAGGACAACGCCCGAATTTCCATCACTTTCTTCCGACTTTTCCGTGTCATGAGGCTGGTGAAGTTGCTGAGTCGAGGAGAAGGCGTCCGGACCCTCTTGTGGACTTTCATCAAATCCTTCCAGGTTGGTTGAGTGAAACTAGGTACAACTTGTAATCTTGGGGAGACGCTGGAGACCAAGATGAAGCTCCCATGAGTGGACAGACTGTACAGTGGGTGAATTCTACTACTACTAATCATTTCTATAGCGCTACTGGACGTACGCAGTGCTTTACACTTGAACATGGAGATACAGTCCCTGCTCAACAGAGCTTACAATCTAATTAGGACAGACAGAGAGGACATATAAGGGATAAGAAACAGTTGAAGTGAGGATGATAAGGTGAGGGTTCTGAATGGGCGAGTGGAGGTTAGGAGTTAAAAGCAGCATCAAAAAGGTGAGTTTTTAGCTTAGATTTGAAGATGGCCGGAGATGAGGCTTGACGTACCGGCTCAGGAAGTCTATTCCAGGCATATGGTGCGGCAAGATAAAAGGAACGGATCACTCGACATTCTCCCTATCACACTGGTCATCCTGATTAATTCTGTTCCCTAAACACAGTCAAAGTAACACTGCACAGGCTTCGTCTCCCCAAAGACAATCCTTGTGCTGCTGCTCCTTGGGGATCATTTTCCCACTTGTTCCTGGAATGCTGCATCACGGAGTAATTTTCAAAAGCCCTGTTGCTATACAGCTGAATAGTCTCTCGTAACCAGCCTCTATGATACAATATCATGAAAGTACAAGATTTTATTGGTCCCTGTCAACACCCTGACCTCCTTTGTTCTTCAACTTTTGACTCCCACTGAAAAAGGACTACCAGGTCAGATGGTGCACTCCTCATCAATTTGGTGACTTGCAAGCACACTGTGCTGCTTTGGTAAATTAAGATACAGGCAAGAAAGGTGTAGTGGCAAACACAGTACTGGGATGGAACTGACTGCAGACAACTGCTTCATGCTGTAAGTGCATCAAGAAAATAACCATGCCTTGTCTAACAGATTTCAGCACTAGTTCATCACATCATATTTCATCTTCCCTGTCTGCTCAGTTCATAACCTTGGGGTCATCTTTTGACTCCTCACTCTCCTTTCCTTTCTGAGCACACTACCAAAACCCTTATCCACACTCTCATCACTTCACACTTAGACTTGCTTCTCACAGGTCTTCCACTAAACCATATCTCTCCCAGCAATCTGCCAGATTCTGTTGCATGACATATTCTAAATATATCGGTTAGAGCTAATAGAGTATCTCAATGTTTAACAAACCAATTCTAAGTCCTTGTACTCTATGAAATAACTACTGTGGTAATTCAATGGAGGAAAAGCCTCAAATGCGGATAGATACTCCTTTGTTGAAGCACAACCTAAGGGAGCGATATCTAATCATCACAGGCTGAAAAAACCTCAACTTTAATAAGGTGATTCCTAAACACTCAAACTTGTAATTGTGTAAGGATCACTTTTCTTCCAGCTGTTCAATCGATGTGTCTGTCTTCCACGGCCCGACTTTGGCCGAGTTTCGACTCCTGCTTCAGGGTACCGTGGTGTCTTATAATCAATATATTAGGTGATGCCTATCAGCACGCGCTAATCTCGCGCTAAAAAATTATTTTCATTTTGTGGCACGGGAGGTGTGTCCATGGGTAAAGAGAAAACATTCCCTGCAGTAATTGGGTATTGCGGGTACATTACCAGGTGCTGCCCGATTAGCGTGGGAGCCCTTAGCACCTACCAAATAGGTAGCAGTAAGGGCTCCTGTGGTATGGTTTAGTAAAAGGACCCCTTTGTTAATTAAACCAGGGGCAGACTGGCAGTGATTTGGGCCCCCAAGCAGTAAAGGTCATTGGGCCCCTCCCGGCTGCTGACTCACCACTGCACCACCGCCCCCCCTCCTGCACACTACAGCCCACCACCACCACCACCGTAGTTGCTGCCACCCTCCCACACACTACAGACCCCTGAGCCTTAGTGGGCCCTTCCCGCTCCTACCTTGAAGGGCCCTGGTGGTCTAGTGGCTTCTTCAGGGGCAGGAAAGAATCCCACTCTTTTCTGCCCACTGCCGCTACTCTGCCTGGCGCCGCCATGATTTCAAAATGGCTGCTGAGACTTCCTGTGGGACTGCCACAGGAAGTCTCGGCGGCCATTTTGAAAACACAGTGGGGCCGGGCAGAGTAGCGGCAGTGGGCAGAAAAGAGTGGGATTCTTTCCTGCCCCTGAAGAAGCCACTAGAACACTACACTAAAGAGTAGTGGCAGCAGGCAGGAAAGAGTAGGATTCTTTCCTGCCCCCACAGAGGCCACTAAATCACCAGAGCACTTCAGGGTGGGACCAGGGAGGGCCCACTGAGGGGAGTGGGGAGAGGCTCTGGGCCCGCTAGAGCTTCTGGTTTCTCGAGCACTGCTCAGTGGCCTGAAGGGTCAGTTTACCCCCCCCCCCCCCGAGTTAAGCCTGCTGGCACTTATGCAGTTATGTGTACACATGTGTGCATAAGAAAACATTTATGGCCATAACATGCAAATAAATGTGGGCATCTAGGTTATTGATTAGTCCTTTAACTGACATGTCACATGCTCTGTTAAGTATTTGCTTTTCTTCTCAGGCTCTGCCATATGTGGCTCTCTTGATTGTGATGCTCTTTTTCATCTATGCTGTGATCGGCATGCAGGTAAAAAGACTAGCGGGTGGGCAGAATACTGCATGAGGCTTCAGGGGCATAGCCAGACTTCTAGGTGGAGGGGGCCAGAGCCCAAGGTGGGAGGGCACATTTTGGTCTGCTGTCCCCCTCCCCCCTGTCACCTCGTCGCCCTGCCGCTCCCCACCCACTTCTGCTGCTGTATATATCTTGGCTGGTGGAGGTCCCTAACCCCTGCCAGCTGAAGCCTTTGTTCAGTGCTGGTCTCTGGTGCCGCCACAGGCGGCAGCGCCGGAGACCAGCAGTGGACAAAAGCTTCGGCAGGGGTTGGAGGCCCCCGCCAATCAAACCAAGGGTCCGGGGCAAATTTAGGGGGGGCCCAGGCCCCCATGGCCCCACATAGCTATGCCACTGCGAGGCTTCTGAGAAAGGGGCAAAGCCCCACTCTTTGCATGGATTTCTTTACTAATCAGCCAGTGACGATCCTAGGTCGGCTGCCACCCGGGGCAGATTGCCGATGTACATGACACCCCCCCCCCCCCCCGGCGCATCAACCTCCCCCCCCCCCCCCAGGTGCATTCTTGGCTGCTGAGAGCGGCTGCGCAGCTCTCGTCTCCGCTGGCTCCCTGCTCCCTCTGCCCCGGAACAGGAAGTAACCTGTTCCGGAGCAGAGGGAGCAGGGAACCAGCGGAGCCGACAGAAGTGTGGCTGCTTTCTGCACCCCTGCAGCAGCGTGCACCCGGGGCGGACCGCCCCCACCACCCCGCTCTTGGTACACCACTGTAATCAGCTTCTAAGATCAAAACTTATATACCTAATCAGGAAGGTGTTGCAACACCAGTGTTACTACATTTATGGCTTCCAATCTGCATGTGGGGGTTGGTTACTGCAAAGTCAGCAACACCGTAGAATGGGGGTACCCGGTGCACCATTATCAGCGGTATCTGAAGCATGTGAACATATGGCAGAATTGGAATAGTACATCAGGGGCGTGCCAGATCTGCGAGTAATGCTTGTGCTTCCTACTCCACAGGTATTTGGGAAAATTGCATTGGTAGATGGGACCCAAATCAATCGGAACAACAACTTCCAGACGTTCCCTCAAGCGGTGCTTGTACTGTTCAGGTCTGTGCTCTTCTAGTAACAACAACCCAAGCAGCATCCTTACCACCTCACTACTAAAACACCTTCAACAGCAGCACCCCCAACCCCTCAACAATGCACCAGTGCTGCCACCAGTAACACACTGCAGGAAAAAACAAAGACCATCCTCAAGCATTTCTGTCCATTTGATCTCACTGTATCACAGGATGCAGGGCCGTGCCAACACAGTAAGTGCGGTAAGCACCGCAGGGGGGCGCCTGCCTTCAAGGGCGCCGTGCCGTCAAGTTGTATTTAAAAAAAAACCTTACTCCTACGCTCCATCCCCGATTCCCCGGCACTTTAAATTTACCTTGCTCCGCCTCCGACGTCTGCGCGGCGTCAGTGAAAGAGCTGCCTGTCTGACGTCTCTCCACTAGCCTTCCCTTCGCTCGTTCGTTCCCTCTGTGTCCCGCCCTCAAGGAAATGACATCAGAAGAAGGCGGGACACAGAGGGAACAAAGGAGCGAAGGGAAGGCTGGTGGAGAGACGTCAGACAGGCAGCGCTTTCACTGACGCTGCACAGACGTCGGAGCCGGAGGCGGAGAGAGATAAATTTAAAGCTCGGGGGGGGGGGTGCACGCCTGCAGGGGGGCGCCTACTGATGGTCTACAGGGGGGCGCCAGAGACCCTAGGCACGGCCCTGACAGGATGCAAGGAATAAAGACTATCCCCAGGCATTTCTATCCCTTCTATTTCACTGTATCACATGGTGCAAGGAATAAAGACTATCCCCAGGCATTTCTATCATTTTATTATACACTATACAGAATAAAGAACATCTCTTTACCTTTCTGTAGTTTCACCTTTGTTAATCTATGCAAGGTTGATTGGGTCTATTACGTAGGTGAGCTCTGGAGCCTGACCCTGTCTATCCTATAGTGTCAGAATTCCTTTAATGCCAGTTTCCGCTACTACCTGAAGTAACTCCACTTCCAGTCAGCCCTTTCCCCTTCCTTCCTTCATTTCTGTCAGGTACTTGTGACCTGGCTTGGCCACTGTTGGTAGCAGGACATTGAGCTAGATAGACGATTGGTCTGACCCAGGATGGCTATTCTTGTATTCTAGGTGTGCAACGGGAGAGGCCTGGCAGGAGATCCTGCTGGCCTGCTCCTACGGGAAGCAGTGTGACCACGAATCGGAATTCAACCCTGGGGAAGAGTACACATGCGGAACTGGCTTTGCCTATTTCTATTTCATCAGCTTCTACATGCTCTGTGCCTTCCTGGTCAGTTTGTTTTTCCTAACTCTTCTTTCTTTTACTGTTATTTTCAGCTAGGCTGGTATAGAGTCCCTAAATGGCTCCAGATCTTTAGGATAGAATGATCCTTTCCTGGTTTTACTTCATTGCATGCAGGGACTTGTAGTCCTGCTTCCCTTAGGGAACACAACAGGGGACTTTAGTACTACAAATTCCTTCATGGAATAATAGGGTAAAAACAAGACTGGATCAACTTCTCCTGAAAGTCTGGAGCCAGTTGACAACTCTAATGGAGAACCTTATGTTCAGTGTTCCTTCTAGAGAGCTGCATGGGGACAGAGGTTTCATCCATCCCCACCCATCCCCAATCGAATCTAACCCATACCCATCCATTCCATCCCCACCTATCCCCACAATTAATCTCTTCCATCCCCACCTGTACCCGCAGAAGTCAACATTGTTACTTAGTCAGGATCGGGAGGCGGGGCTGGTGGTTGGGAGGCGGGGATAGTGCTGGACAGACTTGTACGGTCTGTGCCAGGGCCGGTGGTGGGCAGCGGGACTGGTGGTTGGGAGGCGGGGATAGTGCTGGACAGACTTGTACGGTCTGTGCCGGAGCCGGGGTTGGGAGGCGGGGCTGGTGGTTGGGAGGTGGGGATGGTGCTGGGCAGACTTGTGCGGTCTGTGCCAGGGCCGGTGGTGGGCAGCGGGACTGGTGGTTGGGAGGCGGGGATAGTGCTGGACAGACTTGTACGGTCTGTGCCGGAGCCGGGGTTGGGAGGCGGGGCTGGTGGTTGGGAGGTGGGGATGGTGCTGGGCAGACTTGTGCGGTCTGTGCCGGAGCCGGTGGTTGGGAGGAGGGGCGGGTGGTTGGGAGGCGGGGATAGTGCTGGGCAGACTTATACGGTCTGTGCCCTGAAGAGCACAGGTACAAATCAAAGTAGGGTATACACAAAAAGCAGCAAATATGAGTTATCTTGTTGGGCAGACTGGATGGACCGTGCAGGTCTTTTTCTGCCGTCATCTACTATGCTACTTGCTCACAGCCTCTATTTCCTCCCAACCCTAACAGCCTCCTGTGGTTTTTTTTGGATGGTATTTACTATTAAACCAATGAGTGTTCCAAGCCTCAATCTGGTGTTCCAGCTCCCTCTCTGGGCATTCCAAGCCTCATTTTGGTGCTCCATTCGCCTCTCTCAGTGCATTCCAAGCCTCATACTGGAGTCACCAGAGATTTTGACTACACTCCTGTGGGCATCCCATGGCAACTTCTTTCATCCCCACAGGAATCCCATAGTAACTTCTTCCATCCCCATGGGAATCCCATGGAACATCCTCCATACCCGCAGAAATCCCGTGGAATTCAACTCTCTATTCTGCGCTGAACAGGAATCCTCCACCTTCAGTTCTGCTGGGGGGGGGGCAGTGATGTGCTGGAGCCGGCTCGCACCAGCTCGCAAGAGCCGGTTGTTAAATTTTTTAAGATCTTGCGAACTGGTTGTTCTGGCAGGCGAGCCAGCTCCCAGGGGTGGCGCAACCCGGCGGTAAGCGAGGTAAGCATGGCAGGAGGGCGCCACAAGCCATGCTTACCTCACCTCCCACAGCCCTCGTTTGCCTGCGCCAGTGCTCCTGCACCACCCTGGGGGGTTTAAATCTTTTATTTACCTACGTCGTAGCGGCCGCAGTGCAAGCCCTGCCCGTCTCTAGCCTTCCCTTCTTCTGACATCATTTCTTTTTTCCGCGAGGGCGGGACACTGACAGGAAACAAAGGGAAGGTTAGAGACGAGCAGGGCTTGCACTGACGCGGCCGCTGTGACGGAGGTAAATAAAAGATTTAAATCACACAGGGTGGTAAGAATAAAAAGAGGGATGTTGGGGGGAGAAGAGAGCGGGCAGGTGGACATGGGACCGGGACATGGGTGGATGGAGGGGAGGGGAGAGGAAAGTTGCTGGACATGGGTGGATGGATCATGGAGGGGAGGGCAGGGGAGAGAGGAGGGTTGCTGGACATGGATAGATGGAGGGGAGAGCAGGGGAGAGAGGAGGGTTGCTGGACATGGGTGGATGGAGGGGAGGGCAGGGGAGAGAGGAGGGTTACTGGACATGGATGGATGGAGGGGAGGGTAAGAGAGAGAGGAGAGTTTCAGGACGTGGATGGAGGGGAGAGCAGGAGAAATTCTGGACATAGATGAAGGGGAAGGAAGACAGGAAGGAGATGCACATGGATGGAGGGGAAGGGGGAGAGAAGAAATGCTGGACATGGATGGAGGGGAGGGAAGAGAGGAAGTGAGATGAACATGAATGGAGGGGAGAGAGGAGAAATGCTGGACATGGATGGAGGAGAGGGAAGGGAGAGAGAAGGAATGCTGGACATGGAGGGAAGAGAGAGGAAGGAGATGAGGGAAAAGGAAGAGAGGAGAAAAACTGCACATGGATGGAGAAAATAGGCAGAAGCTGAATCCACTGGACAGTCAAGTCTGCGGAGGACCCAGCTTATTAAAGTGATCCAAATTCAACTATGAAACTGGGAAAACTAGATGGATAGACATATTGGAGTAATTCTATAAATTGGCATCTAGACATATGCACCACTTACACTTATAGGGGCCAGTAATCGATTGTAATGTGCAAATGTGCACTAGGCATTATTCTATAAGGTAACGCCTAAGTGCTATAGTGTGTAACTGCAAAGAGGACCATCTATATAGACAGAGCATAGTTGAGCCATGGGCGTGTCTTCAAGGGATGCACATAACTTATTGAACAGCCAACTGGAGAATAGAGGATAACACACTGACTTCCACACAGGGAGTATCGAACAAAACAGATTTTTATTGAGGCACCAACATTAGACCCAGAGCAGTGGTGTTTTTGGAGCCAAGGAGGGGCATAATCGAAAGGGACGCCCAAGTTTTTCTGAGGATGTCCCCTCCCATGACGTCCCCGTGAAGGGGCAGGGAAATCCGTATTATCAAAACAAGATGGACGTCCATCTTTCATTTCGATAATACGGTCGGGGACGCCCAAATCTGGAAATTTAGGTCGTCCTTAGAGATGGTCGTCCTTAGACTTGGTCGTTTCTGATTTTCGGCGATAATGGAAACTGAGGACGCCCATCTCAGAAACGACCAAATCCAAGCCCTTTGGTCATGGGGGGAGCCAGCATTCATATTGCACTGGTCCCCCTCACATGCCAGGACACCAACCGGGCACCATAGGGGGCACTGTAGTGAACTTCAGAAATTGCTCCCAGGTGCGTAGCTCCCTTACCGTTTGTGCTGAGTCCCCCAACCCCCCCCCCCCCCCCACAAAACCCACTACCCACAACTGTACACCCCTACCATAGCACTTATGAATGAAGGGGGGCACCTAGATGTGGGTACTGTGGGTTTGTGGTGGGTTTTGGAGGACTCACATTTACCATCACAAGTGTAACAGGTAGGGGGGATGGGCCTGGGACTGCCTGTCTGAAGTGCACTGCACCCACTAAAACTGCTCCAGGGACCTGCATACTGCTGCGATGGACCTGAGTATGACATTTGAGGCTAGCATAGAGGCTGGCAAAAATATTAAAAAAAAAAGTTTTTGAGGGTGGGAGGGGGTTAGTGACCACTGGGGGAGTAAAGGGAGGTCATCTCCGATTCCCTCCGGTGGTAATCTGGTCAGTTCGGGCACCTTTTCGTAGCTTGGTAGTAGAAAAAAAGGACCAAGTAAAGTCGTCCAAGTGCTCGTCAGGGACACCCTTTTTTTCGATTGTGGGTCAAGGACGCCCATGTGTTAGGCATGCCCAAGAACCGCCTTCGCTACACCTCTGACATGCCCCCAGGAACTTTGGCCGTCCCTGCGACGGAAAGCAGTTGGGGACGTCCAAAATCGGCTTTCGATTATATCGATTTGGACGACCCTGTGAGAAGGAAGCCCATCTTCCGATTTGTGTCGAAAGATGGGCGTCCTTCTCTTTCAAAAATAAGCCTGAATGTGTTTTAGTGATTCACTGCGGTTGACGGTATCTTTATTCAGCTACGACACAGCTTTTAATCTGAGGTATTAGACAAGGTTTTGCAGTTTCCAGTATTACATCGACCCATGAAGCAAACATGAAACAAGACCCGCGTCAGGCCTAATGTTGATGCCTAATGTTTTGTTGGATACTCCCTGTGTTGAAGTCAGTGTGTTATTCTCTGCTCTCCTGTTGGCTCTTAGACTTGCGAAGATGCTCATAACTTGTATCACTTGGCACATCTAGGCATGGCAATTTACAGCTGCTGTTGACAAAGCATAAATGGTCATGACTACACTTAAGCATGCCCATGCCAACTTATGCTCGTATTCTATAATAGCAAATGCCATTATAGAATTGCTGCCCAGAGCATGGCATTGGCATGATTAAATGGAGGCACTGATTTATAAAATTGTCTCCATCATCCCCAGCTACCTGTGGGCCACCTAGCATCTACAAGACAGTAAATTTCAGTTCTTGCTAGATGCAGCTGTCAGCCCCCTTCCACACTTGGAGTGGACAAGGGGCGCATATCTGGGAGCCGTTGGATGATCATGCAACCCATGGGATTTCTTTCAGCAAGGGTGAAGTCTAGCTTCAAGGCCTTTGGATCTTGGAACACTGTTTTGTGGTTTTATCAATAAAGACACACCTACATCAGATTACTGTGTTGCCAAGTTGCCTGGTTCAAGGAGGGAGACGTTTTGGCCTGTCTTTCGAATTTACATTTCCAATTCACTGTGGGATGTATAGTCCCTGATTTTACCGATTGAAATCAGTACTGCGGATCTCATAATGTACCAAGATAAGGTTGTCAGATATCCAGACCTGGTCTAAAATCTCCCTCCTGGAACTTAGTAAATTGTAGTTAAAGATTACTCCAAAAACTTTCTAGGTATTTTGAATTCTCTAAATTGTACCTGGTTTGTCCTGATGCTTCTCCTCTCCATGATGTCTTTGAATGGACAAGATCATTTCCCCTGGGCTCGAATGAGATCCTTCTCACTCTTCTGCCTCCCCTCTGAACTTGCATTGATGTTTCACTTTTGGGAGAAAGATGACCTCTCTTCTGGGTAACACTTATAGATATTCTGAAACCTACCAATTCCAATGATTGGGATAATTCCCAATAGAACGAGTATGAGAGGTACTTACCTCAATAGGAATCTCACCAAGATTCTCACTTGTAAACACTCCTTCTTAGAACCCAAGGGCACCAACCTTCAGCTCTGAAACAACTACAGACAGAGCTCAAAACCTTTTCTTATGATCTTGGTTTTATTATACCTGCAGCTCTCTAGGCTCCACTTATTTTCGTGTGCCTGTCTAACACTATACTTTCTAAGACCTCATATGTGTGCACTGAGAAGGATATATTCTAGTGCTAGACCTGTAGATCCCCTTGTCCAGCGAAAGACACAGGTAAATATAATTGTCCACACATAATTTACTTAACATGAAACTGCTTCTTTACTTCCATTTTGAGTCCAGCAGGTTAATGTGTTACCAGATCCTCTGTCACATGGTCTCTGCCACTGTGTGTTGTCTTTTGCTTGTTCTCATGCACTATGCTGTGTTACGATCCCATGCTCAGTTGGGAAAGGGATGCATTTCATGTCTCTACCATTTTTAGATTATTAACCTGTTTGTGGCTGTAATCATGGACAACTTTGACTATTTGACCCGTGACTGGTCTATTTTGGGCCCACATCACCTGGATGAATTCAAAAGGATTTGGGCAGAATATGACCCAGAAGCCAAGTAAGTGAGAAGTTCTGTTCACACAGGAGTTTGTGTTCCACCTGAAACTTGACTCTGCAAATCCAGAGCTATCTGCATAGTTGTTTCCCAACCAATACCCAATACAGTCATTGTGCACCATTGACATGCATTGGCTAAGACAATAGGATATGAAACCCTCCGGAACTTGCTCCATAGCAGCTTCTTGGCCATCACTCAACAGTTACTGAGAGTCTTACCAGGATCTCCTTCCTCTCGTGGTCTTCCCCAGAAGCCATAAATGCTAATCTGCAGTTGAGCTGTACAAAATTACATATTTTACTATTCAGTCGAATACGAATAATGAAAAATATTATTTGGCCGAATACAAATAATGTGCATTGAGCTTTACCATAATAAATAATTTTTAAAAAGCAACATGAAATCAGAAATCCAGTGTTTATTTCAGTAGGATTTAGCACAGTAGGGCCCCAGATTATTCGTATTCAAATTTAAATCACTACTCGGCCGAATACAAATAATGTATTTGGGCACTATTTGGGGCCGAATCGATTGGAATGTATCCTTGGATCATCACCCAGCCATGCATTCAAAGTGTGTTTGTTTGTTTTTTGTTTTGACCAACTAACTTCCTCTGTGTTCCTTGACTTTTAACCATACTGGGACTCTACTGTTTGCCTTTTTCTGACAATATGTAGCCATGAATCTATTGTGAAGGACACCAGAGTTCTGCCTTTCTAAAGCCTTTTCCCTTCACCTTTCTTGTCCAGCCTGGTGTCACAGTGGCAACTCTTCACCCAAAGGACACAGCCCCACAAAGGGTGCAATTGAGCTGTGCATTCTCGTTGCCGGAGAATGTAGTAGCAGCCTTACGGAGCTTAAGGGGGTTTGGACAGATTCTTGAGTGAAAAGTCTATTGAACATTATTAAAAATCTTTTTTTGGGGGGGGAGGGGGGGTTGCCGGGTTCTTGAAGCCTGGATTGGCCGCTGTCGGAGACAGGATGCTGGGCTTGATGGACCCTTGGTCTTTTCCCAGTATGGCGGTGCTTATGTGCTTATGTACAACAACAGAGTTCCCTTCCAGGACCCCTGAGTGCTGCCTCCTCAGGAGAAGGTCTGAGAACTGTATCACAGCTTCTTCCACACTAACAGACAGCACTGCCTCTGAACCATGGGGTTATTGAATGCCATTTGAATATTTCATGTATTTCTTGTCTGACTCTTGTGGTGTCCACTACTTCTTTGCTATAAAGTAAGCCTTGAGATCTGAGTCTTTTGCTTTTCAGGCACATTTGTAAAGTATTTGTCTATTAATGCCTGCAGGGGTAGAATCAAACATCTGGATGTGGTGACCTTGCTGCGGCGTATCCAGCCACCTCTTGGTTTTGGAAAGTTTTGCCCACATCGAGTAGCTTGCAAGGTAAAGATGACATGGCCATAGCAACACAATTTTTTCTTAAATCTTTCCCTCCTTCCCCCTTTTTTATACTAGGCAATATACCCTGACTGTTTGGTTTTTTCCAACGTTCTGTGATTATATCCATAAGGACTTTTTGGTAAGATTGTTTTATTTACTTTTCTTTGATATAGCTATTGGCCCCCTCTGTATTATACTATTTTATTCTTTTAATCACTCTATATGGTAGTGTCTTTTGAGTTTGATTGGTATACTTTTCTCCCAAATCATTTGGTCCTCATTTGTCCAAACATTTTCCTTGTTTTGCGAAACTGACATTTAATTTTTACAAATGTTTATTTTATATATAGTTTCAAGAGACATTTTTTTATATATATATGTAATGTCAGTTTTGATTAATAATAGTCTATGATTTTTATCTATATGTTATAATTTAGACCCCTGAGGCAGGCGTTTATACGCTGAAACACGGCCCGTATCGGGTCATTTTCCGAATAAAAAGAACTGCATTTATCTCCATCCTGAAGGCCCAGTGTTGCTTTTTTTTCTGCTTGTATGCTATTTTACCCTCTCTTTGGTTGCCTTGTATGGCCATAGCAGTGACCATCTCTTCTATACCCCTCCATTCCTACACCTCTTCTCTCTCTCACACCCCCCCTCCGCATCTAACCTTCTCTCCTCAGTGTTGGGAGGTCTCTAATGTGCCCAAACCCTGCCATTCACATTGATTAATTTCCAAATTCTTTTCTGTTCTGAGATGGTTCTGACTGGGAGCCCAAGTTGGGTTGGGCTTTTTCTCTATTCCCCACTTCTGTTTCCTGTGTTGCCAGTTACCCCTTGTTTCACCCTCTTTTTTTCCCCCAGTATATCATAATGAATGGAGGCAGCAGCCAATTGGACACTTGTTATATTACAGTTACAATTCTTATATTCTGTGTTTTACGAGATTTAGTTCTAAGCGGATCACTAAAAATTATTATCAATAATACCCAATACATACTTCTGAAATAAAAAGGTTAGAATTATCTTTTTAAAAAGATTAAAGCTAAATAAAGATCTAATATTCCCTGGAAATGACAACCAAAGAGTTGCTGCTTGATAACAAAAATACTGTATGAAATAATTTCCAATATCGTATATTTATTTATTTATTTATAACACTTGTATCCCACATTTTCCCACGTCTTTGCAGGCTCAATGTGGCTTACAATACATCATGAATAGTGGAAATACATTAGAAATAGACATTTAGTGTTACAGAAGGATCTTGGGCTAGGAAATGCTAATAGATTAAAATGACATGTAAGATGGGTCCTTAGCCATGAAGGCCTACATATATCCAGGAATGAATCTATATAATCTTCCTCAACTATGTATTTCTCCTCTCCGGAAATGGTAATCACCACTTATAGAATTATGTAAGCCACATTGAGCCTGCAAATAGGTGGGAAAATGTGGGATACAAATGTTATAAATAAATAAAGAAATAATATCTTAAATACTAAACTGTCAAGTTTAAATATAATTCCCCAGATTCTATATAGCGCGACCAGAGTTGTGCGCGCAAATCAAGTCATATTCTGATTTGCGCACACAACTTAATTATCTTAACAAGCCAGTCAACGCTGGTAATTGCCACTTCACAGGCAATTATTCATACTAAGTGTCATTAATTAGAATTTACGCGTAGAACTTGTTAAGCGTATTCTGTAAAGTTCTATGTGTAAATTCTAAGATGCAGAACCGAAAAATGGGCATGGCCATGGGTGTGGAATGGGCGGGTCATGGAAGTTTCTAAATGTATGCATGCTGATATAGAATGCACCCGCTCCGCTCCTAGCTTAGGGGCCCTTTTGCAGAGCAGTGGTAAGCCCAACGCGGGCTTACTGCTCGCTCTTCCGGGACTACAGCCGGTCCAACGCTGCCGCCAGTGGCAGTCCCACCCTGAGCGTGCTCCATTTCTGGGGCAAAAGAAAACCCCTGGAAATGGCTTGTACGGCAGTAAGCCAGCGGTAATCGGGCATCACCGCACGCGGCCTCAGTGGGTGGTGGTAAGGGCTCCCCGTCACATGGCCATGTGGTAAGAATGCTGTTACCACATGACCATGTGTGCCTGGGGTCTTTTTACCCACTGTGGTAAAAAGGGCACTGGCACGCGGGAAAAACGGCCCCTGCTGCTAGCGCAGGGCCCCTTTTTCCTGCAGCTTGGTAAAAGGACCCCTTAGTTGCCAGCATTTACGCAAAGGACCCTGTTTACTAAGCTGCGCTAGAGGCACGTTAGCGTTTTTAGCGCATGTTAACCATGTAGACGTCCATCAAATTCCTATGGGCATGTACACGGTTAGCACATACTAATTTTTAGCATGTGTTAAAAATGCTAGCGCACCTTAGTAATCAGGGCCCCAATTTTTACTTGGCATAAATACCTGCAACTATATTTAGTCATTTGGATGGGCGTTAGGTGTATTCTATAAACCACGCCTAATTTTAGGCTTAGTTTATAGAATACCCCTAGGTGTATTTTTTTCGGCACTGATTTTTACGGCGTTATATATAGAATCTGGTCCAATATGGGCTTCTACTGGAAGCCAACGAAGAGATAAATAAAATGGAGTAATATGAGCAGAAATATTCAAAGAAAAAAATCAAATGGATCGCAGTATTTTGTATAGTTTGCTTCCGCTTCAAGAAGCTTTTCGACACCCCCAGATAAACTATGTTACAAAATCTAATTTACTCAGGACAAGTGACTGAACAAGTAATTTAAACTGCTTCTTTTTAATTTCCGCATCACCCAGAAACATTCTTTTGTTAAGTGATTAATTTGTTCCTCCATAATTAACCTACAGTCAATAATGACATTTGTATCATTTTGTCTCTGAGACTCTCTTATTTCTAAAAGAGCAACTCAGCTGCAGGTCATCAATCTCACCATTGCTCTTTCAGGCATGAAGCAGCATTATTCCCTGCTTAAAGAGGGCTTTTACCCTTTTCCCAAATCCGTAATAAAGGGGTTGTGCGAGACTGGCAATATTCAGCACTGTTATCAAGATAACTATCCAAATCATTTTGAGCAGCAAAAATGATGCTGAATTTCACTGTTATTTGCACATAACCGCGGCTCTACTTATTACACCTGGGTGTTCAACGCTGGCTGGCTGGTACTTAGATATTGGTGCTAAATATCTGGTATAATTTCACCACAGCAGCTGGAGTTTAAAGCAAACACTGATCGCCATGGTTGAATCTTCGGCTGAGGGGATCTGGCTGTTTTGTTTTTTTAGCATATATAGAATGGCAGGAATATTATAAGTATTCGGTCTGTGTCCTCAGATCTCATGGTTTCGCTTGGTGTTTTGCAGCGTCTGGTCAACATGAACATGCCCCTGAACAGTGACGGCACGGTCACCTTCAATGCAACCCTTTTTGCCCTCGTCCGAACCGCTCTCAAGATCAAGACTGAAGGTGAGAGCTCGCTGAAGGGTCCCTGAACTCCTGGCTTTCCATCTCCCTATGAGTGTTTTACCATAGTCCCTGACCTCCTGACTTTTTTCTCCAAATGGGTTAATTTTGTGCATACCATGATAGCATTGAACTTCATTCCTAAGCCAGGGCAGGATCTCAGTCTCTCAAATTTACTGCTAATACTGTACTTGCATCATGCCAAAGAAAGCTTCTTTCTGGAGATCGTAAGATGTAAAGTGTGGCCTCTGTCTCCTGGCTTTTCCCCTTCCTGTGGGTGCTTGTCCATGGACCTCTTTACCTTTCATTTCCATGTGAGTTTCTTCATGTTCTCCATCAGGAGCATGTTTTTAGGATTAGTAATGATGTATCAATCAATGTTTTTAACTGCTGTGAAGACATTGTAAAATTCAGAAATGTGGCATGAAACAAAGTATCAAATAAGTATATCTTCAGTTTAAATATATGTTGGATTCATATACCAGGAACACACTTCAGGTATCAAATGCTCTTCACACATATCCACAAAAGTCCAACACATTTACTTTGGCTATTCAGCTGGATCTTTGTGGATATCTGTGAAGAGCATGTGATACCTGATATGTGTTCATGAAACAAAGTATTGGCATATAATATATGTAAACTGCTTTGATTGTACCACAGTCACAGAAAGGCAGTGTATCAAATCCCATTGCTATTACCGTTCAAAAGTTAGACCTGCAGCCAATGCCCCCCCCCCCCCCCCGGGTGCAGCACGGCCCACCACCGGCGAAATTACACCCCCCCCCCACCGGCGAAATTACACCCTCCCCTCCTGGGTGCATTTTTACCTGCTGGGGGGGTGCCGCACGCCTGTTGGCCAAGTCCGCTCGTTCCCTCCCTGCTGCTCCCTTTGCCCTGGAACAGGAAGTAACCTGTTCCGTGCAGAGGGAGCAGCAGGGAGGGAACGAGCGGACTCTGCCAACAGGCGCACGGCACCCCCCCAGCGGCGTGCACCCAGGGCGGACCGCCCCCGCCCCCCCTTGGTACGCCACTGCCTGCAGCACTGATTCAGTTGGGTGTTTCTTTGTTCTTGTTGTTATATTAGTTGTATCAGGAAGGTTTCACTTTCGTCCTCCAGTTTTGCTGTTTCTTCTAGAAAGACAAACCGTCTGATATTCAGCGCTATTTAACCATCTAGGAATGGCTCCTGGCCGGTTAATTAGCACTTAACCGCTATCCGCTGTCTCTAGCTGAATATTCGTGGTCACTGCTTAGCAGATAACCGGCTATCATGCGATATAGCCAGGTAGCCATGAATATTCAGCGCTTCGTCTGCTAAGTTAAGCGGCCATATTGGACCACGTAAATAGCAGGCCTATCTTTGGCACCTACAAACTAAGGGGGCAGAGGACCGGCAGAGCCGACAGCCATGTGCCTGCTCTGCGCATCCCCTTGCAGCCTGCACCCTGGGCGGACTGCACCCCCACCGCCCCACCCTTGGTACTCTACTGCTTTGAGCAATTGTGCTGGCCCTTGATGTTCCATGGTGACTATCAATCTATAATATTTGGATAGTATTTAAAAAGGAGTGATTAGGTATCCATAATTCCTTGGCATGTGGTTGCCATGAATGTTCCCCCAGAAATAGGTCTTAAAAAGGTCAAAAATCTGTCATGTCGTGCTGCCTTTCCACAGACTGAGAGCAGACCTGATTCTTGAGTCATTGCTCTTATTTTTGTGCATCTGCAGGTAATTTTGAAGAGGCCAATGAGGAGCTGAGAGCCATTATCAAGAAGATCTGGAAGAGAACCAGCATGAAGCTTCTAGACCAAGTCATTCCTCCAATTGGAGGTGAGTATTCACTGAAGGTCAGTCCTCCAGTCAAGCACTCAGTGTTTTGATGGTACTGAATTTCCAGGTTTAAGGAGCCAACCAAGGCTTACTTTCTGGGATATCGGCATGGAACGCAGTTCCACCTCCTCTTTCAGACTTTAGAGCTGCAGGGTTGCTCTGCTCAAGTCTCTCCCTTCCAGGCAGCCTGCAGGAAAGGGACTGGGAGTGAGCCTGGAGCAGAGCAGAAAACAGTCACTCTACTCCATAATCCAGCCTTTCTTCTCCTGTTGCTCCTGTCCCTGGCTCAGCTGATTCCTCCCCAGCCCCACAGTTCCACTTCCTTTTTGTCCACAAATTAAGCCCTGGATCGAGCTACATCATAGCCGATTATGTACAATATTCAGCACTTAACTGGCTATGGGACACCACATAAAGATAGAACTGACTTTTTATACGGTGCTGTTTATGTGGTGACCTTGACCGGTCAAGTGCTGAATCAGGGGCGTAGCCAGACCTCAAGGTGGGAGGGGGCCAGAGCCCAAGGTCAGGGGACACATTTTGGTCTGCTGCCCCCCACCACCACCTCACTGCCTCGCTGCCCTGCCGCTCCTCACCCACTGCTGCCATAGTATATATCTTGGCTGGTGGAGGTCCCCAACCCCCGCCAGCTGAAGCACCACCACCGCAAATACCTTGGCTAATGAGGGTCCCCAACCCCTGCCAGCTGAAGCCTTTGTCCAGTGCTAGTCTTCGGCGCCGCCAGCACCGGAGACCAGCCCTGGATGAAGGCTTCAACTAGCGGGGGTTGGAGACCCCCACCAACCAAACCAGGGGCCCAGAGCAAATTTTGGTGGGCCCAGGCCCCCATGAGCCCAACTAGCTACACCACTGTGCTGAATATTGACACCTAACTAGCCAAATGCTGACTCCTCACCTGGAATAACCTGGTTAGTGCTGCTGAAAATGACTGGTTTTGCCCAAGCAAGTTATTTAACCAGGCAGCAGCTGTTTGTGGCCGGTTAAATCGCTTTGAATATCAACCCCATTGTGAGTTTTGTTATGTGTTTTTCTTTGTGTAGTAACTAAGGGGGGTAATTTTATAACAGAGCACCTATAACACTACTCAAAAATGTGTCTATTTTATGCTCACCTTATAAAGGTAACTTATGTCCTGTGTGGTTTTATAAAATAGACTCCAGGAATAACATCCAGTATAACGCAAATTCTCATGCACAAATTTACATCTACTCTACAGAAGATGTAAATACGTACATGTGTTTATATCCCTGGAACATAAGCACATAAGTGTTGCCATACTAGGACAGACCAAAAGTCCATCAAGGCCAGCATCCTGTTTTTAACAGTGGCCAATTCAGATCACAAGTACCTGGCAAGATCCCAAAACAGTACAATACAATTTATGCTGCTTATCCTAGAAATAACCAGTGGATTTTCCCAAGTCCATCTTAACAATGGCTTGTGGACTTTTCTTTTAGGAAGCTATCTAAACCTTTTTAAAACCCCGCTAAGCTAACTGCTTTTACCACATTCTCTGGCAACGAATTCCAGAGTTTAATTACACATTGAGTGAAGAAATATTTTCTCCAGTTTGTTTTAAATTTACTACTTTGTGGCTTCATTGCATGCTCCCTAGTCCTAGTATTTTTGGAAAGAGTAAACAAGTGATTCATGTCTACCTGTTCCACTCCACTCCTTATTTTATATATCTCTACCATATCTCCCCTCAGTCATCTTTTCTCCAAGCTGAAGTGCCCTAGCTGCTTTAGCCTTTCCTCATAGGGAAGTCATCCCATCCCGATGATCATTTTCGTCGCCCTTCTCTGTACCTTTTCTAATTCCACTATATCTTTTTGTGAGATGTTGTGACTAGAATTGCACACAGTTTTGAGGACCGGTCACACCATGGAGCAATACAAAGGCATTATAACATCCTCATTTTTGTGTTCCGTTCCTTTCCTTTCCTAATAATACTTAACATTCTATTTGCTTTCTTAGTTGCTGCCACACACTGAGCAGAGGGACTGGATATGTATATTTACGTGTGAGCATCAGGGGCGTAGCCAGTCCTCACGGTGGGAGGGAGCCAGAGCCCAAGGTTGGGGGCACATTTTGAGTGCCGTCCCGCTGCCCACCACCACCACCATGCCTCACCTCCTCGCCCCCCCCCCCCCCCCCCACAGCCTCGCCTTGCCTCCTTGCCGCTTCCCCTCACAAACAAATACCTTTGCTGGCGGGGGACCCCAACCCCTGCCAGCTGAAGCCTTCTTCAGCGCTGGTCTCCAGCGCAGCCGCGTTCGCTGCCCTGCTCTTCTTTCTTCTTGCTTCTTCTGTGCACGCTGAATCTCCTTCTCAGTTTCACGTAAAGGAGCATCAGCGTGCACAGGAGGAGCAAGAAGAAAGAAAAGCAGGGCAGCGAATGTGGCTGCGCCGGAGGTGCTGAAGAAGGCTTCGGCTGGCGGGGTTGGGGACCCCCGCCAGCCAAACCAGGGGCCCGGTTGAAATTTGCAGGGGCCCAGGCCCCCGTGGCCCCCTGTAGCTACGCTCCTGGTGAGCATATCACTGCATAGTTTTACATGATCTGTTTTCCATGTGCACAAGCTTTTCATGTGGAAAAGACTTCATAAAATGACCTCCTAAATCTACAACAAAACACATTCTACTTAGGGCTTGGTGTAATAGATTTTGTGAGCTGAGGACAGTATAGAACCCAATCAGAACATAAAGGTATGAAAAGTAAAAAGAAATACAGGTAATACGCAGATTCTCTGTTGCCAGCATTTCTCTCTTCTCTAATATGATGTCCGTAATATAGAGTGTCCTGATTAGATGAATTCTGTTGATTTCTCTTTGACTCCTGTGCAGATTTTAGATTCTAGAAAGCACCAAGCTACCTGTTTAAATACTTGAAATCACACTCGGGTGCCGAGGGCTGGCAGTCTAATACCCGCATGCTGTTTTATTGCCTAGATGACGAAGTGACTGTAGGCAAGTTTTACGCCACCTTCCTCATCCAGGAGCATTTCAGAAAGTTCAAGAAGCGCCAGGAAGAGTACTATGGCTGCTACCGGCCCAAAAAGAATGCAGTCGAAATCCAGGCAAGTGGAAAAATCTCCCGTAGACCTCATCCTCCTTTATCCCCGACTGAATCTGATTTCCCTCTCGTTCACAACTTTATTCCCTCATGTTCTCTCTCAAAAACACGCACACGCACACACACACACTTTTAAAAGGCATATTTCCCCCCAATATTCAGTCAGTGTCAGGCTGCGTGGTGACTGCCTGACACCACCGGTAGTCAGACCAGATATTCAATGCCGGGTCATATCCAGTGACCAGCATTGAATATCCGGTTTCATTTTTGACTGCAGCAACTTAACTGTTTAAGCCGATATTCAGCACTAACTGGTTAAGTGTTTAGGGCTGGATTCTATATATGGCGCCTGAAAACTCCGCCTGGGATATCAACTACGCCTGGTATTCTATAAGCGGCGCAGTTGATATCCCAGCACCTAGAACTATGTGCATCCATTTACACCAAGAAAAACATGGTGTAAATACCGGCACATAGATTTAGGCACAGATGGGCATATTCTGTAACAGTACGCGTAAATTTTGGAACACCCATGAAACGCCCATTCCCGCTTGTAACTATGCCTCTTTTTGGCTCCACGTATTAGAATTTAGGTGCTGTGTGTTACAGAATATGCTTAGCGAGCTATGCGTGTAAGTTCTAATCAGGGACGGACTGAGAGTGGTCTGGGCCCCTGGGCACTGAGGGTGATCTGGGCCCCCCACTCAACCACTGCCCAACACCCCCCTACCACCACGCTGTTGCCCCCCTATCGCTGCAGCCGACGTCCCCGCTGCCCCGGTCCTACCTGAAGAGCCCTGGTGGTCTAGTGGTTTCTGCGGGGGGGGGGGGGAGCATGTCCTTTCCTGCGCACTGAGCAGCCGCTATCCCCCGCCTGCCGGCACCATCGTGTTTTCAAAATGGCAGCCGAGACTTCCTGCGATAGTCTCACGGGTCTCGATAGTCTCGCAAGACTTCTACAGGGAGTCTCGGTCGCCATTTTTAAAGTACGGCAGTGCTGGGCAGAGGGAATAGCGGCAGCACAACAGGCAGGAGAGAACATGCTCCCCCCACAGAGGCCACTAGATCACCAGCGGCTCACCTTTAAAGATAGGACCGGGGAGGGCTGTAGTGTGTGGCGGGCATCTGGGCAGAGCCTCTGGGTCCTCGGGCACTGCCCGGTTGCTTGAATGGCCAGTCCACCCCTGGTTCTAATTATTGCCAATTAGTGCTCATTATTGTTTGTTAAATGCTTGTTAAGCCAATTATGTTACATGTGTTCCACGCTTGGATTTTGGCGTGGAATACTAGGCGCGATATATAGAATCTGGTGGTTAGCGGTTAAAAATAGGCCTGCTATATATGTGACTCATTTTAACCACTAAGCATAGCTGGTTTGGTGCTGAATTTCCTTGCCTAACTGGCTACGTCGTGTGATATGGCCACTAAGTGCAAGTATTCAGCAGAGAAAAACAGTTATCTCCCACTGAATATCCGCAGTTAGGCGCTAAAACACTGTTTAACCAGTCAGGAGCCGTTCCCTGCTGCTTAAATAGTTTTGAATATCGGCCAGTTTATGTTTTTTAAAACTTGATACACTGCTGAGCTTTGACAGGTCATAGCAGTTTAAAAAATGTACCACTAAAATAAAATAAAATCCATTTTTTAGACTAGATAGACCTAATCATATACGTCAAGAGGCCCTCATATCTCATGAACTCATGCCCTTCCCCCCACCTTCTAATCACAAACAGCCCTTTCGTCTCTTCCTGTCTTACAGTGTTAAGTCAGCGTGTGGCATCCCGTCCTGAATCAGCCTGGCCTGATATGAATCTAAAAGCAACTTACATTAATTTTTGAGAGTCATAAATTACACACTCATATTTCCATGGCCTTTTATCATACACACAAATCTGCCTCTCTGCACACAGTCCACACCCATGGACCCCCTCCCCCCATGTTTATTAAACATTTAAATGCTGTGTAAATCATGAATAGGACTTGTAAAATAAGGGCCTGTATTTGACAAGGGCGTAGGGTGACTGCTTAAGGGTGGAAGACGCCAACCATGTAGTTCCCAAATGGCAGCCAAGGATAAATCCAGGAAGTCCAATGTTTCAAAAAAAAAACTTTATTCTCCAAGATACATAAAATGCGTAAGCAATCTTGACCCAACACGGGCCGTGTTTCGGCTGCAAAAGCCTTCCTCAGGGGTCTGTATTAAATAATAAGTAAAATATAGAAAACTACAACTAAATAAAAAATGAAAATAAAACTATCATACAAAATTAATGCAATTTATGCATAATCCAGACAACAATTCCTCACGCTAACAGATTTATGGAGAAAGGCGAAAAAGGACGAGAGATAAAAGGCCAAGACAGAAATACACCAGAGTTGGTGGTGCTGCCATGTAACTGAAATATAAGAATTATGAGATGCTCTTTTTTTTTAAGTTGGTGGTACACGTGAACCACTGTGCACTATTAATGCTATGCCCACGATACTTGACTATTCAGGCCGGTCTACGGAGCATTGAAGAAGAAGCAGCCCCAGAGATCCATCGGGCAATCTCCGGAGACCTGACAGCAGAGGAGGAGCTGGAGAAAGCCATGCAGGCAGCCGCAGAGGAAGCAATCTATCGTGTGAGTATGGAAACCTGAGTGTGAAGCTGTATTGCTGAATTGTTGATTCTAGATGAAATAAGTACTTAAGTACATAAGTAATGCCATACTGGGAAAAGACCAAGGGTCCATCGAGCCCAGCATCTTGTCCACGACAGCGGCCAATCCAGGCCAAGGGCACCTGGCAAGCTTCCCAAACGTACAAACATTCTATACATGTTATTCCTGGGATTTTGGATTTTTTCCAAGTCCGTTTAGTAGCGGTTTATGGACTTGTCCTTTAGGAAACCGTCCAACCTCTTTTTAAACTCTGCTAAGCTAACCGCCTTCACCACATTTTCCGGCAATGAATTCCAGAGTTTAATTACACATTGGGTGAAGAAACATTTTCTCCGATTTGTTTTAAATTTACTACACTGTAGTTTAATCGCATGCCCCCTAGTCCTAGTATTTTTGGAAAGCGTGAACAGACGCTTCACATCCACCTGTTCCACTCCACTCATTATTTTATATACCTCTATCATGTCTCCCCTCAGCCATCTCTTCTCCAAGCTGAATAGCCCTAGCCTCCTTAGTCTTTCTTCATAGGGAAGTCGTCCCAACCCCGCTATCATTTTAGTCGCCCTTCGCTGCACCTTTTCCAATTCTACTATATCTTTCTTGAGATGCGGCGACCAGAATTGAACACATCTGCAAAGTCCATCTCCTGTTCATACACCCAGAATGTACTCTCTGGCTCTGGACAGCTTGCTGGAAACATTGCACTGAAAAAGGAAAAGATAAGTAGATCGGACCTCAGTATACCTTCTGCAAGACAGTACTTTCGGCAGCAGTAGCTCTGCTGATACTGCTCTGCAGTGTCGGTACTGGGGTAACAGTACCTCCTGCAGGACAGCGCCTCCCCGAGGATCATCCCACAGTGTCAGCGGTGGAAAGACGGCGCCTCCTGCAGAACAGTACCCCATCCCCTGTACTTCCTTGCCTCTGTATAGATCCATAATGTGGGTCCCAAAAAACAACAAGGCAAACGATCTGCAAATTCCAACGTGGAAAACAAAACAGCAGATCGATATGATATCCAAAGATTTTATTAATGGTACCAGAATAATGCCCGACACAGGCCGTGTTTCGCCCAAAAGGGCTGCTTCAGGTGCTAAAATGGAAAACTTCCAATAGGAATAATTGTTCATACAAGAAAGAAACAGCCCATAGGGCATTATTCTGGTATCATTAATAAAATTTTTGGATGTTATATTGATCTGCTGTTTTGTTTTCCACCTAGATCCATAATGCGACTGCAGTTTGGATACTGTGTAGTTCTGGGCATCCCATCTCGAAAAGGATATAGTGCAACTCAGGGGTGTGCTGGTAAATTTTTAACAACGGGCTCTCTCTCCGGGCATAGCCGGACTTGAAATTTTTTTTTGGGGGGGGGGAATACATGCCTCTCTCTCCCCTCCCTTGTGCAGGCACGCTAGGCATACCTTTGCCGAGCCCCACCAGCCAATAAATGGACTGCCACCATTCTCTGCTGCTTGTTTCTGGCTCTGAGCAGCATGATGGAACCTTCTTGCGCTTGCATGAAAAGTCCCAGCCTGATGCTCAGAGTCAGAAACAAGGAGCAGGGAGCAGCAGCAGTCTATTTACTTGGCTGGTGGGGCCAGCATCACTGCCAGCTAAGTAAAAGAGAATTCAGGAGGGGGCCCAAGCCCACATTTTGGGAGTCAGTTGTTAAAGTAGCCATGGGGAGGCCTACTTTAACAACCGGCTCCCAAAATTCTTAAAAACTTAACAAACGGCTCTCGCGAGCCCGTGAGAGCCCGCTCCAGCACACCACTGGTGCAACTAGAAAAGGTTGAAAGAAGGGTGACAAATTGATTAAAGAGATGGGACACTCCCTCATGAAGAGAGACTAAACAGATTAGGGATCTTCAGATTGAAGAAGAGATAACTGAGAGGCAGCATGGTTGAGGTTTATGAAATCATAAGTTCAGCCAGACAAGTGAATAGAGAATGGCTATTTATGCCTTCAAACTGTGACAGGACTCTCCGTGAAACTAATAACAGATTTGGGGGGGAGGGGAGGGGAGAATGGTTTTGATTGAACACACAATCAGGTCGTGGAATTGGTTTCCAGATGATGTGATCATGGCATCGAACAAGACCAGACTTTAAAGCCATTTGGACAAATTCCAAAAGGAGATGTCCAGAAACAACTGTTACCCCAATAGATCGTGAAACGTTACCATTCACTTTTGAGACGGAGCTGCAGGGAATGGATCTATTCCCAGTGGCGTACCAAGGGCAGGGCAGTGGGGGCAGTCCACCCCAGGTACACGCTACAGGAGGGGTGCAGGGAGCAGCCGCGCGGCTGTCGACTCCGCTGGTTCCCTGCTTCCTCTGCTATTACTTCTTGTTCCGGGGCAGAGGGAGCAGGGAACCAGCGGAAGTCGACAGCTACGCGGCTGCTTCCTACACCTAGCAGGTAAGAATGCACCTGGGGGGAGGCGACGACTTAGAGGTGATGCGCCAGGGGGGACACTGCATCCAGGGGGGTGTCGTGCTGCACCAAGGGGAGACAGACAATGCTTCACCTGGGGGGGAGGTGCACAGTTAACGATCTGCCTGGGTGGCAACTGTCTATTCTTTGGGATCTATATTAACCAATAAAGGGAAACCTTGAAACAAAGTACAATCTCTTAACCAATCCCTACTGTACTCACTGTTGTTAAATCAATACTCCATTGAATAAATCTTCAGTTTCTTTAATATATAGATATAAACAATATACTACATACAACCCCAAAGTACCCCCAGTATTCCAAAAAAAAAACCCCCCACCCGATTCCAATCACTCACACACATGCATACTCCTTGCTAATGCTGTTGACAAATTGCCATAAATTTACACATTTCTTAAAGAGACAATGACCCCTTTCTCCTCTACTTCTTATTCCAACAAGTGGAGCAGTATTACTCGTTCACTGTCCTTTTAAATGTCCAACATGCTGTCCATAACTTTATATCAAATATGATGATGTTTTAATCTTTGGGATCTACCAGGTATTTCCTAGAGACCCAGATTGACCACTGTCAGATACAGGATGCTGGGTCGAACCCAGTTTGGCATATCTTATGTTCATATGTCAGGACTGGAATGACAGCACCTGCAAAAATGCAGAGCCTCCCCCAGTGTCAGCAGTGACTATTGAGACAATATTAAGCTGCAGTGGTCAGTGTGGCTTTTTTAAACACCAGCCAGTATGGCTAAAAAAAACTGATAACTGCTGTTGAATATTGACCTGTAGGAATCCAACCCTCATTCTGCAGTCTAATCTTTACACTGAAGGTCAGTGTAGTAAAATCATGGCAGCTGGTACATTGGTACATTGAAGGCAGATGCGGTGGAATCATCAGAAAGGAATCATGGCCACCTTCAACACGGTTTGTCTTTGTTTCAGAGGACGGGTGGCTTGTTTGGCCAGATAGACAACTTTCCGCTGGAGCATCACACCCCCTTGCAACACCACATCACCAGCCAAAGACCCCTGCGGTTCTCAGAGGCTGGAAGTGAGGACCTGGACTCCCCCGTCTTCCTGCCTAACGTTGAGTTCTTTCCCCCGGAAGAAAATACAAACGTGAATAATGCCAACAACAACACCAGCATATCAAGGTAGACACACATGTGTGTGTGCTAGGTTGTGTGTAGAAGTGTGGATGATGGGGGGGCTCATTTTCAAAATACTTAGACTTACAAACTTCCATAGGTTGCTATGGAACTTTGTAAGTCTACATGCTTTGAAAATATGCCTCCACGTCAAGTAAGCGTGTACAGTATACATGTGCGTGTAATTGTGTTGTCCATGCATGTAGGAGAGAATGTATGCATCTGTGACGGTGTAATGTAGCTGTACTTGTGTGATTGTGCTGTGCAAATGTGTTGTTGTGAGAGACAGTGTGGGAGTAACTAGATTTAGGTAGTGGCTAAGCACGGTTCTGTCAGTACCCATCAATGTTCAATGGCGCATATTTTGCAGGTGGGCATTCACATGAGCAGAACGTTGACGGGCTGTACATTCCTGCTTGTAGTTTCTAAAGTACTGTAATCTATGTTCTTCCTTTAACAATCTACGTGTAAGCATTTATACCAGCTCTATGGCTAGTGTAAGTGTTAAAATATAGGTACGTATTTGACCTGTTTTGCTAATATTTCTATAATAAAAAGCAGGCTTCAAATAGGCACCTTCTTGGCACCTAAACCTAGGTGCCCCTTTATAGAATTACCCTTGCTTGCTGCATATGTGTTTGACACAACAATGGGAGAATTGGGAAGGAAGATTTGGAGAGGGCTGTGAGTGGTTTGTCTCATATCCATCCTTTGTTTGAATGCAAACGTTGTGTTTCTTTCCATTCTTTTCTCTGGCAAATGACTCTACAGCCACCAGTACCTGTAAAACCCAGTATTTCCTAATATTCCCTCAAATGCTAATCCTCTTCCTACTTATCCATGTCCACACATGATGAGGTCAAAAGAAGGCTTTCTGCATGGGAGGAGAGTCTCAAGTATGTCTAAACTTATGTCATCTCCTAGGGTTGCTAAGCTACTATGGTTGTGTTTCAAGCCAATAGAGCGTCACCGATCTCAGGTGTTTCATCTCCATGATAATGCCAGGTAGAGGCATCCTTAAACTGAAGTGCTGTGACTTTTCATTTCAGGATTGACTTTGCAGATGAACTGAGAAATCAGATTGCACCAGCAAGGGATCCCACAGCAGGTGTCTCTTCTAGTAAGTCCCATCTTTGCCCTGGGTAGGTCACGTCCTTATGTGATACATGATTGTTATGCTCTGGATGTGGGGAAAGGCGTAGACACTGGTCAAGGACATTGAAAAGATAGGACTTAAAAATGGTCTTGGTGGAAGGCCTACCACACAGAAAAAGCACTCTACTTGGCTAAACAGTTAGGGGTCAGTTCTATAAAGGTTTCCAAATTTGGGCCTTAAAAATTCAAACGTGCTGAGCATGAATTCTATAATGGCAACTGGGCACTCGCCAGCTGAATTAGCCACCAATATTCAGTGTTGGGCGATATCTGGTCACCGGCACCGAATATTGGGGACTAAATGTGGGTGGGCAAGCTGCCAAAGCTTATGTGGGTCTGGTTGATATTCAGTTGGAGCCTGCATAAGACTGTTATGCAGGCCCCGGCTGAATATCAGCCAGCACCCACAAGACTTGTTAAAACAAATTTGAGCCCCCTTCTGCCCCCTCATAACAAAGCCCTCTTCTTCCATCACTCCTTCCCCAGGTTGTGGCCAGAAAGCAGTCCTTCCTCCCCCTCAAGCCATCCAGATAGGTCCCTCTGGGCTTACCTCTCTCTCTGGTGGTCTTGTAGGAGTCATTGGGATCAGGACCCCACTCATTCCTATCCCGTGTGGCTGGCGCCTAGCAAAATGGCTGCCGTGACCTACCTGGACAGGTAGGGGGTTGGGGGGAGGCCTTTCGGGGGAGGGGAGTGTTTTCTGGCTGCGGGCTGGCGGAGGGGGGAGGGAAGGAGCAAGAATTGTTGTAGAGGGCAGTTATGCAGGTGCCAGCCCAATATTCAGGCGGCACTTAAATGTTGCATTTGAGCGCCATAAATTCTATGACCAAATGTGGGACCCACCCATGCTCTGGCCACGTGTATAACCCCCTTCACACACAGGCGCAAATGCTCATATTTTTTTCATTTCAGCCCAGAAATGAGGTGCTAGGATTATAGACGGGGGGGGGGGGGGGGGGGGGGGTAATTCATTATATGCTCACTTATGCTCTGTGATCGTCCCAAGCAGCTCTCCTGACATTACTGCCTCCTTCAAAATACATCTTGATGTTTTTAGCGATTCAGCTTTTCTTATCTCAGGCCTTTTTCTTTTTTAATGAAACTCTTTTCTACTTTATTTTTGAATAGAACCATCTTTATTTAAATTCAAAGGGAGTGTGGTAATGTGGTCATGGGTGTGGTTGGATCGGACACAAACGCAGTCAGACACACAGGGTTTGCAAGAAAAGGGAAAATATTGTATTATTTGTATTTTTTTTTTGTTACATTTGTACCCTGTGCTTTCCCACTCATGGCAGGCTCAATGTGGCTATGGAGGGTTAAGTGACTTGCCTAGAGTCACAGGGAGCTGCCTGTGCCCTGAAGTGGGAATTGAACTCAGTTCCTCAGAACCAAAGTCCACCACCCTAACCACTAGGCCACTCCTCTGCCTCTGTTACTTCATAGGCTTTCATCCAGCACAAGTCCAGTCTCTAATTAGGGCTAGATCCCAGCCTAGCCCAACACATTGTCTAGCCACACTTTTTTCGGGCACGCCTAGATTGCAGACGCCATTTACAAAATCTGGCCCATAGTTTCTAAAATACACACCTACATGCATACTTCGCCTACGCACATTTACACCTGCTCCTGAGCAGGTTTAAATGTCCACAGGGGCATTTTAACTGTAATTGTGCAGCTTTTGTGAGACTGTTATATAAAGATGACTTGAGGCACCAAAGTGTCTTTATAAGAAGCCTTAACGCCCAATCTAACCTGTTAGAAAAGTACTCGAAGGAATTAGCAATGGAAATACTAGTTCCCCACCACCACCACCACCACACACAGACCTTTCTAGTATACTTCAATTAACTAACCCAGACCTTTTCCCTTTCTCCATTCCTCAGGTTATGCTCAGTCAGTGAGTTTGGACAAGGTCAAGAGAAGATTGAGCAGAAGGAAAGCCACCAGTGACATGCATGTTCTGAGCCCAGGGCTGCAGGTAAACCTGGATTTGGACAGGGGACAAGCATCCCAGCACTGAGGTCCTCAAGGACATCTGGATTTCTCATTATCCTGTCCTTATTCTTTCTTCGTTAGTTGGTGGGTAGCTCAGCATACCAGGACCTGGGCGAGTTGTGCTCTCAGACTGACCTGGAGAGTGGAATATTGAGCAAAACATCACTTCTTCTTATTATTTATTATCTTTTAAATTATTTTTGACTGTATTAATTACATTACTGTACAGAGAGAAATTTAGAAAACAATCCAAAAAGAACATCAAAAGAGACTTTGAAAAAGAAGCAAAGTTCAACCGTAGCCTACATCATGGAGACAGAAAAAAAAAAAAGAAAATAGGAAACACTAGGTCCCAAACCTAATCAATTTTTGGTTAAACCATTAAACGCCATTCAAAATCTCACTCTATCAAGAACTCACAGACATTTTAGTATGAAAAAAATGTCTTCATGTTCCAGGTCTGAAAAGACATAGCTAGAATCTTTATAGGTAGTAAGAGACGTACATGGGAACCGTAAATAAAAACTGGCCCCTAGTGCAAATGCTTGACTTTTCAAAGACAAAACCCTTTTCCTACGAAATTGAGTGGTTCTGGATATGTCTGGAAATCCACCGAACAATATTTTGTCTTAAAGTATGCTTTTCACAGTGAATGTCATAGAAGGACTCAAGGAGTTCAGTGAGAGATCTGAACTATCTGGCTTTCCATAAGAACATAAGAATAGCCATACTGGGTCAGACCAGTTGTCCATCTAGCCCAGTATCCTGTTTCCACCAGTGGCCATTCCAGGTCACAAGTACCTTGCAGAAACCCAAATAATAGCAACATTCTATGCTACCAATCCCAGGGCAAGCAGTGACTTCCCTATGTCTGACTCAAAAGCAGGCTATGGACTTTTCCTCCAGGAACTTGTCCAAACCTTTTTTAAACCCAGATACTCTAACCGCTGTTACTGCAACCTCCAGCAATGAGTTCCAGAACTTAACTTTTCGTTGATTGAGTGTCCCCTAGTCTTTGCACTTTTTGAAAAGAGTAAAGAATCTGTTCACTTCCACTCTTTCTACACCACTCAGGGTTTTGTAGACCTCAATCATATCTCCCCTCAGCTGTTTCTTTTCCAAGCTGAAGAGCCCTAACCTTTTTTGCCTTTCCTCATATGATAGGAGTCCCATCCCCTTTATAATTTTGGTCAGGGACGCCGAGAGGGGGGGACAGGGGGGGACAAAAGTCCCGGGGCCCGGGCCTCCAGGGGGTCCCGGTGCCGCCGCCGCCTGGCCCGCCCTCTGTACCCGCCTGGCCCGCCCTCTGTCATTCCCAGAACTAACCTTAAGCCTCTTTTCACTTCGCAGCAAGCAGCAGCAGGTCAGGCCACTCCTTCCTTCCATGTCCCACCCTTGCCTGACATAACGTCCGCAAGGGCAGGGCACGGAAGGAAAGAGGAGAGGTCTGCCCTGCCACTGCTTGCTGCGAAGTGAAAGGAGGCTTAAGGTTAGTTCCGAGGGCCTGGCCCGATAGCGGGTGGAGGGAGCCCGGCGACCTCGGGTGGGTGGGTGGCGGGGGGGGGGGGGCCTGGTAATCTCGGGTGGGCAGCGACCTTGAGTGGGCGGGGCCCAGCGATCTCGGGTGGGCGGCAACCTCGGGTGGGGGGAGCCCGGGGGCGGCCTTGTCCCGGGCCCGGCTCCGGCGGCCCTGATTTTGGTTGCTCTTCCTTGAACCTTTTCGCATTCTGCTATATCTTTTTTGAGATACAATGACCAGAACTGAATGCAATACACAAGGTAGAGGTCGCACAATGGAGCGATACAGAGGCATTATAGTATTCCTGGTCTTATTTAGCATCCCCTTTCCTAATAATTCTTAGCATCCTGTTGCTTTTTTGGTTGTCACCGCAACTGGTCATTCACCACCTGAACCTATTGAGCGGAGCGGATGCGTGCCAAAAATGAAATTACCGCAAGAGCCACGTGGTAGCCGGGCGGTAACTTGGAATTGGTGTGCGTTGGGAGCGCGTAGGCGCTTACGCAGCTTAGTAAAAGGGCCCCTAAGGTTTTTTTTCTCTCTTTTGTCCTTGGATGAGGCAAATGAGATAGGAACGGTGTTGGTTAGGAAGTCATATTCCAGTTACTGCATTAATGGCCTTTTTTTTTTTTTTTACCTTTTTCTTCTCTCTCTTGTTGTCATATTATAGGACTGTATAATGTAGTAATCTTGCAAACGCTGCCAATCTAGGAGTATGGGAGTTCTATAAAACTTGGATTTATTTATTTGTTACATTTGTATCCCACATTTTCCCACCTATTTGCAGTCTCAATGTGGCTTACATTGTACCGTAGAGGTGTTCGCATCTCCGGTAGAGAGACAGATACAAAGAGTTGTGGTCGATTAAGGTTCATGTGTTAGGTACTTAGGTTGGGTCAGTAGGGTATGCCTTTTTGAACAGGTTGGTTTTTAGTGATTTCCGGAAGTTTAGGTGGTGGATTGGTTGTTCATTTCACTGTTATATCCAGTGTGGTTTTTTTCTAGCAAAAAAAGGTGCCGGTACTCAAATGCCAGGCCACCCTTCAGGGGTGGGATGATCACTGAGGGACCCATCCTAACCAGGCCCCCTGCAACCAGTCACAGAATCTATGACAAGGCAGAATTGGTGTGTAGAACCTGAGCTCTTTCATTAAACTTAGGGTCCATGGGTCAATTTTAGCAGACAATGGAAAAGGTGCCGGAACTCAGTACCCCCTCAAAAAAAGCCCTGGTTATCTATCATATGAAAATCTAATAAAAATTTAAGTTGCACAATAATAACAAAAGAGAAAGAGAGGAGAAACAGTGTGAAAATGTCCCAAACTTTGTGGCTTTAGCAAGCAGAATTCAGGAATCTCTCCTTATTTTTTCATTTTCATCAGGATTCCAGCCTCCAAGGTGTTGTCTCTGATTGTGGAAGTGCTGGGGGGAACCCTCTAAATTCAAAATCCCAGCTGCAGAGCAACAGAAGAAGTAGCCTGAGTGAGCAACAAGCCCTGCACCACCCTTACCCCATCCACAATCAGCTCATCCAGCAGGTAAGATCTGAACTGTTAATAAAAGAGACAAGAATGAAAGGGCTGGAATGGCACAGATGCAGTGGCGTACCAAGGGGGGGGGGCGGCTGGGGGGGGGCAGTCCGCCCCGGGTTGCACGCCACTGGGGGTGCCGTAGCGCGCGCCTGTGGGCTCCGACTTCGCTAACTTCCCTCGTTACTTCTTGTTCCGGGGCAGAGGGAGAGCTGCAGCGAACAAGGGAAGTTAGCGAAGTCGGAGCCCACAGGCGCGCGCCGCAGCAACCCCCCCCCCCAGCGGCATGCACCCGGGGGGGGGTGTCATTTCACCGGGGGGGGGGAGGTGTAATTTCGCAGGCGGGGGGGCACATTGGCAATCCGCCACGGGTGCAATCCAAGCTAGGAACGCCACTGCACAGATGCTGCAGGGCAGGACTGATGTGTATTGGCACTGCTGTGAGCTTCAGCTGCAGTAGAAATAATGGGCAGGATGGTTCATTACTGAAAGAGCAGAGGGTCTGCAGGGAAGGAACATCAGAGCTGTGTACAAATTTAACTCCTCTCATTCCCTGAGATTTATTTATTTACTTGTTACATTTGTATCCCACATTTTCCCACCTATTTTGTAGGCTCAATGTGGCTTACATAGTACCGGAGAGGCGTTTGCAGACTCCGGTGTGAACAAATACACAGTGATATTGTGGTAAGATAAAGTTCATGTGGCATAGCCACACTAGGGAATCGTACAGCGGAAGAGTTGTGTCATGTCCATTACGTTCTTTAGTTTGTTGTGTTGCGGAGATCAGGCATTTAAGTTGGATCAGAAGGGTATGCCTTTTTAAACAGGTTGGTTTTTAGTGTTTTATGGAAGTTTGGATGGTCGTACGTCGTTTTCAAGGCTTTTGGTTGTGCGTTCCACAGTTGTGTGCTTAAGTAGGAGAAACTGGATGCACAAGTTGATTTGTATTTAAGACCTTTGCAGCTTGGGTAGTGCAGATTTAGATAGGTTCGTGCTGATTCGGGCGTGTTCCTAGTTGGTAAGGTTGATCAAGTCTGTCATGTATCCCGGGGCTTCACCGTAGATAATTTTGTGGACCAGGGCGCGATTTTGAAAGCAGTGCGTTCTTTGATTGGGAGCCAGTGTAGTTTTTTCGCGGAGGGGTTTTGCGCTTTCAAATCGCGTTTTACAATATAAGCCTAGCTGCCGTGTTTTGAGCGGTCTGAAGTTTCTTTAAGGTTTGTTCTTTGCCTTCCAAAGCAGAATCAAGCTTTCTCCATCAAGAATGTTGCAAATATGGGCTCTAAATCTTGTTATTAGGCATAGGCATAGTTTGGTGGGGGGGGGGGGGGGGGAGAGGGGGCATAGGAAGTGGTGCCCTGCAAACGTTTCAAGTGTTGCTGCTGAATTGTCTCCTTTCCCCCCAATACTAATATGATCTGCCTACTCCTTGCTCCCTCAGACTAAGCAGGGAAACTATACCCATGCTACTAGGCATTACCATCGTTTGATTGTGGCTTCCCTTTTCTCCCCCTCCCACGTTTCCACATAGCAAATTTGCTGAGAATATAACCTAGTTCCCTCTGTATTCACATGCGTAGCTCCTGCTTTATGGAACTTCCTTCCTTTGTTTTTTTGGACTAAAACGTAATTTTGGATATATCCAGGTTTCTTATAATATACAGTGTCAAGGGATGAGGGATGGTCTATCAGTGTAGGCCTCATTACTAAACTGGACTGTTGGGTATCGTTGGTATCTTTGTCTTGAAGGAGCGGTGTATACGCGTTTGCCTCTGTTGTTCTGATTTAGTTTGTTTTCCGTTGGTTGGGTTTCTTGTTTAATGTATGCACTTCGGTGTTCTTTTTTGTCCATTTTGTTCTTGATTATTAGTTGTAAATATACTATATTTCTGTATTGTATGTATTATATTTGTTTGCATTATTATTATTATTTGTAAGCGTCTAATGGTTAGTGGACTAATGGTTGGTGCAGTAGGTTGCGGACCTGGGGAACTGGGTTCAATTCCCACTGCTGCCTGATGGTCAGCAGTGGGTTGAGATCCTGGGGAACCAGGTTCAATTCCCTCTGCAGCTCCGTGTGACCCTGGGCAAATCACTTAACCCTCCGTTGCCCCACGTACAACAGCAGTACAATGTACTACTTAGATTGTGAGCGCACTAGGGACAGACCCAATACCCGTAAAATGAAACTGTAAACCACTTAGGTGCAAGCGGGATATAAATACTCAAATGAATGAATGAATATAGATTTTAAATACTAAATTAAACTAAACATTCACTGCTGCCACCAGCCTAGCCCAAATGTCTATAAATTATTAGGAGACTCAGATGACCTTGCACTTAGTTTTGTTCATCCTCAATGACAAGCCACTTACATTCTTCCTCTTATCTCTTCCAGGCTCTGATCCATGGTGGCCTAGAGGTCTTGGCACACAATCCCTCCTTCATCACACTGACAAAGCAGGAAATGGCAGAAGCTGTTCACATGGAGATGGAGGAAGTGGAGAAGGCCTCTTCCCAGCTCCTGAATGCAAGCAACCCATTGGAAGCCTCAAACATCACCTCTCGAATACACGGCACCTCTGACAGCTTGTTGCACAGTTCCCAAAAGCATGGCGAGTCAACAGCCCATGAGGAGATTTTCTTTGTCAAGCTGTGAAACAACTCGATTATACCTCTCCTGATGACATCACGCATCTACGTGAGAATTACTCACCAGCATTGCTGATTTACCTACTTTCAAAAACCTTTTCCTGGTTTCTGGAAGGTAACCATGGAAACCGTGCACCTTTTCTCCCACTGCCAACCAGATTGACTGAATCTTCACCAGTCCTGGGCCTGATGGGAGATGTTGCTGAGAATCCTGGAGCAAGGCATCTGATTCTTTGGAGGAATATCCTTAAAAGAGAAAAGATATGTTCCCAGGACGCGTGTTCGGAATGCCAAGATTGTACTTGTAAAGTATCAGTTAGGTTGGGCCTCCCTCCCACTGGTGTTCTGTAACAGATGAACGAGATAGGTCATTAAAGTTATTCAAAACATGTGACACCAAGAGTTTTGATTTAGTTTTCTTGTTTTATTCTATAATGTTGGTTTTCACTGTCGTTATTGCACCAGAAGCTGCCCCGTTGATGTCAAAATGTGGGGTAGTTGTGTGGTCTGACATAGTAACCAAGGAAGACCAGGCTGAAGGAGCAGATATTTTTGAAATTCTGTTGTGCAGGATAGTGCAGTTTATTTGTAATAAGGATTGGTTTACATATCTTCTTTGATATTAGCAATGGGATAACCTGAATGAAGCAGTAGTTAAACTCTGACCTCCTTACTTGGCAGACTAGATGAGCGATTTTGGTCTATATCTTCTACGATGCTATGCATATCCTCCTCTCTGTGTATACCTTTGAGATGGTAGCTTTAATGTTTTTTTCTTTCAGTGTGCTTCTACTGGTTAAAAGTGGGTTAAGGTTTAGATGGACAATAGATTTTAAACCCAAGCGGGCCCCTGGATTAGTCCACATTCTTCTGCTGTGATTGGCCATTCTGTAGTTACAGCAGTGAGTGATGTCATAATGTCCCACTATTTCATCCGGCGGAAAGGCCATTGTGACATCACCGCCAGGCTTTGGAAGCGCAAAAAGACTATTCCCACCTACAGCTGCAGGAAGCTCTCTTCAAAGTGCACAATCTGGGAGGGTGTGAAATGTGTTGTCCACTTGATGAGATAGTTCCACTTATGTGGACAATGATGTATGCTAACGTTTTGAGCCTCTTTACAGAGAAACACAGAGGGGATTTGCTAGAAATTCCTTCTCAATAGGTATTTCAGGGCAGGGCTGTACTTTGTCAGGTTGCACTGCTTCCTAAAATGCATTTAGAGCTAGATTCTATATATGGCGGAAAAACAATTGGCACAGAAAAAAGTGCTATTCTATAAGCCACGCTTAAAGTTAGGCACGGTTAATAGAATAGCGCTTATGCCTGGGGATCACGCCTAATTTAGGCGTGGCTATTTGCACCAACTGAAACATGGAAGAACGTAAGTGACTTGATTCTGGCTCCTAAAGAGCCTCTGAGGACAAAGTTCAAAAAGAGAGTCTGCCTCTCTTTATATCCTTCAGCCAAGAATTGTTCCTGTGAAGGAAGCGGATAAAGAAAGGGTGTGGGTGGGTGGGTGGGGGTGGATTGGTGGGGGGGGGAGTAAAAGTAGGAATAAAAGAGATCAAAATACTGAACACAATTCTGATAAATGTTCAGAGGGCTGGCATTGGTTTTGAGGGTTAGGAACCCAGGGTTGTGATCCCCAGAGACACGCCCCCCCCCCCCCCTCCATCACCAGCCACTGACTGTGTGACTTTCAGCAGGTTATGTAGCCCTATGTTCCTGTTTAGACTGTAAACTCTTTGGAGCAGCGATGTACTGTACATCGACAGACACTAAATAAATAAATAAATAAATGCTATTTTATCAGAAATCATTCTGGACCCATGGCTGAATCTTTTGCAAACTAAGACTAGCAACTACTTCCAATCAAAGCATACATAATAGGGTCAACACAATGGTTTGGTGATAGGTGAGCAGGCAGGGGTCCCAGGACTGGCATGATATTAGTAACAGGTACAGCCATTGGACATGCAGATACCTCTCTTACAATGGTGCTTGGTGAGAAACACTGGAAGGAGATCCAAGGAGAATTGCATTCTGCTGTCTATTATGGCAGGGGAAGAAATGAGGAAGGGGTAGCTGAAGCATTAATAGTTCAATTTTGCTAGCTGTGTTGTTTCTGGAGATTGGAATCTCAGTAGGCTGTGATACCTCTTAAGAGACCAACAAGAAAGGTATAATAGTGTATGAGATTTCCAGAACACACCGTTCAGGGAGGGGGGAAATGCACAATTCCCAAAAGCTAGAGACCCGGTTAATGGCTATTTGAAAACTGCCGACTGACCCTGTGAGTAAAGTAACAGTGGAGACTGATGGTTCTTTGTGACTGTTGTGATCTATTGTTTTGCTTTGACTGCTGCTGGTCTTTGCTACTCAACAGGCAACTACGTGTGGAGGCCATTTTCCATAGATTGTTGATATGGGAATTGAGAAGTCCAGGTTGAGATGTGCCCAGTTCCAGTGCAGCCTTTTGTAAAATACATATACAAAAGTGCAGAAATGCACAATGTACAGTGGGAGCAGCCATTTTAGACATGTACAAAAAGAGCAACACCACCCCAACATTTTCCAAGTGGAAGTGATAACTTTACAATTACCGTGCGTAACTCCAACACATGTGTAGCCAATCCCATTTTACAAACCTACACATTTAAATGCAGGCAATTTGGTAGCGAGGACATACTTTTTTCTCTTTTGGAGGCAGAAATGATCAACAGGGGATTAAACACAATGATTCCATTAATCCTTGTATAAAACCCTGAGTGAAATGAGCACGTTTTAAAAATTGAGTATGCCTCTGAGCTGGTGCAAAAAATCAATGCAAATTTTTTTATGTAGACCTGTAGTTCCTAAGATGGAATACATGTGCAGATTTTTGGCCAGCCCAAGCCATGCCTAAACCACACCCCTTGAAAACTCTATGTCCCTGTGACCTCCAAGTGTAAAGAGCAGCTTCTGAAATCACCATTTACACATGTTCATGATGTACATTTGTAAAAGCTTCTACTGACACATGGAGATGCTTTTAAAATAGAAGCAACTTTTCCCAATGGTTAAACTGGCCACGCCTAGATTATTATTTATTATTATTATTTGTTACATTTGGGGCTGGGGGGTTGGGAGGCGGGGATAGTGCTGAGCAGACTTATATGGTCTGTGCACTGAAGAGGACAGGTATAAATCAAGGTACTACTACTACTACTACTATTTAGCATTTCTATAGTGCTACAAGGCATACGCAGTGCTGCACAAACATAGAAGAAAGACAGTCCCTGCTCAAAGAGCTATGTAATAAAAGTGAGCCAAGTATAGGACAATCAAGCCATTGTGACATCACTGATGAGGTTGGCTCTTATTGGTGGACTGAGGCATTATGACATCACAATATTAGCTCTGGTTACAAGAGACTACTACTACTACTACTATTTATCACTTCTATAGCGCTACAAGGCGAACGCAGTGCTGCACAAACATAGAAGAAAGACAGTCCCTGCTCAAAGAGCTTACAATCTAATAGACAAAAAATAAATAAAGTAAGCAAATCAAATCAATTAATGTGAACGGGAAGGAAGAGAGGAGGGTAGGTGGAGGCGAGTGGTTACAAGTGGTTACGAGTCCAAAGCAATGTTAAAGAGGTGGGCTTTCAGTCTAGATTTAAAGGTGGCCAAGGATGGGGCAAGACGTAGGGGCTCAGGAAGTTTATTCCAGGCGTAGGGTGCAGCGAGACAGAAGGCGCGAAGTCTGGAGTTGGCAGTAGTGGAGAAGGGAACAGATAAATCAAGGTAGGGTTTACACAAAAAGTAGCACATATGAGTTTATCTTGTTGGGCAGACTGGATGGACCGTGCAAGTCTTTTTCTGCCGTCATCTACTATGTTACTATGTTACTATATTTGTATCCCACATTTTCCCACCTATTTGCAGGCTCAAAGTGGCTTACATATTACCGTTAACGGTGATAGCCGATTCCGGTATGAACAAATACATGGTGTGAATAAAGCAAAGTGATATTGTGGTGGAATGAAGTACATGAATAGTAGGTTGGATTGGGGGGTCTTAGAGAGGGAGAGGGGAGGAAGAGTCAGGTAATGTTCATTAAGGTCCTCCATTAAGATCTTCCTCTCTCCCCTTACCTTCGAGTACTTTGTTTCTGAGAACATCTGGCCCACACTCCGAAGTAGTAATCCCCTTCCCCCAACCAAACATGAAAAAAAAGTAAAAATAAAAAAAAAACAGCAGAGGACCTGTGAGATCTCACATGCTGATATGCCCTAACACCCCTTCCCTCACACAGGTCTCCATGATAACAGGAAGCCCGTTCAGAGGAGGGGACAGAGCATCACAGAACAGTGCACCAGACCTGACAGACCCCCATCCTGACGTTTCTTTTTGGTGTCGCCACTGCGGGGACAAACCAAGGCTGGTCTCCAAGAAAAGCTGCAGCAGGCTCGGCAATGGTGATGATATTCCAGTGCCTATGAAATCTTGGTGACAGAGACAGTTGCCTCTACCTAAATCCAGGCCTGCCTGCTTCAATTAAATTGCATCTGTAGTGAACCTCTCAGACTGGTGAGGCTGGGAGACACTCCAGAGGTCAGTTCACAACCAATACAGTCAGATTTTTGGCTAAAACAACGCCAATCTCCCAGTATCTGTCTAAGTACACAGAGGTTTATGGCAAATGTAGCAATCCTTATCCTTCCGTACGGTGCCTTTATTCTTCGTTCTACTGGTCATTAGCCTCTCTCTGCTCTTCTGCTCTTCACTCCTTTCACACCCTCCTAGTAGGCGGGCATAGACTGCTACTAAATGGACTTAGGAAAATCCACAAATTCGGGAATAAAGTATTAAATGTCTGTACGTTTGGGTAGCTCGCCAGGTGCCCTTGACCTGGATTGGCCGCTGTTGGGGACAGGATGCTGGGCTCGATTAACCTTTGGTCCTTTCCCAGTATGGCATTACTTATGTACTTATTCTCTCACTCCTTTATGGCTCTGTGTTCCTCAGTGCTGTTTTCCCTCTTAGAACAATTTGATCAGCACCCAGGTTGGGTTCTCTGTCCTGTCTCTTTAGGGTATCAACATTCACCAGCTCTGCTGCTCCCAGATCCTTTCACCGTAAGGATTGTCTTTTGGCAGCAGCTTCACTCAGTCTGTCTCCTCAGAGGATCAGGATCCAGTCTTCCCAATGACCTGCCCTCCTCTTTTATGGCACACTGGGCCTCAGGGGAAAGCTGTGGACCAGACTGTCAACCCATGTGCCTTTTCCCCCCTTCTACTCAGCCCCTAGAGAAGAGAACCAAGAGGTAGTATAGTCAGAACAATTTTTTTTTTTTTGGGGGGGGGGGGGGTCTACTGTGACCACGGGTGGGCACTAGGCACCCCACCCTCTGCCTCCTCCCAAATTAAAATTACCTTAGCTGTTGGGGATCCCCAAACCCCCATGAATCATAAAATTCCAGAGCCCATCTGGAACAACATGGTTGTCAGCAGCTTAATTCTCATGCCTGAGCATGCTCAGAGTGCCTGTATCAGTAGCGGTGCTTTAATCCGCTGACAGCCATGCTTTAAGTGTTCTGGGTGGGCTCTGAATTTCTACAGCTGGTAGGGTTTAGGGATCCCCACCAGGTCAGAAAGGTGTGTCTGGCTGTTAGGTGGACCTGCGGCAAAAGTGGATGGGCCTAGGCCTGCCAAGGCCAACCTATGACTGCACCCCTGCAGCCAAGGCTCAGATAGGCCCCAGCGTAGAGTAACCCACCTCTTGCTGTTCTACATTGCTCCTTACTTTGGATCCCTCTGGAGGAGGAGGAGGTCAAGGCTTCTCCCTAAACTGAGTTTTATATTCCCTTACCAAAAGCTTAAGTTTAAATAGAGGACTAGCCTAACGGTTAGAGCACCAGTCTTGACTGCGAAGAGTGCCTGGTTCAAATACCACTGCTGATCCTTGTAATCTTAGGCAAGCCACTTTAACCCTCCGTTGCCTTAGGTACAAAAATTAGTTTGTTAGCTACTACTGAGAATAGGTGAGCAAAATCCAAATAAATTCTAATGGGCCACTTTCTCAGAATAGACTTCCCCTTTTTCAAATTTAATAGGCCCCTACGTCTTGCCCCATCCTTGGCCACCTTTAAATCTAGACTGAAAGCCCACCTCTTTAATATTGCTTTTGACTCGTAACCACTTGCCTCCACCTACCCTCCTCTCCTCCTTCCTGTACACATTAATTGATCTGATTTGCTTACTTTATTTTTTGTCTATTAGATTGTAAGCTCTTTGAGCAGGGACTGTCTTTCTTCTATGTTTGTGCAGCGCTGTGTACACCTTGTAGCGCTATAGAAATGCTAAATAGTAGTAGTAGTAGTAGTAACAGGGGCCCAGAATATTCTTCCTGAAAAGGGAAGTGCGTTTTGACAGCCTGTTTCATATCTATTTATTATTTACCCCTAAGTTTGTCAATTAGATCCAGTTTAATTGGATGGGCAGATACAGTCCTGAGTTTATCTCTCTGCTTCTTGCATGGAACTGTTGAGAACATCAATAGAAGAACCAAAGCTACAAGTCCCTGATTGCAGTGGAGTAATGTAGGTCTGAATTAACCTGTTCTAGAAAAGATCTAATCAATTGGAACCCTGACCTTGAGGCTTTATATCTCCCCCAATTCTCTACAAACTTGTTTTTTTTCTGATCATCTGTCTATCTTGAAAAGGCAGTAAGCTCTAGAGGAAAGGGACTCTGTACAGGACTGCATATACCTTATAGCAGTACTTTCTGCCTTTAAGGATCTGCCATGCATCTGCTTTCAGATAGAATCTCCTTGCTTTGGTTTTTCTGACCTGATGAGGGTATATCTGTTGCTTGATTATTATATAAAAAAAATCTGGCTATGTTGTGGCTGGAAGAGGATGAAAGAAATTGTTGAATACGGCAATACAATTTTTAAAAAAAGCATAAAACCATTTTGGCTACGGAGAAGCAGCATCTCTGCTTGACTTCCCAAGAGAGAAGCAGCTTTCTGGTTGAAAAGGTTGCAGCCTGGAGTAATTAACGTAGCCTGCACCAACACCACCAGGCTTATCTTTAACTAATATATAATTCAGATTTGCAGAAATTTGCTTCCCTGTGGGACACAAATCAATAGATCCCTTGTGTGCAACAGCTGGATGTTTATTTATGAACTTAATTATGGACTCACCATCTGTGTCTAAGGCCTGAATGTGCAGCTGGACTAGCCATAGGCAGCAGAAGCCCTGGCTGAAGACTGAACGCAGGTTCTTCTTAGCCAGAAGAGCTCATCTGGATAATGTCAAGCACTGTTCTACCCCCCCCCCCCCCCCCCCCACAATGTTTTATTCTCATGTTGTCAGCCAAGGCAGAGGCACCGCCATTAAGGACATCAGCAAAAAGGAAAAGAAGATCAGATGATCCCAGAACGACACCTTAAGACAATGATTCCCAAACCATCATCATAACACAGATTCGCATCCCAAGGAGGCAATGTATGCAAATCAATCTCATGCATATTCATCGAAGATATCCTGAAAACTGACTGGCTGGGGTTCCTTCAGGATAGGTTTGGAAATCACTGCCTTTAGATCATACTTTGCAAGCTGAAAAGCTGATATCCTATGATTCCTGGGAGGTAGTTCCTTGAAATGCAGGATTTACTGTATTGGATGGGCTCATTATTTATTCTTATCATGATTTGTAAGAAGCGTTTTATGGAGACATATAATAGATGGTCCCAGATCCTTGGAAATTTCAATGTAGTTGAGACAGGCAATGACCCCCCCCCCCCCCCCCCCCCCCGACATTGTATGTGCTGTCCAAGCTACACTCTGCTGCCTTCTGCCAAGTTTATATGGTGTGACTCAATGGGGTAGATGCACAAAGTCTTTCAATGCGTCAACATTAACCTCTCTGCACTCAAGCTTGGACTGTGAGCTCTCTTAGGGACACTTTTACTAAAGGCTCGGCATGCGGCAACCGGCTTGCCACACAGCAAATCTGAACCACCGGCAGCCTAACGCGGCTACTAGCGGTAGATCTGCCCCAGCGTGCAGCATTTCCAGCGTGACCAGAAATTTTGGGTAATTTTTATCGCAGGGGGATACCGCCGGGTTAGCTGAGCCCTTACCACCACCTCAATGGGTGGTAGTAAGGTCTCCCCCCAAAATGGCTGCAGGGCTGCCGAGAGATTTGGCCAGGCCTGGGGCAAGGCCGCCCCCGGGGCCCCGCCCCTGCCACCACCGCTCCCCAAGGTCGTCATCGTCACCACCCCTCCTCCAGCCACCCCTCTCCATCCACCACCGGGCCGGGCCCCCCTGAATACAAATAGCGCCTCACCTCGACCTCACTCCACGTGAAAGAAGCACAGCAGCAGCAGTCTGCAGATCGCCTCCCTTCGGGCCTTCCATCAGACGAGGGCAGGACACGGGGAAGGAAGGCCCGAAGGGAGGCGATCTGCAGACTGCTGCTGCTGCGCTTCTTTCACACGGAGCGAGGTCGAGGTGAGGCGCTATGATTTGAATTCAGGGGGGCCCGGCCCGGTGGTGGACGGAGGGGAGCGGGTGGAAGGGACTGTGGCGCCGGGCCCGGGGAATTTTGTCCCCCCTGCCCCCCCTCTTGGCGGCCCTGAATGGCTGCACAGCAAGTGCGAACTTACTACATACCATTTGATTTTTTTTTTCACTTTTACCTACATGTGGTAATAGGGGCCTAGGCGCTCAGCAAATCCGGGCACCACCTCAACCGCAGGGCCCCTTTTACTGCAGCTTAGTAAAAGTCCCCTATATATATATTCCATTTTTGCTTGTACCTTCAAAAATGATGGCGCCCTGCCCATTGCATCCTGGGATGCGCTGGACGTGGTGTGAAGCCCCGCCCGGTGCACCCCAAGATGCATTGGGCAGGTCTAGGCGACGCTGATGATAGAGGAGGGAGGCCACCTCAGTCCTCCAACGGAGGTGGGGTGGTGAAGGGCCGCTGGACCACCAGGTGGTGGTGGGGGGTTGACTTGCGGCGCCGGCCATATAGATGGTCGGCCATCTATTTGGCCGGCGCCGTTCAATTATGCCCCTCCATGTTACTATGCTGTCTATTAAAATGTTTTATTGCTTATTGTGTTGACACTGAGATGTAGCATATTATGCCATACCTTATATTGTTATTTGAATGTTTTACTGCTGTAATTGCCTATTTTTGACTTTTTCTTGCTGTACACCACCTTGAGTGAATTCCTTCAAAAAGGTGGAAAATACATCCTAATAAATAAATAAATAAATAAATAATTCAAACGTGGGCAGCACAGTCAACCAGGAGAAGATGCCTCTGTGAACAGACACACCCTCTTCTCCCACAGAAAGGTCAGTGTTAGAGCACGTTGCACTATTATTTAATTGTACCATCTCAGCACTGTTGCATTACACTTTTTCTTTTATTATTATTATTATTATTACGTTTTTGGGAGCATTCAGCTTTTTATGTGCCTTTATTATTTAAAAAATTTCAAATTAAAAAATGTAACTTGATATACAGATGTTGCATATCAATTGTTTACACTTCACACGGACACCTGAGCATTTTAACATAATGAACTTGGATTCACATTCCTACAGGCTTTGTCGCGATCATAGCTATTTGCACTGGATGTAAGGAACAGGTTTCGAAACATTAAACTGGTTGTAGGAAAGCACTGCAAATACATTCATTGAGCCTCTGGACACAGAAGCATGCCTATTCTTGCAAAACAAGGGGTCGTTTTATTTCTGGTTGCTTTTCCACATATCTAATTCAAGAAATCCTACATTTTTCACAGCGCTAAACAGGCACTTAAATACATCAATAAACTACATAAACGACTTACCTTCAAAACTACACCAGAACTAACCAATATTGAACTCTTATTTTAAGATACTTTAATCATACTATTATTATCGAATGTTATACCTTGTCCTTGATATCATATACCTGATGTGAATTATTTAGTACATAAGTACATAAGTAATGCCACACTGGGAAAAGACCAAGGGTCCATCGAGCCCAGCATCCTATCCACGACAGCGGCCAATCCAGGCCAAGGGCACCTGGCAAGCTTCCCAAACGCACAAACATTCTATACATGTTATTCCTGGAATTGTGGATTTTTCCCAAGTCCATTTAGTAGCGGTTTATGGACTTGTCCTTTAGGAAACCGTCTAACCCCTTTTTAAACTCTGCCAAGCTAACCGCCTTCACCACGTTCTCCGACAACGAATTCCAGAGTTTAATTACGCGTTGGATGAAGAAACATTTTCTCCGATTTGTTTTAAATTTACTACACTGTAGTTTCATCGCATGCCCCCTAGTCCTAGTATTTTTGGAAAGCGTGAACAGACGCTTCACATCCACCTGATCCACTCCACTCATTATTTTATATACCTCTATCATGTCTCCCCTCAGCCGTCTCTTCTCCAAGCTGAAAAGCCCTAGCCTCCTTAGTCTTTCTTCATAGGGAAGTCGTCCCATCCCCGCTATCATTTTAGTTGACCTTCGCTGCACCTTTTCCAGTTCCACTATATCTTTCTTGAGATGCGGCGACCAGAATTGAACACAATACTCAAGGTATCTAATTTTTAAGTACCTTAATTGTATAATCAATCTGATCTTTTCATTCCGCTATGGCGATTGCCATTGTAGCATAATGTACGCCACATTGAGCCTGCAAATGGGTGGGAAAATGTGGGATACAAATGCAGCAAATAAATAAATAAAATAAAATTATACTGTAAAATGTCTTTGTTTTCGGATGACCCTTTCTCAACAGTATTTAGTGGGATATTTTGGGCTGTGTGGTAGGAACAGAGTCGTGGTGTGACCTGAAGATGTGGTGAAAGGCAATGAATGCAATGATGCTTTTTTGCCCGGATGCAGGGGAAACCAGATTTGTTTTCTGTTTTTTTTTTTTTAGTGTGCCTTAAACAACGTAGTGTATGGTAAACTGATTTAAAGTACATTGACCTATGAATTATCATGAAATAAGTAAAAAGTTTAAACACACATTAAAATTTTTGTTTTATTAAAACAAGCATAATAAATGGCTAAAAACAGAGGAAAATAGACTAACTTGTGCTTGCCACACCTTAAAAAGACTTACTGCGTGGCGCACTGACTCAGGCAGCATGTGCAATGCGCGACCCAAATGCTAAGAAATAAAATGGGCTGAGAGTGGGCACAGCTATGCTAATTGGTTAGCGCGTGGACATTGGGACTATTTCAAGGAAGATTATATAAAAGGTAAGGTTTTGGCGTAATCTTGTACACCAGTTGATGATGTGGGAGGCAAGGGAAGCTAAGAGATCAGTTCGTCGCAAAAATACCTTTTTGAAAATCTGGGGTGCATACATAGATACCTTGTCCCCTAGAGGGAGGAGTTTGGTACTCAACATGCTGTAAATCATGACAAAAAAAAAAGAAGGAAGGAACACATTCAGGGTCAACAACATTGGGGGGGGGGGGGGTTAGGTGTGGGAAGGAGTAAGGGGGAGAGAGGTCAGGGTAGTAGGGGGGAGGGTGGGGTTCAGAGAGGATGGATAAGGAAGGTTGTGGTGGGAGGTCAAGTAGAGGGGAGGGGATGGGTTAAAATACAAATAACTTTGAGGAGGTAGTGGGGGGGGGGGGGTAGGTATAGAGGAGGGAAGGGAGGGGAGGGCAATAAAAATTGGCATAAAAATATGAATTACATATTGTGGTTATGGTGGGACCAATGACATTATAGGTACCCTCTGATTACTACTCATACTGGTGTTTGGCTCACTTGGAATATGATGTAACAAGCTGTGTTAACTATGTTCTGTGTTATGTTCTTAACGCTCAATAAAGACTTCTATAAATTAAAAAAAAAATACAGATAACTGAGAACAATAAAGACAGTTTGATCTGTGCTGGTATAACAAGTTTTCTTTTATTGATGATTTTGATTTCTGTAACGTGGAATCTGTATGTACAATGAAGCATTTAACCTTTGTATTGTTGATCTCAATAAAAAGTTAAAACATAAAAGGTAAGGTTAGGATTTCAGTTTTTCTTTGCTACCATATTTTTTTTTAATCCTTTTGATACATTTTCTGCATTAATGGCCTCCATTTTAGGAGTTGGGGGTTTGGAGTGTGTTTCTATAAAGCCCAGTAATGAGGATGAGAGTGCACGGAGTTAAGTGATTTCGTTCTTCTAACTGGATATGGTTCCTCACTGAGGAAAGAGTACTTCGGTCAATGATTTTGGGCACAAATGTTACCTCCCTCTGCTCCCTTTTTTGGCCACCTGTAATTTTAACACTGTGCTGCTCCAGGCAAATAATAGTTCTCCTTTGCACCTCTCCACCTCCCACCAACCGAATAAAAACTATAAAGTGGCAGCTGTTTCACATCTGGATCCCATCACTGAGATTCAAGTACGATAAATCTACAGAATGAGACTGGGGCGAGTCAGCATGGAGCCCTTCTCCTTACAAGTGGAGACTCCCCTGCTCATTAGTCATTTTTACTCTCTCTCTCTCTCTCTCTCTCTCTCTCACTCTCTCTCTCTCTCTCTCTCTCTCTCACACACACAATCTCATTCTCTTTTTCTCCATTTTTTCTACTCTCCATATCGGTTTCATTGCTCTCTTTTCCTTTTAATCTCTTCTCCCTCAACCCTTTGAATAACTCTGGGGTTGATAAATGAGCGGGAGATAACCAGGTAGGAGAGACTCCAACCCAGAAGTCTCCCATTGACCAAGCGATCTCTAGATTTCCAGCAGCACATAACCAGATAATACCTCTGAAAATCCAGGAAACCGCCACAGCGCTATCTGGTTAATGCCAGGTGGTCATGGGGTGGAGTTGGGGACAGACCCAGAAGTTATCTGGGCACTGCCAATATGCAGTGCCATTGCCCAGATAGGTAAGACTGTACAAATAGCTCTGCTACCTTGCTCAGTACAATAACACTCAATATCAGCTAACACCCAGAGAACTTCCGGCAGGCAAGCAAAACCTGGATATTCAGTGTCAGTATCCGGATTAGTTTTGGCATTGAACAGCTGTCCTTGAGGGTCAATGCCTTAAAAATTGCTAACCACGGCCAGCTGAATATCAGGGCTTTTGTTTTTCAACCTATTTCCCTTACAACCAGGGGCAGCTCAAGACAATCTGCTGTCTGAGTCGAGGGCTGAGATGGCGTGCTCCCCTCCCCGGTCATGGTCTGACATCTCCCCCCTTCGATCCCCTTCCCTGTTCCTACCTTTGTTTTCCAAAAGATGGCAGCGGCAGCTATTCCCATAGGTTGCCCTGCTGCCAGCACCAGCCTCTTCTCTCTACTGCCTGCCTGCTAAAAGTGTAAGAAAATGCTCAAGTCAAGCGTGATTGATGAAAATTCTGTAAATCTGAGCGCAACTTTTTGGAATGCCCCAACATGCCTTTGGCCACACCCCCTTTTTCAGATACACGTAATCAGGGGTGTAGCCAGACTTCGACGGGAGGGGGGTCCAGTGCCCGAGGTGAGGGGGCACATTTTAGCCCCCCCCCGGCAGCGCTGACCCCCCCCCGCCCCCCGCCGCAACCCTCTTGACCCCCCGTTCCCGCCACCAACCCTCTCCCGCTGCATACCTTTGCTGGCGGGGGACTCCAACCCCCACCAGTCGAAGTCCTCTTCTCGGCCGCACGGCGTTGCTGACCCCCCCCCCCGCCGCAACCCTCTTGACCCCCCACTTCCCGCCGCATACCTTTGCTGGCGGGGGACCCCAACCCCCGCCAGCCAAAGTTCTCTCCTTGGCTGTGCGGCGTTGCTTGCTAAATGATCTGATCAAGTTTCTGTGCTAGGAAAGTGTTAGATATTATTATGAAAGGAATGGAAAACAAAAATGAGGACATTAGAATGCCTTTGTATCGCTCCATGGTGTGATCGCACCTCGAGGTACTATGTGCAATTCTGGTCATTGCATCTCAAAAGAGAAACAGTGGAATTAGAAAAGGTACAGAGAAGGGTGACGAAAATGATAAAGGGGATGGGACGACTTCGCTATGATGGAAGGCTAAAGTGGCTAGAGCTCTTCAGCTTAGAGAAAAGGCGGCAGAGGGGAGACATGACAGAGGTCTATAAAATAGCGAGTGGAGTGGAATGGGTAGACGTGAATCGCTTGTTTACTCTTTCCAAAAATACTAGGACTAGGGGGCACGCAATGAAGCTACTAAATAGTAAATTTAAAACAAATCAGAGAAAATATTTCTTCACTCAATGTGCAATTAAACTCTGGAATTTGTTGTCAGAGAATGTGGTAAAAAGCAATTAGCTTAGCAGGGTTTAAAAAAGGTTTAGATAGCTTCCTAAAATAAAAGTCCATAAGCCATTATTAAGATGGACTTGGGAAAATCCACTGCTTATTTCTAGGATAAGCAGCATAAAATGTATTGTACTGTTTTGGGATCTTACCAGGTATTCGTGATCTGGATTGGCCACTGTTGGAAACAGGATGGTGGGTTTGATGGACCTTCAGTCTGTCCCAGTACGGCAACACTTATGTTCTTACATCGTGCCTTAATTTCCACACAAAAATCAAAGCATATTCTATAACTATGAGGCTCATTTTCAAAGCACTTAGCCTCCCAAAGTTCCATAGAAACCTATGGAACTTAGCCTCCCAAAGTACTTTGAAAATATGCCTCAATGTGTATAACTTAATTGGTTAACTAGCTAATCAGAACTGTCAATTGGATGTTAAACAATTATCAGCACTAATTAGCATTAATTAAAATGTACATGCACAACCCGCTAAGCATATTCTGTAACATGGTTCGTTTAAATTCACAGTTGCATAGTTGAAAAGGGGGCATGGCCATGGATGGGACATGGGAATTTCTAAAATCTACGTGTGTTGTTATAGAATACTCCCACTCTGCGCCTAATTTAAGCATCAGGATTTGTGCTAAAACATGGCGTAAATGGCCATGACTAAATTTGGATGTGTGGAGAGACGCTCGGTATAATCTATATACCATGCAGAAATTTAAACTTATACTATAAAATATAGGTGTACTTTAGAGAATAAGGCGTATTTTGTTCCGCGTGGTAATTTCAGGCGCCATGTATAGAATCTAGCCCTTAACCCTCTACTGCCCCAGGTGCAAAATAAGTACCTGTATATAATATGTAAATTGCTTTGTAACCACAGAAAGGCGGTGTATCAAATCCCAACCCCTTTCCTTTCTTCCATTGTAAAAACTTGCAGTTTATACTCAGAAGATGACTAGGGTCTCCTGGTAAGAAGAATGCAGTTTGGTTGCTTCTTTTCCCTTATTTCTGTCTTTCTGGGGTCCAGCATCAGACAGCTCTTTTCCACAGAGAGACTCTTTCTCATATCCCCATGTCCTGGAAGACTTTTCCCATCCCCCACAATGAAAAATGGATGAAGGTAGCAGTGTCTGACCTCGAGCAGCTCTTTAAACAAGCATTTGCGAAGCCGGGAGCAATCATTTTAGGGATGAGGATAGAAAACAGAGGAAGTGGTTACGATCCTGGCTTTGTAATAATCGCTGGAAGCAGAAGGTTGTTTTATACTTTAAAAATCTTTGAGCTTAATCGTTAGTGGTACTGTGGAATGTGTGGGCTCATAATGGGAAAGTATCCTAGCACTAGAAATGAGTGAGGTGAGTGGTTTTGTCTTCTATATGTCTCTATGAGCCCTGTTTATTAAGGTGCGCTAGCGTTTTTAGTGCACGCTAAATGATAGAGACACCCATATATTCCTATGGGTGTCTCTAGAGTTAACATGCGCTATTTTTAGTGCACGCTAAAAATGCTAGTGCACCTATAGCAGTGGTGTGCTGGAGCAGGCTCTCACAGGCTTGCAAGAGCCGGTTGTTAAGTTTTTAAGAATTTTGGGAGCCGGTTGTTAAAGTAGGGCCCTCCATGGCTACTTTAATAACTGGCTCCCAAAATGTGGGCTTGGGCCCCCTGCTGAATTCTCTTTTACTTTGCTGGTGGGGATGCTGAGCCCTGCCAGCCAAGTAAATAGACTGCTGCTGCTCCCCGCTCCTTGTTTCCAGCTCTGGGCAGCAGGCTGGGACTTCTCGAGCATATGAGAGAAGTTCCAGCATGCTGCTCAGAGCAAGACGTTGGGAATGGTGGCAGTCCATTTATTGGCTGCTAGCAAAGGTATGCATAGCGTGCCCGCACGAAGGGAGGGAGGAGAGAGAGGCAAGTGTTGCTCCCCCCCCCCCCCCCCGGCCGCCCCTGGCCCTTCCAACTGCAGAGTAGAGAGTTGCACGGGGACAGAAATCTTACCCATCCCCGCCCGTCCCAGCTGGAATCTTACCCGTCCCCACCCATCCCCACTGGAATCTTACCCATCCCCACCCATCCCCGCTAAAATTTAAACCATCCCAACCCGTCCCCACCCATCCCCGTAAGAATTTAACCCATCCCCACCCATCCCCGTAAGAATTTAACCCATCCCCACCCATCCTCGTAAGAATTTAATAGTACATAAAAGAAAGTTCCAGTCAGCTCCCTCAGTCTCTTTCTGGATTTGAGCCACAGCACTGTAGGCAAGGAAGGAACAGAACTTGGAACTCTGATGCGCACATGTAAGATTTGTCTCTGATTCACTGGCAGTGTGTGCTGAGAGGCCGCCACATGCACGCGCCAGTAGGTCAGTTGACATCTGATTCTCGTGCCTGTGTCAGAGCTGAGGTCTGTGCACCAGCCTGGGAGCAAAGAGGATTAATAGTAACATAGTAAGTGACAGCAAATAGACCTGAACGGTCCATCCATTCTGCCCAATAGTCACACTCATGATCAATTCATCATTAAATCAACGAGTGTGATATTATATACTTGATTATGGTTTTTCTTTCGTGTTTCTGGAACAAAGACCACAGAAGTCTATCTGGCCCCATCCTTATGTTCCAACTGCTGGAGTTGCCATCGAAGCCCACTCCAGCCTATTCATGTTCTCATTTGTGGGACACAGACCGTAAAAGTCTGTCCAGCACTGTCCTCATGTTCCAGCCACTGAAGTTTCTGTCTAAGCCCTTTCCAGCCCATCCTACACCAGATTGCCATGTATGAGACACAGACCATACAAGTCTGCCAGGTATCAGCTCTAGTCCATCACAGCCAGAGTCACCATCTAAGTGTCACTTGACATATACACACACATGCAGCCATTTAAGGTTAGCTTTTATATAACTTCCATTTTCTAATTAGAGATCCTCTGTGTTCATCCCACGCCTTTTTGAATTCCGTCATCATTTGTGACTCTACCACCTCCTTAATGGAAGACTTTCCACATTTATGCTGTTAAAGCAAGGAAGAGGAGGAGGAGGAGGAGGAGGAGACAGCACTCAAATAAATTGGCATTTGGTAGATGAGAGGCTGGTGCAGGTGCAGCTTACACTTCCACGGGAAGCCCACAGAACTGGTTCCATCCCCGCGGGAACCCCACAGAACTGGTTCCATCCCCGCGGGAACCCCGCAGGAACTGCCTCCATCCCCGCGGGAACCCCGCAGAACTGGTTCCATCCCCGCGGGAACCCCGCAGGAACTGCCTCCGTCCCTGCGGGAATCCCGCGGGTTCCGCGGGATTCCCGCGGGGATGGAAACCGTGCAGCTCTCTACTGCAGAGCTGGCTACGTCCGGAGAAAGAGCCTGCTGTTAAAAATTTACCAGCACACCCCTAACCTATAACACAGCTTAGTAAACAGGGCCCTATGTAAATATATAGTCAGAGGCCTGTTTAAAAGTGTGCTTATTGAATTACAGAAGCTATAGACAATTACAGCAATAAAAATATTCAAACAGCAACACAAAGTATCTAACACTGCCTTTGGTGAATCTTTTCATAAAGGCATTTAATAAATCCCAATAAATAAATAAAACTGGAATAGTATGCTACATTACAATGTCAATACAATACACAATAAAACATTTTAATAGACAGCATAAGGTGTAAGCAAAGAAGAAAGAAATAGAGTAACAGGAGTAAGAAAATAAGGGGCTAATTTAAAGAAAGTTGTAAATGAGGTCAGAAAGGTGAATTGTTATATGGGAGGAGGCCTAGGGGAATCCTGGATGTGGTTCAAGAGGCTTGGGAAGAGGAACCCAGTCTGGGAAGGAACTTGGTCGAATATATGCTCACCCTGCAGGTGAGGCTAAATAAAGCTGGTGAGGCTGCCAATCTCTGCGTGGAAAAGGCTCAAGCCCGAGCCTACAACCAGAAGGCAGTACAACAAACCTTCCAGCCAGGGGATAGGGTCCTAGTCCTTTTACCCTCCTCTGAGACTAAACTATTATGCAAGTAGCAAGGTCCTTTTGAAGTTATGAAAAAGACAGGACCTGTCAATTATAAGGTGGCCTAACCTTGCAAGAGGGACAAGCCAAAGATCTTCCGTGTTAATCTGTTGAAGAAGTGGGTTGCCATGACTGCAACCCTGGTCCATAGACACGACTGTGGGCAGGAAGTCCCGAAAAAATCTGGATCCTTGCAAGTTCCATTTGGTGACCAGCTCTCTGTCTCGCAGAAGGCCGACCTAGAGCAGTTGGCATGCCAGAATGAAGATGTGTTCTTTGGAGGTCCAGGCCAGACCCACCTTGCATCTCATGGTATTATCACTGAATCAGGAGTGGTAGTCTGGCAATGTCCCTATCAAATCCCAGAAGCCCAGCAGCAAGCTGTGGTGAAAGAGGTAGCTGAAATGCTTGAATAGGGTGTCATTGAGGAGTCAACCAATAATTGGCCATCTCCTACTGTGCTGGTACCAAAGCCAGGCAGGAGCATCTGGTTTTGTATTGATTTTTGGAAAGTGAACGCTGTCTCTAAACTAAAGGCCTATCCCATGCCATTGACCAGCTAGGAGGGGCCCAATTCATTTCAACCTTGGACCTGACCAAAGGATATTGGCAGGTATCTCTCACCCCAGCTGCCAAGGAGAAGACAGCCTGTTGAACACCCCAGGGTTTGTTCCAGTTCATAGTGCTACCATTTGGCCTTCATGGCACTCCAGCTACCTTTAAGCACCTTGTTGATCACATACTTAAACCCCATGGCAATTACACAATTGCCTACTTAGATGACGTGTGTCATCTACAATAGAGATTTAATGACCCATCTCATCCAGGTAGACGCAGTCATGGATAGTCTACACACTGCCCTGATAACAGCAAATCTCAAAAAGTGCTTCTTGGGAGGACAAGAAGTCCAGTACCTGTGGTACTCAGTCAGAAAAGGACAAGTGAGATCCCAGATCTGGAAGGTAGAGGCAATCACCTAGGTGCCAGTACCCCAGATGAAGAAGCAAGTATGAGTCTTCCTCGGGCTCGTTAGTTACTACTGACGGTTTATTCCAGGGTTTGCTGAGAAAGTAGAACCGCTAACCTGCCTCCTGCAGAAGGCGGCTCCAGAAAAGATACACTGGACTGAAGAGTTGAATGGTGCTTTTCAAGCCCTAAAGAGAGATATTTGTTCAGAGCCAATGCTGATCAGCCTGGACTTCAACCGGAGCTTCATCATGCAGACCGATGCTTCAGAGGTTGGACTCGGGACCGTTCTGGTCCAGGAGATAGATGGAGAAGATCACCTGGTGGCATACATTTGCTGGAAGCTGTTCCCGAGAGAGAAAAATTACTCAGTAATTGAGGAGGAAGCTCTAGCTGTCAAGTGGGCCCTGAAAACCTTCCAATACTATTTGCTGGGGTGACACTTTCTGTTAGTCACTGAGCATCAACCCCTTCAGTGAATGGCTCCAAATAAAGATTCAAATGCAAGTGTAATGTGCTGGTTCCTTAGCCTCCAGCCCTTTAGCTATCAGGTGAAACATCGGGCAGGCCGAGAACATGCTATGTGAACTATTTGTCCCAGGAGGTGGACCCCCTGATATGGCAGGCGTTCAACTAGGCACGGTTGAGCTTAGGTGGAGGGTATGTGAGAATGCTAGTCTTGTACCAGGAGGAAGCGAGCAGGGAAGGGTGGAGTTAGAACCAGGAAGTATAAAAGACAGGGCCAGACTGAGGTTAAGGAGGCCCAGGGAAACAAGAATTGAGGCCCCAGCATACTCCACTAGAACAAATGTTTAATGATTCTGACCTGGCTGAGGCAAGCCACTTCTGTTTCCTGTTTGAGATTTGCAAGCCTTGCTCTGAGGTGTGGCTAGAGCCAGACCCTATAACTCAAAGAAGAACTGAGAAGGCAGGCTGTGTTTGGGGTGTGGCAGCCCCACCAGCCACAGACTGTGTTTTGGGCCTGCCAGCCAGAGGCCTGCTTAAAAATGTGTTTACAGAGGCATTTTTTCTTGTGTTTCTGGCCCTGTGACTTAACAGGCTACTACTACTACTACTACTACTACTACTACTACTATTTAACATTTCTAAAGCGCTACCAGGGTTACGCAGCACTGTACACTTTAAACAAAGAAGGACAGTCCCTGCTCAAAGGAGCTTACAATCTAAAGGACAAAAAGTGCAGTCAATCAAATTGGGGGCAGTCTAGATTTCCTGGATAGAGATACAATGGTTAGGTGCCGAAAGCGACATTGACGCGGTGGGCTTTGAGCAAGGATTTGAAGATGGGCAGGGAGGGGACTTGGTGTATGGGCTCAGGGAGTTTATTCCAAGCATAGGGTGAGGTGAGGCAGAAAGGGCGGAGCCTGGAGTTGGCAGTGGTGGAGAAGGGTACTGAGAGGAGGGATTTGTCCTGTGAGCGGAGGTTAAGGGTAGGAGCGTAAGGGGATATGAGGGTAGAGAGGTAATGAGGGACTGCAGATTGAGTGCATTTGTAGGTTAGTAGGAGAAGCTTGAACTGTATGCGGTACCTGATCGGATGCCTCAGGATTCAATTAAATAAACACTTGTTTTTATTTATATCCCTTTTGTATGGCTGTGTTATTTCACAGGCCCACCCTCAAACCTCGCTTTGTAACCACAGAAAGGCGGTATATCACACAGCCAATACAATCTTCCTAATGCTTTATGGGTAAGAAAGAGCGAGCACTGAGGAAAGAAAGCCTAACACATAGGCAGTACATCTCCTTTGAGCTAGGGAGGGGATGTGGAGGGACATTTTTGATATGACATCTAAATCCGATTTTGGATGTTTTCAGCAAAACACCCCAAAATCAAGCGAACATAAGGATTTTCGATCAAGAAAAACATCTATCTTTTTGTTTCAAAAATAGCCGTTTTCTAGACGTTTTATGCTCAGTGCATTTTTTTTGTGACCAATTTTGAAAAAAAAAAAATCCAGGGGAAAAACACACAAAAACAAGCCATTGGGATGTGTGTGTGTGTGTGTGGGGGGGGGGGGGGGGGGGGGGGCAGCATTCTTAGTAGATTGGCCACACAGACATCCCAGCAGAGTAGTGGGGCACCCTAGAGGGCGCTGTAGTACACTTCACATAAAAGGTCCCAGGTACACATCTCAGTGTTACCTCCTTACATTGTATAGTGAGTCTTCCAAATCCCACCAAAATCATACTGTACCCAACTGTACACCACTACAATAACCCTCATATCTGCAGGTGTCACCTATTCGTGGGTACATAGTTCTTTGCAGTGGCGTAGCCACAGATGGGCTTGGGTGGGCCAGGGCCCACCCATTTATGGCTCAGGCCCACCCAACAGTAGCACATGTTTAGTGGGAATCCCAAGCTCCACCAGCTGAAGATTTTCCCCTGATGGAAACGCTACTCTCCATGACACTTGCGCATGCTCAGTTTTCAGTGCATGCCTGCTGCCAAGGTGGAAAGAAGCGTTTTCCCACCAGCTGAGTTAAATTTTTTTTTGGGGGGGGGGAGGGGAGAACACTTGGTGCCCACCCAATTCTTGCCTAGGCCCACCCAAAATCTGTTGTCTGGCTACGCCCCTGGTTCTTTGGTGGGTTTTGGAGAGCTCACACTTTCCACCACAAGTATAACAGAGTGGATTATTGGCCTGGGTCCCTTTCTCCACTGTGCACTGCACTGACCACTGAAGGATTAATTCTGCCTTGCCCGGTTTATTCTGCTTCATTGACCTGGGTATGAGGTGGCCACACACGTTTTGAAAATCACCTAGCTAACTCTCAAAAGACGTTTCTTTTTCTTGTTTTTTTTAAATGTTAACAAACAGACCTCTCCCCAAAAGAGAGGAACCCCAGAGTCCCTTCCCATATTTTGCACAATTCAAGAATCCTGACGTCATGATAGCAGAATACGGACTGATCCACCTTCGAGAGCTAGTTTTCCCCTCCCCCTCTCATTCCCTCTATACGTCTACTGCAGTTCATTGTGTATTTTTTTTGCAGTCCCTTTTTCTTCCAGCTGACATCAGCTCTATAACTATCAAAGCGCTGGTAGTCGAAAGGACCAGGGAAGGGGACCCATCATCCAAAAGCCACCCGCGGTCTATATTCAAATACGAGATGACTTTGCAGCCATTTAAATCTGAAGCCCCGCCCCTGGCGGCAAGGATGTTTGTCGGTTCCTCCTAGGGGCGGAACCGCTCAATTGAATCCACACCACTGACTACCAAAATACCTATTATTGGCTCCTCCTTGAGGCTGTAACGTTCCGTCCCTGACAGTCAGGTTAGCTGCTTGCTCCTTCTAGGGGCGTAACTACCTACCTGAAGCTCCGCCCCTGACTGCATGGGTTGCTTTTAGTTTCCTCTCTAGGGGCGCGGCCTCGCAGTTGTGTCCCCGCCCCTGTTTGACTGTGCTGTAGACGGTGAGCTGATTAGAGCTCAGGCGGGGAGCCGGGTTGAGGGGTGCAGCAGTAGGATGCTGGGTGCTGTTCTCGCTGTACTGGAAGGTTGGTGCAGGATGCTGCGGCGGGTGGACGGACCCCCTGCCTCCCTTGGTCGCTGGGAATGACAGGCCTTCCATTACCGTCGCATGCACAAGGAGAAACCTGCAGGAAAAGGGGATGGCGGCTCCGGGCGATTCCTGTGTCAAGGTGGCTCTGAGGTGAGGATCATGCTGCAGGTGAAGTAGGGGGAGGCAAGGAGGGAGCACTCCATATCGTGCACGAAGGTGGGCATCATTGTATTACTCTTGCGTAGTCCGGGCACGGTTTGGGGAAAAGGAAGCATTTTAATTTTTTCCCCCCCAATTTTGTTCTGGTTTCCAATGAAGCTCGGGCAAATCCTCTAATGCGTGTGGAAAAATTTGTGGACGAACGAACTAGGCAGGAAAAAAATGCGCCTATCTTTTTTTTTTTTTTTTTTTTCTCACCCCTTCCCAATTTGCAACGGGCTATTATTTTGCAGTGAGTGATTCTAAAATGTTGCAAAGAAGGCGAGGAAATCCGGTGGCTCACATGACAGTTGGTGCAATCTAGGGCTGTGTCTGGGTTCCTTTGTTTTCGATTTTGTTTTATTAAACCTTTCTCGATTGATTGTATTTGGAAAGAAAACGGATTCCGCCACTTAAGACTCCTTCTCCTGTCCCTCAGGGGCCTCACCTCTGGGCACTTCCTCTTAATATTTTCAACAAAGATCCATTTTCTCTCTGAAGCCTTTTTTTTCCCTCTACTTTGTCTAATGCAATGAGACAGGTGCTTGTATGTTTTAGAACCCGATTATTTGTGGATTTCTAGAATTGCCTTTTTGTTGAATTGGGGTTGTCGGGAAATACCTTTTTAAAATCTATAGTTCTGCTGTATGAAAACCCCTTTTATTCTACAATTATCTTGATGGTAAATGTCATAGCCATCACAGGCTTCAGTATGATTGGGGGGGGGGGGGGGGGGGGCTGCCATACAGGCAGAACAAATTTCTCTTCTCTGGCCACAATGAAGGAGCTTGGGCAATATTTGGGGATGCTCGGCACCCACAAAGCTGGTTCCTATGTTTTCAAATCAGTGTGTTCACCTGGTCTTTTGGATGCCCACTGACCAAATCAGCCATCATGAGCCTTTTGTTTGGGAGGGAGGGAGAGAGAGAGAGAGAGTGAGTGTGTGTGTGTGTCCCCCTGAAGATAGATATTGGGGTTGGTGTGTGTTGCCCCCCCCCCCTCCAGAGATGGAAATTGGGGTTGATGTGTTGTGCTGTCTGCTCTATTTTTCTGGGTGACTCTTGAATGTTGGGGATATCACTGCTATTGATTATAGCAAGGTCAAAAGCACATACAAGCAAGGATTGGCTGCTGAAGTGTCCCCCAAAGCTTTGTTATATTGTTGGGAAAAGGAATTGTGGTCAAATTGAATAGCATGTTCATATTTACTCATAGGATATGTAATCTAGAGCATGCCTGTGAAGATGTGGTTCTACGTTTTAGTTTAAAAGTGAAAAATAAAGACAATTACATAGCCTTCACAGGCAGTTGCTAGACAAAACAGTAGTACCCAGAGTCAGGGTGGACTGGTTTGTTTGACTGTGTTTGTTTGTGTATGTGTGTGTGTATATATATATATATATATATATATATATATATATATATATATATATATATATATATATATATATATATGAGGCTATTTACAATGAAGATATAGGCAGAGTGAAAACAAGGGAGGGATGGAGAGGTAAGGGCATGTAGAAGAAAAGAGCACCTTTTCCCCTCCCCCTTCCCTTTGGATTCTTGTGCTCATAGAGTCACAGACTTACTCAAAAAGGTAGAGTGGTATCTCTCACCCCCCCCCCCCCACGCCCCCCCCCTAAGGTTAAAACCCTGCACAGTCACAACTGCTTCCCCACTCCTTATCACATGCTTTGCTGTACCTGCCCTGTAATGTGTATAAAGGAAGCCTACACCGCTGCTTCCTGTGTAGTATCTGTTCTGAGATCAGGCAGCCTGTTCATGTCTCTGAGGAAGCTTTGCACTGCTGTTGCCCATGCTGTACATGCTCTGTGGTTGGGTTCTGTGGTTGGGCTGAACATGAGGAAGCTTCCACTGCTGCTGCTTTTGTGATGGGACTGGGTGTATGAAGGTGATATTGGCACTAGCTTTACCTTTTCTGTGATGGTAGGGTAGAGGTTAGGGAAACTTACATGCTCCCCATGCAGTGCTATTTATTTATGTATGTATTTATTTATTTATCTTTTGTTTCTCTTTTCTAAATCTCACTTCAGGCCACATCTTTAATTGCCCTTATTACCTGCAGCATTATCCCTCAGATTCTATATTGCGTAATTTAAGTTGGGTGTGCAAATCTGGTCATCTTCTGGATTTGCATGTGCAACTTAGTTAACAAGCCAGAGCACTGATAATTGCCACTTAGCAAGCATTTGTACCGAGACATAGTAGATGACGGCAGAAAAAGACCTGCACGGTCCATCCAGTCTGCCCAACAAGACAACTCATGTGTGCTACTTTTTGTGTATACCCTACTTTGATTTGTACCTATGCTCTTCAGGGCACAGACCGTATAAGTCTGCCCAGCACTATCCCCGCCTCCCAACCACCGGCTCTGGCACAGACCGTATAAGTGGCAATAATTGGAATTTACATGCACAACTGTCTAAGCGTATTCTGTAGCGTGATGCATATAAATTCTAAGTCGCATAGTTGGAAGGGGTGTGGCTATAGGTGTGGAATGGGTGTGGCTATAGGCGGGTCATGGGCATTTTGTAAAATCTATGTGCATTATAGAATACACCTGGTCCGCACCTAATTTAGGTGCTGGCAAATTTAGTCATGCAGACGGGTGCTTGGCATATCTAATAAACCGCATGGAAATTTAGGCTTATTCTATAAGGTATGCCTAAATTTAGGTGTACTTTATAGAATACGCATAGGCATTATTTTTTCAGCACCAGTTTTTATTTTTTAGGCATAATATATACAGTCTAGCCTTAAATGTATATAATGCACTTCATCCACTCTCTTTAGTTTGAAAGCCACCAAATATACTTTTCACTGGTCCTCCCTGACTCATTCTGTGCAGGGTGTGATATTGAGGAAGAAATTAGGGAGAGGCTATCATGCAATAACATGGAAAGTGTTAACGACATATCGTTAATGAACAAAAAAAAAGCAGAAGGACACAATTTGTATGTTCCTGTTTACCAATAATAGTGCACACACTTACAAAAGAGTGTGCACTATTTGAAAAGAGTGCACATTCTTTTCCCGGTACTGCACCCATTTTGCACGGATGCACTGTCGGGAAAAGAATGCCCACCGCTGTGTGTGTGCACATGGGTCAGAAAGGGAGCGCACATGCCTATCAGCTGTATGCACAACATTTTTGCTGGCTTTCTTTATTGTGAATATAGGCTATACTGCACACATTGAGTTGAGGCTGAAAACTTGTGCACATGGGTGAGCAAGAATGAGAGAGAGAGCATTGGTGCAAACTCTTTCTGAAACTCTGCACTTTTTCAAAATAGTGCACAACACTTTTGAAAGAGTGTGCACTCGGTGACTTTGCTCCTGTGGCAAAAAAATGGCCAACAAAAACAAATAAAACAAACATTCCTGGAAAATGAAAATGTTCTAGCTGCCCATGCTCAGAGCAGACAGGTTTAAAGCTGCACTCATGGTTGGACAGAACTTACCAGGCATTAGGTATCCTCAGAGCTGTGAACCTCCTTTGTCTCCTGGACCTCTAGCATATCAGAGCTAGAAAGCCCTTTGGTTGCTCACTGCTCTTGAAATGCTGACAGTGCGCTCTGGCCAGCTGCACTGGCTGATGCTGTTTGAACGGTAGCCTCTGGCTACTTGCCAGGACAGTAGTCCGAGTTCGCCTCAGTGATAGGTGATAGAGGTCAAAAGAAGTCCTGTATTTTTAGTATAGGTTTTCTAGGACAAGAGAAGGTGGGTGTTTGCAGAATGTGATACCCTGCTGAAAGGAGTGGAAATTTGTTATGCCATTCTGTGGCAGTGTGTTTCCCCTTCTAACAGGAAACCCTTGTTTCTTAGTACTTTTGACTTCTGCTGTTGATGTGATTTCCAACTCCAGTCGTGTTTGTAATGCTAAAGACAGTGGAGGGGTTTTATTTTATGCTGCAAAGTTGGGGGAGGAGCTGTACACATTTACAAATCCAGAGACAGGGTTTTGTGGCACCCTTAAGCTGGATCAGATATCCCAGCTGTTCCCTGGAGTCCTTAGATACTTAAACAGTTTGTAATCACTATAAGTGCTTTGGAAACTGGGGCACCGTTCTGGTATTCTCTTGGGCCATGTGTGTGTGTGCTCGTTCTGGTCCTGATTGGGGAGGGAGGTAGGGAAGAAGGTGGACCAAAATTTCAAGACCAGGAATCAGTAGAAGTCTTCCTAAAATTAACCCTGACATTTTAGACTGGTGTAATTTATTTAGTTGTCTGCTATTGGCTACCAGATTGTCAGTTTTGGCTAGGTGGCGAGTCCCAACTTCCCCCACTAAGTTAAGAGTGGATTACGAAAATCTACCTTATTGTAGATGGAGAACGCTTTAAAGTGATCCTACTAAACTGACTGGACAAATGGAGAAACCATTGGAAACCCCTTCTGGATGCCTTGGACACTTTCCCTTACCTTTGATGAATGCAGTGATAATACCGCTTAATTGTGCTTCTCAGTATACAGGGTCAGTCACCTCGTAGCCTGAAGCCATTTCTTTACTGAAATACTTACATCATGGGTAATGTGCAGCAAGTCTACATTGATTCTTGTGATCATCATTTCTATATTTGATTCAGTAGGTTTCTGTATTTTTTTTTTTAATTTCTCAATAAAAAAATTTTAAAAAACAATTTCTTTAAAATGTGCTTTTTTTTTTTTTTTTACAGTGGAGAAATGCATAAGTGTAAATCCTTTCATAAGTAACACAGAACTGTAGACTAGGAAGAAATTCAGTGAGGGTCACTTACGTTCAGGTTTTGGGATGCTGCGTGTTAAGTCCTGAGATCTATGGGGAAGGAAGGACCAGAGGGGGGGATTCAGATCAAATTGACTTAGAAGTCAAAGGGTGATGGGGCAGCCAGGGGGCATTAAGTTTGTGGCTCGCAAAATTTTGTGGCTGGATGCAGGGAGCAGAGGGAGTGTAGCACGGGCTTAATTGGGAAGACTAATCAGCTTTGGTGTAGTCAGTGAACATGTGTGGGATTTTCAGTGATTAGCAGAGAAGTGCAGGAAAAAAAATCATGACACGAGGTATTCAGTCTAATAATTTATGATCCCTCTTCCCCAAGAGTCTCATTGGTCCATGGGAGGTGAATCCCACATTCTCAGATATTTTGTGTTTCATGCCCATAGAGAACAGCTACTCAGCTGTATGCATAGAGCCATGGTTTAATACTTACACAGATGTGTCTCTGAGAGTGAACTGGCAATTCCTTGCTAGAATATCTGTACCATAGATAATTACAAGAAAATGCATGTTAAATTTCTACATCTGTGCTCAGTTTAACATTTATATAAGCGCTATAAATAAAAGCACTGTGAAAACATTGTATGTATAAATACAATGATTCCATGCTCTGAAGAGCTTACTGTGATTACTGAGGTAAACAATGAGGAAATTACTTTCCCAGGGTCACCAAAAGTGACAGTGGCAGAAGCGGAATTTGAACTCTGGTCTCCCACTGTTACTCTGACCCTTGTTCTAAGGATACATTTTTAGCAAAATGTATATAGCAGATGCCTGGGAGTTGAGTAGCTGCTGATGCCAGTATTTGAAAGGAACTTGGTTCTTCCTCAGCAAAATACTCTATTTTTCTTTTTCTTTTGTTTTCTTAGGCCTTTCCCTCTGTAAAGCACCTTGTAAAAACCACAGACGATAAGAACATAAGAATAGCCATACTGGGCCAGACCAATGGTCCATCTAGCCCAGTACCCTGCTTCCAGCAGTGGCCGATGCAGGTTACAAGTACTTGGCAGAACCTCAAAGAGTAGCAACATTCCATGCTACCAATCCCAGGGCAAGCAGTGGCTTCCCCCATGTCTATCTCAATAACGGACTATGGACTTTTCCTCCTTTTTAAACCTAGATACGCTAATCACTGTTACCACATCCCCCGGCAGCAAGTTCCAGAGCTTAAGTATTCTTTGAGTGAAAAAATATTTCCTCTTATTTGTTTTAAAAGTATTTTAATGTAATTTCATTGAGTATCCCCGTTCTTTGTACTTTTTGAAAGAATGAAAAATCGATTCACTTCTACCCACTCTACACCACACTGATTATACACTGGCTCCCAATCAAAGAATGCATCGCCTTCAAAATCTGCACCCTGGTTCACAAAATCATCTACGGAGAAGCCCCGAGTTACATGACAGACTTGATCGACTTACCAATTAGAAATACATCCGAATCAACACAATCTTATCTAAATCTGCACTACCCAAGCTGCAAAGGACTTAAATACAAAACAACGTACGCATCTAGTTTTTCCTACATAAGCACACAACTGTGGAACGCATTACCAAAAGCCTTGAAAACGACGTATGACCACCTAAACTTCCGGAAATCACTAAAAACCAACCTGTTTAAAAGGCATACCCTACCGATCCAACTTAAATGCCTAATCTCTGCAACACAACCAAACTAAAGTACATAATGAACATAACACTACTGTTCCGTTCTCCGATTCCCTAATGTGGCTGTGCCACATGAACTTGCTCTTACCATAGCATCAAACTGTATTTGTTCACACTGGAGCCTGCAAAGGGAAATGGGACTTGATATACCACCTTTCTGTGGTATTTTGCAACTACATTCAAAGCGGTTTACATATATACAGGTACTTGTTTTGTACCTAGGGCAATGGAGGGTTACGTGACTTGCCCACAGTCACAAGGAGCTGCAGTGGGAATCAAGCCCAGTTCCCCAGGATCAAAGTCCGCTGCACTAACCACTAGGCTACTCCTCCACTCAAAGGCTTCTCTAGTACTATGTAAGCCACATTGAGCCTACAAATAGGTGGGAAAATGTGGGATACAAATATATAAAATAAATAAATAAACTAGCCCCTTTATCACAAGGGTAAAGGGCAGTGGTAGGGAAAAGGGCTGAGAGATTGATCAAAAGGCATTGAGGGTGGGAAGCTAGCGTTGCTTTACATGCAGAGAGAGAACCCTTCTTATCTCTTATTGCTTAACATTCTATCATTTCAAATATTATGCTGTATCAGTGAAGTAAGCTGTGATGTCATTGCTGATCTCATCATTTGGGATGCATCCTTGCCCAGGAAAGAGGAAAGGCAGGGGTGGGGGGGGGGGGGGGGGGGGGTTGATAGCATAAGCTTACTCAAGAGCTGAGGTCTACATTTATGACTTAGGTCAGGGGCATCCAACATTTTTCAGTAGTGGGTCATACGACCAAAGCAATGCAGACCATGATGACAGATGAAGACTGTGAGACCCATCTTGTAGGGTGACTGGGTGTGGTGCATACTCTTCATCCCCACCCCTTCTTCTAGATTCTTTTTCCACCTAACCTTTCCCTTACAGGTTTTTCCTTTCTTTTCACTTTCTTCTCCACCTTCCTCTTCTACCTTGCTATCTTCTCTCTCTAAGCCAATGGCCACTTTCTATCCTCATCGCAGTTTCCTTTCTATTTCCGCTCATTACTGAAGACCCATCTCTTTAATAAAGCCTACCACAAAGATCAACCAATGTGAATAAGCACAACTCACCCATTTATATTCAGAATTGTCTCAATATCTGCTTGTATACTATAACTTTGTTTTATCATCATCATGCTGACCAAAACCCTGCAATACTAAATGTTTATTTACTAACATTCTTCCACTACTCATGATGTATTGTAAGCCACTTTGAGCCTGCAAAGAGGTGGGATAAGGTGGGATACATATGCAACAAATAATAATTTCTCCCCTCCTGTCTCTATCACACCCTCCATCTCCCTCTGCTCTCCTTGCTGCCAAAAATCTAACCGCCACGCAGATGCAGAGTAATGTTTGGTACAGTTTTTTAACAAGCAAAAATGGTCATTCTGTTGTCCAGCCTGCTCCTTTCCTGTACCTATGGCAATTCTGCAGCCCTTGCTTGGTCTGTGGCTTTCACCTTGCTTCTCAGCTGCTAAGAATTCTCCGGGTTTTGTCCTGCCCCACCTTGAATTCCAAATCCTTGTTCTGTCTCTGAAGAAATGCTTCCCGGGTCCTGCCCCCTTCCTGCCTCTGTTGGCATTTCATGCTGGTTAAAAAGATGCCCCTTAGCATAAAACTGACTCATCCAGGTCCATGTATTTTGTGGAATAGGTTTTCTTCCCAGGACATGACGTACCTTATTAATAAAGTTTAGAAAGCTGGACACCCTAACACATACCAGCACCCACTTTCTCACTCTTTTCAAAGAAATCAGAGTATAAAAATTGCATTTCCCATCCGAGACGGCCGGAAATGGTATTTGGGGAAGGAAATTGAGTCAGGCTGAAGCTTATTTGAAAGCTTTGAACCTCAGGCCCTCAGTTCCTGTATAAACACAGGCACCGGGGACCTTTCTTAACCTGTTTATCTCACACTGCCTCTGCTGCTGATATCTCATGCTCCAGACCTGAAATAACAAGAACCAAGCAGACAGCAGAACCTGTGCCTGGCTCTTGGGTTTTGTTTAAAACATTTTAAAAAGAAGTGGTTACATTGTGGTTCTCTGAAATTCAAATCATCACAAGCTGTTTGGTCACCCCTGATTCTCTGATGCTCTCTTTGTAAGATAGCAAAGTGGATGGACTGCATATCTGCCGTCATTGGACCAAATTTATATTCCATGAGCTAGAGTTGAATTGGTAGTTCAGTATGCGGGGAAGTGGTCTTCTTGTCAGTATCTGCCAGACAGGAATTGCTTAATAGGTATACGAGGCGAGATGGTATCTTGTGCAACTGTTCACAGTTTCACTATCAGCTGAGTTTTCTGCACGAGAACAGTGCTTGTGCAACTGTTCACAGTTTCACTATCAGCTGAGTTTTCTGCACGAGAACAGTGCTTGTGCACTGTTGAAATATATTGGTAGGAAATGGGGCAGGAGTCTGTCCACCAGCCCAGACTTCCGTTCCCTTTTGTTATCGCCTTTCTCTCTACCATTTTCAGTTCCTCTATCCTTTCTTTTTTGAGATGGGGTGACCAGAACTACACACAGAATGCACCATGATGAGAAACCCAACATTTTTACTCTATAAGATCTTAATTTCAAAAATCCATGGAACCATTTGAGGACAATACTGTGTAGTCCAAAATTATCTAATAGGTTTAACAAGATATTGTGATCTACTAGTCAAAGGCACTTGACGTGTCAAATTGCATCACTAAAGATCCTGTGGCCTGAGCTAATTTCCTTCTTAAAGTTTGATATTAGTGTAGTAAGGACAGTTTCAGTACTGTAATTCCTATTGTATTCTGTTTCCATTTGTTCTTTTAGCAGCTGTTCACACTGAGCTGAGGATTTCAAACAGTGACTCCAAGATCCGATGTTGAATGGTAACTCTTCATATGGAATCCTTGATTATGAACCTTTGGTTTGATATTTTTTTCCCCCTATGTGCATCACTTTAGATTTGTCTTCATTAAATTTCAACTGCTTAATTCCCCACTCTCACGAGGTCCTTATCAAATTCCTCAGTCAGCTTGATGGAGCTGTTTGTATAAAAAAAAAACAAAATAGGTTATGTAGTATTAAGTATTTAATTTCTTTTATATCACCTACAAACCCGAAAGTTATCGAAACAATCGGACAATCAGGTACGGTAAGTATTTTCTGTTCCTAGTGGGCTCGGAATCTGAGTTTGTACCTGGGTCAATGGAGGGTTATGTGACTTGGCCCAAATCACAAGGAGCTGCATTGGGATTTAAACTGGGGTCCACTGCTCTAACCATTAGGCTATTCCACTCAGAGAGCAAGAGTGAAGGAGTAGCCTAAGGGTTATTGCAGTGGGCTGAGAATCTGAGGAACTGGGTTTGATTTCTACTGTGGCACCTTGTGACCCTGGGCAACTCATCTAAGTTTCCATTGCCCCAGATACAAACTCAAGCCGATGTTTACTAAGGTGGTCGATGGGCGCATTAGCGTTTTTAATGCGCGTAAATGGTTTACCCACATTAAACGCTAACGCCCATAGAAATGTATAGGCACGTTAGCATTTAATGCACCTTAAATTGAAAGTTTCATTAGAAACGCTAACGCATCTTAGTAAACATACCCTCAGATCGTGAACCCACTAGGGAAAGAGAAAGTATCTGAATGTATGTAAAGTGCTTTGATTGTACCCACAGAAAGGCAATATATCAAATCCATGATCCTTTGTGTTCTTTGACTCGAAGCAATTGAAGAGTTGTGTTTTTTTGTTTTTTTTTTGTTTGTTTGATGCTGGGTTGAATTCTTCTGTTGTTATGGTTCCTGTTGCTCCAGAGTCTGCTTTATTTGTAATACGACTCCAAATTTAGTACCCCATGTTTTCCTTTTTGTTTCTTTCTATCTCCCCCCCACCTCTTTTTCTATTTCCTTTGAGTTCTCCACCTCTTAAGGATTATTTTTTTCCTGTGCTTCCTCTCTCTTACTCTGACAGTATTATTTTAACTTGTATATTCTGATGTAATGAATTTGCAGTGTGTTTCTGTATCGTCTTTACTTAATTCGTCTTTTTTGAATATTTTGGTGTAAAATTGATAAGTAAAAATTAAAACGAAACAAACATAAAGGGAAGAAAAGGAAAACCTTCTAGAATCAAGGCTTAGTGTTCCAAAACCAACCAAACAAAAGATACTTTTGTGTATAGTGCAATAATGGGTGTCAATTATTGAAGGGAAGGAAGTGTGTTTGCTGGATCCAACTGAGTTTTAGTTATGCCCTGTGCAAGTTACTTGCCCACTGGCACCCCCTGTTCCCCATCCGCTTCGCCACTGCCAATGAGAGAAGATAGTAGGCTGGGAGCAATATTTGCAACCCATGCGGCTGCACTGCTCGGACAGCCCTTGGTATGGCGCATGACACGAATGCCAGCGCACTTCTAGAAGCAGTCAGGGCCGCCGAGAGACTGAGCCGGGCCTGGGGCAAGGCTGCCCAACCTCAATTGCTACCACTGTCGCTTCCCTCTCCTGCTCTCAGGCCGCCGGCGCCACAGTCCCCGGTCTCCACCAGGCCCCCTGCATTCAAATCGGCAGCGCCTCACCTCTGTGTGAAAGCAGCAGATCGCCTCCCTTCGGGCCCTCCCTCACTGTGCCCTGCCCTCGCAGAAACAGAAAGTTACATCAGATGAGGGTGGGACAGTGAGGGAAGGCCCGAAGGGAGGTGAATGCAGGGGGCCCGGTGGCAGACAGAGGGGGGCTGTCGACGGAGCCGAGGGCGGGCGGGGTGAGACCGGGGACTGTGGCACCGGCGGCCTGGGAGCAGGAGAAGGAGAGAGACCCGGGCCCGGGGAATTTTATACCCCCTGCCCCCGCTCTCAGCAGCCCTGGAAGTAGTCTGGTCAGTGTGCGGCGGCAGCTAAGAAAGCAAATAGAATGTTAGGAATTATCAGGAAAGGAATGGAAAACAAAAATGAGGATGTTATAATGCTTTTGTATTGCTCCATGGTTTGACCGCACCTCAAATATTGTGTTCAATTCTGGTCACCGCATCTCAAAAAAGATATAGTGGAATTAGAAAAGGTGCAGAGAAGCACAACGAAAATGATAACTGGGATGGAACAACTTCCATATGAGGAAAGGCTGAAGCAGCTAGGGCTCTTCAGCTTGGAGAAGAGATGGCTGAGGGGAGATATGATAGAGATCTATAAAATAATGAGTGGGGTAGAACGGGTAGACGTGAAGCGTCTGTTTACTCTTTCCAAAAATACTAGGACTAGGGGGCACGCAATGAAGCTACAAAGTAGTTTAAAATGAATCTGAGAAAAATTTTCTTCACTCAGCATGTAATTAAACTCTGGAATTCATTGCCAGAGAATGTGGTAAAGGCAGTTAGCTTAGCGGGGTTTAAAAAAGGTTTGGACGGCTTCCTAAAGGAAAAGTCCGTAGACCATTGTTAAAATGGACTTGGAGAAAATCCATTGCTTATTTCTGGGATAAGCAGCATAAAATGTTTTATACTTTTTTTTTTTGGATCTTGCCAGGTATTTGTGACCTGGATTGGCCACTTTTGGAAACAGGATGCTGGGCTTGATGGACCTTTGGTCTGTCCCAGTATGGCAATACTTATGTACTTAATAATGCTTCCCAATTAATGAGTTGTAACCCTCACAGAAAAAATCTTTGCACATTGTGATTGAAATATACAGGGCTTTTTTTGAGGGGGTACTCTGGGGTACTGAGTACCGGCACCTTTTCCAGTGTCTGCTAAAATTGACCCATGGACCACAAGTTTTAATAAAAGAGCTCATGTTCAACACACCAATTCTGCCTTGTCATAGATTCTGTGACTGGTTGCAGGGGGCTTGGCTATTGTGGAGTGAGTCCCTCAGTGATCACCCCACCCCTGAAGGGTGGCCTGGCATTTGAGTATTGGCACCTTTTTTGCTAGAAAAATTGCACTGGAAATATGTCTACAAGACTCAAGCTTAAAAAAGCTGTGTTAACAACATTAATTCATACATACAAACATAAATTTATATATGTAAATTTTCCTGTCCAAGTGAAATAAATCTCAAAATTGGAGAAGATTAATACCTTAGCACAAACTGAGCTGACATATATCAAAATGATAACGCCGAGGAAAATCATGTTTTTAAAACTCAAATGCAGGAGCCAAGACACTGTGGCTTCTGTCAGCCTTAAGACTGGCAGGCGTAGGCCAAATTTAGATTGATAATGCTGATGCTTCTAGATGGAGGAATCATTTCTGAACCTCACTTAGTTCCTCTTTTGAGATGAAAGCACTAGGCTGTAATAAACCGATATGTGACTCTGAACCAGTGGTTCTCAACCAGTGTGTTGGGACATATTGGTGTGTCAACAAACATTTGACACCAGACTTGTGCTTTCCTTAACAGGTTGGAGAGAGTTGATAAACCTAGAAATCATCAGGTGCTTGAAATCTCCATAATTAGTCCTTCTGCCATCAGCCAAAAATGGAGTTGTTGCAGGCCACCAGCCCTCCACTCCCTCTCTTCCTCATAGTCACCACCATTGCTTCTGTATTTCTCTTGTATGATCATTAGCAGCAATAAAACAATGTATGGGTGGGGGTTAAAATTTTTGATCAGCAGTTTACATAGTATATAGTGGTACAAGCGACTTCCCCAGAGTCACAAGGAGCTGCAGTAGGCATCAAACCCAGTTCCCCAGGGTCAATGTCTGATGCACTAACCCCTAGGCTACTCCTCCACTCCTTACTCTTTGGGATTCCAGAATCTTGCTATTCTTTGGGGTTGTACATGGAATGTTGCTACTCTTTAACTAACTAACTAACTAACATTTCTAAAGCGCTACTAGGGTTACGCAGCGCTGTACAATTTAAACATAGAAGGACAGTCCCTGCTCAAAGAGCTTACAATCTTAAAGACAATCTTTGAGATTGTGCATGGAATCTTGTTAATGGGATTTGATATACTGCAGTTTACACTGTATATACAGGTACTTATTTTTACCTGGGGCAATGGAGGGTTAAGTGACTTGCCCAGAGTCGCAAGGAGCTGCAGTGGGAATCAAGCCCAGTTCCCCAGGATCAAAGTCTGCTGCACTAACCACTAGGCTACTCCTCTGCATAACTGTAGCATTCAGTATGTCACACAGGTGAACAATGTCTGTCAGGTGTGGCACAACAGCAGAAAGGTTGAGAACCACTGCTCTAACCCAAAAAGCAGTGTGAAGGAATAATACCTTATGTTTAATAATAAGTCAACATCCAAGGCAGTGGCAGAAATTGAGGTGCCATATCTCTAGTAAAAGGGGGGAGCGTGGGTTTACACTGCTTATCCAGGGTGTGACCCCCAAACCTCGCAGTAGAGTGCATGCAAACAGCAGGGTAAAACAAGGGCTGCATCAACCTGTTTTGAGTGAAGTAAACTGGGTGGCCACATTACACTGGTAATTGGATCCAGTATGAGGTGATCTGTGACAATGGTGTAGCCATGGTGAGGGGAGGGGTTTGGGAGACCATGGTCCCCATTGTTCTGATAGGAAACTCCCCAAAGCTTGCGGTCGGTGGCCCTTTCCAAGGGCTTCTACTGCACTGGCTCCCCTGCTTCCCCCCCCCCCCGCCCCCACAATAACTCAGCTTGTGCTGGGTCGATAGTGGACCATGAAAAGTTTCACTGACTACCAGCATTTTGGAATTATGGCCACCGGAGGAGGACCTCTTCAGCTGGCAGGGCTTGGGGATCCTTGCCAGCTCAGGTATTTGAAGTTTGAGTTACAGGCATGGAAAGCAGGGCAAAGGTGGAGAGCTGGAGGGCTAAATTTTGTGCCTACTCACTTTGGGCTCAGGCACCTCCAAAATTGAAGGTCTGGCTATGCCACTGTAGTAGTCTCAGCCCATCCAGATGAAATGGAGTGAAGCCCTGATTTTACTATCTTTGTATCTATGGACTCGTAATTCTACAGTTTCCAGTGTGATACACTGCTCATCAATAATTCTGAGCAGTGCTATGAGTCTGTGGATGTGGGGGGGGGGAGGCTAAACCTGGGTTTGACCCAGCCAGTTCTTCATGACTTGAATATGACTTGAAGCCACTCAGTTACTGTCTTCCTTAACAGAACTAGATAGCATCTCTTTGAACTTCTGCTCTCTAATGGCATCACCCTTCTTCTTTCTCCCATCAGCTGTGACTAATCTCAGTCAGCTGTACTCATACTACTGAACATCACAAGGGTCATTAACAAAACGTTTTACATGCCTCCTTGAAGCGTGTTGTAGCAGCCTTGATATCTGGTGATTGGAGTCCATCCTGACTGAAAGGAGCATTTGTCTGGAGAGAAACTGCGCATTTCCAACTCAGAACTTTGCCTAATATTAACTCTTCCTCCCTGACTCCAGTTGCAATTTTCGGAGAACATTAGGGCTAAATTCAGCAACTAATTGGGAATGTGGACCAGCAAGGCACAGAAGGAACATAATAAGCTAATTCCTTTCACATGCTGGAGGCCAACTAGTGAAAGTCTTCAGCTCAGAAGACGTGTTGGATTGTCCTTTGGGAGCAGAAAGTGGCAGGACGAGCCATAGGCAGCAGAATAACCTAACCCAACCTTTTACCTAACACAGTAATTGCAACTAGGAAGCTTGGAGTGGCGGGGGCAGAGATGTCTGTATGCTGCCCTCCTCCCCCCCCCCCAACCAAAATCTGCCCAATGCATGGGCTTCATGAAATGTCACTCTTCTGCCAGCTAGAGAGTTGAGGACTATGTAGGCAGGGGGGTGAAAGACTGACACACACAGATCAGGGGAGAGACCTTGGGGTGATTATTTCACCACCTTGAGATCCTCAAGACACTGCGACAAGGCAGTGACTGTTGCCTGAAGAATGATAGGCTGCATAGAGAGAGAGGCGTAACCAGCAGAAGAAAAGAGGTGTTGATGCCCCTGTACAAGTTGTTGGCAAGGCCCCAGTTGGAGTATTGTGTCCAGTTTTGGAGGCTGTATATCTTCAAGGACATAAAGATTTGAGATAGTTCAGAGGATGGCAACAAAAATGGTATAGGTTTTGTGCCATAAGACATCTGAGAAGAGATTGGAGGACTTGAATATGTGTACACTAGAGAAAAGGAGAGAGAGAGGTGATATGACACAAACGTTTAAGTACTTGAAAGGTATTAATATACAAAAAACCTTCTCGAGACGTAGGAGCGGTAGAACTAGAGGATCTGAATTGAGGTTGCAGGGAGGTAAAGTTAGGAGTAATAACAGGAAAAACTTTTTCATAGAGAGGGTAGTGGATGCCTGGAATTCCCTTCCAGGAGAGGTGGTAGAGTCAAAAATGGGGAGCGACTTAAAAAATCCATGGGACAGATGCAGGGGATGTCTATATAGAAAGAGAATGCAAACGCAACGTGCTGCTGAGCTGTTATCTTGTGTAAGAATAGTGGGAACGTAGAAGCCTGTCAGGCATCGCCCTGAGTTCCCTCATGCTGGATTTGACTAACCTTCTTCAGTTCTTCCCATTTGCAGGACACAGACCTGAGGCTGATGCCCTACAGACTTCTATGTTCTATGACCTTCAAGTGGCAAAAATCAGCTGAAGCTTTGGCAACTCCAGTTATAGATCCCTTTATCATACTGTGAGTGAGGGTGTTGTGCAGCTCAGAGGTGCTAATAAGCAATTATTGGTGTTAATTGTAGTTGCTACTTAATTGGCACTAATTTTGATTTTTGTGCTATTCTATAACGCTGTGTGTCTGAAGTGTCTCATCCACAACCCAAACGGGGGCACAGCCATGGGAGGGTCAGGGGCATTCCAGATATTTAGGTGCAGTGTTAACAGAATATCAGGGTTATGTACCCAGGATTTGCACCAAGTTTCAGCTGGCGTAAATCCTCGTGCCCAAAATTGGGCATGGGAATCTGCTCTAAGGGGGTCTTTTGCTAAGCCGCGGTAGCATTGTAAGCTCATGGTAGAAATCATCATGTTTGGCTGCCTATATGGTTGGTATGATGGAAACTTGACAACCAGTGTTTAAACATGGGTGACTAGAGCCACACAGAGTGGTGGGCGTGGCTCTGGCAACCTTGTTTGGAAGACTGGATGGACCTTGCGGGTCTTTATCTGCTGTCATTTACAGTGTTACTGTGGGAGAAGTCTGGATGGATAATGAGAGGGCCAAGCTTGGGGAGAGTAGAGAGCAGAATAGCTAGGTCTCTTCTCTTCCCCCCCCCCCCCCCACCCCCAAAGGCCAGTCCTGGTTTAGAAGTGTTGCCATATTGGGTCAGACTGAAGGTCCATCAAACCCAGTATCCTTTTTCCACCAACGGCCAATCTAGGTCGCAAGTACCTGGCAGATCCCAAAAGAGTAAAACAGATTTTATGCTGCTTATCCTAGAAATAAGCAGTGGATTTTCCCATCTTAATAATGGTTAACGGAATTTTTAGGAAGCTATCCAAACCTTTTTAAAACCCTGCTAAGCTATGTGTTTTAACCTTCTGTCCCAAAGCATTTTGGGATTTGGAACATTAAGGTGCTGGAATTAAAACCTGGACAAGTCATGTGGAGGAAGTGAGAATTCATCTGGAGATCAAGCAGGGCTGTCTGCAGTTGTTCAGCAGGAAGAGAAAGGAGGCAGGTGCTATGGGCCTTGCAGTCTTTCTTATGGCTCTAAATCCAAATTTTGCCACTGGATTCTTTTTCCATTTGGTTTTAGTCTACTGAACTACAGTTCCAGTCCCAACATTCCTTAGAACCCAGGTAAATCTCACTGGATCGGGTTCTGCACACCCATTACTTATATGATTTAGCAGGCAAGCTGTGAATTTTTGGTCTTGGATTTAGGTCCTTTTTTTCCATTGGGAAAGGATCCAGATACTTACCAATTGTGTCCAGCTTTCTCCTCCCCATAGGAGCAGCTGTGCCTGAGTCACATGACTCTCTTGCTTGCACCCCCTCCCCTTTCTCTCTCTCAAGAAAATGCCTCTTGGGCTTTGCTCTTTTAATTTAAGAACACAGCCTGTTTTGACAGCATGTGGTGAGGAATATTCTCTTTGGGATCGGAGGCAGCGCTCCATGAGAGAAGAGGGCTTTCTCCTGTTCTATAACCTGGGGGTGAAGAGCTCACCCTACACTTAGTAGCAGCCTCTTTGCAAAATTTCAGTTGCCTTGGTTCATTCAGATAAATGGTCTTTGTATTATTTAATGGCTATTTGAAAGTACCCCCCCCCCCCCCCCGGTCTATTTTCCTGATTTTCTTTCTTTCTTTTCTTTTCCTTCCTTCCTTCCATCACCGTAGCTTGGGTCAGAGTCTCCCAAATTCTACTTTTTAAAAACAGATTTAATATGAAGTGGACAATCCAAAGGCTTAAATAGAATTAGCCAACATTTATAAAAAATGACCTTCATAGTATCTCTCTCCCAAGTCAGCTTTTGAACAAGTAAAAACGATCTGTTTCCTCTTACCTAGACGAGCCTATCTGAGCCAGAGGTTTATCAGCCCAAGTAGGAGTTGAAGACATGAATTCTCCTGGATTCTATATAGGTTAGCTGGGTGCCTAAGTTTGGTGTTAAATGCAGTTGGTAGTTAATTGGCACTCATTTTGATTTACGTGCTATACTATAATGCTGTGTGCCCCGAAGTGTCTCATCCACAACCCAAAAGAGGGCACAGCCATGGGAGGGTCAGGGGCATTCCAAATATTTAGGTGCAGTGTTATAGAATACCAGGGTTATTCACCCTGGATTTGCATCACGTTTCAGCTGGCATAAATCCTTGTGCCCAGAGTTGGGCATGGGAATGTGCTCTAAGGGGGTCTTTTGCTAAGCCGTGGTAGCATTGTTAGCTTGTGGTAGAAATCGGCTGGTGGTAAACTGCGTTTACCATTAGCTCATTTCAACCATGAGCTAACAGCGCTACCATGGCTTAGTAAAAAGACCTCTATATACGTAACACATGGGGGTGGTAGGAGTAACTAATATACAGTTATTTACAATAACGCCCACTACTATGCAGAAGGAAACAGCACAACCAAATTCCTATGATTATCTACTATAGGAACCACTCCAGTAGCACTAAAAGTTTTGATATAGAAATTTGGTGTGGAGCTATGGGGGGGGGGGGGGTGGGGGGGGGGAAGCCTCAAGGTGCCGCAAAGGTTCTTAGAGAGAGCCTTGCTCGGCAACAGGTGATCCTGGTGACCAGTCGCCGGTCTTCAAGGGATCAATCACTCATCACGGGCAAAAAAAAAACCACCCCAAAATTCTCTATAAACACGTTGGAGCACATATCTTATTTACATAAATGCAGGTAATGGCTTCATGACTTCATCCCTGCCACTGAATAAATCAAGACAACAAGAAAAGTTCAAAAAACCTTAACTTCCTGGTCCGCCTTGTGATCGGTTGCCTCACCCTCCTCTTCCTTGGCTGATGTTGGCCAGCGTTTCGCTATGTAAACTACTCAGTTAAAGGTGCGTCAGGGTCCACATAGGAAGACAGGTGCCTTTTAGTGCTACTGGAGTGGTTCCTATGGTCATAGGAATTTGGTTGTGCTGTTTCCTTCTTCATAGTAGTGGGCGTTATTGTAAATAACTGTGTATTAGTAAAAAGACCCCCTAAGCGCCCTTTAAAGAATACCTTTTACTTCGGTTTTTTTCCCCTGGCGCCTAAATTTGAGTGACATTTACTGAATCTGTCACTTGTATACATCCTTAAATACCTGTCTTGTCCGCAAGGAAGGTGAGCCCTTAGGTCCCGCAAGGCCCCGAGGGACCTCAGAGGACAGCCGAGCAACCCCAAGTCTTCACCCGCGGCGACCGCCGTTCACCAAGGGTTGAGCCCCCAGCTGCAGGCGGTCAACGGGACTTCAGGAACCGCGGGGTTGACGGACTGACCTGGACTGGAACCAGGAGAGAAGCGGGCGGGTGGAATAAAGACGTCCACAACAGGCAACAGATCAAGGCAGGCAGCTAACAGCGTAGTCAGAGTCAGGCAAGAGGTCAAGGCTGGCGGCTAGCAGAGAAAACCAGGAACAGTCCAAAAGTCCAAAACCAGCAACACCAGGAACCAACAGAGCACAGGAACAACGGAGACTGGCCTCGGGTAACAGAACCTGAAGCAAAGTCTTATCCCAGATCTACTCCTTAAATACCGTTAGCCTCAGCCACCCAGCCCCCGCCGACATAGTCGACCAATCAGCATCTGACCACTAGCAGAACTCCCCTGATTGGCTCCTCCAGATCCTCCAGGCGGGAACACGGCACCAGCCCCCCAATCCAACTCTCCAGAGGCGGCGCTATGGGTACTGGCCCCTGTAAGAAAACAAGACGCCGGCCATCGCGTCTTGGCGTTAAACTTCCCACTGACACGCGCACTGCCCTCACCGCTGGCGACCGCGAGTCCGGCGGTTGTGATTGCCGGCCCGAGACCCCGAACCCGGGCCGGGCGGGCCCCGCTGCGGTAAGCCCCAGCTCCATGCCGCCGCCACCCCCTGAGGACTAGCTCCCGCGGCGAAGGACCCCGGCTCCCGTGCCCAACAGAAGAACCGCCGGCGGACGCGACAATACCGTTCAACCGTTCAAAGCAGTTTACGAAGCTATAAATAAATTTAGAGCTGCTGCAAAGGTTTTGAGTGTCCTAATTGACCCATCCAGCTTTACACAGTGCCTTTCAATAACTTTTAGGCCCCTAGCAGCCTCCCCACCCAATATAATCATTAAACTGAACAGTCATGATCACCCCAACAGCATCCTACCCAGAACGTACTTGTAAAATACGGGGGAAGAAAATATTAACGTTATTTGAAATTACTTTAGGGCTCATTTTTGGAAGAGGAAAATGTCTGGAAAGTGGCATAAAGCGTTTTTCTCACCAAAATGCCCAAATCGATATTTTCAAAACCCGTTTTCCAGATGTTTTTATATGCAGTTTGCAGTGAATCCAGATCTCAAGGGGGCGTGTTAAGGGTGGGATCTGGACGTTCCTAAGACCTGAACACTGGAAAAGGAGACCCGGGCCTTTAATCCACTCTGTTATACTTGTGGTGGAAAGCATGAGCTCTCCAAAATCCACCAGAAACCTACTGTACCCACATATAGGTGACGCCTGCAGCCATAAGGGTTATTGTAGGGGTACAGTAGGTTTTTGGTGAGTCTTGGAGGGCTCACTATACAATATAAGGTAGCAACGTTGAGATGTGTATCTGGGAGCTTTTAGGCGACGTCCACTGCAAGGGTGCCCCACTGCTCTGCTGGGGTGTCTGTGTGGCCAGTCTACTAAGAATGCTGGCTCCTTCTACATCCCAATGACTTGATTTTTGTGTGCTATTCACTTGGACTTTTTTTTCTTTTTTCGAAAATGGACCAAAAATGTAGACGCACAGAGCACAAAAACATCTAGCAAGCGGCCATTTTGAAAAAAAAAGAAGACGTTTTTCTGTTTTGAAAATAGCTATATTTGCTATTTGGATTCTGGACTTTTTCAGCAAAATGTCCAAAGTCAGACTTGGATGTCACATCAAAAATGCTCCTCTTCGGCTTTTGCTGGTATGTTTTCATCATCTCTGTCCTACCTGATCTTTTGGAGAGAGGTTAAAACGTTTTTGTTTTCCAGAGTAGCTCTTAATTTTTTATGATTTTTCTTTACACTCCCAGAGGATTGTTCTGGTCTCTGTTACCTGCTTTGAAGTACGAGGTGTACGTTTTTTTTTTTTTTGGTTACATTTGTACCCCGCGCTTTCCCACTCATGGCAGGCTGAATGCGGCATAGGTACTTATTTGTACCTGGGGCAATGGAGGGTTAAGTGACTTGCCCAGAGTCACAAGGAGCTGCCTGTGCCTGAAGTGGGAATCGAACTCAGTTCCTCAGGACCAAAGTCCACCACCCTAACCACTAGGCCACTCCTCCACTGTTGCTACTATTTGAGATTCTACATGGAATGTTGCTGTTCCACTAGCAACATTCCATGTAGAAATCGGCCCTTGCAGATCACCAATGTGGCCGCGCAGGCTTCTGCTTCTGTGAGTCTGACGTCCTGCACGTATGTGCAGGACGTCAGACTCACAGAAACAGAAGCCTGCGCAGCCTTCTACATGGAATGTTGCTAGTGGAATACAACATTCCATGTAGAATCTCCAATAGTAGCAACATTCCATGTAGAATCTCAAATAGTATCTATTTTTTTGTTGTTACATTTGTACCCCACACTTTCCCACTCATGGCAGGCTCAATGCGGCTTACATGGGGCAATGGAGGGTTAAGTGACTTCCCAGAGTCACAAGGAGCTACCTGTGCCTGAAGTGGGAATCGAACACAGTTGCTCAGTTTCCCAGGACCAAAGTCCACCACCCTAACCACTAGGCCACTCCTCCACTCCAGTGGGGATATAAGACTAGATTATAGATTTAGATTTAAAACTGATCATTAACATCAAATGTCAACAAATCAACTGTTTAGGATTTATTTACTGCCTTTATGAATAGATTCACCTAAAGTGATGTACAGCTTGGCATAAAACCTACAATTTTGTGAACAGCTTAAAAATTGTATTTATCCTTCTTTGACCATTTTACTATCACTGAGGTAAACATGAAGATGGCAAATTGTATTCTAGAAATAGGAGTAACAGGATATAGTATCAGAAATAATACACAATTACATATCACTAGAACAATCATAATAAAAATGTTAAATGCCATGTGGTAGCGTGGACTTGGACTTATTGGATAGTTCTGGGAACGGCTAAAGAGAATAGGGCTCTTCAGTTTGGAGAAAAGACGGCTGAGAGGACTTATGTTAAAGGGTTATAAAATCATGAATGAAGTGGACTGGGTTATTGTGAATCGGTTGTTTATGTTTTCAAAAAGTACAAAGACTGGGGAACACACAATGAATTTATTAATAAGTAGTATATTTATAATAAATCAGAATTGTCATACGATTTGTCTGGAGGATATTAAAAGCAATTGGTTTGTAGATGGGTTTAGAAAAGATCTGGAGAAGTTCCTGAAGGAGAAAAGTCCATAAAACTGATTAACTGCACCAACTTGGGGGGAAATTGCATGTTTTGGGGCCCAGGTTACCAGGGGGCCCAAGATAAAGTGACCCAGAGCACAGGGCCCAGTCTGGTCCAGCATCTTCTTTCCCTCCCCTTGTCCAGCATCTTCCTCTCCCCAACCTCAGCCTTGCTGCGTCCTGACAAAAAAGGCAGCATAAAGGTTTAGAGCTGCTGAGTTGTCTAGGCTGCACTGCTTGATGTCTGTTCCTTTTCTGCTCCTTTTGTAAGGGTGGAACTGGCAGAGACATCCGTGGTACAGCTTAGACAGTAGCTCTGTGCCTTTTTCATCAGGAAGTAGCTTGGCTGGCAGAGAGGTAAAAGGGCAGTGCTGCGGGACTGGGGGGTGGGGGTGGTAGGAAGAGGGAAGGGTATTGGTAGGCTCATCCAGAAATGTTTGCCCAGAAGCCCCAAAGGCGATTAAAGAATCCCCCCCCCCTCTAATTCTGGGGATAACAATCAAAGGAATCCCCCCCCCTCTAATTCTGGGGATAACAATCAAAGGAATCTATCTCCTTTTTGAGATTGACCAGTGTTGGAAACAGGAGATTGGTCCTGATGGACCTTTGGTATGATTCCATAAGGTGGTTATTATCTCTATATGTAAAAGGCACCACCAACGTTCTAAATGAAGCCTCCAGCCGGAAGTGTGAAGGGGGAGAGATATCTGGTTTCCCCACAAGTGTCTGCCCCACCCTTGCTCTCTCTGTAACACAAACAGTGAAGGAAAACACAGCAAAGCAGGAAATCAAATCGCTCTCTCTGTAACAGTGAAGGACTCAGAGGGGGGAGGGGAGAGAGGGCAGAAGCCCTCACTTTCTCTGTAACACAAACACAGCAGGAAACTTAACACTGAAGGACTCGACTCCGAGGGGGGAGGGTACAGAGAGGACAGACAACACAGGGGAAGGGAGAGAGGGCAGGGACACACACACTCCCACATGCACACAGAAGAAAACCTTGCTAGCCCCCGTTTCATTTGCATCAGAAACGGGGCTTTTTTTTTTTTTTACTAGTGTTCTTATAAAAGAAGCAAATATATCATATCTGTGCCCAAACTATTCACTGGGAATACCCTTGCTCCTGTCATGTAAAAATATGTTCAGTTTCGTTAGCATGTATAGTTGGGTCATGTGTGTCAGGCAGTGGAAAACGCTGTATGATGAAAGGTTTAGCTTTTTGCGTTTGGATTTTCAGGGGATTTGAGCGTTGGATGCTTAGGATAGATGCATGAATTGACAGTAGCTGGGATTGGCGTTGCCCTTCACGAATGCCAGTCTCTGTGCTGATATATGTTTGTCTCCAGCTTGGCTTCCTCATCCTGAATTACTTATCTCCGTGATCTGCTGTCTCATCTCTATCCCCGCTGCCTTGCACCTGTTGAGGCTTCAAAGTGTGCTGCCATTTATTTTCTGAGAGAGGGGAATTGGGGAAGGAAGAGCCACATCTGTTAGGTGGCTAGTAATACACGATCCTTCATGTGAATCTTTAATGCGCTTACTGTCTGGAGCCCTCCTGCTGACTCTGTGGGTTGGTCTTGCAGGGCCTCCATCACAGCTGCAAGTCAGTTAGTCACTATATAACTATGGTCATCCTGTTTAAGGAGAAGAGCTTAAATGCTCTTTTGAGAGAATTTGACTTTTTTAGATTTAGTTTTTCACTTTTTTCCAGGGCTGAGCTCAAAAAGTGCATTCAGGAACATACATTAGTTTCCTCTCCCGACGGAGAAGTGACTTGGTCAGTGTTACGAGGAGTGTCAGCAAGAGAAGTGCCATTTTGACCCTGGCTGCCCTGGTTCTCAGGCGGCTGCTTAGGCCACCCCTGCACACATGCTGACCTCTGAAAATGCTGATTCTCGGTTCTTCTGGCATGGCATCTGTGTACTCTGTATAAAAATATGAGGGGCAGCTCTATAATGATGCCGAGGTGGCATTACAAGGGAGCAGCATATTGCCGCTACCCAGCACTCTGCCACACTCCTCGTCCGACATCGTTCCTTTCTTTCCCTTCTATTTGCTACCGTTATGCCACACGTGTGCCTCTCCCCCCCCCCCCCTCCAAACCGGCATCTCCCCTTTTCCTTCCTTCTTTCCTTCCTTCCTTCCTGCCTTCCTTCCTCCCGCAATCCTCTTCCCCCAAGTCTACCTTTTATTTGTGTCAAAAGCTGTCGGGTGGATGCAATGATTCACATGCGCTGCCCTGCCGCCGGCCTGACATTCTCTCTCTTCTGCGGTGACCCGCCCTACTTCCTGTTTCTGCTGAGGCAGGTCGCAGTACAGAGAGAAAACGTTGGACTGGCAGCAGGTCAGCACCTGTGAATTGCTGGCCTGCTGGGGGGGAAAGAGGGGGAGGAAGGAGAAGAGAGAGAGATTTTGGGCTCAGTATAAGAAAGAAGGGAGGGAGAAATGTCAGACTTGGGGGAGAGGTGGAAGGGAGAGAGGAAGAGATGTTGGACAGGGAGGAATTGGGGGAGGGGAGAGAAGATTAAAGACTTGAGGATAGGGTAATGGGAGGGAGAGAGATGTTATTCATGAGAGGGAGAGATGGATGGGGAGAGATTGGCTTGGGGGAGAGCAGAGGGGGGTGGAAGGCGGAAAGGGAGGATGGGGAAGGGAGAAATGGACTTGGTACAAGGTAGAAGAGTAGATGGACAGGGGAGTGTGGAGGTGGAGATGGACTTGGAGGAGGGGGAGATGGACTTGGAAAGAATGGGGGGGGGGTGGCCGAGGAAGACAGAGGGGAGATGGGGGGAAGAAGGGGAGAGAGAGAGAGAGATGTCAGATGGGGTACAAGGGAAAGAAGGAAAGATGTCAGGGTGTGGAATGGTTACAAGGGTGGGCTGAGGGATAAGGAGGGGGGATATTAGGAATGGTGGATCCACGTGGAAGAGGCCATGGGAGGGATGTCAAGGAGATGAGTGAGAAGAGGATAGTGAGTACAGAGTGTAAAATGTGGTAATGGAGAGCAGATGAAAGATAAAAGGGAATAGGAGGATGGGAAGTGTGAGAGCTAGGGGAAGAGAGAATGAGATAGAAAGTTGATAAGTAGATGAAAAGGAATAGAGCAAGAGGGTGAAATTTGAGTGGGCAGAGGAGAAAGATTGATGTCAGAGACAGGTGTAGTGAGGGAAGGAGGAAAGAGGAGGCAATAACAAATGGACAGAAGCTGCTGGAAACAGATTTAGCAAAAGACAGGAAAGCAGAAAAAGGAAACTGGGACCAATGTGATGGAAAAATAAGGCCCAGATGCACAAAGGTAGAAAAATGTTTTATTAACTGGAATATGTTAGCTTTGGGAAATGTGCATCACAGATGTTTATGTATTGTGCCCAGTACAAAAGGAAATGTATTTGTTTCTTCAGTGTTGTTCTGTTTTACTTCAGTAGATGTTTTGGTGTTTTATGGTCCAGTGTAATATTTGTAGTGCTGCCCTCCCGGATTTTCTGGCATAAAGGAAGAAACAAGCAGGTGCATCAGACCAGTTCCTCCTCCTTTGCTGGCCTGAGCTCAACTTCTTATTTGAAATGTGTGGCTGTATGGAGTCTGCGTTGTTCAAGTAAGCAGTGGGCCTAGGCTGGTAGAGGAAGAGAAAATGGTCTGATGTGCAGCTGCTTGCTTCTTATGCCACATGATCTGGGAGAAAGACATAGCAAGATGGGGAGCAAGGAGAAACATGATGGCAAATAAGAGCCAAATGGCCCATCCAGTCTGCCCTTCCTCAGAAACCACTAACTCCTCCTTTTCCTAAGGGATCCCACTTGTCTGTCCCACGCTTCTATAAATTCTGACAGTCTTCGTCTCCACTACCTCCACCGGGAGGCCATTCCACGCATCCACCACCCTTTCTGTGAAAGAGAGAAGAAATAGAGAAAGTTAGGCTTGGTGGCTAAGAGGAGAGAAGGAACTAGGAAGCTGGGGGAAGGGGAAGGGGTTCAAACTAAGTTGGGGTAAGCAAGAATGGAGAGGGTAAAGCCTGGAGCATGATTATTACTGGGGACGGAAGAAACTGGGGGAGTGGCCAGGCCTTATGACGGGAAATTCTGCGCAAAAAAAAATTTCAAATAATGCAGAATTTTTAAATATTGCACACAGACACCCCCCCCCCCCCCCCGTTTACTAAGCCACATTAGGACTGGCAGTGCACTAATGCCGACAGAGCCCATTCACTTTGGCATGGCTTAGTAAATGGGGGGGGGGGGGGGAGCAGAGACTGTCTCTTCATGTTCAAGTGTACAGTGCTGCGTACGTCTAGTAGCACTATAGAAATGATTAGTAGTAGTGGAATAGTCTCTGTACTCAGTGATATCATCAGAGGCAGCCAGTTACCCATAATGCATCAGGAGTTCTGCCTGAAATGGCAGTGAGTTTGATAGCCTTGAACAGCATAGGAGCCAACTCTGTGGGTGCTTGAGCACCCCCAATATTGAGAAAATTCCTTGTATGTGTCCAGGGAGGGGTTATTTCCACTGGGCTTAGCATAGGAGCCAGCTCTGCGGGTGCTTGAGCACCCCCAATATTGAGAAAATTCCTTGTACGTGTCCAGGGAGGGGTTATTTCCACTGGGCTTAGCACCCCCAATAATTTTGAAAGGTTGGCTCCTATGTTGAACAGTATCAGCTCCACCCTACTCTAGCCAGTCTTAGCTCAGATGCAATTCTCTGTTGTAAATGGTGATTGCAATATGACCTGATGTTACAACAGTGTGCTTTCAAGTTTGCCACATCACAAGGATCAGTCTAAATGGGTTGATCTAGGGTTGCCACCTGGCTCCTAATTTGCATGACAAGGTTGATGCAACCCTAGGTTTACCGCATTATATGCAGGGATTTTTAGTCTTGCTTTTCTTAGGGAATCCAATTTGGAAATCAGAACTACAAGTCCCTGCATGCAATTGTTTAAAACCTGGACTGGATCAACCTTAATTTGCTCTTGGTTTTGCCACAGTGCATGTCTACAGATGTAATACTGCTTTTCCTAGAGAAATCAAAGATACCTGCATGCCCTAAAATCAGGGTTAGATTAGCCTGTTTGAGCTGATCTGGGTAAGGTGGCAATCGAATGTTTACACGAGTGTTTTAATGCTTTATAATATATTAGATAGTTCAGTGGTTAACTTTCCCTGGGCAATAGAGAAAACAGATCCTCCTCTTTGGTCCCACCCAGGACAAAGCATTGCCCTGTTGATTGATTGACACTGCTATTACTGTGGACATCGTTCCTGTTTCAGTGTTACCCTCAGGGTTCGTTTTGTAAATGTTGGCTTATAGAGTGGGGAACAACCAGGCCTTTGTGTGGCCCACAGCTACTGGGAACTGTGGCTAGATTATTAAGCAACTTAGCCCACACTTCCCTCCCCTTTTCTGAGGGGGTTTTGAGGGGAGAGGAGCAGTGTATTGGGTTTTGTGTTCTCCTCTGAGAACACTCGGTTACTATGGTGAAGCTCGTTGCTTTCACATCCTACCAGAGAAATTGAAGCTCAAAGACCACCTTGGCCATCTTCAGCTCTGGTGAGGCTCGGGCCTTTCCCATTATCTGTGGCAGGCTTTACTCTTTAATAGCCAAGATTAAGGATATGAATTCTGTAAAGTTATTGATTACTTTTTAATTCTGCTCTTTGCCTACTCAGACTAGGTTGCTGACCCAGTGGATCAAAGTTGAGAATCATTGCTTGGATGGTGGTCAATGACTATTAGAATAGGGTCTGAGAGCACCTGGCTGGCTACAGGACAGTTCAACATTCATTTTAATCTTCCTATCTACATATATTTTTCACTTGTTAGTACCACCTTGAGTTAGTTTTTGGGCACTGGGTGGTTACTTGTGAAGGGGTGAATGAATGTCAGGAAGTACCTTTTCATGGAGAGTGTAGTGAATGCCTGGAATGCTTTCCAGGGGAAGGTGATGGGGATGAAAACGGTGATGTAATTCAAAAATGCATGTGGTAAAGCAGAATATCCTTAAATTGTAAAAGGATTGAAGGAAAACAAAGCTTGTCGGTGCAGTAGTAGGGAAGTAAGGCCAGTACTGAGTGGACTTCTACGTGTCCCAAATATGTCAGGATGGGGCAGAGTTTTACTGTCTGTGTCCAAATTATGGAACCAGATTTGGATGGGCTGGAGTGGGCTTTGATGGCAACTCGAGCCAATGGGGAGTAAGACCAGTGACGGGCAGATTTCTGTGGTCTGTGACCCGAGAATAGCAAAGACAGATCAAGAACAAATGTGTATGTTTTATGTTACATTCATATGCTATGAGTGTATCTCAGAGGGGGAGGGGAGACACCTTAAGGTTGATTAGTGAGTAAAATGTTGTCAGTCTATAACATTGTAGGACCTCTTTTTTTTAATCAAGAATTGACAATGAATTTGACTATGCTGCATCCAAATTTGTAAAACCAGTCTTCCTTGATTGTGTGACTGCCCTATTTGTGGTGCCAGTGTTTGATCATGACAGAGTGGTAGGATCTGGCTAACTTTTTTGGCTAACTAGATGGACCATGAGGGGCTTTATCTCCTGTCCATATACTATGTTACTATCAGGCTTATTTTCAAAAGAGAAGGACGCCCATCTTTTGACACACATCACAAGATGGACGTTCTTCTCAAAGGGGCGCCCAAATCGGCATAATCGAAAGGCGATTTTGGGTGTCCTCAACTGCTTTCTGTCACGGGGATTACCAAAGTTCACAGGGGCGTGTCGGAGGCATAGTGAAGGCAGGACTGGGGCGTGCTTAACACATGGGCGTCCTCGACCGATAATGTAAAAAAGAAGGGCGTCCCTGACAAACACTTGGACAACTTTACTTGGTCCTTTTTTTTTTTTTTTTTTTTACGACCAAGCCACAAAAATATGCCCTAAATGACCAGATGACCACCGGAGAAAATCAGAGATGACCTCCCCTTACTCCCCCAGTGGTCATTAACCCCCTCCCACCCTCAACAAAAATTTAAAAATATTTTTCCAGCCTCTATGCCAGCCTCAAATATCATACCCAGCTCCATGACAGCAGTATGCAGGTCCCTGGAGCAGTTTTAGTGGGTATTGCAGTGCACTTCAGGCAGGCGGACCCAGGCCCACCCCCCCTACCTGTTACACTTGTGGTGGTAAATGTGAGCCCTCCAAAACCCACCACATACCCACTGTACCCACATGTAAGTGCCCCCTTTCATCCCTAAGGGCTATGGTAGTGGTGTACAGTTGTGGGGAGTGGGTTTTGAGGGGGGTTGGGGGGCTCAGCACACAAGGTAAGGGAGCTATGCACCTGGGAGTAATTTCTGAAGTCCACTGCAGTGCCCCCTTGGATGCCCGGTTGGTGTCCTGGTGTGTCAGGGGGACCAGTGCACTACGAATGCTGGCTCCTCCCATGACCAAATGGCTTGGATTTGGTCGTTTCTGAGATGGTCGTCCTCGGTTTCCATTGTCGCCGAAAATCAGGGACGACCATCTCTAAGGTCAACCTAAATGTTAAGATTTGGGCGACCCCAACTGTATTATCGAAACAAAAGATGGATGGCCATCTTGTTTCAATAATACGGATTTCCCCGCCTCTTTGCCGGGACGTCCTGCGAGGTCATCCTCAGGAAAACATGGGCGCCCCTCTATATATTACTATATGGTCCCTGGAATACTGGAGCTGGAATGGATGGGATCACTTTATCACCATATATCGTAACCTTCCCTACCCCGTCACACAACCGTGGTATAATCCCCTTCTTTCCCTTTCCCTCCCTCTCCCTTCATGAGAAAAAAATCACCTGCCTAAGGGGCAGCCAGTTATCAAGTAGCCAATTTATCTGGGTAAACAGGCATTTGCCCAGGGCTGGTTCAAGGGGTTGTGGCACCCTGAGTCAGCTTTTTTGCAAGAACAAAGGAACATGCTGTCACCATCGTGAAGGGTCAACCATACTTTTGGTGCCAGTTCAAATAGTTTTTGTGAATTGCCCTGCTCCAGTATTCAAGTAATTCACTTGGGTTTCTTTGACTGAGTTCTGATGAAGCCCAAGGGTGGGTGACTTTCTGCTCCTTCCAGGAAATGTGATGTAATGATTTTACACAGGAAACAAACTTATGAATTCAGAATCATGAAATGTTGTACTCTGTATCACTGTGCCCTTCTTCTGACCCCTTCAGTTCTAAGGGTGACAGACAAATGCCTGCACCTACCTCCTGATCTATCAGATCCAGTCCTAGCAGTTAAAGGCTCAGCTAGTCCCTTTTGGTAGCATTTCTTTAACTCTTTTTACAGGATCCGCCCCCAGCTGTCAAAGGAGAAGATTGAAGGATGCCACATCTGTACCTCTGTAACGCCCGGGGAGCCTCAGGTGCTACTGGGAAAGGACAAAGCCTTCACCTATGACTTTGTCTTTGATCTGGACAGTAGGCAGGAACAAATCTACACCACCTGTGTCCTGAAGCTTATAGAGGGCTGCTTCGAGGGTTACAATGCCACAGTGCTGGCATACGGCCAGGTAAGGGCAGTGTGAGAGAGAAAGATTCCAGTGACGTCACCCAATGCCATGGATGTGCTTATGGACTCCTTTCCCCCTTTTCACCCAATAATCTGCACTACAGAGGCCGCGATACTTGTATCCTTCCATATTTTCCCAACGTTAAACTGTTTCCATTTTTCTACTTTCAAACATTTTGCTAACTCTGTGGACTTCCTTCAGCGTAAACGGTATCAGGGGCATAGCCAGAAGTCTGGGGGGGACCAAGCATATCCCCCCCAGACCCTTCTATACTTTCGCTGGGGGGAATGCCCAAGCCCACTAGCCGAAGAGATTCGCTGGCTGAGTCCCTGCCCATGTTACCTCATAGTGAGAATGAAGTACTGTAGTAATAATAATCATTTCTAAGGGTCACAAGGAGTTGCAGTGGGAATCAAACCCAAGTCGCCAGGCTCAAAGCTCACTTCACTAACCATTAGGCTACTCCTCCACTCCGCTGGCTCTTCCGCACATGCTCAGAACTGAACTCGGAGCTCGGCATGCGCGGAATTGCCGGCATTCAGGACTGAAGCACCCTGCTGGCTTTCTTGTAGTTGAGGCAGCACGGGCAGGGACTCGGCCAGCGAATCGCTTTGGCTGGTGGGCTTGGGCATTCCCACCAGTTATTTATCCTGTGCTGCAGTTTTGGAGGGGACCTGAGCCCAAAGTTGGTGGTACTCAGCATCTTCTACATCACTAAACTGTAGAAGACATCTGCTTAATTTTCTGAGTCAGAATTTCCTTTTAACGGCTGGTATAACCAGATCCTGTCTTTCTTTCTTTCTACCTGGAAGTCCTGCCTGAAGAGGCACAAACTCGGAGAGGCATTGCACCAGTCATTTGACACAAATGGGAGCGTCAGTCCCTCTCTTTCCTCAGTTCTCACCTCACTATTTTCCACTGCACCATTGGTTATGGTTACCATATTTGGTCCCCCAAAAAAGAGGGCACATGCCCCGCCCCCTTTCACACCCTGCACCGCCCCCTGTCACACTCCCCGTCACCCCCCTTCCCTTACCTTACTGTACTGCCCTGGTGGTCTAGTGACCTCTTCGGGGCAGGAAAGAGCCCCCTCTTTGCTGCCCGGAGTGCTGCCTTGCATCCTGTTGCTGATCTCGGCGCTGATTCAAAATGGCCACCGAGAGTTGAAGTCTCGTGAGGTTGCTTCAACTCTCGGTGGCCATTTTGAATCAGCACCGAGATTAGCAACAGAATGCAGAGCAGCGCTCCGGGCAGCAGAGAGGGGGCTCTTTCCTGCCCAAAGAGGTCACTAGACCACCAGGGCAATAGAGTAGTAAGTAAGGGGAGGGGAGGGCCGGGAGGCTAGCATAGGACGGCCCGCCCGCCAGCCTGCCCGTTTGTCCAGTAATCCGGACAATCGGGCAGATTGGCAAAATCCACCCGGTTCCCGGACATGTCCGGGTAAATCCGGACATATGGTAACCCTAACTTTGGTGCAACCATGCTTATATCTAACATCTATTTCTCCTTCTCCTCCTCCTCTTTACCTCTTAAAACTGTAAGGTCTCTGGGGCAGGGAGCTGTTGTATCTGTTGTCCCTGTATGACTTGATTTAATTATGATACAGGAAAGTTTCAGACTCCTGTGTTGCAGTTTAGGCAACGCCCAGCTTTTGCTTTGAATATTGAGTTGTATTACTCACACTCGAGTTTTTTGCCTGTACAAGTGAAGTCGGTCCTCTTACCTGTTAAGAGGTGACTGATGTGGGTCCAGCTCCCACCCTTTTTACCCCAGCATTCATTATGAGCAGTGCTGAATAAAAATTAAACATTTATAATGATGAAGAAAAATAATATACAGACTTGACGACCTAGAAGATGTGTGTTTTGTTTGATCAAACATTTCAGAGCAAGTGTAGCTCTGATGCCTGCTTACTGCTGCCAGAATTCATTTAAGAATGGTGTTAAGGCCACACTTAAAGGTATGTACACAGCCTGATGGGTCCCTCTCTGCTCTTTCAGACGGGGGCTGGGAAGACCTACACCATGGGTACCGGCTTTGATGTGAACATGTTGGCGCAGGAGCAGGGGATCATCCCGCGGGCCATTGCTCACCTCTTCAGCGGCATAGAGGAGCGCAAACGGAGGGCGCAGGAGCAGGGTGTGGCTGTGCCAGAGTTCAAGGTCAGCGCACAGTTCCTGGAGGTATGTCACGTCGCACTACCAAAAAACAGACAGATGCAGGTGCTCCATTGTGGAACAAGGTGGGATGGGAGATAAAGAGGGAAAGGATGAGTGATCTGAGGTTTACAACAAGGAGCTGCCACCGACTTTAAATTCAGGTTTTTGCCTTTTATTTGTACACGTTTTTACTTTCCAAGCATCTCCTAATTTTGAAGAGTTCTAGCGCTGGCCTTACAAGAACAGTAGAAAGCTTCCTGCAGACTGTCTTACTGATGCTGCTTTAGTTCCTGAGCCTATCCAAACCAGTCTGGGGGCAATTCTGTACGTGGGCGAGAGCCTATTTCCTAAAACAGTACTTAGGTGCCCAGATTTACGTTTGTTTATTCATTGACTTGATATACCACTATGCAGAACCTGATCAAAGCGGTTTAGATTATTAAAAACAGTTTGTTAAAAGGAAAGGAACGCCATTTCATAACAAAAAAGAGTTCTCACGCACACCCTAAAGGGGGAGTAAAAGAGGGAAGCTCAGGCAAGTCAAGAAAAAGCATAACTAAAGTAGGCTATTCCCTATCTCACAAGCCCATCACTGCAAGTTCACTAGGAAGTAACAAAAATAAAAAAAATCATGATTTATGGAGACTATAAGCTAATTTAAAAAAATGTTTTAAGATGAGACATTTTGGAAAAGAAAGTTCAACTCTGATATCATTTGGCAAATCATTCCTGCATTTAGGTGGTAAGAATAGAAAAGCTGAAGATCTAGTACTCTCATAACATGCCAAAATGGGGGATGGAAGAACAAAATGATGTCCATCCAGTGAGCGGTTTGCTTGGGATGGAGTATAGGGAATAATCATGTTAAACAGATAAGAGGAAACGCCAATATGATCGACTTTAAAAGCTAAACATAATATTTTTAGTTGAACATGAAATTTGATAGACAACCAATGCAATGAGTGGAGTAATAGAGTAATACAATCATTTTGTTTCGCATGATACAAAAACCAGACAGCTGTATTTTTTGCAAGGTCTGTAAGCAACGTAACTGAAGACTAGTAATTACAGTAATCTAAACGTGAGATTATAAATGCTTGGACAAGAGTATGCATAGCAGAAAAGCTTAAGAAGGCTCAAAGAGAACGAAGACGATGTAGTGTCATAAAACCCAGCTGTAACATGAGAAATTAATCAAATATAATCCCCAAATATCTAAAAGATTGGACAGGCTTCAGATCCATGGCGAACCAATGAGAAACCAAAGTTGGAAGAGAATGAAGCTATAACCCAATAAGTAGTGTTTTTTTTCTGGATTGACTACTAACTTACAGGCCTATAAGCACTGAGTCAATGCTAATAAACACTTTTGTAAGAGTGTAATATCCAATGTAAGAGGTGAAACTGGGTAAAGACCCGGTTATCTGTGTAATAGAAAGCCTTTATATTGTGGTCTTGAACTAATGTGCCAAGTGGACTGATGAAAATATTAAAGATTAAAGGCGATATCACTGAACCTTGTGGAACACCGCAAGTGAATCGATTAGAAATTGAATGTATAGAACTGAAAAGGAATGCTCGGTCAAATAGGAAGCAAACTGATTTAGTACTGTACCCTCTAATACAATATCTGAGAGTCTAGAAAGAAGTAAAGAATGATTGACATGGTCAAAAGCTGCTGATAGGTCCAGTGACACCACCAGTGCTAAATTACCTGACTCATGAACAGAATGATTCACTTAGGAATGCAGTAATGACAGTCTCTGTACTATGATACGAACGGAACCCAAGATTAGAAACCAGGTGATAGTGTGCAGGAATGGAAGGGTCTAATGAACTATTCTTTAGTATTGGACAAATTGCCACCCTTTTCCATGAGGAAGGAACAATGCAGATAGTTAAACTTTGTGCAACCATATGTAAAACTAGAGGCAGTAACCCATGTTTAGATATTTTTAACCATGTAGACGGAATAGCATCTAAAAATGATGTAGTGGGTCTCATTGGTTGATTTAGGAGTAGTAAGTTGGGTGTCAATTTCAAATAGTTTTTGCAGAATTTGCAGAAGAGGTGGTCATTTTCTTAACAAATTTCACCTGATGTGATGGATAAAGCAAATGAGTTTTAAGACTTAATATTGCATGATAAGAATACCTATTGGATAAAATTTCAATTACTGATAAAGTGGACCTAAAAATAGCCGCTAACCGTCCCCCCTTTTTTAGAAGCTCGAGACGAATAAAATTTCTCATAACCCTGTGGAAGACACTGAAAAAGATAGGACTCCTCGCTGACATGCAAGCTAGGTTTCCGTAAGACAAAGTCATAATGTGAATCACCGATAAGCTCATCAATTACTGGGGTTTTCGATCGAACAGCTGTACAATTAAGACCTAATTTTAACTGCTGGTGACCAGTAGGTGTCGGAGGGAGACAGTGTGTCAAGCAACGTTCTCTATCTAATGTACACTGGCTAGAGCAATATGGGGGACGATGATTTAAAAGAACAGATATAGATGAACAACGGAGTATGATTTCCGTATGGCAGTGAAAACGATTGACAGTTGAAACGAGTCTTACGCTTATAGTGCAAGACCTACTATAGGTAATAAAAGAAAAACAGAACAACCTGAGATGAAAAAGTCCTGATTTTAATGAAAACTATGACTCTTTAAAGGGCTCAGCTTACAAGAGTGTAACCTTACTTTCAGGTCATGTGACCTGTGTTCCACAGACCAGGAAACAGTAACCAGCAGGAATTGTGACAGATGAAAACTGCACCGGGAGCCTGTAAAAACAGAGAGCAGAGAGCTGCTTCTATGTATAGGCTATTCCCACAGCAACACAGTGAAAAAAAGACCAGACAAGGCAAACAGCTTGATTTTTTTTTTTTAAAGGGCTCATTTCCGTTACAGAACACTAATGTAATCCAACATCAACACTTCCAAGCTTTACATGCCTACAGTGACATCAGCCATAGATCTGAGGACCAACTTAGAAACATTTTATTTATTCCACACATTCTTGGTATAGCACAAAATGCTGTTAACCAGCCAATTTATCCAGAAACCAGTGCAAAAAAAGTCAGTTTTCAGTTACGAATTCATCCATGTGCATGACTTCAGTAATAAGGAAAATACATGTGATGAACAGTGGCGTAGCCATACCCTATTTTGGATGGGCCCAGAGTTAACTTAGATGGGCCCTTCCACACCACGCCACCCAACATCACCCCCCCCCCCCCCCACCCCCGGAGATGTAAAAAAAATTATATGTATTTTTCACCTACTCCACATAAACCTCTCTCCTCCTCTGCGGTGTTCCGGCATCTTCCCGCCCATCGTTGAACCCCATCCCTCCCCGATTCACCTTAGTGATTCATTATTGCTGCCTGTGCTGGCTTCCATCGGCCAGGTCGCACCGTCACTGATGTCATTTCCTGTTGCCTGTCTGGCGGGACCCGGCCGATGGAAGCCTTTCGGGGCCAGCGCAGGCAGCAATAATGAATCACTGCAGGCACCAGAGATGCCTGTAAGGTGCACTGGGGAGGGACGGGGTTCAGCAATGGATGGGCAGATGCTGGGATGCCGTGGAGGAGGAGAAATGTTGATGTGGGGTGCCACCACTGAGTGGGGTCTGAGCCAAGAATGGGTGGACCTGTGCCCATCCAGGCCCACCCATAGCTACGCCCTGAGGAATCAGAGAAATTGAGATCGTACCCTGGCTTAAGAGTAAGCTTCAGTCCTATCATGAGATGTACAAATCTAACCTGCTTAGACTGACCTGTGCAGCATTACCCTGTGGGAGTTCTGCCTGACTGTCTTCTCTGGGGGGGGGGGGGGTGAGTTCCAGAAGCGTCCTGAGCCAGGAATGTACACTGTCTGGCACACTCCCAAGTGCTCCTGCCCCACTTATTGCATCACCCACCAGCAAGGGAACCCAATGGACAGAGCACAGAGTTGACACATCCCTGCCTTTCTTGCACTCTCTACGACCACACTGGCTAAACATAGCTAGTTAGAGCCTGTGGGGGTAGAGGTGTTCCTTCCTCTGACAGTTCTGTTCCTGTCTTTACCCCCCCCCCCCCCCAATCATTTTCTGTAAATTCCTAGATGTGGAGGAGTTTTTACCTTGAATGAACATTTTAGTCCTTTATATTCTGACAGATTGCCTCCCCCTTCCCCCACCCATCGTTTTCTATGCGCTAATGGTTCCTTATTTCAGTCTTTTTCTAGGTCTTCTCTCTTTTATGCATTGATATACTTCCTTATTTTCACCTTTTTGGGGTAGAGGAATACAAGATATTTGTTTTCTTATGTTTCTGCTGCTATTGCCTCTACCAGATCTTTTAAAGAAGGCATACAATAAACATCCATCTTAAATACTAAATAATAACAGTATACACGTTCTACATAAAACCGAAACCTTTTTCACATAACCAAAGATGATCAAGCACTACCTCATGTCGACTAGGCTCTTTCTATAGTAGATGACCTAATGTATGTTACAATCCAATTCATAACTCAGAAACCTTCATGTAATACCTTATTGTATTCCTCTCTACCATGATCTACTCCATTTATGTTATGTTCCATGTACGTTCCATTGTATATTTCTTAACATGTATGTCCGCACATTAATGCAATACCATCTGTAATTCTATTACCCGGAAATGGCATCCGCCATTACGGCAAATATAAGCCACATTGAACCTGCAAAATGGTGGGAAAATGTGGGATACAAATGCTAAAAATAAAAATAAATAAATAAATAAATAAATACCTAGATTAAGAACTAGAGGTTATCTTTGTTTGAAGAAGGTTAGTTTACCCCTTCCAAGCTATCCATCGTCTCTCATCGTTTCCTCCTCTCTCCCATCCTCCAGCTTTTCCTTTCCGTTCCCCCGGCACTTCTATCCTTTTCCCTCTTTCCCTTCTCCTGTCTCTGTATCCTCACGCGTGAATGGGATCTTGCTGAATTTGCAGGCGTATACCCCAGTGACTGTGACTGTTCACTCTGCTCCCTTCCCTTCCCTCTGTCATGTTTTTCCCTGTGGTGATTGACTCCTCTGCTCCCTCTGAATCTACTTAAACAGAGAAATTTAAAATGAAACGAGATGCTTCATTGGAGAATAAACTGTTGAGTGTCGATGAATGCAGCATTAATAATGAATGATGTTGGAAAGCTCCCTGGGGACTGGATTCCTTTCAGGGGCAGATTGGAAAAGTAACATGGTCACCTTGGAGAAGGTGAATTTAGGGATGCTTCTAGAAAGCTGAGGAATGGTTATCACTGAATAAAAGATGTCCTCTGTAAAATAAAGCCTGGTATACATTGTATATGGATCTGGTGTTGAAAAGAAAAATCTGTCTTTTGTGTTCTGCACCCTCATTAGAGTATGCAACTGTTTCCATCATAGACAAGGAAGGATTTTTTTGTGTGTGGGTCTGACTACAGCAATGTCGGCTAGAGGAGCAAGTGCATAAAGGAACGTGGCAGAGGTCAGATTTAGACTCGTTTTAGTACCTGGCTAGGGCTGTTTTATGTATGAAGCCATGTTCTCTGCAGTGACCCCAGTACCTCCCTCCCCCTTTTCCTCCCTATCTGAGCAATGCATAAAAAGCCTGGCAGTCTGTCACATGCAGAGCATTCTGGGCTATCCATGCTGACTGTCATATGCTGTCTCAGCAGAGAGGGGGGTGGGGGTGCATGCGGCTGGAAATAAGAATCAGTGTTCAGAATGGCGGAGTAGACCAGTAGTTACAGCGTAGGGCTGGGAACCTGGGGAAGCTAGGATTCAAATTCCACACCTGCCTCTGATGGTACTTGGGACATTGGGTGAGTTGCCTCGGGTATAACTTAAGATTGTAAGCCCTCTACTGCTCCTGAACTTGTAATTCACCTTGTGTTCATGTTTAGAAACATGAGTAATGAAATCTAAAATCCAGATCCAGATGGGACCTGCTGTTAAGGAAGCCACTAGGGATGGGCATCTGATAAAGTTTGTTTCTTGTCGTTTTCCAGGCCATGTATTGGAATTTTCATTATATGTGGGGTTTCTTGGCTATTTTGTCATTTGGGAGCAATGTCGTTGAGAGCACGCCTTTTTTAGAAAGATGGAGCTTTCTTCCTGATCATGCATGCATGGTTTGAAAAACAAAAGAACACAAAATGCCATGTTTTTTTTTTCTGCTTGTTTTTGTTTGTTAATGACCGTGCAACGATATGGGATATGATGTTGAGATTTTCCATGTCGTTGCAAATGCCAGCCCATCCCTAGAAGCCACTAGAGCCCCGGATATGGAAACATTTGTCTGATGGTTTCAGGGCTCCTGGCCAGTAGCTGTCTGAGCTCGTGGGGTTCCAGACCAGATTCTGCAAAGCCAGAATTTTTATAAGCTGCAGAAAAACCCTCTGATACATTATATTAAGCTTTGCTGTATAGCTGCCAGATTGTTTTTCACCTGCTAATTCTACTAGCATGTTCATGAGAGTTACAGCTGTGCCACTGCTCCTTCATGTGTCCTGTAGTATCACCTGCTCTCCAAATATTAACCCTCTCCTCAAATGCAGCACTGCCAGTGTCCCCTCCCCAGTCCCCTGCTGCTCCAGTTCTGAGACCAACACACATTGTGCGACCTCACCTTGAGTATTGCATTCAATTCTAGTTGCTGTATCTCAAAAAATATATAGTGGAATTAGAAAAGGTTCAAAGAAGAGCAACCAAAATGATAAAGGGGATGGAACTCCTCCTGTATGAGGAAAGGCTAAAGAGGTTTGGGCTCTTCAGCTTGGAATAGAGAGCTCTATCGAGCAGGGACTGTCTCTCCATGTTCAAGTGTGAAGCGCTACGTACGTCCGGTAGCGCTATAGAAATAAGTAGTAGTAGTAGTGATTGAGGGGGGATATGATTGAGATCTATAAAATCCTGACTGGTGTAGAACAGGTAGAAGTGAATAGATTTTTCATTCTTTCAAAAAGTACAAAGACCAGGAGATACTCGGTGAAATTGCATGGAAACACTTTTAAAACAAATAGAAATAAATATTTTTTCACTCAAAGCTCTGGAACTCATCGCCGGAGGATATAGTAACAGTGGTTAGTATATCTGGGTTTAAAGAAAGGTTTGGAAAAGTTCCTGGAGGAAAAGTCCATAGTCTGTTATTGAGATGGATATGGGTGGGGAAGCCACTGCTTGCCCTGGGATTGGTAGTATGGAATGTTGCTACTAATTGGGTTTCTGCTAGGTACTTGTGGCCTGGATTGGCCAGTTTTGGAAGCAGGATACTGGGCTAGGTGGATCATTGGTCTGACCCAGTATAGCTATTCTTATGTTCTTATTTATTTTTATTACATTTGTATCCCGCGCTTTCCCACTCGTGGCAGGCTCAATGCGGCGGGCAATGGAGGGTTAAGTGACTTGCCCAGAGTCACAAGGAGCTGCCTGTGCCGGGAATCGAACTCAGTTCCTCAGTTCCCCAGGACCAAAGTCCACCACCCTAACCCCTAGGCCACTCCTCCACTCTTAACATTGTCAATACACCTCAATCCTGCCCTGTAGCAAAACCTGCTACTGCAGTTCGGAGATCCATTCACTTCTTCCTTACCCTTGTTCTAGTTTTCATTCAATCTTCTTTTTTTTCTCTCTCCCTGCTTCTCTTCCTCAACTCCAGCTCTACAATGAGGAGATTCTGGACCTTTTTGACAGTGCCAGGGATCCTGATTCTCGATACCGCAAGTCCAGCATCAAGATTCACGAAGATGCAAATGGCGGGATTTACACCAGCGGGGTCACCTCACGGCTCATTAATTCAGAGGATGAGGTAAGTAGCATTGCAACGGGAGTCAGAATAGCTGTTGGCACTGGAGGAAGTGGGGGGGAGGTTGATTGCGTGTATGATGCTGGTGTTTGGGGGGGGGGGGGGGAGTTTATCTCTGTGTTTCTGGGGGGAGTCTCTTTGCACTGGGTCTGTGTCCAGGAGATATTGTTACTTCTCACTACCTATCTCCATTTTTTTGACTGAATGTTTTTGAATTTTTCTAAGCCTATACAATCTTGTACACAAGTGAGTCAATATTCAGCTGCTGGCAGTCAGCGGGTTTTTATAGCACTGACTGTAGCTGGCTAAATTATCCATGAATATTCAGTTCTGGGCCATGTGGGGTAGTGGCGCTGAATATGGGACTAACTGTTCCAATGCAGGCTGCCAAATCTTAACATAGTAGATGACGGCAGAAAAAGACCTGCACGGTCCATCTAGTCTGCCCACGATAAACTCATATGTGTATACCTTACCTTGATTTGTACCTGTCTTTTTCAGGGCACAGACCGTATAAGTCTGTCCAGCAGTATTTCCCGCCTCCCAACCACCAGTCCCGCCTCCCATCACCGGCTCTGGCACAGACCCCGTATAAGTCTGCCCTCCCCCATCCTAGCCTCTCAACCACCAACCCCTCTTCCCCCCGCCACCCAATTTCAGCTAAGCTTCTGTGGATCCATTCCTTCTGCACAGGATTCCTTTAGGCCTGTCCCACGCATGTTTGAATTCCGTTGCCGTTTTCATCTCCACCACCTCCCGCGGGAGGGCATTCCAAGAGTTCACCACCCTCTCCGTGAAGAAATACTTCCTGACACCTTTCCTGAGTCTGCCCCCCTTCAATCTCATTTCATGTCCTCTTATGTGAGTCCCAGCCAATATTCATCCAGGGCCTGCATAAGACAATTATCTGGGCCCCCGCTGAATCCGCATAATTTAAAAATGTTTCCTAGCCCTTCCGATCTCCCTCTTCCTTCCCCCCCCCCCCCCCCCCCCCCCGCCGCAATAGCAGTGACCCCCATGGCCTACCTAGCATCTGAAACGTCTACAGACTCTACGGAACACTGCAGCTAGAATCTTATGTAGGGCAAAGAAATAATCTCCTCACCCCACTTTTAAAACACTTATATTGAATCAAATTCAAAATATTGACTCTTACTCATAAAACACTGTACAATTAAAAAAAAAAAAAAAAAAAGCGTGACTACCTCTCCTCATTGGTTATTCCATACACATCACTCAGGACTCTTCATTTTCTTACAGACAATAGACTGGTACTACCCCGTCCTTCTGGGAATCGACCAGATCCAGCGCTTTTTATTTTCTGGCCCCAGCACTGTTCAGTTCACTGCCGCAATATTTGAGATTAGAGATGTCGAATTCCTCTTTTAGACCAATCTGAACTGAAAACATTTATTTCACATGGCATTTGATTGCCGGTGACCCCCCAATTGGGATGTGTGGGCTTGGGAGCATGAGCGCCAGTCTGAGTGAATGACCTTTTGACCTTCTGGTTGTGTGTGTGGGGTTCTGTTGTATCAAAGTTTGGCATTCTTTTCTAAAAAAAAATTAATCACTAAACAAGCAGTTTTGAATTTGATTTGAGCCAGTGCAATTGAATAAATAAAGATGTAACCCTATCAAATTTATGTAATCCCTATATCAATCTGGTTGTAATTTGGAAGAAAGTTTGGAGGAGACCCCTAAGTACAAAGAGCTACAACAATTGAATTGGGACATTGTTAATGCTTGAACAGCTAAGTGAAAATGATCTGAGTGAGAACCTGAACATATTGAACAAAGTTCTTGGTTTCAGAAAGATTTTCTGTCTTAGATTATTGATGCTCCAAAGTCAGGCCATAATCAAATATGAAGCTTTAATCCTGATAAAAATGTAGCTGGGACTAAGGAAAAGGTGTTGATAAGGTTTTTAGGGGGTCTTTTAAGAAAGGTTAGCTTGAGTTATCTGTAGCAGCAGGTCCCATTTTATTCCTATGGATCCTGCTGCAGATAAGTCGAGCTAATCTTTAGTAAAAGACCTCCTAACTCTCCTGCTCTCTTTTGCAGCTGGTCCAGTGCCTGAAGCAGGGAGCTCTGTCCCGTACCACTGCCAGTACCCAGATGAATGTGCAAAGCTCTCGCTCCCATGCCATCTTCACCATCCACCTGTGGCAGATGAGGGTCTGTGCTCGAGCGCCCCTGGTAAGAAGCTACAGCCAGTGGAAAAGGCATGCAGAAACCCCCACCAAGTGACTGGGACGGGCCTGAAACACATCCCTTATATCTAGGGCTGGCTGGGGTAGGTGACGGGTAGGGGAGGAGAAGAGGGAGATTTAAAAATCTGGTCGTAGACAATTCTGATGGTCTGGCTTTCAGAGTAACCAAAATATGTGATGGAAGTTTAGTGGGTTTTATGGTGACTGGAGCACAGCCTCAAGGGAGGGAGGAGAAGCAGCAAGCTTAAAAGCGAAAGGGGACAGAGCTGGGGTCTTTGTGATGACAAACTTAGCGCTAGGGCATGGAGTGTATACGACTTATTTTGTGGTTTAGGGTGTTTTTCTACTTCTGCACCCTGATTGCCTTTTTATAAGGGAGGGGGAGAAGAGGGGAAAGAGGGTTTGGGGGATAAGGGGAACTGGCACTTTCTCTTGTTCATATGGGCTTCCTGTTTGGTCTGAACCATGAGCCCTCATTTGAAGTTACCCAGGACCTTTTCCCTGCATTTCTCTTTTGATTCTTCCCTCCAGACCATATGCCCCTGATTGCAATCCTGTTGCTCTTGGGTTGAGGAATGGGCAGCCTTTTTATTGATCATGTTTCATCATATGCTTAACGATTGTTACATGTCTAGGCCCATGTATGTGACTATTGTTACCCGCCTTGGATAAAGGCAGGATATAAATGTAGTAAATAAATAAATAAATAAACCTTAGCTCATTTGGAATTGAATACTGAAAAGACTAAGTTTGCCCCCCCCCCCCCCCCCCCCCCCCACACACACACAAACACACCCCCAATCTCTATTTACTGCTTTACATTTACCTGTATTGAATGGCACAGTTTTTCAGTTGGAGCCATCTCTGAGAATTTTGGGTGTGATATTGCACTCTCGTCTCTCTGAGAGGCCAGTTAAAGTAACTAGCTCAGTTTCTTTTAAAAACTGAACATATTATAAGGCATATTTTCAAAGCACTTAGTCTTCCAAAGTTCCATAGAAACCTATGGAACTTTGGAAGGCTAAATGCTTTGAAAAAACGCATTGTGTTGCTTTTCTCCGAAGCAATTGACTCAGTCTGTCATTCTGTTATTGTTTGATCATTGTAATCTCCTATTTGTTGGTTCTCGGGCTATAGTTGGTCGGTTTCAAATATTGTAAAGTGCTGCTGTTGGTGTAGTTTTTGGATTGCAACGCTATGAAAACATTACTCCGTATTTGATAAGACTTCTTTGGCTCTCTTTATGCACATTGTTTGTTCCAACTCCTTACTACTGATCTCAGAATTACGATAATCCTCCCACTTTTCCACAGTTGTTTTTCCTTAAATGCTCACAAACAAGGAGTAACCTTTCCTTGCTTTTTCCAGGTTCACTATGGGCGAATTTTTTTTTAAATTATTATTCTTTTAATGCTTCATTTCATTACCTAGCTGTTAAAACATTGGAATTCTCTTCCTGAAGCGATTTAGATATGAGCCCTCCTACTTTTTATGTAAATTGTTAAAATCCCATTTATTTAGGAAGTTTCTGAAGACATGATTTTTGTGTGTTCGTATGTAATAGGTTCTTATTATGTATTGTTCAGAGATTATTCATCTCTCTTGATTTGTTGTAATCTGCACGAAGCCTTCGAGCATGTTGCGGAATAGAAGCTCCTTGCAGGGGCATACCTACCTTATATGGCATTCAGGGCAGAGCACCCCATCCTCCTCCTTCATGCAAGGGGATGCACAGGGCAGGCACATGGCTGTCGGCTCTACTTGTCCTCTGCCCCCTCTGACTTCAACTTTCTGTTCCAGGGCAGGGAACCGGCAGAGCCAACAGCCGTGTGCCTGCTCGTGCACCCCCTTGCTGCCAGTACCCGGGGCGGACTGCCCCCACCGCCTTGCCCTAGGTATGCTAGAGGTTCCTTGTATTTGTAATTCATAACTTCACTGCTAACCCAACAGTGGCACTGGCTCATCATTGGTCAGGGACCACAGGCTTCAGCTTCCTCATGAATATTTTTATTTGTTGCCACTAAGGGGATATATTAGGCTTTTTCCATGTGTAAGGCATGGTTTACACACACAAAAGGACTTTCTTTAAATGGTAAAGCTGAATATGAGTGTATGAGTATACGTGCTAACAAGATGGACATAGCTTGAGCAGAGCAAGGATGGAGTTGTGACACATGGGCATAGCTTACAAAGTAATTGATTTTTCACTCTTTCAAAAAGTACAAAGACCAGGGGACACTCGATTAAATTACATGGAAATACTTTTAAAACAAATAGGAGGAAAAAAAATTTCACTCAAAAATAGTTAAGCTGTGGAACTCGCTTTTGGAGGATGCGTGGTAACAGCGGTTAGTGTATCTGGCTTTAAACAAGGTTTGGAAAAGTTCCTGGAGGAAAAGTCCATAGTTATTGAGATGGGACATGGGGGAAGCCACTGGTTGTTCCGGGATTGGTAGCATGGGACGTTGCTACTCTTTGAGATTCTACATGGAATGTTGCTACTAATTGGGTTTCTGCTAGGTACGGTCTGGCAGGATACTGGGCTAGATGGACAATTAGTCTGACCAGCATGGCTATTCTTACGTTCTTATGTACAGACCTAGAGCACACATTTACACTTTCTTTGGAGCAGGTATAAGTGTGTTGAGAGCATTTGTTTGCTTGTATCCAATTATACAAAGGTCTGTGTGGGTTTTGTAAATTAAGTACCATTTTGACTTTTCATATAGGCACCCTGTTATAAAGTTTCAAATCATGGCTCAGATTCTTACCATCCCACCCCACCCTCCACCTTGGCTGTGAACAGCCCCACTGCAGCATTACCAGCCCTGACAGAATTCCATGTTCTCCACATAGTAACTCACAGCACTGTGGCTGAGCCAGTAGAACAGCCCCCCAAATCCTGGTTCTAAGCACTCTAACCTGTGGTCTCGGTGTCACGTAAATTTTGGTTGTGGAGATATGCATTCTTACTGGTAGTGTACATGTAGTCCTGACTAATGTGTTATCTTCCTGCGATTAACTAGTTGGGTGATAAAGAAATTGATCTAAACCAATTTGTATCCTCTGTCCAGTTAGGTTAACCCATTTCCTTGTTCAGGATCATGGCTGGATTATAACGCTGGTCCGGAGCGGGGGCAGTGGTAGGGGTATTTCTTCTTCCTCTCCCCTCCCCCCACCTCCTGTCCTGCTGCTCTGTATCTGGGGACATGATGTAGCTATGTGGGAATGCATTGTACTGGGGCATCTCATCAATGTTTTTTTGTTGTTGTTGTTGCTTTCAGACCAATAGTGAAATCAATGGGCTGCCTCAGGGATCTCCGCCTGCAACGGAGTATGAAACTCTAACAGCCAAATTCCATTTTGTTGACCTGGCAGGATCTGAGAGGCTCAAACGAACGGGAGCCACAGGAGAGAGGGCCAAAGAGGGCATTTCCATCAACTGCGGCCTGGTATGCAATTTGCAGGTCTTATTCCTTCCTTGTAATGTTTCTCAAGAGCAACAATATTGTAGATTTTCTGTACATACTCTGTACATGGAGTGGAGGAGTGGCCTAGTGGTTAGAGCAATCCAGAGGTGGCCGGTTCAAATCCCACTGCTGCTCCTTGTGATCTTGGGCAAGTCACTTAACCCTCCATTGCCTCAGGTACAAACTTAGATTGTGAGCCTTCCTGGGACAGAGAAATATCGAGAGCACCTGAATGTAACTCACCTTGAGCTACTACTGAAAAAGGTGTGAGCAAAATCTAAATGAATACTCATAATTCCACCACAGGACACACAACCTAGGTTATGGTAGCACAGGCTTCAGACACACAACTAGATATAGCTTTCTGTAACTGTTCATTATATATATATATATATATATATATATACACTCTCATACACACAATGAAGAGTCAATATTCCAAGGATTTTGCTGGGTAAAACTGCTACTTATACATAGATTTGTGTGATAAATTCCACTTTTTCTGCCCTCAACCTGTATTTAGATATTTAGATTTATCTCCAGCCAATCTGTTGGACCACAAAAGTTGAACTACCAAAGAGGAAATGGCTATGGTTTAGCCAGACTGCACTAATCTTTTAGAAACTCGTGCAAAAGGTTCAACGCCTCTGGGCATGGTAGATGTTGGGTGTAGAGCGGCATAATAATATGCTTGCATTTTAAGTGGGTTGTAATTAATAAGACACTTATAGTTTGATTGTTCATCGGTCATCAATAAATATATTGTTGACACACAAAAAAAAAATGTTTCCAAGGAGGTGGGTAAACCTTGATGCTCCATCCAGGTGGGCATTAATTTAGTTCTCTTGAATAAGTGAATACGTTTGGGTAAATGGGGTGATTCATTATTGGGGGGAGGGGAGAAACTTAAAATCTTGAGGATGGATTTTCTTACTCTGTATTGTTCTTTATGATGCTTACTTAAGTCAGATCATATCGAGATTGTTGGAATGTTTAACTGGTTGGCTTCTCAATAAAAAATGTTGAAACATAAAAACTCGTGCAAAGCTGCATCTGCAGATCAGCCTGGCATATCAGCCCTGGTGGTGGCGAAGCACAGGAGATTACAGTCCCACTTTGAAACGCTGACTTGATTGGGTAGATAGAAACAGTAACAGCATCCCGGAAAGCCTGGCATGAGAACAGGAGTTTCCTGTGTTATGAAGAAATGAGGAAAACCAGGGATGAACAGGGGTCTGTGGCATTGCACCATTAACTATACTGGATGGGCCTTAGGATTCTCTGTTCTTATGGCTGTGTATGTGAATTACCTGTGTCCATGCGGAGCGGAAGTCGCGATGTGATTCTTTAATGAGACGGTTTATCGTGGAAGCACATGAAGGTGACTTAAGGCAAGGTGTCTTTGGTTATTTTTGCCACTAGGATACCTTCAAAGTGAAATTTTTATCTGATGGGTGGGTAAGGTTGCCCCCCCCCCACCCAGGTCAGGATCCACTTCAGATTTGCCCAGGGCAATAATAGGGTGTAATTCTGATATTCTCATTGACTTCCTTAAAAAAAAAATGTTGCTATCAACTAATGCATGTCATAAAGCAACTCTAGGTCTAGGTCTCGCCCGGATTGATTTGGCTCTTCCGATGCATTGATTGCCCTTCAAGAGTTATTTTGGTTGATGACACAGTAAGGAACTTCTTGCAGTTGTTGGATTATGTGAACACAGACTATGAGCTAACCAGTGTATGTCTGATTTGATGCCAGTTGGCCTTGGGGAATGTCATCAGCGCCCTGGGAGACCAGAGCAGGAAAGTGATCCATGTGCCGTATAGAGATTCCAAGCTGACCCGTCTGCTCCAGGACTCCCTCGGAGGCAACAGGTAAGTGCTCCAGCCAGAAGGGACACTATCGTTTCCATGATTATGCTCAGTTTATGGGATGCCACTTGAGTCGGGAATAAGGACACACCTCAGTATGGTTTTAAGAGGAGCGGTTGGACCATCAAAAAGAAATTTATTTTAGTTACATTCAAAACGATAATAGTAATAATTACAAGGAACATTTAAAGGTTACAGGTTTATTAAAACTTTGATATACTGTCTTCAGGGCTGTTTACATTATATAAAAATGTTAAAATCAAAAATAAATAGAAGAAATGGAGAGTAAACAAATAGATTGAAGGAGAGAAAGAAGGTAGGAACTCCATGTGGTACAGGACAGAGAAGAGCAGTATTTGAATTAAACACACTGCTGATATATGAAGTCTTAAAATAAACACAGCATCTGACATCTACCCTCCAGTTCTATAAAAGTTGTGAAAAATTGCACGTGCAAATTTGGGCATATGCCAAATTTGCACGTGCAATTTAATTGAAATAATTAGCACCAATAATTTGCTTGTTAAGCAATTGGCGCTAATTAGATTTAATTGGTATATATGCATGTAACTTTTAAGTGTGAGTTCAAAAAGGGGGCACAGAAATGGGAGGGTCATGGGCGGAATGGGGGTGTTCCTAAAATTAACGTGTGTAGTTAGAGAATAAGGGGGAAACACTCCTAATTTAGGCTTGAAGATTTGCACCACGTTTCAGATGGGGCTGTGCCTAAAGTTAGGCATGATTCCTGGGCGTAAGCGCTATATTATAAACTGCGCTTAACTTTAAGTGCAACTTATAGTGCTTTTTTTTTGGGGGGGGGGGCTCCATATATAGAATTCACCCCCTAATGTGCCTCAAGGCTAGTAGCTATGAGTAGACTGTGAGAGTTAAAAAAAAAAAAAAAAATTATAGGCATCTCTGAAGAGGATAGTCTTAAGGGCAAAGTGGAAGTCAGCGTGAGAAGCCATTAATAATTGGACATTCCAAACAGTACAGCCTATAACACTAAAAGCTTTAGTACGAATGGAATCCTAACATATTTGCCAAAGAGAGGGGATGTGTAATGAGTTGGATTGAGCTGATCACAGGGTCCTAAAGGGAGTATAGGGAATTAGCTATTGAGAGAGAGAGAGTGGTGTATTTGAGTAGTGAATTTTATGAATCAAGATAAGGGTTTTGAAGGTAATTCGATGTGAAACGGAAAGCCAACGCTACTCCTTAAGAAGGGGTGTAACATGGTCATTTTTTTTTGAGCCTGTCAGTAGCGTAGCCAGACCTCAGTTATTGGGTGGGCCAGAGAGTGACCCAGGTGGGCATTTCCTCTCTGCCTACTACTTCCCCTCACTTACCCCCGCTGCATTAAAAATCAATACTTTGGCTGGCGGGGATTCCTGGGCCCTGCCATTTGAAGAATCCCAAGCAAGTCTCATCCTTGCATCTGTTTCCGTTAGCAGCTGCCGACACCAGCACTTTCTCACTCCAGGGTCCTGTGCATGCTCAGTTCAACCAGCGTGCCCCATGCACACATGTACGGGGATGCCAATTGAACTGAGCATGCTTGGGGGGGGAGGGGAGAGTGCCAGTGGCGGGAGCTGAAAATGTGCTGCTGACTGCTCCGGGTTTGAGACTGACAGGGGAGGAAACTCTGTAGAGGACTCGTCAGCTGGTGGGGCCCGGGGATTCCCGCCAGCTACAGTAATGATATGCGCTGCCACTGGGTGGGTCTGAAGCAAAACTGGGTGGGCCCCTGCCCACCTGGGCCCACCCATGGCTACGCCACTCTTGTCAGTAGTTTTATGGCCATATTCTGTACTAATTGAAGTTGGCATTGTTCAGAAAGATTTAGCTCATGTAAAAGACTTTTGCAGTAATCAAGGTTTACGATAGCAAGAGAATGAATAAATACTTGGAGTACTTCTTTTGTGGGCATATGGGAGAAATAATTTTGAGTTTATAGAAACAGCGTTGTACAGTGGTTGAAATATAAGTATGATAGGAGAGTAGAGTCAAATGTGATTCCTAGAATTTTTTTTTTAATGGGTTGGACTAGTACTGGGGATCCTGCTAAGTTAATAATAGAAAGATTCAGGTTGGAGCACCAGCTCACAAAAGGAGTAGAGCCTGTGTTTTTTCAGGATTGAGTTTTAATTTCGGGGCAAAACTAGAATTGTCTAAGGTTGCAATTATTTGCCTATCGTTGGCATGTGAGTAAGCAGTTAAACCTAGAGATTGAATGATGGTTTAACAGTGGACCCATAAAGATGTTGAAGAGTAGGGACTAGAAGGGAGCCTTGAGGGACTCCACACTGGGCTCAATCGCTGGACCAGTGATTGAGAGTGAATTCAGCCAAGCCATTAATGCTGCAGTTGACTTCTTTTTTGCTGATGTCTGTAACCTGTTAAATTGTTTTTTGGCTTATGGGCAATTCTTTGAGTTTCAAGACTGAATTTAGGTTTGAGTAGTCAATTTATGGCAAGTATGTCAAACTCATGACTAATGATGGGCCACTACAGTAGCCGCACATAGGCCACACTAAAATATTCGTCCTCTCTATTCTCCCCATTACAGTTACTTAAGAGCTGTCGGACGGCACTAAAATGGTTATCTTCCCTATTCTCTCAACTACAATTACTTAGGAGCCAAATTTATATTATGTAATTAGCCAGATGAACAATGCAGGCTGCATTGAACTTCCTGTGAGCTGCATATTTAACACATCTCATTTATGGGCTAGCTATGACTGCTGACTACAGAAATGCACAAGGACTCCTTTGGGAAGGTGTAAGGGGATTATTGGTGTATATCTCTTCCATGATGAGAGCCAGCTAGACAGGAGGAAGCTTTTCTTTCGGGGATGGTAAGCAGGAACCTGTTTCTCTTTGGGCTTTATTCTTTTGCTCTGACCCTTCTAGCCAAACCCTCATGATTGCCTGCATCAGCCCCTCGGATCGAGATTTCATGGAAACATTGAACTCCCTGAAATATGCCAACCGTGCCCGAAACATCAAGAACAAAGTGGTGGTGAACCAGGATAAGACTAGCCAGCAGATCAGTGCCTTGCGGGCGGAGATCGCTCGCCTCCAACTGGAACTGATGGAGTACAAAGCGGTAAATGATGGGAGGGCTATATCGTTCTGGACGGGGGATTGTCCTTAATACTTTCCTGCATGGTTTTCCCTCATCCCTAGCCCAGGTATCTATACCAGCTTGAGCTCTGGTTCCTGTGGAGTATTGGAATCACAGGTCTGTCTGATCCCATGTTCTGAATTAGAAATTACCAGAATGACTACTGGTAGCATCTCCGTAATTGCACACTTTCCTCTGAGCCAGTGCTGGTCCTGTGTTCAGCATTATACTGGGAGAACTCTTGCTTCTTAAGCCATATTTTGGAGTTATAGTACTGCCATCTCTGCAGGGCCGCTGAGAGACTTAGCAGGGCCCGGGGCAGGGCTACTGCTGCCGCCAACCCCATGATTGTCGCCGTTGCCGCCATGATTGTCGCCGTTGCCGCCCCCTCTCCCCAGGATCGCTGCTGCAACTGAGAAACCTTAGGGCTGGCGGGGATCCCGAGGCCCCGCCAGCGGAAGAATCTAGTGCTGCTCTTCACTCCATGCCTGCCCTGCCCCTGTGGCTGCTTTTTTTTCTCTTGTCGCGCATGCTCACTTTCAAAACCGAGCATGCGCCTGAGGGGAAAATCAGCCACTCGTCACGGCAGTAGAGGTGAGCGAAGAGCAGCGCTGGAAGGGGGCCCGGCGCCAGAGTTCTCTCTCCTGCTCCTGTCGGGACGCGATCACTCGGGGCCCGTCAGGAGCAGGAGAGAGAGAGAGAAACCCCGGTGCCGAGCCCGTGGAATTTTGCCTCCTCTGGCCCTCCTCTCGGCGACCCTGCATCTGTTGATACTGACAATACTGTTATTCAGAGGAGATGTTAATTTGAGATCCTTCCTTACTTATTAGATGTTAAGGAGCCTGTGATTCACTTCTTAAGAGCAATGCTGTGGTTTACATGTCATGGTGTAATAAAGTGCTCTGCTTTAATGTAGCAGAAAGAAAACGGAGCAAAAAATAGGAAGCGTTTTTTAAATGTATATGAGCTGCAACATGGTACAAGGAGGAGTCTATACACCACCTTCCCTCAATGCATTGTCTCATAAAGTGAATAGTTTAGGCCAGGGGAGCCAACTTTTTCAAAATTATTGGGGGTGCTAAGCCCAATGGATATAACCCTTTCCTGGACACATACAAGGAAGTTTCTCAATATTGGGGTGCTCAAGCACCCATAGCACCCACAAAGCTGGCTCCTGGATTTAGGCCACACAGAGAAGAGGTGTTTCTAGGGAGGACAAGGGTTTAGGGCCAGCAAATTTCTGTCCGTAGAAAATAAGTTGTAGGTGACAGCATGGACTCTGTACCCTCAGTAGCTTTCAAAGAGAACTTCCACTTGTGCTTTGAAAATTGATGCCTAACCCACATTTAAAATGTGTGCACGGTGGTTGTCTTAATGAGGATGATTTGAAACTTGCCTCCTCTTGGGTTCTGTTCTCTTCCTGCCCAGGGCAAGCGGATCATAGGAGAAGATGGCTCAGAGGGCTTCAGCGATCTGTTCCATGAGAATGCCATGCTTCAGAAGGAGAACAATGCCTTGAGGATGAAGGTGAAGGCCATGCAGGAGGCCATTGATGCTATCAACTGCCGAGTGACCCAACTCATGAGCCAGGAGGCCAATCAGATCCTTGCCAGATCAGGTAGGAGTCAGGAGTATTCCTTTGACCTTGGGGGGTTTGGGTTTCACTCTTTGGATTCACACCTGATTTGGGGTTTACCACCCTCTTCCACTGGCCGCTGGTTATAGCTGTGCCACTTATGAATACTGTCCTCCTTCTGTTTGTTTTGAATTGAAAGATGAGTGTATTTTTTTTTTCTTTCGGAATTGAGGTTCTTTTGTCCTTTGCATGCCCTGCGACAACATGCGAGTTCTGCAGCCCAGAGAACATTTACAGCTGTACCTCACAGTTGAAAGACTGTGTTCTGTTCAAGCGGAAGTTGATATTTTATTTATTTGTTTGTAGCATTTGTATCCCACATTTTCCCACCAATTTGCAGGCTCAATGTGGCTTACATTTGCCGTAATGGCGGTTGCCATTTCCAGGTTACAGAATTACAGTGGTATTGCGTTAAGGTGAATACATAATGGTAACATACATGGAACATAGTATATATGGAACAGATCTTGGTATATAGATATATCGTGTGCATACATACATGGTAAAGATAAATACATTATGATATTGCCTGAGGGTTCCTGAGTAATAAATTGGATTGTAACATGCATTAGGTCATCGACTATTTAGCTACTGTAGCTTACTGAATGATGAAGCTGGGGTTTCAGCTGACTCCAGATCGTTAGAAGTCCAGTCTTGATTTTACTCTATGGCATTCATTTTCAGTCATGGGCGCTAAAGTAACCCCAAATATGATCTGCTTCCTATGTCACCTCATTAAGGTCTCTCTTCGGTTGTGGATCCAGGAGACTGAAGAAGTGATACAGGAGGTGGATCTGATACTGGAGATCTTCAAGCACTGACAACACTGGTGTTCTTGTATTTTTGGTTTTCACATTGAATTCCATAAGAAAATCATTCATGCACTGGATTAAATCCAGGACTGGGTTAGCTTGTTCCTTATGGACAAGGTGCCATTTGGCCACTCTCTGAGGGATTAGTTTTATCAGTCCTTGATCTCTCCTGGGACTAGTTTCCTGTATTGGTCCTAATTCAGCTGCACCAGTGTGGTAGGTCTTCCCAAACCTGCATGGGTGACTCAGCAACCAGTTTATCTCTATCTATCTATCTATCTATCTATCTATCTATCTATCTATCTATCTATCTATCTATCTATCTATCTATCTATCTATCTATCTATCTATCTATCTATCTATATTATAGATAGAGAGAGATATACAAATTAATCTCATGCATAGTCATTGTGGCTTTCCTGAGAACCTGACTGGTTGCAAGGTCACCGTGATTAGGAAGCCCTACCTGGAAAGTTTGATCAAAGTGAAGATGTGACTTTTACAGCCATGTGCTGTGACTGGTTTTTTTTTTTTTTGTTTTTTTTAGTAACATGTTGGTGAGTGATAGGAGGAGAACCCCTAAAAATTCTCCATGTCTTCTTTAGTGCAGAGGTGTCAAGTGTCAGACTCTGGGGCAGTCCTGCCTTTTGGATACCCTTCTCCTGAGGCTTGTCATTACCTGTAGAGTTGACAGAAAATGGAAGAAGCAGAGAGTACAAATCCCACATTACACTGGGACATAGGAGTATACTGCCCATGGGACATGCAGACTGGTCTTCAAGCTAGTTTTATTTTTAAAACTGTTAAATGACTGTTCCTTCTTTAGTTTAACACAGAGAAGAAGTAACCTTCAGTGATGTGGCCAACTACTTAAAAAAAAAAATGTTGTTCTGGGCTCTGATTGGCCCAGGAGCTCAAGTTCAGTCAGGATATACTGGCTTTTTCCCAGTCTCAGTTTGAAAGTAGAGATAAAAAGACCTCTTTACTGAGACCCTCTGAGCAGCTATATTTCCTGTTCTTCCCAGGCACTATCCAGGTAGTGATAAAATGTTCAGATAGTTTTATAATTGATCCTTATTCAGTTACCTGTTGTTTTCCTTATTCAGTTACCTGTTGTTTGCCTGTTATTCTCTATCTGTTTTTATAGTTCACTGTTCAATATTCTTTGACAATAAACCTTTTTTAATTTATTGACTCAGCTTATCTGGACTGACTAAGAATCCTGGTGGTTTGTGTGTTGGGTCTATGAGTGCTTTCTAGGAACTGTGGGACCACTGGGAGTGTGGCCCCAGTAACCTAGAAATCACCGGGGATAACTTGAGTGGGAGACTTGCCCAGAGGCGTTGGGACCCAGTCAGTGGAAGGAAGTGCTAGTGTACAGCACATGCCCAGATGCAGGTGGACCTGAGCTGTGCTGAGGATAGACCCTCTAAGTTGCCCCAGGCAAGTGACTAGACATTTCTTGACAGAGACCCGAGGTTTAGTCTGTGTTGGGCAGGTTGTAAACCTGAGTTCCAGAGATGAACATCCATTTTGTAACCTGAAGGATACATATGATTTGTTGCCCTATGACCCCTTTATCCCTAGTTGCAAGTTAAGCATTATTTTTGCAACACTCTAGTACGTTCAAGGAATTGGTTTGGGAGAAGACTGTTTGGGCTTACATTATAGAAGGGGGCTACTTTGCAAATTTATAAATGGTTAAGTGATAGATGGGGGGCATGAAACTTGGAGGAGGACCTGGGGAGGGGTTTCACAGAGTCTGAGTGGAAGGAGGTATGGAGTAGGACAAGGTCTTTAGGAATAGCTATTGTTATTGTGGAAAATGGGTATAAGGTGCTATTGCATTGGTATTTGGCTCCAGTATAAATCCAAGGGAGACGTATGTGTTAGGCGGGGAGAGTCTAATAGGCACGGACGGGGAGAGGGATCTTGGGGTGATAGTATCTGAGGACCTGAAGGCGACGAAACAGTGCGACAAGGCGGTGGCAGTAGCTAGAAGATTGCTAGGCTGTATAGAGAGGAGTGACCAGCAGAAGAAAGGAGGTTTTAATGCCCCTGTATAAGATGTTGGTGAGGCCCCACCTGGAGTATTGTGTTCAGTTTTGGAGGCCGTATCTTGCGAAGGATGTTAAAAAAATGGAAGCGGTGCAAAGAAAAGCTACGAGGATGGTATGAGATTTACATTCCAAGACGTATGAAGAGAGGCTTGCTGACCTGAACATGTACACCCTGGAGGAAAGGAGGAACAGGGGTGATATGATACAGACGTTCAAATATTTGAAAGGTATTAATCCGCAAACGAATCTTTTCCGGAGATGGGAAGGCGGTAGAACGAGAGGACATGAAATGAGATTGAAGGGGGGCAGACTCAGGAAAGATGTCAGGAAGTATTTCTTCACGGAGAGGGTGGTGGACGCTTGGAATGCCCTCCCGCAGGAGGTGGTGGAGATGAAAACGGTAACGGAGTTCAAACATGCGTGGGACATGCATAGAGGAATCCTGTGCAGAAGGAATGGATCCTCAGAAGCTTAGCTGAAATTGGGTGGCGGAACCGGTGGGGGGAAGAGGGGGTGGTGGTTGGGACATGAGGATAGGGGAGGGCAGACTTATACGGTCTGTACCAGAGCCAGTGATGGGAGGCGGGACTGGTGGTTGGGAGGCGGGAAATACTGCTGGGCAGACTTATATGGTCTGTGCCCTGAAAAGGACAGGTACAAATTCAAGGTAAGGTATACACATATGAGTTTGTCTTGGGCAGACTGGATGGACCATGCAGGTCTTTTTCTGCCGTCATCTACTATGTATGTTACTATGTAGTATGACTGTGTAAACTTTTTGGAAGGGGAAGAGGTCAGTGTTGGAGGGGCTGGGGAAGACTGGGGACATGTGGTAGGAGTATAGGGTATTACAGGGATATGAGGATAGGTGGAGGATTTAATTGGGAATCAGTTTAGTTGTATTAGGATGGGTACATTGAAGAGTTCAAAGGTTTTTCATTGTGCGTTTCTTGTTTAATTGCATTATTGTGTTAGTTCTTGCTGGTATGTGTTATCATATAATAAAAATAGTTAAAAGAAAAACAACTCTCTCAAAAGTCAGAACTGCACCACAGTTGTTTTCAGACTTCATTACTAGGAATGAATAATAAGCTGCCAATCACTTGTGTTCATTTCCCAGTGGCAAGCATGTCCCTTTTTGTGTCTCTTTTTCCGGCTTCAGGGAATGAGAATGAAGAGATCGGTGTCCTTATTCAGAGTTACATCCGAGAAATCGAGGATCTCCGGTAAGCAAACACTGAACTAAGCCCTGCTTTCTGTCAGTCTTCCAATAGAGTTCTGTCCACATGAAGTTACAAAGTGAAATAATCTTGCACTAATGACATGGAGGGTATTTTTCAAAGCCATTCACCCAGGTAAATGAAATGTGCCCCCCAACCCCCCCCCCCCTTGGAGTGGCTAACAGTGGCTCATGGACAGCAGGGTCCAGAGGGTATAGAAGAGTGATAAGGGTTTTGCAACTGGATAGATGGGAGGATGGAGATTCTGATTTCCTTTTCTTAGCGGGGTTCTGAGTGAGCAGAATGGCACAATGTGAGAAATATCAGCCACTCCTGTTCTCTGTTCAGAGGTCACAATCCTCAGTATCGTATGTTAAGAAATACTCGGCAGGAAATGAAAGCAAACTAAGATGGTTTGCTAGAAAAAAATATATAGTATTGTTTAGTTCTTCGGGAATTATTAGTATTCAAAGCAGCTCAACTTACTGCACCAGCCACTGTAAATCTAACTAAATTGGGGAGGGTGCAGAGGTGCTTATTTTTCCTAGGCAGATTAGCCCAGTGGAAAATTGTCGCTCCTCATTGTAGCTAGAAGACGGCTTTCTCAGGGCACCTGCTTTTAGCTCTGCTAAAAAGGGGCATTCCTGGGACTGTTATGGCTATTTCACCCCCAATTTGCTACCTAACCAAGCAGCCATTTCAAGTCTGTGCAGATTTTTTTAAATCTCATGTACCTTGTTGGCAGTTTCAAAGGGAAATTGCCCAACTTCCCTGTGAAAATTGATGACACTGTATAAGGTGGCGGGGGCGGGCGCAGCTCTGGGCACCTTGTTGGGCAGAGTGGATGGACCGTGCGGGTCTTTATCTGCCATCATTTACTGTTCAGAACCCCTGTGTACGTTGTTGACATGGGCAATAGAAGAGGGAGGAGACACAGGAATAAGACCACAGGAGAACACAACAGAGCCAAAGTAAGTTGAATGTAAGCATCTTAGGAGAATGTTTCAAGGAAAGGTGCATTTTCTCTGGGAGAAGAATTGGGGAAAAATCTTAACCCCCCCCCCCCCCCCTTTTTTTTTTTTCTTTTGGAAAGGACAAAGCTGTTAGAAAGCGAAGCAATGAACGAGTCTCTTCGCCGCAGTCTGTCCCGTGCAGCCTCCAGATCACCATATGCTGTCAACTCTTCACTGGGCCTGGGGACTGGTAGCCCTTCAACCTCTGTGGAGAAGGAGGTTCATGATGTCATTAGACGAGCAAAGCAGGACGTGGAGAGCCTGAAGAAGAATGAAAGGAGGCAGAGGAGGAAAAGGTAACATCTCTGTGACCTGGGAGCACTGTGGGGCAAGGAGAGAGGATGCTGAGGGGACATCTGGACTTGGTTCATTTTTCTGTGTTTTAACTGTTAAAATGCTAGAATAATTTTGTGTGCTATTCTGATGAACAAATCAATTTTGTGTTCTAACAAATTAACGATCTGGTAGCTATTTACTACTATTCGGAAGACCCCAAGTTCAAATCCCACCTCTGGTCAGATAGGACAGAGCTGCAGAGAGTTTTTTTTTTTTTGTGGTAATGCGAAGTCCCAGAGTGAGTGTTGGGTGGCCTTTCAAAGGTTTTCAGCAAGATATTAACAGATCTGAAAGGGGGTTAGTAATGATCCCTTGACATGCGTTGAGTTGTGTGGTTCATCATGACAACTCGTTCTTCAGTGGAATGGACATTGTGAGTGGGCTTAGTGCACTGGACTAAAATCACTTTATCCCTTTCTGCAGCCCAGATAAAGAAGCATTCAAGAAGAGGACTAAACTTCATCACGAAAATGAAGAGGAAACGGATGAAAATGATGTGGAGGAGGTGAGGCATTGAGAGAGCTGCTGGCAGAGGGACATAGATGTCATAGTCGAGAATAGAGGTAACTTCTCTATTTTTCAGTTGCAGCGATTAGTTTTTAAGGTAACGATTGGGGCAGCACTGGAGTATATGCTACACCTAATTTCATGTTCTGCTTTCGGGAGATCTTTGTGTTCTGGGGCCTAGCTTGCTTTACGGTTTCCAGCTGTCAAAGTTGCTCATTTTAAGAGTGCTGGAAAAGCTATTTTCTACCAGCCAGCTTTAGAATGGAATGATCTTCCTATCGAACTCAGGCGTACTAATAAATATACGATGTTTCATCAGTTTTTTTAAAGAAATTTTTATTTAATAGAGTTTTGAAAGTACAGTAGGTCAAGTTCTTGATTTATAATTTTTTGTATTCAATTTTTATTCAGTTTAAAGTGTATTTGTTTTTAATGTAATATATTGAAATTTTTGGCTTTTTAATTTAGGCTATTGTATTTTTAAAAATTTTGTATTGTTGTTTTTGTATTTATTTATTTTGTTTTTGCATTTTTTATGCTGTTATCTGCTTTTGACCTCTTGGGATTCAGCAGGTTATAAGAAACTGGATTAAATTAAATCCACAGAGATTGAGAACCCAAGCATAACTACCTCCTCCTGGGTAAGGAGAGGGAAACCTCCCTTCCCAGATGGCACTCTTAGTGTAAAGAAAATCCCCTCTCCTTGCCTCACAGGAACCTTCTGTCACTAAGGGGCCTCCAGTGCAGACAGTGACACTACTCAGACTTTCTAGGATGCTTCCAAACCCCACCAGCCCCAGCAGACTGAACAGAGCACTAACATCAGAGAGAGCCCACGGTCTGTTCACTTAAAACAACTGAAGGGTAGCATGTTACTGCCCATGCTATCCATCCTTCTGATTTCTGATCCTCCTGGTCCCTTAGGATGAGGAGCGTGATGATAGTGACTGTGAAGAAGAGGATGGGCGAGAAGAGGAGGAAGAGGATTCAGGTAGTGAAGGAAGCCTGGCTGACTCAGATTCTGATGCTGAAGAGAAGGGTAAGAGAAACATTCGCCCACTTCCAAAGAGAGAATACAGAACTGGGTATTTTAAATACAAAGAGGTAGCTTTCTCATGCCAACATTGAAGTCTTTGTTGGAAATTTGCAGCTGATATTGGGAAGCCTCACTGGTGTTTGCCACATTTTTGGTTTCGTACTTCTGTTTTCAGGCTTTCTAGCTGGTGCATATTCAACTTTTTTTTTTTTTTTCTCCCCTGCAGTGAATTATCAGGCAGACTTGGCGGACCTCACCTGTGAAATTGAGATCAAACAGAAGCTGATTGATGAGCTGGAGAACAGTCAGAGGCGTTTGCAGACACTGAAGCTACAGTACGAGGAGAAATTAATTCTGCTGCAGAACAAGATCCGGGATACACAGTTGGAGCGGGATCGGGTCTTGCAGAACCTCAGTAAGGACATAGATATCAGCTTTCCCTCTTCACATTCAATGTACAAACCCCTGGGAAGAGCAGCGGCCATGCTTACTCCTCAGGAATAGCATGTGCTGTCCTTATCCTCCACCTGACGAGCAACAAATCTGGGGAACGCAGTGGATGACAGCTATCCAAGAAATATCCAAACTTGAACATCATGCGACCTGATATTCAAAGCCCCTTATCCAGGTAGCAGCACCTGCTACCCAGATAAGTGCTATTGACTGAGGCCATTCCTTAATTTTCATTAGCATTATTGGGTAATGCCACTGAAAGTCATTGCAGTCTGCCCTGGTACTATCCGGATAGTGTCGGAGTGGTCAGTGGGTAGAACGAAGATGGTTTCCAGATTTATCCAGTTAATGGCAATATTCAGTCTCTAAGGATAAGCACAGCAGATAGAAGGATGAAATCCTCACAAAACATATAAAGCATGAAATAGTGAGGATAATGCAAAGGAGAAAAGCAAACCAATATTATAAAACTAGTGGAACCATGCCCGCTCCTCAACAATGAAACGGGCCCTAGGAAGGCTGTCATGTAAGCTTTTTGTTTTCTCTCCTCTACTGTCTTCCCATCCCATCCATGTCCATGAATTCTTCTCTCCCCTCCCCCTTCCCTTCCCCTCCCTCCCTCCCCCCCTTGATGTCCTGCGATTCTCTCCTCCCCTCGATTTGTGCCTGAACGTTCTCTGGCTGGCGCTGGCTTCCGTTCCGTTCGTAACATACCTCCTGACGTCAGCTCGCTTCCAGTGTTCCCTTCCCTCTCACTGTTCCGCCCTCTGACGTCATTACATCTTGACGTGAGGGCGGGACAGTGAGGGGGAATGGAACACTGGAGGCTGGCTGACGTCAGGAGATGTTACGAACCCAGGCAGCCAGACATGGAACGTTGGAGGTGCAAATTATTTTAAAGGATATTTTAATAAAATGACCTTCCAAATACAAAACAACTTGCTCATCTACAGATGTGTGTGGCACAAGGGCTAGGATGATACGGCCGTGTTTCAGCGATGTTGTCTGCATCAGGAGTCACTCAGTCTAAACGTAGTGTCTCACAGAATTCAGTTCTGAGCTTATGTAGAGTAGTTGTACAGTCCACAACACACACTGGCACATCTATAATTATCTGTAATTTTAGACTGAGTGGCATAATGGACAGGTTGAGTCAGTCCTGGGTTTACCATATTATGTGTATGGGTTTATAGTTCCAGTTTCCATAATTTAAAAAAGATTACATGCATAGTAGGAAACAATCAGGACAAGATCATAAAACACATCTAAGCCAGGTACTATCTGGTAACTTCTGTCACCCTTTGCTTCTGTGGTCACAGGCACCATGGAGTGTTACACTGAGGAGAAGGCCAACAAGATTAAGTCAGAATATGAGAAGAAGCTTCGGGAAATGAACCGGGACCTGCAGAAGCTGCAGATGGCGCAAAAGGAGCACGCCCGCCTCCTGAAGAACCAGACGCGCTATGAGCGGGAGCTGAAGAAGCTGCAGGCGGAGGTGGCTGAGATGAAGAAAGCCAAGGTGTGGCAGAGTGAGAGGGAGGGATACAGATAGAGGGCCTTGACATGGGTACAGCGTAACAGAGGGATGTCTGTCTGCAGGACGAGGCCATATATTGTGACGTTATGTCTTGGAAGAAGGGGAAATGTTCATAGAATGTGATCGTGATATGTCTGTCTCAGCAAGGAGGAGCATTGGCTGAAAAATGTCTGTATGTCTTTCTCTTGGTGCAGGGCATAAGATGTCTCCAGGGGAAGGGGTGTGGGGAGGGAGAGAGCTTGAAGTAAGTTTATCTTAGGGAGGGTCACACTTTGATGCAATGCAACAGTCCTCTGTCTCTACCTCTGGAAGCAGGTGAGAAGAGAGGTGGCATCTGTTGCCAACCCTCTAGGAGGTTTGCAAAATGTAACTGCTATCTGAATATTGACATTAAACGTAACTAATGTCAATATTCAGATAGCAGTTACGTTTTGCAACCCTCCTAGAGTGGTAAGATAGTGCAGAATGAACATCCTATATAATAATTTGCACTTCCAACATTCTGCGTCTGGATGCCTGGGTTCGTAACACAATTCCCATTGGTCCGCCCTCGTGTCAGAATGTGATGACGACGGAGGGCGGATCAATGAGAGGGAAGGGAAACCAGCACCAGCCAGCCACAGATCGTTGGAGGTGAGGATTCAATTGCGGGAGAATCGCCCCCCTCCCTCCCCCCCCCTGTTCTCCGAGCTCCAGGCCCCCCCTCTCCTCAGAGTTCCAGGTCTGCCTCCCTCCCTCCCTCTCCTCCCCTCCCCGTTCCAGACCCTTGCACCTCCCTCTCTCTCTTCCCTCCGAGTGGCAGCCCGACAAGCGGGCCAGCCTGAATTTAAATGTTCTTACCTTGGGGTCCGCCGGCAGCAGTAAAAGGCGAGCAGGCACGGCGCTTCAGCCTGCCTTCCCTTCTGTCTCAGCTCTGCCTCTGGTCACGCCCTTCCAGAAACAGGAAATGAGGGCGGGAAGGCAGGCTGAAGCGTCGTGCCTGCTCGCCTTTCACTGCTGCCGGCGGACCCCGAGGTAAGAACTTTTAAATTCAGGCCGGCACACAGGAAGGCGAGGGGCAGGCGGAGGACTGGGAGAAGAGGGCGGGCAACGCAGGTTGGGCTGCCACTCGGAGGGGAGAGGGAGAAGAGGGCATGGAACTCGGATGGGAGGAGAGGGAGGGGGGTCTGGAACTCGGAGGGAAGAGGGGCCTGGAACTAGGAGGGGAGAAGAGAGAGGGAGGGAGGTGCAGGGGTCTGGAACTCGGAGGAGAGAGAGGGAGGGGGGCATGGAACTCCAAGGGGAGGGGGAGGGAGGGGGCCAAGCTAGAACTTGGAGGATAACCTTGCTAGCGCCCATTTCATTTGTGTCAGAAACGGGCATGTTTTACTATTAAATAAATAAATAGGTGCCTTTTCTAATATCTGGGGTGGGCTTATACATGTGAAAAGCAAGTCTCTAATCCAAGTGCCTGGATTTATGTGCCCTCTTATGTAGAATAATTAGCTCTTATGGATTTAAGTGTACACTTAAGCATGAAAGTGCCAGCAGGGCACCTAGGCGTTAGTCTGTACATTTGAGTGCCAAATGTATAACAATATTTAGAGTCTTGTCCTTATGTGTTATATGCAGAAGCCTCTATTCAGATTCTACATAAACTTGTACAGTATTAATTGTGTGAGTAATTTATACTTAATATTCAGGTGCTCTATATGTAGAAAAGAAAATTCTATAACCTAGGTGCTCATAGTTACATGCCCCCATCATGTATGTAAATGTTTAGAATACTAGCGTATATGCTAGTATGATGCCTAAGGGGCAAAGTTATCAATGGGGGCTACTGTTAAGATGGGTTATTTTGCCACTAACTTGTGCTGTTTTAGCACAGGTCCCATTTTATTTGTAACAGTAACCTACATTGATAACTTCTCCCTTAATTAAAGGGGGGAAAAAGTCTCTTGAAATTGAAATCACTGTTATATGTAATAAAAGTGAGTGAAGTACAAAGTACAGTCAAGACATTGTGACATCACTGATGAGGTTGGCTCTTAGGCACTGGTGGAATGAGGCATTATGACATCACAATATCAGCTCTGGTTACCAGAGACTGAAACTCTTCACACTAGGGGGAAAATCAATGTGAGTTCTGTTAAAACAGGTTATTTTACTATTAATTTGTGCTGTTTAATTTAGCATAAGAACATAAGAGTAGCTATACTGGGTCAGACCTATGGTCCATCTAGCCCAGTATCATGTTTCCAAACAGTGGCCAAGCCAGGTCACAGGTACCTGGCAGAAACCCAATTAGTAGCAACATTCCATGCTACCAATCCTGGGGCAAGCAGATGCTTCCCCATGTCTGTCTCAATAGCAAACTATGGACTTTTCCTCCAGGAACTTGTCCAAACCTTTTTTAAACCCAGAAACGCTAACCACTATTACCACATCCTCTGGCAAAGAGTTCCAGAGCTTAACTATTCGTTGAATAAAAAAATATTTCTTCTTATTTGTTTTAAGTGTTTCCATGTAACTTCCTCTAGTGTCCTCTAGTCTTTGTACATTTGGGACAAGTAAAAAATCGATTTACTTCTACTCATTCTACTCCACTCTGGATTTTGTAGACCTCAATCATATCTCCCCTCATCCGTCTCTTTCCAAGCTGAAGAGCCCTAAGCTCTTTAGCCTTTCCTCATACGAGAGGAGTTCCACTCCCTTTATCATTTTGGTCACTGTTCTGTGAACCTTTTCTAATTTTGCTATATCTTTTTTTTTTTTTTTTTTTTTTAGATATGGTGACCAGAACTGAATGCGGTACTCAAGGTGAGGTCGCACCATGAAGCAATGCAGAGACATTATAGTATTTTTGGTCTTATTCACCATCCCTTTCCTAATAATTCCTAGCATTCTTTTTGCTTTTTTGGCCGCCTCCATACACTGAGCAAAAGGTTTCAGCGTATTGTCTACAACGACTCCTAAATCTTTTTCTTGGGTGCCGACCCCCAAGTGATTTGGATTATTCTTTCCGATGTGCATCACCTTGCATTATCCACATTAAATTTTATCTGCCATTTGGAGGCCCAGCCTTCCAATTTCCTAAGGTCTTCCTGCAATATTTCACAGTCTGCACGTTTTAACAACCTTGAATAGTTTTGTCATCTGCAAATCTAATCACTTAATTCATCGTTCTGATTTCCTTATCATTTATAAATATGTTAAATAGCACCAGTCCCAGTACTGATCCCTGCGGCACTCCACTGTTCACCCTCCTCCATTGAGAGAAATGACCGTTTAACCCTAACCTCTGTTTTCTGTCCAATAACCAATTCCTAATCCAAACCAGAACCTTGCCTCCTATCCCATGACTCTTTAATTTTCTCAGGAGTCTCTCATGAGGAACTTTATCAAAAGCTTTCTGAAAATCTAGATACACTACATTAACTGGCTCATCTTTATCCACATGTTTTATTCACACCTTCAAAAATATGAAGCAAATTGTTGAGGCAAGACTTCCCTTGGTTGAACCCATTCTGACTCTGTCCCATTAAATCGTGTTTTGTCTATGTTCTGCAATTGTATTTTTTATAATACTTTCTACTATTTTTCCCAGCACTGAAGTCACGCTTACCGGTCTGTAATTTCCCCCGATTGCCCCTAGAACCCTTTTTAAAAATCGGCTTCACATTGGCCACCCTCCAATCTTCAGGTACTATGGATGATTTTGATGACAGGGTTAGATATTACTAACAGCAGATCAGCAACTTCATGTTTGAGTTTTTTTGAGTACCCTTGGATGTATGCTATCTGGGCGGTCCATGTGATTTACTACTCTTTAGTGTGTCTCTTTGGCTCAGTACATCTTCTAGGTTCACCAAGATTTTTCAGTTCCTCTGCATTATCACCCTTGAAAAACATTTCTGGTTCAGGCAGATCTCTTACAGCTTCTTCAATAAAGACAGAAGGAAATAATTAATTCAGTTTCTCCGCTATGGCCTTGCCCTCCCTGAGCACCCCTTTTCCTCCCTCGTGATCTAATGGTCCCACGGATTCCCTCACAGGCTTTCTGCTTCTGATGTACCTAAAAAAGTTGTTACTGTGTGTTTTAGCCTGTGCTGCAAGTTTGTATTCATATTCTCTTTTAGCCTTCTCTGACTTGCATATGTTGCTTCTTTTTTTTCTTCGTTTGGGTCCTTTTTTCCATTCTTTGAAGAACAATCTTTTGGCTGTAATAGCCTCTTTTACTTCACCTTTTAACCATGCTGGCTGTGGGTTTTCTCTTCTTTCCATCTTTGCAAATATGTGGAATGCATCTGGTCTGGGGTTCCAAGGTGGTATTTTTGAATAATGTCCACGCCTTAATTAGTGTCCTAACCTTAGCAGCCGATCCTCTGGTGTCCATATGTACCAAGACAGCCGGCTCCTCCCCAGCACTATCTAAGGTCCTGTCTTGGTGACATGAGAGGCCCACCACCTTCACACCAGGTAGGCAAGTGACCAGGCAATCCTCACGTCCATCAGCCACCCAGGTATCTACATGCCTAATACTACTAATAATAATTTCTGAAGTGCTACTAGACGTACGCAGCGCTGTACACTTGAACATGAAGAGACAGTCCCTGCTCGACAGAGCTTACAATGTAATCAGGACAGACAAACAGGACAAAATAAGGGATAAGGACAGAGTAGCAAGATTCCGGAATCCCAAAGAGTAGCAAGCTTCTGTGCAGAATCCCAAAGAGAAGCAAGGTTCCGGAATCCCAAAGAGTAGCAAGATTCCGGAATCCCAAACACTACTGCTACTACTACTGATCATTTCTATAGCGCTACTAGACATACGCAACGCTGTACACTTGAACATGAAGAGACAGTCCCTGCTCGACAGAGCTTACAATCTAATTAGGACAGACAAACAGGACAAACAAGAAATAATGGAATGACCAACTACAACAGCTGTCCTAACCCTTTCTGCCTGGGCAAAAGTTCTTGGAGACATATCCTCAGTGCACAGGTTCTATTAGTGAGACCTAGTTACTAATAACTGGGGTTAACTGTAAATTGAGGCTGCAAATCGGTGGGAAAATGTGGGATACAAATGCTACAAATAAAATAAAAATAAATTAACATGTCGTAATAACTCACATTGATAACTTTGTCTCTAAACGCTATTCTGCATGCAACTATCTTGCATAGTGCAGTGTAGGGAGGGACAGACGCAGGGCTCCCTCTTATAATTTTTATGTGTGTCCTTCCGCATTTAGATGCCCAACATGCCAACTGTATGGCTGATGTAAATGCAGGCACATTGATACCGGGTTGCTTTGGGATTCTGTAACAGAACCTAAGTCGCCCTTCTTCCTTACTAGAATAGGTTTCAAGGTGCCTAAATGGAGCCATCCAGTTATAGAGCTGCTAATTTGAAACATCTCTAGATGGTTCCAATTATTCCTAAGACATTTTACTGAAAATTGACCAGGTTTGTTAGTCACTTAGAACTGTATGGAGTAGGTGTGATATTTAAATTTTTAACTAAATAAATGCTGATCTAATATTACGGTGATATCTGACTGACTATATCTGGGGAAGGGGGAGGAGTTGATAGAATGACACCTAGGCTGTTCTTCTTCGCATATGCAGGTGACACTCATGAAGCAGATGAGAGAGGAGCAGCAGCGCAGGCGACTGGTGGAGATGAAAAAGAGCAGGGAGATCGCTCAGCTGAAGAAGGAGCAGCGCAGGCAAGATGTGAGTGCGAGGGGCATGGCATACGTGGTAGCCCTGACGGCTGAACCTGCATCGTTTCTCCTACCTAACTGATAGAGTGGATTTTAATCCTAAGGGCCTCCCTTAGATAAATCCCCCAATATGTCTCCAGTTTACACAAGACCTGGCTGTTTAGGAACTGACCTCAGGAATCCTGTATTTTACAGTTCCAGATCCGTGCACTGGAGTCTCAGAAGCGGCAGCAGGAGATTGTTCTGAGGAGGAAGACCCAGGAGGTGCGTGATTCTCACCGGGGTTGGTCAACACAGTAACATAGTAACATAGTAGATAACAGCAGAAAAAGACCTGTACGGTCCATCCAGTCTGCCCAACAAGACAACTCATATGTGCTACTTTTTGTGTATACCCTACTTTGATTTGTACCTGTGCTCTTCAGGGCACAGACCGTATAAGTCTGCCCAGCACTATCCCCGCCTCCCACCACCGGCTCTGGCACAGACCGTATAAGTCTGCCCAGCACTATCCCTGCCTCCCACCACCGTCTCTAGCACAGACCGTATAAGTCTGCCCAGCACTATCCCTGCCTCCCAACCACAAGTCCCGCCTCCCACCACCAGCCCCTTCTGAACTCAGCTAGCACAACTCTTGCTGAATTTCCAGAGGGGGGCAGTACGGACTCCTCTAAAAGCACCCCTGCCTGGTGTGTGGTCTCCACATTCTGGGCAACCCAGCTGAGGGGGGAAGTTATCAATGTGTTAAATCAGGTTATTTTAGCACAGTCTCGTTTTATGCAATGAGACCCTATGCTATTTTACCGACCAATGGTTAAGTAATCCATCTTAACAGTGGCCCACGTTGTTAACTTCACCCCTGAATAGACATCCTGGTATTTGGTGGAGCTGTGTTGGCTCTTGCTAAGACTTTCAGGTCTGCTGGAATGGCATACATCCTCTCGGAATCAAGTGGCCAAGTTTGGCATCTACAGTGGCCATCAGTCACAGGAGTAGAGTCCAACTGTGTTTGTTTTGCTTTTGGCTTTGGCGCTGATTCGTGTTCAGCCTCGATTTGGTTTCAGCTGAAAATGCCTGTGCATTTTCAGCAGGAATCGAAACTATGCTGTGTGGCCCTCACTTCCTCCCCCTCCCGGCAGCAGGCCCCTCCTGGGACTACAGAGTTGTTGGTGGTTAGTGGGAGCAGGAGCGATCCCCACTTGTTCCTACCCATGCCTGCTCTCGCCTCAAAATTTCTTTGGGACTTCCAGTGACTGCTGGAGGTTGTGGCAACTGTTTTGAGATTGGAACTGGCATAGGCAGGAGTAACTGTTTAAACAAAGAGGTATAATTGTAAAATGACATCCAGGATGACTTGAGATGATTCGCTCATTCACCTTTCACTTTGTCCCCACCTAGGTTTCAGCTCTGAGACGCCTCACCAAGCCCATGTCGTACCGGGTAGCTGGAAGAGTAGGCCCGAAGCCGCCCCTGCTGGACTCGGGAGCGGAGCTGTCTGCCAGCACCACATCCTCAGAGCCAGACTCTGGTGCACGCACTGTCTCAAGCATTGTGCGTCAATGGAACCGAAAGGTGAACGGCTTTCTGGGAGAGCCTTCTACGTCAGTAAATGGAATGCGGCCTGCTAGGTGAGAGATCACATGGAGAGAGGGAGCCAATTATCAAGCTAATCTGTTCCTGGATTTACCCTATTGCATGCAAGTATTTTGATGTCCTGCTTAGTGATATCAGTTACCTCTTTCTGCATGCAGTGGTGCAGCGATGGATTAGTCTATGCTAGATGACAGGAAGTCACTCCATCAACGGGGTTTCTCTTGCTCTGTTTTACTGAAAAGTAAATAATTATGTATCCTTCGAAGTTCTAGTGGTAATGAATTCCAGAATGTTACTGCTTTATAAGAGATGGAAGTAGACAACTTGTATCTGAAATTGTGCACTGGCAGGTAATATAATAAACATTGCACCCTTAAATGACCAGATTTATAACTAGTAGAGATATTATCTAGTTTCACTAGATAATAAGGAGCCTCACCACGCAACATCCTAAAAACTAAAATCCCTAATTTAAACTGCACCCACAGCTCCACCAGCAGCCAGTGTAAATCCAACAAATAATGGTGTTATCGAGTCAGAGAATAAATTAGCCTAGCAACAGTGTTCTGAATTTGTAAACTTTGCAAAGAAGCTTTAGAGCAGACCAAAATAGACTATTACAATAGTCTACTCTGGAAAGGATTAGAGACTGGACAACTAATCTAACGCAACTTTTTCAACAAAGGGAAAGGCTTCTTGATCACAAGATTGATAGAGATCGCATTGAATGCATGCTGTCTAGCTGTACACCAAACACCCTAGTTGACATTTCAAAATGAAACTGGTCTGTCCCACCCTTAAATTTTAAACAACTAAAAGGGTGGTCTGTAGGTCCCAACCAAAGGAATTTTGTTTTTTCTTTGTTTAACTTAAACCTATCCAGTTCATTTTCGAAAGAGATCCCCGGCCATCTTCCGACACAAATCGGGAGATGGCCGGCGATCTCCTGAACCCAGCCAAATCGGTATAATCGAAAGCCGAGTTTGGCCGGCGCCAACTGCTTTCAGTCGCGGAGCCGGCGAAACTTCAAAGGGGCGTGTTGGTAGGGTAGTGAAGGCAGGACGGGGGCGGGACAAGGGCATGCTCACGAGATGGCCGGCTTCGCCCGATAATGGGAAAAAAAAGCCAGGCTTGATGAGCATTTCGCCGGCTTTACTTGGTCCCTTTTTTTCTCGACCAAGCTTCACAAAGGAGCCCCAACTGACCAAATGACCACCGGAGGGAATCGGGGATAACCTCTCCTTACTTCCCCAGTGGTCACCAACCCCCTCCCACCCAAAAAAAAAAAAACTTTTTTTCCAGCCTCTATACCAGCCTGAAATGTCATACTCAGCTCCCTGACAGCAGTATGCAAGTCCTTGGAGCAGTTTTTAGTGCGTTCTGTGCACTTCAGGCAGGTGGACTCAGGCCTATCCCCCCCCCTACCTGTTACACTTGTGGTGGTAAATGGGAGCCCTTCAAACCCCCCCAAAACCCACTGTAGGTGCCCCATTCACCCCTTAGGGCTATGGTAGTGTTGTAAAGTTGTGGGTTTTTGGGGGGGATTTGGGGGGCTCAGCACACAAGGTAAGGGAGCTACGTACCTGGGAGCTACTGTTGTTTTTTTTAATTTTTAGAAGTGCCCGCTAGGGTGCCCGGTTAGTGTCCTGGCATGTGAGGGGGGCCAGTGCACTACAAATGCTGGCTCCTCCCATGACCAAATGCCTTGCATTTTGCCGGGTTTGAGATGGCTGGGCCCGGTTTTCATTATGGTTGAAAAACGAAGCCGGCCATCTCCTCTACACCTGGTGATCGATTTAGCTGGCTCCAACAATATTTCAAAAATACAGTTGGCTCCGCCCCCTTGCGGCGCCTGCCCCGAAGATGGCTGGCCAGCTATTTGGCCGACGCCGTTCAATTATGCCCCTCCACGACTCATGATCCAATTTTCTATTATGGTGAAACAATAATACCAGCAAGTGTCTTCGACCACTCAGAAAAGACGGGATATATATCGTCTGTATATATGAAGAAAGATAGATTTGCTTGTTCCAAAAGAATTCCCGGTGATTGTAACAATATATTGAATTGGGTGGGTGAAAAAGGAGAGCCCTGCGGAACCTCAAGGTGATCTCCAGTAACCTGATGTTCACTCATTCTACTTTACTGAATAGGACCTATAGGTAAGAAAACCTTGAAGCAAAAAGGAAGAACCGAAAGAAATCCCACGTGGAACGTAGTCAGCAGACAAAAGTGGGAAGTTGGAGAAGGCATGAAAAAGATCAGGGACACGGGATGTTCATCAATGAAAAACACTTTATTGCCAATACATGTGAGAACATACAAGGCCCGACATGGTACCGTGTTTTGGTACTAAGTGCCTGCCTCAGGGGTCATTAAGTGTTGTATCCAAAAAAAAAAAACGTTTGAATCAAGCACTTGAGGACTCTCTTAAACGAATGTGAGACCGGTCTTTAAAAAGACATTTATGATCACAATAATCTTTTGACAAGATGCATTGTAGACACTGTATTGGGCCTTGCATGTTCTCGCATGTATTGGCAATAAAGTGTTTCTTCATTGATAAACATCCCATGTCGCTTATCTTTCTCAAGAAAACCTTGAAACCACTTTATCACTGATCCAGAGATTCCAAAAGGTATTAATACACACACAAGTCTTTTCCAGAGATGGGGAAGTGAACTAGAGGACATAAATTGAGGTCACAGAGGGGGGTCAACTTAGGTGTAACATCAGGCAATACTTTTTCACGGAGAGTGGAGGATGCCAGGAATACCGTCTTGGTGGAGGTGGTGAAGACAAAGCCAGTGACGGAATTCAAAACAATAGATAAACAACCTCATGACTGTTGATGCATTATGGGCACGACTGGTGCTTGGATGGCAACTCCAGCAGTGGGAAGTAAGGCCAGTGCCAGGCCGACCTCTACAGTCTTGAACCCTTTATATGGCAGGATCGATCAGGATGGGCTGGAGTGGGCTTCAACAGCAACACCAGCAGTGAGGAAATAAGCTCAGTGCTAGGCCAACCTCTACGGTCTGTGTCCCAAAAATGGCAAAGACAAATCCGGTCAAGTGTGTATATTTTATATCACATTGATATCATATGCTGTGTATCTCAGTGGGGAAGGGGAAGACTTGAAATTAGTGAGTAAAATGTTATTAGTGAGCAATATTGTTGGTTTAATCATATATTGATAATGAATGTAACTCCAGACTCCGCCCTTTCTGTCTCGCCTCACCCCATGCCTGGAATAAACTCCCTGAGGCCATATGCCAGGCCCCCTCCCTGCCCATCTTCAAAGCCTTGCTCAAAGCCCACCTCTTCAATGTCGCCTTCGGCACCTAACCACCATTCTATTCAGGAAATCTGGACTGCCCCTACTTGACATTTCGCCCATTAGATTGTAAGCTCCTTGGAGCAGGGACTGTCCTTTTTTGTTAATCTGTACAGCGCTGCGTAACCCTAGTAGCGCTCTAGAAATGTTAAGTAGTAGTAGTATGTAACTATGCTAGAACCATAATAACAAAACCACTTGTTGGACTATTGGCATGCGATTGTGGTATTGTGCTCCAAGGTTAGATCATATATAACTACCTACAAAATTGCCGACTGCCCTGTTCGCGATATCAGTGTTTAATCATGAAGGAGTGTAATCTGCTTGGAGTGGCAGGAGCAGTTCTGAATGCCTTGTTGGGGGCAGACTGGATGGACTTGTATAGATCTTTATCTGCTGTCATTTACCATGTTACCGTATAGCAGTCCTGGTCCCCATCCACCTTCCCTAAGATTCTCCCCTCTCCCTTGTTCTGGATACTATGATGCATCAAACATTGGTCGACCAGCTCTAGGGTGAGAATGGGTGCCTCTATCCTTTTTGGTGCATGGGGGGGGGGGGGGGGGGAAGAGATTCTTGGGTCAGTGAATTGCAAGCTAGGGTTTTGCATCCCGGCTTTAGCGTCCTGCTTTGTTCATGCCAGGAAGAAGTTCCCAAGGAAGGGCATGGGTGAGACGTTCAGTAAGGCGGCCCGGCTGAAGTGGCAATCCTTAGAGCGACGCATCATGGACATTGTGATGCAGAGAATGACCATCGTAAACTTGGAGGCTGATATGGAACGGTTAATAAAGGTAAAAACTTTTATTTTATTTTTTCATTTTTTTCTGCCCATCATGTTGCACCATTACTTACTGAAAGTTACCATTAGAATTCAATTTAAACTGCGTGACTTGGTTCATTAAGCTTTCGTATCTAGATTACCTCAAATACTGAAAGGTTTTGATACCCTATGCATCTAGTCACTCTGTGGTTGCAGCGTGATTAATTAGTTTGAAGTAGGCCATAAGATTCGTTCTTTTCTGTGATGTTACTATGGGGTTTGAACATTTTTATTGCTGGGTTTCTTGTTTTTTTTTTTTAACTGATTTTATTTCCATACTGTTTTCTGTTGTTTTAATACTTTATATTATAGTTGTTGTTCAGCACTTTGATAGTAATATTGAATAAACATATACATATTGATCACACAGAAGGAAAAAAGAAACCTGGGGGTAGATATTCAGCAGGCAGTGGTCAGCGGTCTTATGTCCACTGCGGGCTGTATTCCCGGATAGTCGGCACTGGTCTTGAATATCCGGCTGCTAAAGCTTATATAGTTAAATGCAATTTTCAGCCCGTAACCATATAAGCTGAACCTCTTAAAGATAGGGCAGCTATTTGTTCGGCCCAAATTACGCGGTTATCCTATGTGGTTAAGGGCTGAATATCCAACAAGGAAAAAACAAAAGGAGGAGAAAATCAAATAAACCTCACGAACGTGTAGACGACAACCGGGTAGTGAGGCAAAACCAACGAGGATTTTCAACATTTAAGGACCTTTAATGTTCTCATAAATTCAACACATTTGAGACCTGACACGGCCGTGTTCCTATTTTGCATGCGGTATGTCACCAGTCTTTTCTGGAGTTTTTAGCAAGCAGAACATGAGAATTTTACTAGAATACGGGCACAGTGACCCTCTAATATTGGACCACTCTTTTTCAACATATTTTAGCTGTATCTACATCGATACCTCATGCTTACAGGTTTATTGACCCTTGAGGCAGGCTCACATGCTGAAACACAGCCGTGTCGGGTCTAAAGTGTGTTGAATTTATGAGAACATTAAAGGTCCTTAAAGCAATTCCAAGATGGCCGCGGATAGTGAAGCACTGTGACGATGCTCCGTGAATTTCTATTCCTAAAAGGGTTTCCTCTGCTGCTTTGCTGCTGGATAAGATGCTTGAGAGACTGGAAAGAGTAAAGAATCTCCCTCCTACCTTAATGCTGACTCATGGCCATGGGGCAGCGATCCATGGAGCAGTTTGTCACAGTTCCCCAACCACGTCTGGGCGTTCCCGCTGGAGCGGACAGAGCAGAGACCGCTGGACAGCAATGTGTCGCTGAGCCCATTATCTCCACCCCCTGCTACCGGCTCTTCGTGTTTCGTTGGAGAGTTGTACAGGAGAAGCCTGGCATGGCAGCCCCAATCCTGTGGGAGATCCCCCAGTCAAGCGACTGAGCAAAGTGAAACAGTCGTAACTACAGGGATCGGAAGAGACTGTTAATCCTCCTGAATCGGGAGTTGGAGGTATAGGTGAGACTTCCTAGTCGACATTTGCTGTTCCTTCTTTGCTCAAGCCACCTGTGGTCACTCTTGAAGATCTATGAAAGGCAGTGGAATCTGTGCACAAGCTCTGTGAAATATTTGCACAAACTGCTTCTCAATCTTTGGCTAAATCACAGTTGACCGAGTCTGAAATTAATACTTTGAAAAGAAATGTTAATTTGGATAGAGGTAAAATCGATTAAGAGCACTCGATCCTCTCTGGTGGTGGGCAAGATGACTATTCATCGAAGGTTGGAATTTATGGAGAACAGAGCTAGGTCTTTAAACTTACATATTTTGAATTTTCTTTGTATAATCTCAGTGGCACCTAGAGAGGTTTTCTATAAGAAATTTTGAAGTTTCCTGAAAATACTATGCCCCCTTTAAATAATATATATTATGTCCCACTTCCTGGGAAAGACTATGGAGGGCCTATACAAACTGAATTCTTTGAATTAGATGTTACTGGCCTGCTGGAAGCTTCTGGTGAAATAGTGACTGGAACTGCCACTTTGTTTCGCTTCGTATTTGCTCAGGACAGAGTGATGTTTGCATTTTGATTTTCAAAATGTAGAATTTCTTGGATATAAGATTAGAATTTTTCCTGATGTTTGTAAAAAAAAAAAAAAAAAAACTTAGGCATGTAGGAAACACTATGAAGCAGGAAACCCTAAGTCTTGGGTTTAAATTTTTCTTACGGTTTCCATGTAAATGTAAGATTCAACTGCATGAGGCATCATATGTATTTTGTGATCCAACACAGCTGCGAACTTCCAGCACAAGAAATCAGGTGTAGAAGCGATTACAGTGAAAGTCTGAGCTAATGGAGTATTATAAATATCTGGGTTGGAGTCTCAGTGCCTGAATGTTAGATTTAATAATTTAAATTATTTTCCTCATTTAGGGGGTTGTTTACTAAAGCTTGAGTTATCTGCAACAAGACCCATAGGAATAAAATGGGTCCTGCTGCAGATAACTCGAGCTAAGCTTTAGTAAACAGGGCAGGTAAGAGCTCTGTTATTTTCTTTCTATTCTTGGAATCCTCCCAATTGTGGTCTGCAATTTTCATTTCAAATTCTTCTTGTTGGTTTTTTTTCTTTTTTTTGTAAGAATTGCTTCTCAATATGAAAAATGCCTATTCAAGATAGTCCCTTAAACTTTGAAAATTCTCGTTGGTTTTGCCTCGCTACCAGGTTGTTGTTAAGGGCTGAATGTCGACATTTTATCCTCGTTGGTTTTGCCTCGCAACCTGGTTGTTGTTAAGGGCTGAATGTCGACATTTAACTACATAAGTGCCAGTTCTGTCCCAGAACCACCCACAAGTTAGCCAGGGTCAGCTCACGAATATTCTGCGACACCAGTTAGCCATGGACAAGTGATTTAAACAGCTGGGAGCCCTATCAGGCCGTTTAAATTGCTTGGAAAATCGGGCGGCTGAAGTTTTGTGTCTCTTATTCTGTTTTCCTCTCGGAGAGCAGCTGACCGTCTCTGCTTTGATCTTGCAGAAGCGGGAAGAGTTGTCTCTTCTACAGGAAGCACTGCTGCTAAGGAAGGAGAAGTTACAGACGGAGGCCTCGGAGGATGAGCGAGGCCTCCAGGAGCTGGCCGAAGAGATAGAGGCGCTCACTGCCAACATTGACTACATCAACGACAGCCTCTCAGACTGTCAGGCCACCATCATGCAGATTGAGGAGACCAAGGTCAGTGTCTGGGGTGGGGGAGGGGACCTCTAGGTCACCACCATGCAGATCGTAGAGCTGTGTCAGTAGAGGTCATCCCATCTAAACCCCCTGATTCTGTAACTGAGTGCCTGCATTTTTATGCCCTTTACATGCATACATTTCCAGAATGGTAGCATTTACTTAGGGAAGTGTACGCTTGCGCACCGAGTACTAGCAGGGAGCCTTAGCGCAGTTCTGTAAGGGTAATGCGCAAGTGGCATAGTGTGTAAATGCAAGTGGGGCGTGTATATGGGTAGAGCATGGGTGGGGCTCCCACTTATGCTTATAGCTTACAGAAAACATTGTTACGCACGCCCATGCCAAATTTACACCACCTCAGTTTTGCCAGGTCTGTGGCTGGTGTAAGGCTAAAGCAGCTAGGGCTCTTCAGCTTGGAGAAAAGGCGGCTGAGGGGAGATATGATAGAGGTCTATAAAATAATGAGTGGAGTTGAATGAGTAGATGTGAACCGTCTGTTCACACTTTCCAAAAATACTAGGACTAGGGGGCATGCGATGAAGCCACAATGTAGTAAATTTAAAATGTATCGGAGAAAACGTTTCTTCACTCAACGTGTAATTAAACTCTGGAATTCGTTGCCAGAGAATGTGGTAAAGGTAGTTAGCTTAGCGGAGTTTAAAAAAGGTTTGGATGGCTTCCTGAAGGAAAAGTCCATAGACCGTTATTAAATGGACTTGGGGAAAATCCACTATTTCTGGGATAAGCAATATAAAATGTTTTGTACTTTTTTGGGATCTTGCCGGGTATTTGTGACCTGGATTGGCCACTGTTGGAAACAGGATGCTGGGCTTGATGGACCTTTGGTCTTTCCCAGTATGGCAATACTTAAGTACTTATGTAAATGTCAGGTCTGCTGATGTTGGGTTACGCAAGCATTCTGTAATGAACTCTGGGTGCACAGGTGCCGTTACAGAATAGGATCTCACTACATCCCATTGGGGTTCCTAAAAGGAAGAGCCCAGCTGCAGAACTGCCTCCTAAATGGATACAGTTACTTTCTTTCCTCCTGGTGTTCATTTCTGCTAATGGTTAGGAAGTTTGCTCCAGGTCTAAAACTTTCAGGGCTGCTTTGCTACCAGTAGAGGTTGCTCATACTGCTTACCTCACCATCCTCCAGGAGCATGAAAGCTGCGTTGCTATTAGATGAACTGAAAAGAAATCAGCTTTTTTGCCAGACATTTCCCACATTTGCTTTTCACACAGGGCTGCAATTGGCTGCCTTTTTGTGAGTCTCTTTAATCTTGGTATGCTTCCGTTCCCAGGAGGAATGGGATTCCACAGACACCTCGGTTGTCATCAGTTCCTGTTCTCTTGCCGAGGCTCGCCACCTGCTGGACAATTTCCTCAAGGCATCAATTGACAAGGTAAGCAGAACCTGAAGCTTAGAAGGTGCTCTGCTGAGTGCGAGTCTGGTCTTGGAGTGAGTGAGGGCATATTGGCAGGTTAGTGGGTATGAGGAAAGCTTGCACTGATGCTGCTCACTCTGTACCTGCTCTGGGTGGGGCACAGTGAATGTGTTCTTAGAGAAATGTATATACCATGTGGAAGCTGCAAGCATACAGCAGGCAATTCTGTAAGGGGTCCTTTTACTACGGTGCGCTGAAAAATGGCCTATGGTAGTGTAGGTGCGGGTTTTGGGCCCGCGCAGATCCATTTTTCAGTGCGCCTGCAAAAAAATGCCTTTTTAAAATTTTGCCGAAAGTGGACGTGCAGCAAAATAAAATTGGGTCTGAGACTTTACCGCCGGCCATTTTTTTAAATTTGTACCCCGCGCTTTCCCACTCATGGCAGGCTCATTGACTTAGTGATAAGGTCTCTCGCATTAACTATGCGGTAATCGCCTACACACATCAAGTCAGTTACTGCCAGATTTTTACCACGCGCCAGAAAATAAAATATATTTTCTGGCGCGCATAAAAAATGAAATTACTGCAAGGGGCCACGCGGTAGCCAGGCGGTAAGTAAAAGTGCCCCTTAAGTAGGTGTTAAAAAAGGACCTGAAGTAAACAATAATAAATATACCAAGAAGACTAATAATGATTATGAAGGAAAAACCATACGCTTAAAAAATGCAGTCTCACATCAAAATAGCAGCTAAACAAAACACGTATCTTGAGAAAAACTTACCTTAAATGATCTGTAATGTTCTTTTTTTGAAGAAATATCAGGAGCAATCCATCAATGACTTCAAGAAACTCAGTAACAGGACGTCAGACTCACAGAAGCAGAAGCCTGCGCGGCCACATTGGTGATCTGCAAGGGCCGACTTCTACATGGAATGTTGCTAGTGGAATAGCAACATTCCATGTAGAATCTCAAATAGTAGCATCAGTGGAGGAGTGGCCTAGTGGTTAGGGTGGTGGTCTTTGGTCCTGAGGAACTGAGTTCGATTCCCACGTCAGGCACAGGCAGCTCCTTGTGACTCTGGGCAAGTCACTTAACCCTCCATTGCCCCATGTAAGCCGCATTGAGCCTGCCATGAGTGGGAAAGTGCGGGGTACAAATGTAACATAAATAAAAAAATTATTAGTCTTTTTGGTACCTCTATTATTAAGTTATTTACTTCTGATCCTTTTTTTTTTTTTTTAGTTAATTTACTTTGACTGGAAGATTATAGAATGTGTTTGGTTTTTTTGGTTTCCTTATATTTTGGCAAAAATGTACATGCCAGTTATGCACATAAATGTTTAGATTACTAACATATAAACATGTATGTACATACGTGCTGCCTCGGTACCATTCTGTAACATTTCAATAATGCTAGTTTGCAGATGGGTATACATATGCACAGCGTCTGGGTGGAGGATACAGTTACACACGTAACTTGCAGAATACTTTGTTACATATGTATCGCCATTAACTTAGGCGTGAACAGTTAACACCAGCTCAATGCCTGGCATAAGTGCTTGTGTCTAGGTGCACGCACTCTGTTTATTTAGTACAGCACAGTACAGTCTCGATTATCTGACCTAAATGGGACCGACCCATTCTCAGATAACTGAAAAGTCAGATTACCGAAGGTCTGATAATCGAGACTTTACTGTATTCTACAAAGAAAAGGATTTGATGTACTGCCTTTCTGTGGTTACAATCAAAGCAGTTTACATATTATATACAGGTACTTATTTTGTACCTGGGGCAATGGAGGGTTAAATGACCTGCCCAGAGTCACCTGCATACTTTCCTTTATAGACTGTGCCAACCAGATGCTCTCTGGGTGCCTATATAAAGGCGAATTGTTATAGAATTGACTTCACAAAAGTGCTTTACAAGTGCGTGTTGCAAATTTGTACTGTATTTCTCTGTTTGCTTCATCTTCTCATTCTTTCTGATACTAAAATTGAAGAAAGACCATGTTTTATTCATTTAGGGACTACAAGTGGCCCAGAAAGATGCCCAAATCCGCCTACTGGAAGGTCGCCTGAGGCAGACGGACATGACTGGCTCCTCCCACAATCACATAATCCTGGATGCATTACGGGAGAAGGCTGAATCCAACCCCGAGCTGCAGGCACTCATTCATAATGTGCAGCAAGGTACACGGAGCAGTGAGACTTATAAAGAGTTTAGAGAAATGACTTAAATGTGTGCTCAGCCTAAACCCTTGAGGGCATGAGGCCTTCAACACTGCAGGTGCCTCTGAATCAAGGCACTGGGGTACTGTGTTGGACAGAACCTGGAATCTCTTCACATCAAGAGATTTATGGTCTGTTTTCTTCTACCCAGGGATGGGCTTTATCTTCAGCCCTAGTGATGTCAACGTGTCTACAATAGTCCATCCCACCTTTCCATTATTATTACATAACATTTGTATCCCACACATACCGTTGGTGTGGCTTACATAATTGGAGAACTGGGCAGACCCCAGGAACATTACAAGCCAATTTAAGACATATCGTAAATCAACTAAATTTCTAATTTACACCCAAAATATTTCCTGAATAAAAAGTATAATCTGTGTTCCCTTGCTGTCCCCCAAGCATGTTTGCTTATATCTTCTGGTTTCTTTGTCTTGCTCCAGAAAATGGTTACTGCAGTACGGACGAAGAGGTGTCAGAATTTAGCATGGCATCGGAAGGCAGGTGAGTTTATTCAGAGGTTTGCCATCCTGGAAAGCCTAAATCACTGAGGGCCAGATGCACTAAACTTAACAAGCCCTTAACAAGCCATTAACGATCAAGTAGTAAACCCTGGCATGCACTAAACACTTTTTTCCGAACGGTAGCAGCTAACGAAAACGGAATGCAGATGAGCAAATCGTGTAGAAACCCTATTGTAATGAGATGCACTAGCCTTTTCCAATTGCCTAAATGCTGGAAAATCTAACGAGAGGTTGGGGCTGCACGGGATTGGAAAAATTATTAAAATGTAAAAAAAAAAAAAAAATCAGGGGGCTAAAACGGAGGTGAGAGGCGCTGTCATATCAGTGCAGGGGGCCCGGCATGGAGGGAGCGGCGACGAGGAGGGTAGCTGGGCAGGGGAGAGAGCAGCATTGATGGATGGGGGGGCGGGAGGCCAAGGGAAAGAGGAGGGTTGCTGGACATGGGGGGAGGGCAGGGGAGAGAGCAGGGTTGCTGGACATGGGGGGAGGGCAGGGGAGAGAGCAGGGTTGCTGGACATGGGGGGAGGGCAGGGGAGAGAGCAGGGTTTGTGGACAGGGGGAGGCCATAGGAAAGAGGAGGGTTGCTGGATATGGGTGGAGGGCAGGGGAGAGAGCAGGGTTGGTGGATGGGAGAGGGGGAGGTCAGGGGAGAGAGGAGGTTTGCTGGACATGGGGGAGGTCAGGGGAGAGAGCAGGGTTTGTGGACAGGGGGAGGCCATAGGAAAGAGGAGGGTTGCTGAACATGGGGGAGGCAGGGGAGAGAGGAGGTTTTCTGGATATGGGTGGAGGGCAGGGGAGAGAGCAGGGTTGGTGGACGGGGGGGGAGGTCAGGGGAGAGAGGAGGGCTGCTGAACATAGGGGGAGGGCAGGGGAGAGAGCAGGGTTGGTGGACGGGGGGGGGGGGGGGAGGCCATAGGAAAACAAAAAACTCGCCCGTTTTAGTGGGCTTAATGGCTAGTCTCTATAATAAATGGTGTTCTGTTGATTTTTTTTCTCTTTTTTTACTATTATGTCGAGCTTCCTTCAGTCCAGCTTTTGATCAGTTGGAATGGGGATGTCCCAAGTGCTCTTCATTTTTCATAATTCTCTTAAGGCTGTGATCTAGTGTGTCTCTAGTGCAGCAATGTTTACAAAGTTTCCAGTGAATGAAATGGTTCCACCTTCTTGTGCCTTTCTGTATTAATTTTCTGCCATTGCAGCCATCTGGGCAGGAGATTTGCTAGTTTTAATACTTGCATAACCGAGGTCACAGCACACTGTGACACCTTCTGGATTGGCCTCTGTAATGGGTTACAACAACCAATGGAAAGGTCGACAATGAAAAAATGAATAGAAAATGCAGAGAGAAAACTGCAGGAGGGGTGGGGAAAAAAAGGGGAAAATCAGTTAGTTAAGTTCCATATGCACTAGTGGCTTGCCAAAGGGCAGAAAAAGGACACTGAAAGCACTGAGGGGCAGCTGTGAGATCTGAACAGCTGGCCTTCATGTTCCTCATGCCTATGCATCATTCCTTTATTCTACAAGGAGTAGAGGGGGGGGGATTTGAAAAAGATTATATGCAGGGAAACATGTATCTACCCACACAAAACTCCTGGTTGTTTCACTGAAATCTGGATAGGCAGCCTAGCTCTTAATTTTTCTGAGGGAGACAAATTCAACTTCATTATATAAGAGTGTTGTGTTTAGATATGGCAATACCTTTGCAAAGACCCCCCTTTAAGCCTACTTATAAAAACAACATAGATGCCTGTGTTGCTTTTATGAAATAGGTTCCCAGAACCAGACTCAACAGTGCAGAAACTGAAGGTGACTGCAACTGGTGCATGTATAAACCCCGGGAAAACGGTGATCTAAGTTCCTGAAAATGGGCGGTAGAAACATTTTGTTGCACCCCTTGATATTCAGCCACCAATGAGGAATTCTGTAACAATTATAATTCCTATTTGTTGGGCTTAATCATTGCCATGAAGTCTCTGATAACAAAGTGCTCTGTCTCTTAGCTTTTCACAGTCTTTTGCCATGAAGGGATCGGCCAGCCAGGATGACTTTAAGTGTAAGGTAAGTTTAGTTAAGACATGGAAGTTTGGGGAGGGGGTTGAACGTTTTTATTTATGCTGTTACAATGTTACAAACACGAAATCATCTTTGACAAGATGTGTCTGGTAGCGCTATACAAATGCTAATAATAATAATAATATGCCCGAATATTACCATACAATAATTATAAGAAACAAATAATGAAAACAATTTAATGTACATCTAGGCTATTAGTCCACAAATCAAGGAGATCCAAGAAACCGAAATCCACAGGAAGTTAGAAAACAAAAGTTTTGTTTTAATATCTTATTTACCCTACGAGACAGACAGTATAGCTAAGACTCGGTGGGGAATTCAGTCCTCGTGATTCACTCTACATTTTTTTTATAGGATGTGTAGGCCGAATATTTGTTTTGTTTTGTTTAGTTTCCTGTGCCATTTGTGGGATTTTTCATTTAGTTTTGTGTTTTTTAAAAAAATTTTTGATTTTGTTTTGAGGGCTACATTAATCTGAACTTTTCTTTAATCGGGATGAATAGTGCACACTATTAACGATACGGGAAAAGTCCAAAATTTTCTGTTTTCTTCGATATCATTTCATTTATAAAATGAAATCAGACAAAGTTTCAAACAAGTGTACATCTCTACTTTTTTGCTGGACTGATGCTGGAATTACAGTATCTGGTCTTCAAAGTTCAAGTGCCACCGTGCTGCTGCCCCCTACCACCACAACCAATATCCCCGCTGCCCCGGTCCTACCTGAAGGGCCCTGGTGGTCTGGTTGTCTCTGCGTGGGGTGGGGGGTGGGGAGCATGTTCCCGTCCACTGCGCTGCCACTATTCCTCCGCCTGCCGGCACCACCATGTTTTCAAAATGGCAGCCGAGGCGTCCCGCGGTAGTCTCTCATGTCTCGACAGCCTCGCGAGACTTCCGCAGGGAGTCTCGGCTGCTACACAGTGGTGCCAGCACAATGAGCAGGAAAGAACATGTCCCCCCCCCCCCCACCACCACCACAGAGGCCACTAGATCACCAGTGGCGCATTTTGTAGGACCGGGAGGGCTGTAGTGTGCAGTGGGCTTCCGGACAGAGACTCTGGGCCCTCAGGCATTGCCCGGTTGCCTGAATGGTCAGTCTGCCCCTGGTTGGACCAGTGAAAGGTGAAAGTATCACAGTTTGCAAAGACACCAGATTTTCCCAGAAGTGTCACAGCTTCTAGAACTTTATATCACAGAATCTTTTCCTTCCTACGATTGTGTCGGAGAACAGGCTAGTAGTGATGCATGGATGGCTCTGCCAGTCAGCTGGGCAGCCTGTTAAAACCAACACGTGCACCTTCATAGGGCATGCAGCCTGGAAACCCTTGTGGCAGATATTCTGTGTCCTCGCTGCAGAGAGAGGGGAGCTCATTCCTCAAATCCTTGTTTACTCCAGAGGTGCAGATTCAGCTGGCACAGTATCTGGATTTATCCACACTGTCCATGTTATTGGAGGCACTGTATATGTGTGTGATGCAGTGATCGCACTGATACTATGTGGATGTTTTGGCATGCAGGCTGTGTGGAAGGTTTTACTTATGTGAGCTAACAATATCTTTCTTCTGTCAGTGGCACTCAATCACAGATGAATAACTGGATTTAGCTTGTGGCTTGTTAGTGGCAGCAGCACCAGGCAAGTTACATTTAGGTACATGAGGTATTTCCCTGTTCCCAGGGGATTTACAATTTTAAGTTTGTACCTGAGACAACGGAGGGTTAAGTGACTCACCCCAAATCACAAGGAGTGGCAGTGGGATTTGAACCCTGGCTTCCCTGGTTCTCTGCTCTAACCATCAGGCTACTCCTCCACTCCAGGCACAGGGCAGTCTAGTGGTTTTACTCAAGGTTACAGAGACAGCAGGACAGAGGAATTTGAACTTGCTTCCCTTGAAGTAAAGAAGGGACTCGCCATCACACCACACCTGGTACCTGAATCTGGAAGGCTTTCAAAATGTGCCTTGATCAGCTCTGCATTCTCTTTCTAGGGGGAGCCCCGACTGTCTGGCCAAATGAAGGCGGTGTCTGCGGAGTATCTGGGGCCAACTCTGGGTGCATCCACCAAGAACATCACTAAGTCGCTGGCTTCACTCATGGAGATTCAAGAAGACGGTACTGGTTTCTCTGTCAGGGATCCGTATTACAAGGAGAAGGTGTCCAGAACCTTCAGCCTTCCCATCAGAGGAAACACTTTGTAAGTGTAATGAGAAGTGGGCCCCGATATTCAGAGCGATTTAAGTAGGTAGGAGAGTCTCTGACCTGCTTAAATCTCCAACTGCTGAATACTCAACGGCACTAAACCGAGGAGTGCTGCTGAATATCATCTCTGACCACCTGTGTTAAAAGTGGACAGATGAGGGATGATACGAGGGGGTGGCACTGGGGAGGAGCCAGTGGTTATGTGGGTGCTGGAAATCTTCAGTGCCAGGACCCGCATAGCTAATCCGTGTAACTATGCAGCTCATCGCACTGAATTTCGTCCGGGACCTACATTACTTTTTTATTTATTTAATATTTTTGAAGCCCCTCCCCCCCACATACGATCTTCCAGTCTTCATTAAAGCCCCCTTTCCTTCCCCCCTCCCAGAATGGACCCCCAACCCCCTGGGCCTGCTTGATATCCCAAGTAGGGGACGATGGGGGGCAGGAGTGAAGCCCATTTGGTCCTACACCTTGTGGCGGCTAAAAGTTGGCTCTTGTGAGAGTAAGAACTCTTGTCCTTATGAATGAGAGAGAAATAAAATCCTGATTTTTAATTCCTGCTTCCAGACCCAGACAGGGACGAGGGTCAGATACGTCTCCACTCATGAGGAGAAAATCATACGACCGGGGACAGCCTTCTAGGTAAGTACAGTACATTTTAAAGAGATGTTAAAATTACTGTAGACTCCAGTCAAAAAGACAAATATTCAAATTCTTTTTCCTTAGTTGCACATTTATACGCTTCATTTAGGAAGCATTTTGAATTGTAAGTGCCTGTTTTGATGATATGTTCCACCATGTTCAAGTTTGTTGTCTGTAATGTGTGGAATAGTAATGTGTAAATTAAATCATTAGTAAAATTTTCCCAGATTCTCTGAAAGGTATCCTTTGTATTATACATGTACGTTTGAGGCTGTTAAGCCAGGCTATTTCAATTCGTTATAAGGATCTCTTTCAGCAGGTTTCTAACATATTAAAATAATTCTATCCAATGTTCAAGTTCATAGGTTGACACTCCTCCTTCTCTCCAGGTCTTCAGATGCCTGTTTCACACCTCCATCCTCTCCTCCCACCAGACCACGCAACGACAGGAACGTTTTCTCTCGCCTGACCAGCAACCAGAGCCAGGGCTCCGCACTGGATAAGTAAGGCGGCTTATTTTGGGGTCTGACATGGGGGAAGGCAGCCTCAGAGGGATCGGGCATCACAAGCCACTGACCTGTTAGCTCTGCATGTGAAAGTCTCTGTATATCAAGTCTCCTGTTGTGCCATCTTCTCTGTTTCTTGGCACGGGCCACGCAGTAGTTCCGAATTGGCATGCGTTTGGCGGGTGTAGGCACCTACACGGCTTTTTTTTTAAATTTATTTATTTATTATTTGTTACATTTGTATCCCACATTTTCCCACCTATTTGTAGGCTCAATGTGGCTTACATATTACCAGAGAGACGTTTGCAGAGTCCGGTGTGAACAAATACAGGGTGATGTTGTGGTAAGATGAAAAAGTTCATGTGGCACAGCCACATTAGGGCATCGTCTAACGGAAGGTTTGTGTTATGTCCATTACGTTCTTTAGTTTTGTTGTGTTGCAGAGATCAGGCGTTTATGTTGGATCGGTAGGGTATGCCTTTTTAAACAGGTTGGTTTTTAGTGTTTTCCGGAAGTTTAGGCTTAGTAAAAGGGCCCCTCACCCTCCCTCCCCGATACTCAAAACCATTTGACTAGCCAGGAATGGCACCTGGCCAGTTAAATGGCACTTAACCAGCTATCCAACGATATTCAGCAGAGACTAGCTGGTTAACCCCAGCTGAACATTCCCGGTTAGTGCCTAGGAGATAACGGACTATATCACGTGATATAGCCGGCTATCCCGAATATATTCAGGCCGCTTAAATAGCTGGTATGTCTTTAGCTTGTTTAAAGGTAACTGGCTATCTTTGAATATCAGCTTAGCTGGTTAACTGTAAACCAGCTAAAAATAAACCAGATATTCAATTCCGGTCACCGGAAACAGCTCGGCATTGAATATGCGGGCCGACCGCAAGAGTTAGTGTTCCCTCCCGCGGTCTGAATATTAGCCCCTCAACTTCTATTAATTTAGGGTCCAATATTCAAAATGATTTGAAAGGCTCCTGCCCAGATAAAGCATGCTCAGTGGGTCAGGAGGATACCTAACCAAGCAGTGTCACTAAATATCCCAGGCAGTGGGCCGAAACGGTGTCTGGGTGGAGCCAACAGTTAATGTGGTCATCGGTGATATTCAGTGCTGGTGCCTGGGAAGCTAACTGGGAAGTAGGATTGGATAAACAGCAGTCCTATCTTGGCCCAGTTAGCTATGTGGGTTTAGCACTGAACATTTTCCATACCCACATAACTTCTTGGGTACTGCCACTGACTCAGATATCGATGTGCTGGTACTTGGATTAAAACGATGATGGCCAGTGTCTCAGTATCGCTACATTAGTATAATTCACAGGTTTATGTTCCACCTCCTTCCAAGATTAATGGTACAAAGGAGCTTCCCATTCCGAAACATAAAATGCACGTCCAACGTTGAACTAAACAAAATAAAAGAATACATTAGGAAACCATGAATTTTATAAGGATTTGGCGTAATATCCAAATGTAGGTTTGATCGTGAAGGCACTTTGAGCTTTGCTGCTGGTACAGAAGGGTCGGCAACAGTGGCACAGGAGGCCAATCATCAGGGCCGTGGCACCCTGAGCTAACTTTTTGTATTGGCAGCCCTGGGGTGGTATCTGTCCCCTTACCAAAAAAAATCCTATTTACAGGAGACTTCAGATTTATAGACTTGTAGCTTCTGTACCGTTGTTGATAAAGATCATGGAGGTGTGGGTTATGTTATACTAGACTTTGAGCCCGTAAAAACGGGCTATTATAGGAAGGGGGGGGTTGAAAGGCCCGCCCCCGCCACCGAGCCATCACCACCCACCTTCCACCCGGCCGGGCCCTCGCTCCGCTATTGAAACAGCGAGGGTCCGGGAACCCAGCACTGAGCTCTGCTGAGCTGCCGACGTCGGCCTTCATTTTTCTTCTCTGCCTGTCCCGCCCTCGTGTGACGTAACGTCGTCGAGGGCGGGACAGAGGCAGAGAAGAAGAAGGAAGGGCGATGTCGGCAGCTCAGCAGAGCTCAGTGCTGCGTTCCCGGACCCTCGCTGTTTCAATAGTGGAGCGAGGGCCCGACCGGGTAGAAGGTGGGTGGCGGCGGCGACTCGGGTGGGGGGAGCGTTAGACGGCGGTATCCCTCCCTCAGAAATGCGCAGTACAGACCCTCTGTGTTCTGCCCCCCGTCATCACGTATTGACATGGGGGCGGGGCAGAGAAGGTCTCTACTGCGCATTTGCGAGTGAGTACGGTCACTCGCCGTTTATATGTTTGATTGATAAATGTGATTTGTTGCACCCTTCCCAGTCAGGCTTTTGGAAAGGGATTAGCACAGAGAGGTTCTGGAAGCTTTAGTGGCTCACAGAAAATATCTTTTGAATTGGGGTCAGAGTGCCACAATTATTCAATTTGATCTATCGAGTGCCTTTGATCTAGTTGATCATGACTTATTATTATTTATGCTGGACAGCTTTGGTTTACAATGTGCAGTGCTGAATTGGTTTAGGGGGTTCTTTTCATCAGTTGTCGTTACAGGGTTAAGATGCACGGTATCCTGTCAGATGTTTGGTTTGCAACTTGTGGGGTCCCTCAGGGATCACTACTGTCTCCGGTATTGTTTAACCTTCTGTTACAGCCATTGGGAAATGCTCTCAAGGGTTTAAAACCGCATATCTTAATTTTATGCAGATGGCATTACTATCTTGATATGAGTATATACACTGGGTATTCTTAAAGTCAGTTTCTTGTATATGAATATAAGTAAAAATCAGAAACTCCAATTTTAACTTCAAAATTTAAATATACAAACAATGAATAGATGAAAACATTTTTTATAATATGTGCTCAGTTTTAGGTGTATACACTTAAACTCAGGAACTGAGATGTTATAGCACCTTTCCATACATCATAGCACACCCTGCCTCCTCCTGATAAGTTATAACTCAATCAAATCTTCAAAGTAAACCAAAAAGAATTTTTTTGTTAATACAGATTATGTAGCACTGTTACTTAGCTTAATCAGTGGGTTTAATGCAGTCAATGGTGTGTACACGTCGCTTCATACAGATTCCTGGTTAGCGTATAACTTTTTTTTATATATAGTGCAAAACTTCTTCATTCAAAACAACACAACTTCCCAAGTTCCCTACATGGGCCATGTTTCGCCAGTCAAATGGCGTCTTCAGGGGAACTCAAGATACAGCAACTTCAGAAGGAAAACTTCTCCAAATTGGTCTTAGCCTGGTGTGGGCGTTTTTTTTTCACAGGCTAAGACCAATTTGGAGAAGTTGGTGGCATGGGGGGGGGGGGGGGGGGGCGGCTGCACCAGGAGGGGGGCTAAGATGTGCCCCCTCACCTCAGGCTCTGGACCCCCCTCCCGCCAAAGTCTGGCTATGCCCCTGGTTTAAAGGTAGACTGAATTGGGATTTTGGTTTCCTTTACCACAGGCCCCCTGAGCCAGTGCCTCACCAGACCCTTTCACCTATCTGGACAATCAGCCTCTCCTGAGACTACCCTTTCCCAGTCCCTGATTTTTCCTGTGATTTGTTATAGATGATAGTCTTCATCCATCTTGAGGCTCTGAAATAGCATAACAAAGGAAGTTCCCTTTTCACTGTAGGTTATTCTGGCCTTCCCCCTTCACCTCCAGCAACATTTTCAGCCTCTGAATTATGTTTTGCATTATTAACCTATCCCAGTGGCGTCCCAAGGGGGGGGCGGTGGGGGCAGTCCGCCCCGGATGCACGCCGCCGGGGGGTGTCGCACGCCGGTCAGCATCATTTGTTTCCATGCTCCCTCTGCCCCGGAACAGGAAGTAACCTGTTCCGGGGCAGAGGGAGCATGAAACGAATGACGCTGACCGGCGTGCGGCACCCCATCCCAGCGGCGTGCACCCGGGGGGGGAGGGGGTTCTTTTGCCGGGGTGGGGGGGGGTGTCCTTTCGCTGGGGGGGTCGCGCTGCATGGGGGGGGGCGCTGCGCATCGGCGATCCGCCCCAGCTGTCAGCGCCCCTAGGAACGCCACTGACATATCCAAAGCCTTCAAAAAAACAAACAAAAAACCCCAGCAGTTCTCCGCAACAAAAGGACTAAAGTTTTCCAGCCCCCTTTGGAGGCAGAAAGGTGGGTGGTTATCAAGATTCCAGCTCTTTCAGAATTCAGTATTATGAAAAGTGCTTGAAAGCTGAAAACTGCGCTGCTGGATTATAACTTTATGCTAGTTACAGACAAAAATGTTATTAGCAAAACGAAAATGGCTGTAAACCCTTGGTTTCCAATTCCTACCCCAGGACAGAGGGGAACTGAATGACTTTTTGAATCCATGTGCATAGTCCCCTCTGATTTCCTGATGTCTGCATTTTTAGTTCTTATCATAAGATTTGTTGAGCTTTGTAATCTTGCTTCACGCTGGAGGGAGGGTGACTTTCGACTTAACATCCATGGGTAAAGTGATGCTCTACCTATGGATCGAGGCTTTTAGAAACTTCTCACCCAGTTTGCAGGTAAGTGCATGCACATACTGCACGTTTGCATGTCAGTTTACCTGGCCTTAGTGGAGATGTTCCTGGGGCAGGGTGGGAGGGATTTCCAGTTACATACAGAAATTTGAACATTCAAAACACACAAAAATTATGTGTGTGTGTCAAAGAGCAGGTATACCTTTGTGCATATACAGTAGGTTTCCGTGGCCCAGTTTCAGAGGTGAAAGCATGCGTATTTTATCTTTTATGAAAAACCATCACGTATTAGGATTCAGTCCATTTCTTCTTGCCGTATGCGCTTCCTTTGTCTGTCTCCATTTCTCCTCTTTCCTGCATGTAATAACCGACTGTAGAGATTTCTTACATGCCTACTTCCACCACTAACCTTTTCCGGTCCGTGTTTGTCTCCGCTGTAATCCTCCTAATTTTCTGTCCCTAGGTCTGATGAGAGTGACTCTTCTTTCTCGGAAGTTCTAAGGTATATACAGCTATCTTTCGTTACCCTCTGCTCCCTCACTGTGTTGCCCTATGCTAGTCTGAATGTGGTTTTAATCCCCCCGCCTCTCTAATCCTAACTCTGCCACCAATTGTGTGACCTTGGAGCAAATCACTTTGTCCCTGTGTTTCAGTTCTAATCCCTGCTTTGCTGCTGTGACTTTTACCCACGCAACTGTCTCTCTCTACCTCATTCCTAATCTATGCAGGTCACTTTTGGGCTCATTTTGAAAACGGAAAAACGTCTAAAAAGTGGCATAAAGCAGCATATGGATGTTTTTCTCACAAAAACGTCCAAATCGCTATTTTCAAAACCTATTTTTAGACATTTTTCAATGAAGTCCGTCAAAAGTGTGTCCGTCTCAAGGGGGCGTGTCAGGGGCGTGTTCAGGCTGGGTCTTGGGCGTTCCTAAGACTTAGACGTTTTGCAGCCATAATGGAACAAAACAATATCGTCCTGGACTAAAACTTATACGTTTTGAGGTAGACCTGTTTTTATAACAAATAAGGCACAAAAAGGTGCCCTAAATACCCAGATGACCACTGCAGGGAATCAGGGATGACCTCCCCTTAGTCCCCCAGTGGTCACTAACCCCCTCCCACCCCACAAAAATGTAATGAAAAACATTACTTGCCAGCCTCAGATGTTATACTCAGGTCCATTAAAACAGCATACAGGTCACTGGAGTAGTCTAGTGGTGGGAACAGTGCACTGCAGACAGGTGGACCCAGGCCCATACCTCCCCCTACCTGTTACACTTGTGGAGGAAACTGTGAGCCCTCCAAAGCTCACCAGAAACCCACTGTACCCACATATAGGTGCCCCCTTCACCCGTAAGGACTGTGCTAGTGATGTACAGTTGGGGGTTGTGGGTTTTGGGGAGATCAGCAGATAAGATAAGGGAGCAATGGTGAGATGTGTACCTGGGAGCATTTTATGAGGTCCACTGTAGTGCCCCTAGGTTGCTTTCCTGGGATGTCAGGGGAACCAGTCTACTAAAAATGCTGGCTCCTCCTACATCCCAATGGCTTGATTTTGTGCTTTTTGCCCTCGGACGGGTTTTTTTTTTTTCCGAAAATGGACCAAAAAACAAAACGTCCAAATCGCAAAACCTTGTTCAAAACAGTATTTTCAAATAAGACGTTTTTCTTTTTTGAAAATGACCTTCTTTCCTATTTAGATTTTGGATGACAAAACGTCCAAAGTCGGACTTGGACGTCATATTGAAAATGCCCCTCTTTCTCACCCTGTGAGTCTGTATCCAACTCCAATCAGCCAAGGATCTTTACATAGTTAGGGCTCTTTTTTACTAAGGTGTACGGTAGTCCTTAGCACACCTCAGTAAAAGGAGCCCTTAGTTTGGTTGAAAGAGGACCAGAAGTTCTGTCATCCAACCACCTTCTGAATATCCATCAGCTCTCCTGATGTGATAATCTAAGTCAGGGGCGTAGCTAAGGGGGAGCCACGGGGGCCTGGGCCCCCACAAATTTCATCCAGGCCCCTCGATTGGCTGGTGGGGGTCCCCAACCCCCGCCATCCGAAATCTTCTTCAGCACCGGTCTCCGGCGAGGCCGCGTTCGCTGCCCTGCTCATCTTTCTTCTTGCTCCTGCGCACGCTGACGCTCCTTTACGTGAAACTGAGAAGGAGCGTCAGCGTGCACAGGGCAGGAGGAGCAAGAAGAAAGAAGAGCGGGGCAGCGAACGTGGCTGCACCAGAGACCGACGCTGAAGAAGGCTTCAGCTGGCGGGGGTTGGGGACCCCCGCCAGGAAAGGCATTTGTTTGTGAGGTGGTGGTGGGGGCGAGGCGCAGCAACGGGGAGGCACTCAAAATGTGCTTCCAACCTCGGGCTCTCGCCCCCTCCCACCGTAAGGTCTGGCTACGCCCCTGAGGGCAGTGTTTCCAAAGTCCAGTCCTGGAGTACCCCCTGCCAATTAGGTTTTCAGGATGTCCACAATGAATATGCTTGGAAGAGATTTGCATTTAACGGAGGCAGTGTATACAAATCAAGTTCATGCATATTCATTGTGGATATCCTGAAAACCTGACTGGCAAAGGGTTCTCCAGGACTGGACTTAGGAAACATTGATCTAGGGCTGACGCAAACAAAAGCCCATCATACTTCTGCAAATGAATCTGCAACACTGATAACTGTAACAATAGTTAGGGTAGGGAAAAATATTTATCTTCCCCTCCCTAGGGAACAGTTTTAGATCAAGGGGTTTTTTGCTTGAGGCCATCCTTTATCTTCCATGAAGACCCCAATTTCTAGACAAGTTCCTGCCTCTTAGCTTATATTAATGAGAGAGAGTGAAATATGTGCTTGATCGGAAACGTATTTGTTGTGGATATTTGACTCCGAATGGGAGCAGTACAGGCCCTCTTCCCAAGTAGTGTGTATTTTGCAAAAACCATTGTGCAGAGGAGATGCAGCACGGATATGGAAAAATCATTTAACTTTTTCCCTAGGCTGCAGTTTGCCTGCCATTAATGACCTTCAGCCCCACCTCACTGCATGCCAGGCATTTTTAAAGGGTTGCTCTGTGGGTCGAGCACGGTCACTGTGGGGTTGTGAGCGATAAATGGTGGTCATAGTGCATTAGCTGTGACACCACTGATGGCTTTAATTATTTTCCTTTGGGGCTGACCAGGAAAGAATCCCTCAACCCTAGTCTGCACAGCTCAGGATAGCCAGACATGGAATCTGCAGCGCCGCATTACAAAAATCCTTCTGCTCAGCCTGCCTGCTCAGATCCATGTCTTTTCACCTGGATCTGTTGTGGAGAAGGATTTTTGTTCACTCATGCATGAGAATATGATGGCTCCCAGCTATTAACCCATTTTTCTTCCAGGTTTTTTCCTGCCCGGCTGTACTTGTGGTGGGATATTTGTGGTGTATTGTCATAACCCCCTGTCCTAAGGGGTTATGATTTGTCAGTTAAACATTGCCTAAAAGAACAAAAGATGAAACTTTGTCCATAGATTTTCAGAAAAAAGTTGACAAGTTTTCCTGCCTGGTGTCAGCTGATAGATGGAGGAGTAGGTGAAACAGTCCTATAGCGGGTTCTGCTCTTTCTGTAGCATTACTTCAGAATTTGAAGACATTTTTGTTTTATTATTTAAATAATAAATGTAAAAAAATGATTATCCCATTTACAGACACATCCCTGCTGAAGTTAAAGCCATCAGGTCAGAGGCGTGGCCTTGGGGGCCTCCCCCTCCCCCCACACACACACTTTAGGCTCAGGCCCTCTCCAGAACTGCAGCACCTCTTAAATGGCTGGCAGGAATGCCGAAGCCCCACCAGCAAAAGAAATACAGTTCCTCAGCCTCTCTCCTCCTCCTTGCGCTGCTTCATTAATGCAAAAGTTGACGGCGTGCCTCCAGCCGCTGACGCTAAGACTTCTTGTGCATCCTTAGTTTGCGGAAGAATTGAACATGTTCGAGGAGTCTGGAGACACGCCACTGACTTCCGCATTACAGAGGCACGCAAGAAGGAGGGGAACGACTCGGGGAACTGCATTTCTTTGGCTATACCCCTGCATCAGGTTTTATATCCTTTCAGTAATTCTCAGTGTCCCCCACAGGATGTACTTATCTGGGGTCGAGCAACTCACCTTGGCCCACTGTAGCTGCTTTTATCATGCTGCGTGCTATCAGATGGTGTTTTTTTAACTTGCAGCTCAATGTATAGGCCATGACCAGATGCTTTTAATACTTCAAACACAGAGATGAAACTGGATAATCACAACAGATGAAGAAATTATGGCCCTTGAGATGGGAGAGCCTTAGGGCCCCGTTTACTAAGGTGCATTAGTATTTTTAGCGGTAAATGCACGGCCATGGTTAACGCACGTTAAAAACCTTAACCTTATCATGCTGCTTAGTAAACAGGGCCATTAGTCTGCTGTGGTTAAAAATCTGTTTTTACGGCCCTCCTTTCCTTCCGCCTCCTAAGAAGCCAAGATAGCTCCCTTCAAATGAAGGAATGGGACGTTGGAAGGCCCAGTGCAGTAAGAAGTCTTACACAAGTGAAAAGTTTCAACCTTATCTGTCACCAGTAGGATGGGGATACGTTTTAAAACTTCGGCTTATCTGAGGGTCTCCCCCCCCCTAACTAATGTTCTCTGTATCTCACACAAGGGGGGTGATTAGCCCCATTGGAGGGACCAAGGCCACCCGAACTGCTCCACTTCAGTGTGTGTCCGTGGCAGAGGGACACCTGAAGCCAGTGCTCTGTGTGGATGCAACTGATGAGCTGCTCTTCTCAGGGTCTAAAGGTAAGGAGCCAAAGTACCTGCGGGATGTGGTGCAGTGTGTCGGAGGCCACTGTTCAGGGATAGAGGATGACCCACGGGTGTGTTGTGATAGTAAGGGCTGGTAAAGATTTGGAGATGACGCAACATTAGGGGCATTATGCAAAGGTTGCTGTGACAAGGCCTTTATCTTCTTCTTTTGCAAGATCGCACTTGCAAGATGTGGAACTTGGTGACGGGGCAGGAAATTGCCACCTTAAAGGGGCATCCGAACAACGTGGTGTCTGTCAAGTACTGCAGCAACTCCAGTCTGGTCTTTACCGTCTCCAGCTCCTATGTTAAAGTGTGGGACATTCGGGACTCTACCAAGTGTGTCCGCACACTGACGTACGTATGGGGAAATGGGCCTAGAAGTGTAAGTAGTGGAATGGGTATGCCATCAATCAAACTGATTGGCAGGTGAGATAAGGATGACATCAGTCACTCAGCGTTAGGCGTAAGCATAGAATATGATGGGTAGGTAAAGCCCATTAGGTCCCTCTAGTGTGCCCAAGTTGAATGCCAGTGCATTGCTATAAATTCCAGTTTGTTCCATGGTTCCACCACTCTTGGGAGAAATACTTTCTGATGTTGCTTCTGAGTCTACCTTCATGGAGCCTCATAACCTGACCTCTTGTTCTAGAGCATTCTTTTCTCCGTACAGGGGTATCCACACAACACAATGGGTCGGGACACCAGGTGAATATGTCAGGAACATCAGGGGAAAACACCACTCTAGTGCAAGTCCAAGGAAGACCAAGAGAATCCGAGGAACATCAGATTAGGAAGCCCAGCTTTGGGATTTTTAAAAATGATTACTGTTACAATATCCCTGGACAATCATTACTTCATGGTCTTGGCCCATTTGCTTTTTGCATTTTCCAAAAGCCCTTCAAAATAAAACACCTATCCTTAAACAAAACTAAGCCCCTATTCGAAGAGACTTTACAGCTGGAAATGCAGTGGCCTTACAGAAGATGTAATTTTATGTAATGAAATGGTGAGATTTCTGAGGCCTTCACATGGTTTCCCCTTCTCCCCAAGGGACTTTGGAGGATAATATCTTAGTCTCTCAGCCAGCAGAAACCTGAAATTGATCAGGCAGTTGACAAGCCAGTGGAGTATTTAACTACCTAGGTATAAAAATAAACTGTCGTGCTAGTCAAGAACAATTAGTTTGTGTTATCGATTGCTACAGCCTAGTAATCTGCCAGGACTTTCCTCTGAGTGCAGTAGCTTTGATGAGTGCATTTGTGAATTATCTAACCTTGTGATTCTCTTTCTGGTCAGTTCCTCAGGCCAGGTGATCTCAGGAGATGCTTGCGTAGGTTCCGCAACCCGTACCATCACAAGCGCCCAAGGCGAGCAGCAGATCAACCAGATTGCACTGAACCCAACGGGTACCACGCTGTACACTGCCACGGGCAACACCGTCCGCATCTGGGAGATGAACAGGTACTGGGAGATGCCCGAGTACTTTGCATGGGTGGGAGATGAAACAAAGGGAGGGAGGGTGAGAGGCAAAGTAAGGACATTGGTCCAAGGCCGGACGAACACCATCTATCGCCTTTGGAGTAGGAGGGGAGTGTTGTGTTTTATTAAAGATGCAAGCTTAGGAAACGATGGGCAACGATCAGAGTTATAACCACAGCCCAGAGGCTGTCTGCTCTGTGATGCTGTCTATCCCAGTTGCTGATTGTGGAAAAGACAGAGGCTGAAGGGGTTTCCGTTTATTATCCAGCAGAGAAGCGGAGCTGCTTCCTGCCTCTCTCTATATGCATTTCTCTCTCTTGTCTTCTCCATTTATCTGCTCATAGATTGTCCCTTCCATTTCATTCCTTCCAATGCTTAAATTCTTCTCCCAGCAACTTTTTTCTTGTATCCTTCCTCTTCACCTTATCTTTTACGTAAGCTTTCATTTGTCAGCCACACCATACAAAATCACAGCTGAATTGGTACTGAAATCTAAGGGCTCATCTTCTGAATTTGCACCAAGAATTGTCAAAAAACCTGTAATGAAGTTATTTCTGTCCTGTGAGCAGTATTGGCAAAGGGACAGTCTCACTGAGGATGTTGGAAGGGTGGAGATATTGATAAACTAACCCCGCCATCTGTTCAGATGAGAAATAGAGGTGGGCATCTTGAAAATGTTTAGTTCATGTCGATTCTCATTTTTTTTAGGAATGCTCTTTTTAGTAATTTTATCGTCATGGGAGCAGTCATTAAGAGGAAAGAATGCTTACTCTTGTTAATGGTGTGTGCATGCATGATGGTTTGTGTATGTATGCACTATTGAGAAAGATTGTGCACTCTTTCTCCAGAAGAGAGCATGCACTTTTTTTTCTCTCTCTCCAGAAAAGAACACGCGTGCTTTTTTTTCCTCCAGAAGAGAATGCATACACTCTTTTTTTTTTTTTTTTTTCTTCTCCAGAAGAGAACGTGTGTACTCTTTCTTTCTTTTTTTCTCTTCCAGAAGAGAACGTGTACTCTTTTCTCCTTCAGAAGAGAATGTATGTACTGTTTTTCTTTTTTTTTCTCCTCCAGAAGAGAATGTGTACTTTTTTTTTTCTTTTTTCTCCTCCAGAAGAGAACATCTACTCTTTTTCTTTTTTTTCTCCTCCAGAAGAGAACGTGTACTCTTTTCTCCTCCAGAAGAGAACGTGTGTACTCTTTTCTTTTTTTTTTTATCCTCCAGAAGAGAATGTGCACACACTTCTTTTTTTTTTCCTGCAGTAAAGAGAACCAGCACTATTGATGGCACATAAAAAAAACAAAATTTGTCTTTTATGCTCATTTTTATTCGCTAATGTGGAATGACAGGGGATATATTACTGGCATTTCCTATGTCTCTTTAAATTATTGCACATCTCTAACGAGAACTTCCTGAGTCTATTTCACATTGAGCTACTACTGAAAAGAAGTGAGCAAAATCCAAATAAATAAAAACAGACCATCCCAGCATCTGGACTCCAGCCATAGCAAGCAGTGGGTGTTTAAAGAAAGTGTATAAGAAATAAACAGTATATTGAGTTATTCATTCCATGTTACAACCTTCCCATTTTCTAGCAACTGAGGGATGCATCAAATACTGGGTAACATTGCTGATGGCTGCATTGACCTACCTCTGTTTCTCGGACAGGATACAACCTCTGGGCAAACTGACAGGTCACATAGGACCAGTGATGTGTCTGACTGTGAGCAGGACACCCAGTAATCATGATCTGGTTATCACTGGGTCCAAAGACCACTATGTCAAGGTAAGGGTCTTTCCAAACTCTTCACCTTGGTGAGACAGAACTTTCAACTTTGCAAACGTAGAAGGCTGGCATTTTATATTAACCATGAACTAATTCTGTTTCAAATACTTTGGTGCTTGGCGTTAGGAGTTTTGACCTGGAGAAAATGCATTTGAGATTATGTTCGGACCACAGAACCTGCTGGCTGCCATGAGTATGCTCTGGGGAGATGGGTCCTTATCTTTGTGAGTAGCTTACCCTGGAGGCAGTGGGGACTGCAGGGTATTTGCTTTGGGTTTTAGCTTTATTTGCTTGTTTTTCCTAAACATAGTAACATAGTAGATGATGGCAGAAAAAGACCTGCGTGGTCCATCCAGTCTGCCCAACAAGATAAACTCACATGTGCTAATTTTTGTGTATACTTTACCTTGATTTGTACCTGTCCTTTTCCGGGCACAGACCGTATAAGTCTGCCCAGCACTATCCCCGCCTCCAAACCACCAGTCCCGCCTCCCACCACCGGCTCTGGCACAGACCGTATAAGTCTGCCCAGCACCATCTCCGTCTCCCGCCACCGGCTTTGCCACCCAATCTCGTCTAAGCTCCTGAGGATCCATTCCTTCTGAGCAGGATTCCTTTATGTTTATCCCACGCATGTTTGAATTCCGTTACCGTTTTCGTTTTCACCACCTCCCGCGGGAGGGCATTCCAAGCATCCACTACTCTCTCCGTGAAAAAATACTTCCTGGCATTTTTCTTGAGTCTGCCCCCCTTCAATCTCATTTCATGTCCTCTCGTTCTACTGCCTTCGCATCTCCGGAAAAGGTTCGTTTGCAGATTAATACCTTTCAAATATTTGAACGTCTGTATCATATCACCCCTTTCTCCTTTCCTCCAGAGTATACATGTTCAGGTCCGCAAGCCTCTCCTCATACATCTTGTAACGTAAATCCCATACTTAAGGTGGTTTACAGTTCAGGCACAATAGATATTTCCGTGCTTCAGGTGGCTTAACAATCCAAGACCTCTATTGGCTGTGTTAGGTTAATTAGCAAATAACATACCCTATGTTAATTGGCAATACTGGGTATTTGCTAAAGTGTGCTATTTTTTTTCTCTGCAATAAATGTTAACTAAGGAGCTACAAAACTTGGAAACGCATGCAAAGCAGATCATTATTATTCAAAATGAATAATGCAACTTATGTTAAACCTTGGAAGCTGCGTTATCCATGTAAGAGGTGGTGTTAGCATCCTGATGCTCCCAGAAAGCAACTTTAAAGGATCCAGGGTCCCCTTTACCAAGCTGCGGCACAAGAGAGCCGGCACTGACGTTGACATGTGTTTTTCATGTGCGCTGATGCCCTCTTTTACTGCAGCGGGTAAAAGGGAAGTCTCTCTTTCCTATAGGAAATGGCCGTGCGGCAAGTGAGGCACTTGCCACGCAGCCATTTCAGGGGAGGGAGCCCTTACCGCCACCCATTGAGGTGGCTCTAGGGGTCCCGTGCTAACCCAGCGGTAACCGGGCAACGCACGGCACTGCCCGATTACCGCCGGGCACACTCCAGCGCTATAAAAATAAACATATTTTTGTATGGGAGACAAGAACTCCAGTGATAGTTGCCACTTTAACTTTGTCACTGAAGAGTGAGATTCCACAGAATTCATAGATTCCAGCTGTTACTTCAGTGCATAAGTGTTGGTTCATCAAGCCCAGTTTCCTGTTTCCAACAGTGGCCAATCCAGATTACAAGTACCTGACAAGATCCCAAAACAGTACAATACATTTTATGCTGCTTATCCAAGAAATAAGCAGTGGATTTTCCCAAGTCCATCTTAATAATGGCTTATGGACTTTTCTTTTAGGAAGTTATCCAAACTGTTTTTAAACCCTGCTAAGCTTACTGCTTTTACCACACTCTTTGGCGATGATTTCCAGAGTTTAATTACACGTTGAGTGAAGAAATATTTTCTCCAATTTGTTTTAAATTTACTACTTTTGTCACTTCATTGTATGCCGCCTAGTCCTAGTATTTTTGGAAAGAGTAAACAAGTGATTCACGTCTACCCATTCCACTCCACTGAGTATTTTATAGACCTCTATCTTATCTCCCCTCAGCTGTCTTTTCTCCAAGCTGAAGAGCCCTAGCCACTTTAGCCTTTCCTCATGTGGAGGTTTAGCCTAGTGGTTAGTGCAGAAGACTTTGATCCTGGGGAACTGGGTTTGATTCCCACTGCAGCTCCTTGTGACTCTGGGCAAGTCATTTAACCCTCCATTGACCCAGATACAAATAAGTACTTACGTATACTATGTAAACTGCTTTGAAAGTAGTTGCAAGAACCACAGAAAGATGGTACATCAAGTCCCATTTCCCTTTCTTCAAAGGGAAGTCGTCCTATCCTTTTTATCATTTTCGTCGCCCCTCTCTTTACATTTTTCTAATTCTAAATTCTACTATATCTTTTTTGAGATGCGGTGACCAGAATTGCACACAGTATTCGAGGAGCGGTCGCACCATGGAGTGATGCAAAGGCATTATAATGTCATCATTTTTGTTTTCCATTCCTTTTGCTAATAATACCTATAATACCTAACATTCTATTTGCTTTCTTAGCTGCTGCTGCACACTGGGCAGAGGGTTTCAACGTATTATCAACGATGACACCTAGATCCTTTTCCTGGTCAGTGACTCCTAACGTGGAACCTTGCATTATGTAGCTATAGTTCGGGTTTCTCTTTCCCACATGCAGCACTTTGCACTTGCTCACATTAAACGTTGTCTGCTATTTGGATGCTCAGTCTCGTAAGGTCCTCTTGCAATTTTTCACAGTCCTCTTGTGATTTAACAACTTTAAATAACTTTGTCCTCAGAAAATTTAATTACCTCACTAGTTTCTCCCATTTCTAGATCATTTATAAATATATTAAATAGAAGCGGTCCCAGCACAGATCCCTGGGGAACCCCACTATCTACCCTTCTCCATTGAGAATACTGACCATTTAACTTTACTCTCTGTTTTCTATCTTTTTATCCAGTTTATGATCCACAGTAGAATACTACCTCCTATCCCATGACTCTCAAATTTTCCTCTGGAGTCTTTCATGCGGTACTTTGTTAAATGGCTTTTGAAAATCCAGATACACAATATGAACTGGCTCACCTTTATCCATATGTTTGTTCACCCCTTCAAAGAAATGTAATAGATTGGTGAGGCAAGACTTCCCTTCACTAATCCATGTTGCTTTGTCTCATTAATCCATTCTTTTGAATATGTTTTGACATTTTGTCCTTTATAATAGTCTCTATCATTTTGCCCGTCACTGACGTCAGGCTCACTGGTCTATAATTTCCCAGATCACCTCTGGAACTTTTTTTTTTTTTTAAATCGGCGTTACATTGGCTACCCTCCAATCTCTTGTACCATGTTTGATTTTAAAGATAAATTACATATTACTAATAATAGTTCTGCAAGTTCATTTTTCAATTCTATCAGTACTCTGTCCAGTTCCTGGACCCCAGTAATATTCAGCAGTAGATCAGGTTAAGTTTCTTAAGGCTGCTCCAGATGTCATAAGGCTTCTGTTCTAGTACAGTATATAATGGTGATAATATTCATCTGCTTGACAAGTATCTTGATTCTCTATTGGTTTTCTTTAAGGCTTAAAAACTTAAAAATTATAATACAAGATGGAGAAATGGACAGACATTAGATATGAAAGATTCTATAAAGATGCTGAAGAGTGGAGCCAGTTGTCATGTTATTGGAAAGGGAGGGACAGAGTGAGTGGGTTTTAGGTTAGAGGAAAGAGGAGGAGTTAGATGGTAAGGGGAGTGTTATTTGTTGTGGTGATTATTTCTTGTTAGTGTGTATTGTATTTTTTATGAAAACAAAATTTAATAAAGATATAAAAAGTAAAAAACAAAATAAAAAAACAAAACTATAATACAAAAAGAAATGTTACTCCATGAATAGATTTAGTATGAAAGATGGTGGAGCTACAGTCGCCTTTTGTTGTTTATATTTTTCCAACGTTTGGGTTTTTGGTCCCCCTCAGATGTTCGAGATTGCAGATGGCATGTTGGGGAATATTAGCCCCACCCACAACTTTGAACCTCCGCATTACGATGGCATTGAGTGCCTAGCAATCCAGGGAGACGTCCTTTTCAGTGGCTCCCGGGACAATGGTATCAAGAAGTGGGACCTGGAACAACAGGAGCTCATCCAGGTGCGTAGGAGGGTGAAGAGACACTTTGGACACAAAGGAGGAGATTCCAAAACCATAACATGTAGGGGGATGGATCTGGGGAAGGCAAACTGATCATCCAGGCTGGCTCTGATTATCAAAACTAAATTCAAAAAAATGGAAGTAAAAACCGTATAATGAATAATTGTAATCCCAGCAATCAAGAAAAATTCACTAAACAAACAGCTGAGTCATCAGCAAAAAACACACATTCTAATATCCAAATATACTAAAAGACTACATAATCTAAATAAATAAAGTAAATCAAAAACGAAAAAATATTTTGTGACTTGTGCTTAATATTGAGCTGATCAGTGACATCACCACAGCATTATCTCAGTCTACTACTACTACTACTTAACATTTCTAGAGCGCTACTAGGGTTACGCAGCGCTGTACAATTTAACAAAGAGAGACAGTCCCTGCTCAAAGAGCTTACAATCTAATAGACAAGTGAACGGTCGGTCCGATAGGGGCAGTCAAATTGGGGCAGTCTGGATTCACTGAACGGTAAGGGTTAGGTGCCGAACGCAGCATTGAAGAGGTGGGCTTTAAGCAAAGACTTGAAGACGGGCAGGGAGGGGGCTTGGCGTAAGGGTTCAGGAAGGTTGTTCCAAGCATAGGGTGAGGCGAGGCAGAATGAGCGGAGCCTGGAGTTGGCGGTGGTGGAGAATCAGTTTATCAAACATCAAGTAATACAATTCAAATGTCAACTTGGAAAAATAGACAACTTATCTTCTAAAATAGGAAGCTAGATGAGATATGCTGTTGAAAAATCCCATCAGACAAAGTATCAAATCTTCACAAAACACTAAGATGAAAAGCGCCCAAATCAGACATGGCTCACTATAGTATATATCTCATCCAGCTGCCTATTTTTAGAAGATAAGCTGTCTGTTCTTTCAAGTTGACTTTTGAATTTGTTACTTGATGCTTGATATAGAGGGGCATTTTCGAGAGAAACGTCTAAGTTGGAATTTGGACGTCTTTGTAAAACGTCCAAATTTGAAGGCGGGAAGAAGGTCATTTTCGAAAAAAGATGAATGCCCATCTTTGGTTTCGAAAATACTATGGACGTCTTTGGATTTGGATGTCCCTAGATTTTGGACGTCTTTGATTTTCGGTGATTTTCGAAACCAAAGACGTCCAACTCTAAAACATCCAAGTGAAAGCCATTTGGACATGGGAGGAGCCAGCATTTGTAGTACACTGGTCCCCCTGACATGCCAGGACAGCAGTCGGGCACCCTAGGGGGCACTGCAGTGGACTTCATAAAATGCTCCCAGGTACATACTACTACTACTATTTAGCATTTCTATAGTGCTACAAGGCGTACGCAGTGCGCTATAGAAATGCTAAATAGTAGTAGTAGCTCCCTAACTTTGTGTGTTCAGCCCCCCAAAAATCCACTACCCCCAACTGTACACCACTACCCTTACGGGTGAAGGGGGGCACCTATATGTGGGTACAGAGGGTTTGTGGTGGGTTTTGGAGGGCTCGCTGTTTCCTCCACAAATGTAACATGTAGGGGGGGTATGGGCCTGAGTCCACCTGTCTGAAGTGTACTGCACCTACTATGAAACTACTCCATGGACCTGCATGCGCTGTCATAGACCCGAGTATGACATCTGAGGCTGGCATAGAGTCTGGCAATCAATATTTTTAATGATGTTTTTTGAGGGTGGGAGGGCGTTAGTGACCACTGGGGGAGTAAGGGCAGGTTATCCACGATTCCCTCCGGTGGTCATCTGGTCATTTGGGGCACCTTTTTGTGCCTTATTCATAATAAAAACAGGTCTGAGTGAAAACGTCTTAGTCATGGACGTCTTTGCTTTTTTCCATTATGGCTCAAAGACGTCCAAGTCTTAGGAAGGGCCATGTCACGCCTCCACCAAGCCTCTGATATGCCCCCTTGAGATTTGGACATCCTTGCGACGGACTTCCGATAGAGACATCCAAAATCAGGTTTCGATTATACCGATTTGGACGTCTCTGAGAGATGGACATCCAAGTGCCGATTTATGTCAAAAGATGGACGTCCATCTCTTTCGAAAATGAGCCTGATTCTGATTATAGACAGTGTGCAGTGATTGAGACAGTGCTGGGGTGGTGTCACTGATCAGCACGATATTTCTAAGCATATATCACAACATTTTTTTTGTTTTGTTTTTTTTCTTTCATTTTTTGATTTAACTTTACTTATTTACATTATGTAGACTTTGTTTTAGTATATTTGGCTATTAGAACGTATGTTTTTTTTTTTTTAACTGATGACCCAGCTGTTTGTCTTGTGAATTTTTCTGATTATCAAGGGCCAAATAAGTCAATTTTCTCAAGATAAAAATGTGCTCCGATACTGGATAGTTGTGTTAGTTTATAAATAGACAGCATCATAATTCTCCTGATCATTAATGGCCTTGGAGCAATAACTGCTCCTAAATTCTGAAGTGCGCAGTTCAAAAAAGGGCGGGGAAATGGGAATTCCCAAATTTACCCACATTGTTATAGAGTATGGCCCAGCCCGTGTAAATCTACATTCAGCGATTTATGCCACATTTTCGTTGGTGTAAATGGAGACTCGTAGTTTTAGGCACTGGGATATCAACTAAGCGTATTCTATATACCGCGCCTAAACCTTATAGAATACGCATAGGCGAGAATGAGTTCTGCATGGATTTTCCAAGTGCCATATATAGAAACGCTCTCTAAGTGCTCATATTCAGCGATGATTAGTGGCTGTCTCGCGAATATTTATTTTATTTATAGCATTTATATCCCACAATATTCCCACCCATGGGCAGGCTCAAAGTGGCGTACAACAGTCTACAAAAACATACACCAATTCTGCAAACAAATAATCAATATCGTAAGAGAGAAAGGGAAGGAGCAAGGTGAGGAAAGGGGAAAGAGCAGCGGTGATCAGTATGTCGCTACGACAGTTGTAATTTAGAAGGAGAAGACACCAGGCGGGTTTGGAGCGTATGCTCTACCAAAAAGGAATGTAAGCACTTAGCTGACTATGTGCTATTTAACTGTCCAGGAGCCATTCCTGGCCAGTTAAATAGCACTGTATATTGGCCGGATAGAATACTGCTGAGCACAGCTATGTATGTACCGTGTTTCCCCAAAAATAGGACATCCTCCGAAAGTAAGACCTAGTAGAGGTCTTGCTGCAATTTGAAAATATAAGGCCTCCCCCGAAAATAAGACCTAGCAGGGGAGGCCTTATTTTTCGGGGAAACATCGGGGTCACCCCCCCACCCGAGATCGCCGGTTCCCCCCCTTGATTGGCGGCTCCCCCCGCTCTCAATCGCTCCCGGAACTAACCTCTTAAACGCTTCCTTTCACCTTCGCACTCGCCGCAAGCAGCAGGGCTGGCCACTCCTTCCTTCCGTAACGTTACGTTACATCAGGCGAGGGCGGGACACGGAAGGAAGGAGTGGCCTGCCCTGCTGCTTGCGGCGAGTGCGAAGATGAATGGTGAAAGGAAGCGTTTAAGAGGTTAGTTCCGGGAGCGACTGAGGGCGGGGGGAGCCAGCGATCTCAGGTGGGGGGGGGGGGGAGGCGACCCGATGTTTCCCCGAAAAATAAGGCCTCCCCTAAAAATAAGACCTAGCAGGTCTTGGGGAGCAAAATTTAATATAAGACAGTGTCTTATTTTCGGGGAAACATGGTAACTGTTACAGTAGTCCATAACTTACATGCGCAATTGTCATCTAACTGTCAGCAACCAGTTATATAGAATAAGAGGGCTAACTTCACGATCTGTGAATTTGCAGCCTTTATAAAGACAGAATTGAGCTAAAAACCCACCTTAACAGCCTAATATTCAGAAGAACAAGGACCTCATAGAGAAAATTGCACTTGGGAGACTGCGCAGGTGACACAATGAGACGATGATGCTGTGTGGTCTAGAAGATTTCTTAAACAGCACTATGACGTTCACAAGTCTAGAGGGCGTGAGGCACTACCCTTAGCGCTTCCTGCCTTTTTTTCTGTACTATTTTACTGTTATTATTTATTGCATTTGTATCCCACATTATCCCAACTTTTTTGCGGGCTCAATGTGGCTTACAATTCATCGTGGATATGGGAAATAGAAGGGACAGTAATAATAAACAGGATTTGAAACATTTCATCATAACCAGAGACACAGGCAGACCTGTCTACAAGACAGACTCCTGAGGCAGGCCACTGGGCCGAAACATGGCTGTGTCGAGTCAAGTTAATAAATCTTCTAGACCACACGGCATAATCCTCTCATTGTGTCACTTTTGCTGTCTCCCGAGCGTCAGCCTAATATTCAGCCACTATCCCAGGAAATTATAAGGATAACGCCACTGAATAGACATATGGCCCCGATATTCAGACCACGGGAGATAGGTGGGCTGTCCCCTGTGGTCCACGCTGAACCCGTTTATTCAATGCTGGGCCATTTCTGAGGTTTTTTTTTCAGCTAGTTTGAATATAACCGGCTATGTCGATATTGAGACATAGCTGGTTATCTTTAAACCAGCCAAAGATATACCAAGGTTTGATACTGCTAAATATGACCACCAAACCCAGATTGATAATCGGCAGATAGGCGGTCATATCGTGTGATATAACTGGTTATCTGTGATATAACCGGTTATCCGCCAGCTGCTAAATCATGGATATTCAGTGGAGAATAGCCAGTAATATTCCCCACTGAATATCGGTTAAACACTATTTAACCGGTCAGCATCTGTTCTGACTAGTTAAACAGTGTTAAGTATCAGGCGGCTTAAGTATAAGCACTGGTGCTTAAGGGGGTTGATTATTCAAAATTATTTAGCCAGCCACAAATGGCTCCCTGCCAGTTAAATGGATTGTGTGGGAACTATTCACGGATATTCAGTGCACTTAAGTGGTTAGTGCCACTGAATATCACCACGGACCACTAAACTCAAAGCCAGCTATTTTGTAGGTGCTCTGGGGCGGAGTCAGCATTAAACCATCTAAGGGGCCTTTTTTCTAAGGCATGGCAAAAGATGGCCTGTGCTGGTGTAGGCGTCTGTATTGGATGCGTGCAGGTCCATTTTTCAGCGCGCCTGCAAAAAAGGCCTTTGGCCGAAAATGGACTTGTGGCAAAATAAAAATTGGTGCGCGTCCATTTTGGGCCTGAGACCTTACTGCCACCCATTGACTTAGCGGTAAGGTCTCGTGCGTTAACCGGGCCACTTTTTTGCCCCCGCGTACTAAAAGGACCCCTTTATACAGTGTCACTTAAGCAGTTACGTACTGAATATCGCACTTAACCGCATAAGAGACAGCCAGCTGCATAAACCTGGATATTCAGTTCCGGTGCCTGGACATGGTCCAGTATTGATTATCCAGAAATAAAGGTCTGAATATCAAAAGTTCCTACAAAAGTCTCAGCAACAGTTTCTGTCCAGATATTTAATGCTGAGATCCAGATGATACAGCCTGATGCTAAATATCCAGGTGTGAAAAGCCCATTTTTAATCTTTTTATTTATAGGAATTTGAAAAAACAAACCCAATAAAGCAACAATTTAACAGGTTACTTGTACAGAATAACTGGTGAGCAAAGAAAAATTAATACAATAAAAAGGAAACTATTACCTCCTTACTAATAATTCAAGCCAAACTCTGTTAAAGTCCACATTATGGAGAATCCAGAGTCGAGGAAAAAGATTGATCGAAAATCCAACAAAGAAAAATAAACACGGATAGCTTTAGTTCCATAGGAATGTCCATCTTTAATCCTCTTCTACTGGAGGGTCACCACCCCTTTTTTCCACCTACAAAGTCCATCAAGTCTGACGGTTCCCACAAAATATATTTAGTAGCTTAGTATATCATAATACACATACAGGGGAACTTTAAACTTGGCTCCCAAATAAAATACAATAGACCAAAGGCAGCCAGAGTTTAAAAGATGTCTAACCACGGATGGTTGAATACGGACTGTTAGGGTTTACACCCACATATAGCCACCCTCTATCAGCCTAAGAACGGGAATCTAGAACATTGGGAAGTGGGGTTCTAGGTCCTTTTAAAAAGGGTTTATAATGAGTCACTTTGTCTCTCTCTTTTAGCAAATCCCAAATGCTCACAAAGACTGGGTATGTGCACTGGGGTATGTGCCAGGTCGCCCTATGCTTCTGAGCGCCTGCCGTGGGGGCATGGTGAAGGTCTGGAACGTGGACAACTTCACACCCATCGGGGAGATCCGGGGCCACGATAGCCCCATCAACGCCATTTGCACCAACTCTCGGCACATCTTCACTGCCTCCAGGTCAGTCTGTCTTCTTCACTGGCTATCTTCTTTTCTGCCACAGTACCTCTGCTTCCACCTTCTACCCTTCCAGTTTACTATGAAGTTCAGAATCTTATAGTAACATAGTAAATGACAGCAGAGGAAGGACCATCATGGCCCATGGAGTCTGCCCAGGAAGGTTGTTGGAGTTTACTGCTTTTTTCAGTTTCGGCCCAAACCGAAACTGCAGTCAAAATTTTATTGCCTGGTTTTGGCAGAAACTGAAACCAAAAACTAAAGATTGGTTGGTTGTGTGAATGTGAACCAGTGATCCCTTTGGGGATTATCAGAGCTTGGAGTTGACAACCCTCTGCTAAACCCACAGGAGATTCTTACTTTCCAGACCCAGCAAGCACAGGCTAACAATTGGGAGAGGCATTTTTATCAAGGACTTCCCTACAGGTCTTTCATATTTATGTTCCTAAGTCAATGCAGACGTAGTTCAGTATTCTCTGAGACAGGAACTTTTTATGAGAACGTGAAAAATAAATCTTTTTATGCTTACCCAAACTGTGCACAAGTAACAAGAGAAAGTAGCATTGAGATATTATAAAACTAATTAAGTTCAAACATGAGAGAGATTCTTACTAAAATAGGGTAAAAGAGTCCAGATACTTGTCTATGCTGTGGACATTATACCAGTCTGATGCACAATCCAGAATAACAGAGTACGTTGATGTTACTGAATGCAAGGACTATATACTCTGAAAAATTACAATCAAAAGCAATACATTTCTCAAATTATTTTCTAATATAGAAACTTCATTTCATTTTAATATCATTTCCCTACTAACGCTATAAGCTGACCAGTACTTGCGCTTGAAAACAAATCACTGCAGGTTCCTTTCTCATAGAATTGAGCTTCTGCACCTGACAAGTTTCATTAAAACGCTGCATCTTCATTATACCCAACAGAGCCTGGAAATTTTTTAGAATCACCCAAATAGTATCCAAGCCAGAATATATATAATAATTTAAATAATGAAAGATTATATTTTACCTCCAAGCAAAATAGCCTCAGCACATACGGACCTCAGCTAATGAAAACTGAAACTAAAAGCCACGGTGCTTTAACAATGGCTGACTTTGTCTCATATTTGAAGTGACAGCTGATGTCATGTTTCCACAAAGAGGCCAATTCCTAAGGGGCTTATCATCCCAAATTTCAATTCCTGCTAAATTTTGTATCAAACCTTACAATACCTGGTGGCCTAGTGGTATATTCAGGGCAGGAGTGATCCTCAGTCACTCTTGTCCCTGTCAGCTCTACTCTCAAAATGGCTGCCATGACCTCTTGTAGTGTCTTATGAGATTGCCACTAGAGGTCATGGCGAGGAGAGCCAGTATGGGCAGGAGCAACTGGGGATCACTCCTGCCCTAACTATACCCTGCCAGGGATTGTAAGGTAGGCCTGAGTGGGGCACTTACAGGTGGGCAGCGTGAAAGGCAATGTCTGTTAAGGAGGGAGGGAGGGAGACAAGCAGGACAAAGCACAAACACACAGTCAGTTTAGGCCAAAATAGAAACCATGGCTGTAGTCTATCAACTAAAACCGGGCAGAAAAAGGATGTTGGACCAGTATCGGCACGAAAACCGAAATTTGACCGGCCTCTGTTGGGGTTTTATTTGTCATGCAGTGCAGGTTCCTTTCCCCATGCTTGTGCTGGGGTTGTACCTTCCATGCAGTTCAGATTACATTACTTTTCACTATTTCCTAGAAGTGTAAAAGTTATTACATAGCTGAAGTGCTTTGTGCTTAGGTTACCTCCTCTTGCTTTTAGGGATCCACTGTAGACATCTCGCTTCTTGTTGGATTCCAGCACGATTTTTGCTTCCACCACCTCTTTCGGGAGGGCATTCCAACCATCCATTACCCTTTCAGTGAAAAAATGTTTCTTGATCATACTTTTGACTCACCCTCCCTCTACCTTCATGTCATGTCCGCTAGTTTCAGAGATTCACCTCATTTGGAAAAGGATTGTTCCGTAATTCTTTCCACCTATTTAAAGGTGGACATTTTACCCCTCTCTCCTCTAGGGAGAAAAAAATATATATATATATAAAATGTGTGAAAAATATATATATAAGTAATTTGTTTAGGATCTCCAATCTCTTCCCATATGTCTTCTGATGAAGACCTCTTGCCATTGTTTGCTTTCCTCTATACCGACTCCAGCCTCTCTGGATTTAGTGAAATATGAACTCCAAAACCAAACACAGTACTCCAAGTGAGGCCTCACCAATGTCCTATACAGGGGCATTAACACCTGCTCCTTTCTGCTCGTTATGTCCCTCATCAAACAGCCCCAACATCCTATTGGCTTCAGTCACAGCATTGTTGTATTATTTCACTGCCTTGAGGTAGTCGGACACTCTCTGAAACAATCCTTTTTCAGGTTCCCCTGTATCCTCTTCTTCTCCACCTCACATTCACAGTATTGATGTTCCCCTTAAGGACTTGGTGAATGTCCTAGAGGTCCATTTGAACAGTTCGCTCTCTCCTTTTGGAAACAAGTGTCAACTGTACTCCAGTGTAGCATTTTTACCTTGAGGCAGATCCGTTCTGTCTGTTCAAAAATATAGGACTTATCTGAAATTTGAAGTAACCATGATCCCACCGACGGTAGCCAGTGTTTCGCTTTATGTTGCATCAGGGTGGAATGGACCAGGTCTTTAAATGGCTGATGCAGTGAGAAGCGAAATGCTGGCCACCATCAGTGGGACCATGGTTACTTTAAATTTCAGATAAGTCCTATATTTTTGTAGAATATTTCTAAACACTCAAAAAAAAAAAAAAAAAAAAGCCTACGAAAATTCTTTGGAAAGTTTTTTTTTTTTTTTTTTTAATGCCGATGAAGTGACTGACATGTTTTGTGACCTACGCTTTGGCGATGCCACAGACAGGCTCTGAGGCTTTTTCCTTCCATTTTAGAATTTACTTCTGGGCTATCTTTACAGTATTGTAAGTTATAAATGCTTGCTTCCTACACTGCTAATATTTGCCTTGTTTGAAGAGTTTTTTTTTGCATGCTTAAGTGGAGGTGCCCACTTAATGGAATTGCCTCCGTAGAGTACATGCCGATGTTCATTGGGAATTTCAGGGCAGCAAAGATGAGCCACAGCTGTGAGCCAAGGGCTGCTGATGCAGGCAGAGAGCACGTAGCTCCCATTACTGCTGTCTGGTGACTGGCACAGTTTAGGGAGAACTTTCCTACTAAACTTTCATCCTCTTCACTGGGCAGTTTCAGCCAACTTCTTACCTCCTTTTAGAGGTTTTGTTGCTGATTTGTCACTGACCTGTGCTCTCCCCTCCCCCTTGCAGTTGTGGTTTTGTAACTTGGTATATGTCTGTTTACTGGGAGAAGCTGCCATAGCCTTGTATCTGCTTCTGACCCATTTCTGCTTCTTATATCTGTCCCTTGTGCTCTCTCCTTTCTCTTTCTCTCTGTCTGTCTCTCTCTCTCTCCCTCTCTTCCCTGGCCCATAGTGACTGCCGAATGAAGCTGTGGTCGTATGTGCCGGGCCTTACTCCCTGCCTCCCACGAAGGGTCCTCGCCATCAAAGGACGTGCAACCAGCCTGCCCTGACTTTCACTCCCTCCCCTTTTCCTTCTTTTCTCCTTCCCCCTTGCCAGTCTTCTTCCATTAACTCTCCCTCTCAACTCCAACCTCTGTTGCATCTCTCCTTCCCCTCTCCCCCACTGCCCCTCTGTTTTCCTTCTCTCTCCTTTTCAGACTGAACCACTTTCTAATGGTATGAGACACTATATATATTTTTTTGCTATCAGTTCAGTAATTCAGGTTGTTCTTTGTGTTAAGTTATACAGTGTAAAGGCCTTGAGTGAAACTCATGAAGCTGCAGCTGAATTGCAGCCTGAGATCATAATATGGTTGCTGTAAGATCCTTGAAATCTTGGTGTATACTCCAGGCTGAATCCAAATCTCAATCCTAATTTATCCTAGGGTCCTTTTGCCCTTCTGTACTATCCGGTTAGCTTTAGCTCAGGAAGCAATTGGTTTTGTTACCAGCAGAGATGGAACAAAGATTAGATTAAATTTATCTATTCAATAATTTATTTCCTGCCAATTCACAAAGGTTCAGGGCAGGTCATAATCAAACATTCGTAAGTAATAAAATGTGACAAAGACTGACAAACATACAAGATCAAAAGACTAGCTTCTGTGTTTCAAAGAGGTCTCAAAAAATTGACCTATATGGGCCCAAGTGTGTATGATATCACTGCTCAGAACAGCCGGGCCTCTGGATGTACTCAGGATCCAATGAAATGCAAGTCAACTCCTACAATTAAGGCCTTCAGATGCCAGAGAAAAGGGGACTCTTTAGACCAGATTTTAAGACAGAGATCTGGAAAAGGTGAAGAGATGACTCTATGGAAGGGATGTACTACTAACGAGGCTGGATTAGGTGCTGAGAGAGGCAGCTCCCTGTGCGTTGAGTACAGGGAAAAAGGGGGACAAGAGTTAAAAAAAAAAAAAAAAAAAAAAAAGTGAGGGAGGAATTGGAAAAGGAGGGGAGGCAGTGGGGTCTAGTATTTCCATTTTCTGGCACATGTGAGTTGTCGTAACCTAGATGTGTGGTAGAGAGTAAAGTTGGTGGTGGGGTAGGGTGGTAGACCAAGAAGGTGTTGGGATAAAGAGGGGATAGGGTGGGGTGGGGGATAAACCTAGAAGAATATGTCAGAGGTAAAAAGGGGTGGAAGTATATGGGGGTTCTTGGGTGGGGGTGGGGTCTTCTCAGTGCTGAGGAGAGGTAGAAGTGGAAGGTGCATGTAGAGTCATGCGCTCCTGAGGTTAGCTCTGATCCCAAATTTTTCTCTTTAATTATTTTAATAATTGTGCAAAATCAAGTAATACCTGACTAACCAGCCCTGGATGGGATAGCTTAGGAGCTTGCTACAGGGCTAGAGGCCTTTACCTCCTCCAAGCCAATCAAAAATTCAGACTAGGTCATTGAAACTTACAATTAATTCCATCTGTTAGCTGTCTGATCTTCATGAAATGAACCAATGATTTTAACCCAGTTCTCAAGTGTTTAGTTCACCAAAACATCTGCAGCATTTGTACTGCTGCCACTCAGCTGTATCTGTCCTGATGTGGTACATGGGGAAAGTTGGTGAGATGCTTTCACCGTTACTGCTGTATTCTGCTTGTCCTGTGGTGAGGCTGTGTTTGTGTGTGTGCTCATGTTCTACCCATCCTACAGTGGGGCCGTGTGTGTGTGTGTAAAGTTTCCTTGTTGCTGTTGACATAAACACTAAAACTAAGTTGCTTTGAGCTAAGGCTGGATTACCAGTTTTAAATTGTCTTAAATAAAATGTCATTTTGAAATGTTTGATACCATTTCTGTTTTGTTTGTTAGTGACCTCACAGTGAAGCTCTGGAGAGCCCGAAAGTTAATAACAGGATGACACAAGAGCTGGAAAACCTCTGGATGACTTTTTTTTTTTTTTTCGGGGGGTGGGGGGGGAGGCCAGACTGCCACCCTATCTTGTCTGAAGAAACCATACAACTTGTGAAGGCGAATAGGTGCTTAGGGTGTTTGCTTACTGCACTGGTTATCCTTCAGGACCTGGTGGGTTGAGCAGCTTGTAAGTAATTAGAGGAACCAGAAACAGTGAGAAGAATTTTGGATTATTATGAAGGAGTGAGATGAGGCACGGCAGGGATTCTGATGGATGCCATGATCCTTCCGGAGGTGAAAGGGATTAGGGCTGAAATTAATACGCACAGAGACATTAATCCCACAATGTGATGATCCACAGCGACAGCTGCCAGGACAGATGTTGTGATTGCACAAAAGAACAAGAACCGACAGGGACTAAAATGTTTTTTTCCACCTGGAGGAACCAGGAGGGTCTAATGTAACACTATTTGTCACTTTCTCCCCTTGAGCAGAGGGAGGATGGGACACTTTCTACTACTAATGGTTTATAAAGCTCACAAGGTTTTTCAAAAATGCAGACAGACAATCGTATGCATAAGGGTGTGCAGAAAATGCCTAAAACATCTCCTCATTTCTCCAGTCCTAGAAGGACTGAAACGAACATTGGTTTTATCGTGTTGCTGTGTCTGTGACGGGCCAAAGACTATTATGGGGTGAAAGCCCTGCTGGGTGGGGCTAGACATGGTTCATTCCAAGGGAATCTCCAGCTGTATGCTGACTACCCCAGTCTAAAGCAGTGTTGAACCCCAGTAACAGTTGCTGGGGTAAATAGGACCTCTCGACCCATTGTATCTGCCCAGTTGCCCAGAATTTCTGTCTCCCTATTTGATTACTAGCTATTGCTTGCCTCTGTGTACCACCACTTTCTGCATCCACTCCCAGCATCACTCCCTCCCCCCCCCCCCCCCACCCCACAATTGTTTCTTAAATTTCCCGTTTTCAGGGTAGATTACCATTAAAGCATTCACTCCTGCTGTACCCTTACCAGTTCCTGTTATTTAATGCTACCTGATCTTTGGGGGTGGGGTGGGGGAGAGAGAGAGAAAAAAAAATCAGCCTCAACAAGCATTTGAGAAATACTTGAAAATTTATCTTTAAATATGTTTGGATTTCTAACCAGCAGTTTTCACCTCTTTTATTGTTAACTGCTTGGCTGCAATTTTGCAAATAGTGGTATATCATTATGTTTTTGTAGATCAATAAATTGGAAATGGCCTCTAGGGACTAAGATGGCACAGCTACCTAGGGTGTTTATCCTGTTTTTATACTCGCCTCTTAATTTGGTCATCACAGCAATAGTCCTTAGCTAGGGGCCATAAACCTCAGTTCTCTGTGGAATCCAGCTAATGTAAACACTAGGTCTGGCCACTAGGTGTCACCATTACTCAGCAGCTGAGACTGAGCCCTGTTCTCCACAGGCAAAGCACTTGCTCTAATGGATGTAAAGGTTTTTCATGCGCTTTTCTGTTCGTTTCACCCTTTTGCTATGAATTGTTTGACCTAAACGTTTATTTATTAATAAGTAAAATAAGACAAGTATTATGTGGCAGGAATCACACCAAATACGATAGATCATATCGACCTCTTGCTACTGAAAACTGGGACTGAAGCTACTTTTGTACTGGTTATTTTATAGAAAATTCAAAGAATTGTTTTAAAATATTTGTACTCAACACGTACTGTTCCGCTAGGATTTGCTTACAATGCAGGGATTTTTTTCCCCTACTGTTTTAAACATGCTGATGGGAGCTCTGAGAGGCTGTTAACCTGCCAGAGCCACTAACAATGACTGTATTCTCTTGCTGTCACAGCATGGGCATAGCTAAGGGGGGCCACGGGGGCCTGGACCCCTGCAAATTTCATTAGGGCCCCTGGTTTGGCTGGTGGGGGTCCCCAACCCCCGCCAGTCAAAGTCTTCAGCGCCAGTCTCCGGCGGCGTGCACAGGAGGAGCAAGAAGAAAGACGAGTAGGGGGCAGGCAGCGAATGCGGCTGCGCCGGAGACCGGCGCTGAATAAGGCTTCAGCTGGCGGGGTTGGGGACCCCCGCCAGCAAAGGTATTTGTGAGGGGGAAGCGGCGAGGAGGTGAGGTGAGGCGAGGGGGTGGGGGGCGAGGAGGCGGTGGGTGGCGCGGCGGGGCAGCACTCAAAATGTGCCTCCCACCATGAGGTCTGGCTATGCCCCTGTGTCACAGGAAAGGCTTCACTCAAACCAGACATGGCTCTCGTGGAGCACCATTAAATTATCATATGGTGGGTGGAGGGAGAGAGTAAAAAGGTACAATCTGTTCTAAAGTAAAACCATAGGGCAGATTTATTTGCTTGGCAAAATAAAAAAACTGTCCCACTGGTGGGTTAGTATAAATACTGCACTTGCACCAAAGGGTAAGGTTTTATTCCCTCAAAGATTTTCAAACCAGTCATTGGGGCACACCCAGCCAACCGGGGTTTTCAGCAGTGCTGTAGCGAGGGCGGCTGACATCCGGGTGCAGCATGGCGCCCCCCCCCCACCCCGACGCGCACCCTCCCCCCTCCGGAGCGCATTCTTACTTGAATTAGGAAGCGAGGGGCGGGCGAGAGGGCCAATCCGCCCCCGAGTGCACATCGCTGGGAGCTGCATCGGCTCCGCTGGTTCTGTGCTCTCTCTGCCCCGGAACAGGAAATAATCTGTTCCAGGGCAGAGGGAGCAGGGAACCAGCGGAGCCGACACCCCCCCAGCGGCGTGCACCCGGGGCGGACCGCCCCACCCCCCCCCCCCCCCCCTTCCTACGCCACTGGTTTTCAGGATATTGATATCCTGAAAACCCTAACTGGCTGGATGTGCCCCAGGGACTGGGTTGAAAACCCCTGCCTCACTCTCTTCTCCTTGAGCATACTGGTGAGAAGGAGAGGGGCAGACTGAGCTAGGATATGGTCCAGCATTTTGTAGTCACCAGTGGCTGCTGGATTTCTGCCATCTTAACCACTAGATGTGAAAAAGACTAGGACCAGTAAAATGTCCTTCCAGAGCCCCAATCAGTTCAACTTAAGAGCTGTGAAATAGATGAATGAGTGACACCTCACATTCCTGCACAGGGAAAAGGGGTCACATTCTATCCATGCACTGCCAGTGAAGCAGGGTTAGATGTGTATTTGTGTATGTGTGTAGTCCTAGATTGTGTATAATTGTTGTTTCCAGAAGGTGCTTTTAAAAACAGCCATGTTTTCTAGCAGGTGCTTGTACAAAGCTTTAAGGTTTATGGCGGGGAGGGAGAGGGGAGAAGGGTTAATGGTTGGTTAATTCTCATTTTCCAGTTTGTGCCTGAGTAAGGACTTAGGATGACTTTGTTTTCTATGCGTTGTACAGTTTTATGTAAATAATGTACGAATGCTATTTAAATATGGATGTACACTTTTTTCTTTGTTTCAGTTGGAAATGTTGATTCTTGCTTAGACTTAATAAATGTAAAGAGGGTTAATATGGTGCTGGTTCTGCTGGTAAGCTGCTTTCCTAGGGAGTGTGGGAGAGACCTATGCTAAAGAACATAAGGGCCCCTTTTGCCAATCTGTGGCAAAAGGGGGCCGGCACTGGCATCAGCACATTTTACACACACGCCAAGGCTCCCTTTTCCCGCAGCTGGTAAAAGGGAAGTCTCGTTTTCCTACAGAAAATGGCCGTGCGACAAGTAAAGCACTTGCCATGCACCCATTGAGGTGGTGGTAAGGGCTCCCATGGTAACCGGGCAGCATGCGGCACTGCCTGATTACTGCCAGGTACACGCCGGTGCTACAAAAGTAAACAAATTTTTGTAGCGCCAGAAATGATAGCACGCTAGGGGTGGGAAGTACTGCTGGGCTGCTGTGGTAGCCTGACGGTACTTCCTGTATAGCCAGTGGTAAGCCCATATTGGGCTTACCACCACTTAGTAAAAGAAGCTCTAATTGCAGTCCTGTGTGCTAAAATTAAGACTATATCTTAATTGCGTTGATGCTGCTTTTCCCTACGTGCCCTCGCCAGGGCATTATGGCAGTTGTTACCCTATTAAAAAGCACTCCTTTCAGTTGCATTCTTGATCTGGTTTTGTAAACCTCTCCGAGAGGTTTGTTACACTCACTCGAACTCCCTCTATCATACTCTTTGAGCCCCTTCTGTCATTCATTAGTCTTAGTGCTCCTGTACTGAACTTTACCACTACTATCCAATAGGAAATCGTCTGTGCACATCCTTCCTATTTCCTTTGCCTGCCCCTACCCCTACCCCATCCCTTTCCCTCTACCTACAAGTACATGAGTTCTGAAACCTATGCACACACTTTAAGACACTAGAGCAGTGACAGCGATTTGCATGCACTGCCCAGCCAGTCAGGTTTTCAGGATATTCACAGCGAATAGTCATGAGAGAGACTGCGTGCACTGCCCAGCCAGTCAGGTTTTCAGGATATCCACAATGAATATTCATGAGAGAGATTGCATGCACTGCCCAGCCAGTCAGGTTTTCAGGATATCCACAATGAATATTCTCGTGGATATTTATTGTGGTTATCCTGAAAACCCTACTTGCTGGGGTGTCTCCAGGACCAGATTTGGGAATCACTGGAATATTAGTTTAGTGTAGATCTCGGGACCCCATTTATAGAATCTATGTAAGTGGCAGTCTCACCCATGCCCCTCCCCTTGCATTTACACACTATCCCTGAAATTCTATATAGTGCGATTAGAGTTGCACGCATAAACCTGGTCGCATTCTGTTTTGCGCATGCAACTTAATTGGCTTAACAAGCCAATCGGTTCCGATAGTTGCTACTTAACGAGCAATTGCTGCCACTAATTGGCTTTAATTAGAATTTACGTGCACAGCTTTCTAAGATGCAGATCTGAAAAGGGGGTGTGACCGTGGTAGGCCAGTGCTGGTGGCAGGGCAGTGTATGGGAATCGCTGTTACCGCCGGCTTTTGGAAAATGGAGAAAGAAGGTGAACTCTGGGAAGGGGGAAGGTGCCAGGAATTGGGGAGGGGAGGTGGCATCTCAGCCCTGCCTCGGGCAGCATCTTGCCTTGGGCCGCCCCTGAAAATAGCGGTTAGTCACTCTGCTTCCACCTACGCACAGAAGTGGTAGTATTCTGTGTGCTCAAGTGGAATAAATGCAGGCGCCCAGTCAGTGGCGTTCCTGGGGGGGCTGACACCCAGGGCGGATCGCCGATGCGCCCCGCCCCCGGGTGCAGTGCCCCCCGGAACAGCGCGACGCCCCCCCGGTGAAAGCCCCCGTGTGCAGCGCGATCCCCCAGCGAAAGAACCCCCTCCCCCGGGTGCACGCCGCTGGGGGGGGGGGGTGCTGTGCGCCTGCCGGCTCTTCGTTTTCATGCTCCCTCTGTCCTGGAACAGGTTACTTCCTGTTCCGGGGCAAAGGGAGCATGAAAACGAAGAGGCGACAGGCGTGCGGCGTGCACCCGGGGCGGACTGCCCCCCCTTGGTACGCCACTGCGCCCAGTTATAAATTGTCTTTCATGTTTTCTAGTTGCCGGTTACTTGTTGGCATTAAAATATCCAGAGTTTTGAAGCAAATTCCATTTTATGTTCTACCCTGCTTTCAGAATTAGTGTGTTCTCCACAGTTACTATGTCCACCTCTCTTAAGGGCCCATTTACAAAGCAGCGCTAGAAAGTAGCCTTAGCTGACCCTTATGCAGGTGTTTCCTGTGCACTAAGGCCATTTTTAGCATAGCAGTAAAATGGCCGGTGTTCAAATTGCCACATGCTAATAGTGTATGGCCATTAAAAAATATTAGTGAGTGAGGTACAGAGAAGGGCGATGAAAACGATAAAGGGGATGGGACGACTTCCCTACGAGGAAAGGCTGAAGCATCTAGGGCTCTTCAGCTTGGAGAAGAGACGGCTGAGGGGAGATATGATAGAGGTCTATAAAATAATAAGTGGAGTAGAGTGGAACAGGTAGACATGAATTGTTTGTCTCCTAGTCCTAGTATTTTTGGAAAGAGTAAACATTGGATGAAGCTACAAAGTAGTAAATTTAATATGAATTGGAAAAAAATTTCTTTGCTCAATGTGTAATTAAATTGTGGAATTCGTTGCCAGAGAATGTGGTAAAGGTGGTTAGCTTAGCAGGGTTTAAAAAGGGGCTGGATGGCTTCCTAAAGGAAAAGTCCATAGACCATTAATAAATTGACTTGGGGGAAATCCACTGCATATTTCTGGGATAAGCGGCATAACGTGAAGAACTTTTTTGGGATCTTGCCAGGTATTTGTGACCTTGGATTGGCCACTGTTGGAAACAGGATGCTGGGTTCGATGGATCTTTGGTCTGTCCCAGTGTGGCAATACTTATGAGCCCTTCCACCTATTTTGTAGGAGGTAAGGGTTCCAGTGCTAATCAGTTAACACGTGGCAGTGTAGATAACTGATTATCGTAGAAACATCCCCTCCATGGGAAAAATAAACATAATTTTTTGGCACATGGTGTGTGTGTGTGTACAAACCCAGAACTTACTGCAGGATGTCTGAACATACCCCACGGTAAGTCCTTTTAAGCTGTAGTAATCATGCACTAATGCTTACCACAGCTTGGCAAAAGGATCCCTTACTAAGATCCAGGCAGAGAGGGGCACAATGGTAGGTAAAGAAAGATGCAAAGGGAATTTTGTTCCTATTTCCTTTTCAAGTGTTGCTTTTGGCAAAATCCATTATCGTAGGATTACAATCACCAAACTAGAGCAAAATATCTTGAAGCTAAGCAAAATAATAAATGGGAGAAAGAGGACCTCGGCCTACTCGGCCCTCAGCATTCACTTGGGTTTTTTCACAGACTCAATCGCTGGTCATAAAAACAAAAAACTCCCACAAAACTTAAAAAAAAAAAAAAACGTTTTCAAAAAATATGTAACTTTGTAACAAAATCCACTATTATGTGAAATGTTTTCATCAATACAAATCACTTAGTCCAAACTTCAAAGTCCAAGTTTCAATACCCTAGGAACCATCAAATAAAATCACCTATGTGGTGTACTTTTCAACTTTACCTTTATTCAATATAACATTCCCCTTATCAAATAAAGGCCACGTTCACAGTAATACATGTCACTCATGATCGACCTTCCTCCTTTTGACCCCAAATTTTTACCTCAATCCAGAGGCGTATCTGAAATGCGGCAGTAGGGGGGCCCAAGGCCAGAGTGAGGGGGCACATTATACAACGTGCAGCGACGTCAGACTCCGAAAGGAGCAGCTTTGAACAGCACGGACTCCGGAGGATGAAAAAGAACTTTAAAAGATCTCGGCTCGGCTGGCGGGGGGTTGGGATCCCCCGCCAGCCGAAGGAATATTTTTAAAGGCAGCGGCAGGAGGAAGCGGACCTCGGCTGGCGGGGGTTGGGGACCCCCGCCAGCAAAGGTAGGTGATGGCAGCAGGGGCGGTCCAAGGCGAAATCTGCTAGGGCCCAGGCCCCCGTGGCCCCACGCAGATACGCCCCTGCCTCAATCTGTTTACCATGACCTAAGATACTGCACCATCAAACGGACGAATGTATTTATTAATTTTGCGGTTTACTGACCACCTTTATGAAGAGATTCCCCAAGGCAGTGTACAACAGTATTTACCACTTTGTAAGCACTTTCTAACTGGAGTTGACAGTCGTAAGTCTTTATGCGCTTATAGAAATTTTGTGTAGAAGGGTGATTTTTATTTCTTTGCATTGAAATAAAATATATTTATAGTAAGCTAGGAGTAGATGCACTTCAAACCCCTATCCGATATGAAATTTCAGAAACCATAAGGAAGAAACTTCCCTCTTGTCTTTTATTTAGTTTGCACATACAGATCTATGTCAAAACAAAATTTTGTAGTTTCCAGTCCTTCCTTCAACAAGAACATGCCTAATTCATTGTTAGTGTATCAGTTGACCACCAGAGGGCAGCTCATTATAAGTAAAAGCTTACCATGCCAAGACTACATTGTGTTTCCTGTCATTCCTTCAAACCAATCCAGATATGCAGGTGTACAGAGCTTCCCAAACCAAGGGAGGGGACTCAAAATGGGGTTTCAAAACCTATGTTTGTGGTCACAACCTGGTTGGGTTTGGCCGCATTCCAGGGGTCATGGCTACAAAAAGTTTGAAAAGCACTAGTTTACACTTTCCTACCAGAAGATGGAGACTGGGATTCACTGGTTTGATAACATCATCATTTACAGGGTCCTATGCAGGCCACAACCACCCAGTATGTCTTGGTCTCTAGGAGATAGTAGGTGAGGTAATCCTGCATAGTCTGGATCTGGTCTGAAATAATTTTTAGAGGATACACTGAAATTTTCTTCTTGGGAGGAGGTGAACAATTTGATCTTTGGGGCTCAAAAAAAAAGAGAGGGACTTGGATGTGATCATAAGTGATGATCTTAAGGTGGCCAAACAGAAAAGGTGACAGCAAAAGCCAGAAGGATGCTTGGGTGCTTAGGGAGAGGAACGACCAGCAGGAAAAGGGAAGTGATAGTGTATCTTTCAAAGTTTCTGAGGGGCCTCAGACTACTGAGTACCATTTGGGAGACCGCACCTTCAAAAAAAGATATAAACAAGATTGGGTTGGTCCAGAGGGCAGATACTCAAATGGCTAGTGGTCTTCATCATAAAGTGAATGGAGACAGATTTAAATATATCAATATGTATATTCTAAAACACTGTTTCCTGTCCTGGAGTACCCCTTGTCAGTCACGTTTTCAGGATATCCACAATGAATATGCATGAAAGATTTGCATAGAACGGAGGCAGTGTTTGAAACCAGACTGGCAAGGGGTACTCCAGTACTGGATTTGAGAAACATTGCTTTAGAAGAAAGGAGAGGGGGGACATGATACAGATATTTAAATAGTTCTATGGAGGTGAGTCTTTCAATTGAAATGAAGCTCTAGAATGAGAGGGCATAGCATGAAGATGAAAGGGAACAGGCTTAGGTGGAACCCAAGGAAATGTATTTGTGGGAAAGGAGGTGAATATGTGGAGCAGCCTCCTGGTGGCGATGGTGAAGAAGAAGACTCTATCTGAATTCAAGAAAGCTAGGGGGAAGTGCATAGGATGTCTAATGGAGAGGAAGGGATGGTAGATAATATGGATGGACAAACAGGATAGGCCATATGCTGATTTGCTGTGGACAGAATTAGGCTCAAATATTCAATGCTGGGCCATGTAGAAATGAACCTACTGGTACACTGGGTAAAGAAGACTTTGTGTCCCTCTCAGTGGCTTATCTGTTCAGTAGAGAACATGCAAGCAGATTTCCTGAGCAGGACACATACTGCACTGTAGAGATATAGCCACAGGTCTCTTCAGGCCAGACCCTTCATTGCCCCTTCCCTGTGCATGGGAGGTTAGAGACTGCCATGAATACCATCCAGCTGTAATAAGCAGTATGAGCTGATTATTCTACTGGCAGTTTATGCACACTTGTCATCCAAAAAAATACAAAAGAACCCATAGGGTAAAATCTAGATCAGTGGTTTCCAAACCTAGTCTGGATCTCCAAAATGCTTATTTATGAGAGCAAGTTGCATGGAAATCTTTCTCATGAATATTCCTTGTGGATAACTGGAAAACCTGACTGATAGGGGTGCCTCCAGGACCAGGTTTGAGAATCACTGATCTAGGTAGTTCCCCTAATGGCATTTTTGAACTTGAATATCATGAAACTTTTGAGCACATCTTGCTGACAAATGTTTATGCAATTTGCTGCTGACACTGTAATTCAGTGGTTCCCAGACCTGGTCCTGGAAATACCCCAGGCAGTCATGGAACAAAAGCACATTGTGGAGGCACGCCCATGGCACACGCAGTTGTGTTCCTTCCTGCAGCTAGAATAGAGTTTGGTTGCACTGGCACTTTTTAAAACATCCGTTAGAGATTGATGCATCAGCCTACATGTCCGATCTGATAGACTTACCACCCAGGAATGCTAAAAAATCATCCCGTACATTCCTTAATCTTCATTTCCCAAACTGTAAAGGCCTTAAATACAAACTAACGCATGCATCAACCTTTTCCTACCTGAGCACACAATTCTGGAATGCGCTGCCGCGAAACCTAAAAACGACCTATGAACAACCAACTTCCGAAGTCTACTGAAGACCCATCTCTTCAACAAGGCATACAACAATGATCAATAAATATGAACTCCTGCACACAGATCCAGCCCTACAATATTTGCTTGCCAACCCACTATCATGTTTTTTTCTTTCTCTCGCTATTACCAATTGTACATTTTCTATATAATTCTTATAAATTTCTTAAATATTTCTTAATATGATTGCTTGCTAACACACTGCCATGTTTTATCATTATCATGTTACCCAAAATCTTTCTGTTTATTACTAAACTAGTAAAAAAAGCCCATTTCTGACATAAATGAAACGGGCGCTAGCAAAGGTTTTCCTCGGATTGTGTATGTTTGAGAGAGTGTATGTGAGAGTGACTGTGTGTGAGAGAGAGTGAATATGCGAGTGTGTCTGTGAGAGAGACAGTGTGTGTGTGAGAATGAGAGTATATGCGTGAGAATGAGAGTGTGTGCAAGTGCGTATGTGAGACACAGTGTGAGAAAGAGTGTGTTTCACACAGATACAGTGTGTGCGAGAGAGAGAGAGACAGTGTGTGTGAGACACAGACTCTGTGAGACTGAGTGTATGAGACCAAGAGAGTGTGTGAGTGACTGTGTGATACAGTGTGAGACATAGAGTGTGTGAGAGAGAGAGAGAGAAAGACATTGACTGTGAGAGAGAGAGTGTGTGTGTGACAGAGATAACTCTCCCCCCTCTCTGGTGTCAGGGCCCCCCTCCCTTCCTCCCTCTCTCTTGTTTCAGGCCCCCCTTCTCTCTCTCTGGTGTCTGAGTGTTACTGTGCAGGACACTGAGCTCCGGCTGTGCTTCAAGGAACTGACCAATCCTATTTAATAGAATGCACCTCCAACATTCTGAAGCCGAGAAACCTCATGTGGTTGGTCACTTCTGCTTGTGATGAACCCGGAAGTACGTGATGTCAATTCAGGAGATGTGGGTTTCACCACCATGCATTTAGAACGTTGGGAGTTGTGGAGGCTTCATAGAATGTTGGAGGTGCGTTTTATATAGAGAGATGTATACTTTATCATGCATTCTCACTATTCATGATGTATTGTAAGCCACATTGAGCCTGCAAAGAGGTGGGAAAATGTGGGATACAAATGCAACAAATCTCTCTATATAAAAGGCACCTCCAACGTTCTAAATTTGTAGTTGCAAGATCCCATGAGTGTCTGCCCCGCCCCCCGCATCACAACGTGATGATGTTGAGGGCGAAGCAATGACACTCAACAAATCGGAATGTCATTGGGTAATCTCTGATTCCACTCCCCAATGCAGCCGCCATTCCCATACACTCAAAACCAACCAACATTGGCGCTGGACCCTGTCCCCTGCCCACAGTCCCCCTCACCCACCCTCCCGCAGCCGCTCGCTCACCGTTCCACCGCCCTCCCTCTCCTCTCTGACTCGGGCCATGGTGCACGATGATTACTACACACGAGCAAGGAAGCCCATTGGTTAAGCTCTGTTTCCACTCCCCAACACAGCCGTCATTCCCATACACTCAAAACCAAACACCCCCCCCCCCCGCTAGCGCTCGTTTCATTTGTGTCTGAAATGGGCCTTTTTTTTTACTAGTAAATAAAATAAAAAATCCAGGCCAATGGCTAACATGCAGCAAAACCTGCAGTTTAGTAAAAGGGGCCTGTAAGAGTGAAGTTTGCAGGGTCTCGGCACAGAATAAAGTCTCACTGTAGCATGCCCTGCTCTGTTTGAGAAAAGAAATCCACTTTTCATAACCTGTGTCGTTCTCTCCAAGTTAAATCATAAACAGAATCAAAGAATGGGGAACCACCCCACAGATGCACCCCCCTCCCCTTAGGAAAAAAAAGATGGCCCTATAAAGATTATTAAAATCTGTAATGTCCCTGGTGTGTAGTCAGGCCCTGCAGGAAAAAAAAACCCCATCAGAACAGAAAAAGTGAAATGTAAGTTAGTTTTGGAGGCTGGGGGCAAGAGCTTGCAGTGAGAACTAGAAACGCTGAAGCAATAAATGTTTCACGTTATAATTAAAAAGAATTCTTGCAAAGCTCTCAAAAGAACAACACAGCTACAAATGTAATAAGCCAAAGAGTCCTAGGGCTCCTTCAGTTTCTTCATCGTCACTTTGTAAGGATAGAAACGCTTCTTATCTTCTTGTGGATAAAACTGTCTGAGTAGCTGCCAGGTTCTGCTCAGATCTCAGGCACAGCAACATCTGGTCTCGCTGCTTTGTCGAAGTCCCAGCTCCCTATACTTCAAATGAGTCTAATGCTGAGCTGCCCAGTGCCGAGAAATAAGTTATAACATTTCTCCTGTCCTTATCCTATCGCTCTTGAAGTGCCAATTATCTCCTGACATGCACTGCAGGAGTAGCTCAGTGGTTAGGCAAGCAGCAGGTGTAAACCTTGGAAGGCCAGGGTTCAGCTCCCACTTCTCCCGCTGATACTCTGTGGACTTGGACAAGTCACCTCATTATCCACTGCCTCAGGTGAGCCTATTTGGGCATGGAAACATTTAGGGGGAAGTTATCAAGGTGCTGTAAAAGGAAATCTATTACTACCCCTTGATTTTCCCCTGGGATTTAGCAACCTGCAGGATCCCTGTACTGCAGGTTGCTGAATCCCATGTTACAGGAATAACTGCTCGCAAGCCACCTTGTGAGCGGCATTATTCCCGCAGCTCGGGAACATCAGGCTTCAGAGCCACGATCCGATGTCCACGTGCCAGCAGAGCAGGCCCCATCTGAAGCCCTACCCAAGATGCAAGCACTTGCCCCCCCCCCTCCAAGATACCAGCACCCATTCCCCCACTATATGTACTAGACCTATAAAGGGTTTACCTGTAAATTCATTGGTGGTCCAGGGGGTCCTCAAGCAGGAGCTCCTACCTAGTCTGGCACCTTTCCCCAAAATGGCACCCCTAGCAGTAATGTGACAAAGAGAGGGAACCAAGTACAGAAAAAGACCAAACAAAAAAAAACAGCACAAAGGGCCTTTAAAAACAAAAGGGAACACAGTTCTTTCATTTAAAAAATCCTTTTTTTAATGAAAGGCCCTTTGTGCTGTTTTTTTTTTTTTGTTTGTTTACCCCTAGCAGTAATCTCATGTGACTAAGGGTCATGTTTCCGTATAAACAGTGGAGGAGTGGCCCAATGGTTAGGGTGGTGGACTTTGGTCCTGGGGAACTGAGGAACTGAGTTTGATTCCCACTTCAGGCACAGGCAGCTCCTTGTGACTCTGGGCAAGTCACTTAACCCTCCATTGCCCCATGTAAGCCGCATTGAGCCTGCCATGAGTGGGAACACACGGGGTACAAATGTAACAACAATGACACTGTATGCTGGCCATAGAAATATATCGGGCCATTTTGTGGGGATCTTATTTCTCTGGAATCCTTATCCAATCAAACTTGGATGTCTTCTTTTGATGGGTTTTTATCTCATGCCAAATTTAATCCTGTTCCATTCAAATTTTCAGAGATTTACTTTGCCCCCAGACAGACAGAAAGGCATTCTCAACCCCTCATGTATAAATTTCTTTCCAACATCTGTTAGGTCGGAAAGAATAATGAATGGCTACATAAAGGGACATATACCGCCTTTCTTGTGGGAGAAAAGCAGGAGATGTACAATCAAAAATGAAAGTGGAAACAGAACTCTATTTTTTTTTTTGTCAGGACAGTAAAGTAAGGGAATGGTGAGAAAATTAGAGGGAGAGAGATGCAGGGGAGACAGGCAAATCTGAAGCTGCTCTGTTGCTCGGTGGTTAAGGTCCACCAAATGCTTAGATGAAAAAATGAATTTTTAAGACTATTTTAAATTTGGTGTAAGAAGGCTTAAGTTGAAGGGCTGATGGAACATTCCTCCCCTCCCAGAGTGTGGGCACATAAGTACATAAGTACATAAGTAGTGCCATACTGGGAAAGACCAAAGGTCCATCTAGCCCAGCATCCTGTCACCGACAGTGGCCAATCCAGGTCAAGGGCACCTGGCACGCTCCCCAAACGTAAAAACATTCCAGACAAGTTATACCTAAAAATGAGGAATTTTTCCAGTCCATTTAATAGCGGTCTATGGACTTGTCCTTTAGGAATCTATCTAACCCCTTTTTAAACTCCGTCAAGCTAACCGCCCGTACCACGTTCTCCGGCAATGAATTCCAGAGTCTAATTACACGTTGGGTGAAGAAAAATTTTCTCCGATTCGTTTTAAATTTACCACACTGTAGCTTCAACTCATGCCCTCTAGTCCTAGTATTTTGGATAGCGTGAACAGTCGCTTCACATCCACCCGATCCATTCCACTCATTATTTTATACACTTCTATCATATCTCCCCTCAGCCGTCTCTTCTCCAAGCTGAAAAGCCCTAGCCTTCTCAGCCTCTCTTCATAGGAAAGTCGTCCCATCCCCACTATCATTTTCGTCGCCCTTCGCTGTACCTTTTCCAATTCTACTATATCTTTTTTGAGATACGGAGACCAGTACTGAACACAATACTCCAGGTGCGGTCGCACCATGGAGCGATACAACGGCATTATAACATCCGCACACCTGGACTCCATACCCTTCTTAATAACACCCAACATTCTATTCGCTTTCCTAGCCGCAGCAGCACACTGAGCAGAAGGTTTCAGCGTATCATCGACGACGACACCCAGATCCCTTTCTTGATCCAGAAAGAAGAAAGCACTGTGTCTATTTAGAGTCCAGACGCACAAAGGCTATGGACAGTATAGAGGGCCAGCGTCCACGAGCACAAGAAGTGGGACAAGGAGAAGGGAATAGGATGGTAGAGAGAGCAACCTGTGTAAATTGCAGTATTCTACCTACCAATGAGCCTTCTTGGGAGTGGACTTACACACTAGGACTCTCTCCCAGGGAGCTGCACCTGGCTCAGGACTGCCTCTGTTTTACGGGGTGAGTGGAGGCCTGGATCTTATCCCAAGCAACTGACTATACAATTAGGGGTCCTTTTACTAAGGTATGCTAATGGATTTAGCACACGCTAATGATTACTGTGCACTAAAGAAGATACCCATTATATTCCTATGGGTGTCTTATCATTTAGCACACCTTAGTAAAAGGACCCCTGGTCTAGCTGACACACACCCTGCAACTAAGACCATCTCCTCATGTCTTATTCAACTCTACAAAGAACCTTTCTTCAAATTAGTCACCTATCCCTATACCCCAATGAATTTGACTTACCCAGCTTGTCTACATCTCAACTGCAATTACCCTCCGACCTGTCTATTAAAATGTTTCATTGTATCATGCTGGCATTATGAGCATCATATCTACGCTATTCAAATGCCTATTGAGGTACTTCATTTGTATTGTGATGTCATCGTGAATGTTATATCTGTTATATGAATGTGTTTTCCATGCTGCCTATTATGATGTATCATTTGTACTCTGCTGTCATTCATCATATGATATTTCTATTATATGACTGTTCTGCTGTGCTGTGTAATTGTGTAGTTCCGATGCTATGTCGTGTTACTCCTATTGCTAGGATTCAATTTGCCTTCTCCAAGTTTACCTTATTGATTGTATTTATGCTTATTTATTTGATTATTTCGCTATTTTTATGTTAACACAATTGTAAGATTTATGTTGAGCTGTGCTAGCTGTCCACCATTTCGGGTGAATCTCTTCATAATGGCAGTTAATCAATCCTAATGAACAATAAAGTTGCCACGTCAGCCCACATCAATCCTGGTGTTGCCCCATGGAATGCATCAATTTCCCTAAGAGAATCAGTTCTATTCCATTCAGTTGATCTGGGGTGAGATAGCGACTCTAATGAGAAGCTTACTAGGGCTGTAAGCTCAGATGGAGGTCCTGGGGGGGGGGGGGGGGGGGGGGGGTCACAGCAGGTCTATAATGGTTCCTGCTCTTGCCCTCAACTGAAAAAGATAAATGTGAGTGATGGCTCTCAGCTGCAGACCAAGGCAATGTTAAGATCTTGTCAGAACTAGACCTTCCAGTTTACTTATTTCCTATTGAGAGTGTCGTTTTCTGTAACATTGTAAATTACAGCAGATAAAGAAGACCTGTTCAGTCCAGCCAGTCTGGACTAATAAAGTGAAATATCAATGTTTGGGTTGTGCAATGATAAAGTTGGGGTTTTTTTTAGAAGAAGCACATGGGAAGTCTGCGGTAGCTAATATTATAGTGAACAGGTTAACTTTGTCTGAATAGGGGGTTGCTCTACACTAGAGTATTTGTTATCATTAAAAATTAAATTTGATTGATTGTACTCAAATTTAGGGGTCCTTTCACCAAACAGTGGTAAAAGGTGGCCCACAGTGGCACTGGCGCATGGAATTGCCATGTGCGGAGGCCATCTTTTACTACCGCTGGTAAAAAGGCTTTTTTTTCTAAAGGGCCAGTAAATGGGCCATATGATAACTTAAAAATTGCCGTGCAGTCACTTACTGCTGGAGCCCTTGCCACGTCCTATTTAGGTGTTTTCTAGCACCAGAAATGGCGTGTGGGATAACTGGAACTACCGCCAGGCTCCTGGACAAGCCCAGCTGTTGGGCTCATATGCCGTGCACCAAGCTGGTGGTAGCCAGCTAAAAGGACCCCTTAATTTGTAGGATAAAGTATGTTGAATTGATTTGCATAGGTTAAAAAGTTTTAATGGGTGTCAAATTTTTATTAAACCAAATATGTACTACTACTATTACTACTACTTATCACTTCTATAGCGCTACAAGGCATACGCAGCGCTGTACATCATACATAAAAAGACAGTCCCTGCTCAAAGAGCTCACAATCTAAATATGGAATGTTGCTAGTGGAATAGCAACATTCCATGTAGAATCTCAAATAGTAGCAACATTCCATGTAGAATCTCAATAGCAACATTCCAGAATCTCAAATAGTAACAACATTCAATGTTCCACTGCACTAACCACTAGGCTACTCCTCCACTACCAACATTCCATGTAGAAGCCTGCCCTTGCAGATCAGCAATGCGGCCGCGCAGGCTTCTGTTTCTGTGAGTCTGACGTCCTGCACATACGTGCAGGACGTCAGACTCACAGAAACAGAAGCTTGCGCGGCCGCGTTGCTGATCTGCAAGGGCAGGCTTCTACATTACTACTACTACTTATCACTTCTATAGCGCTACAAGGCATACGCAGCACTGTACACCATACATGAAAAGACAGTCCCTGCTCAAAGAGCTCACAATCTAAGTAGGACAGACAAACAGACCGAACAACTAAGAGGTAAGGGAAATTAAAGAGAGGTAGGGATAAAGGGACAGGGCAAGTGAGTAGTGGTTAGGAGTCAAAAGCAGCGTCAAAGAGGTGGGCTTTTAGCCTGGATTTGAAAACGGCCAAGGACGGAGCTAGACGTACAAGGTCGGGAAGTCTATTCCAGGTGTGAGGTGCAGCGAGATAAAAGGAACAGAGTCTGGAATTAGCAGTAGAGGAGAAGGGGACAGACAAGAGAGATTTAGCCAAAATATGTGACAAAAAACAAAAAACAAAAAAAAAATAACAAGTCAGGAAACAAACCCCCAACTTTTTCCATGCACACATTTCTTACAAAGTAGGAAAGACTGAGGGGAAGGGGGTGAAGGTGTCATAGGAGTTCCAGCTGACCCTATGGTTTTTTTTACCTTACTGTATCCTGGGCTTGTAGTTCTGATTTCAAAAAGAGCAGATTCTAAAAGTTTAGATGTATTGGAGGTGAAATTAGGACAGGCTCAGCTTATCTAACAGGACAGGACAGACAGACCATGCCTGGCTATAATCGCAGAGACCTGTAAACCCAACATTAATAAGCCTCAGCAGTAAATGAAAGGGATACCTGTGAAGAAACCTAAAACTAATACAATTCCGGAGGCAGGTCTTATTAATGTCTGAGGAAGCTGTAAAAAAAAAAAAAATTACTTTGAGCAGAATGTCTGAATACTTATCATGAATTTGGTGTTTTGTGTTATCTCTGAGCCTAGATCTGAAAATCCAATCAAAACAATACTTGCTGTCAAAGCAGCTTGTGATTGCTAACTTCATATACTTTAATCCATCCTTTGATCTGAAATTCTCATATCATTCATCCTGATGTTTGATATGAAATAGTCCCTTACCAAAAGGGCGGCCAGCGCATGAGTGGCCTCCGGCTGGAGCTGCTGAGGGTAAACATTATCAGAATTGAAGAAACACTGGAGCAGGCACAGCCCTGGCAGGGAGAGGCAAGCACAGAACATGATAGCAGATGAGGGCAGTGAATCCCAATGATTTGCTGTTGCTCTGCCAGAGACCTTGGCTCTCATTCCTTGCTATCGTGTCTGCAGAGCTGGATAGCAAATAGGGTCTGTGATATTGGAAAAGGGCGAGAGTTTAAAGTGGAGAAATGAGATAACCCAGGAACTGTTTTTCTGTTAATCCTGTCCTGGTTGTCCAACAGTCTGCACTTGTCTTCCAGACCGCAACAACGTGCAAGATAGCAAAATCAGCTATGAACTAGTTCTCATGGGCACCTGAAACTAAGTTGGGAGAAACTGCTTTAATCAATGTCAGCCCTTAAAAAAAAAAAAAAAATATATATATATATATATATATATATATATATATACAGTGGGGGAAATAAGTATTTGATCCCTTGCTGATTTTGTAAGTTTGCCCACTGACAAAGACATGAGCAGCCCATAATTGAAGGGTAGGTTATTGGTAACAGTGAGAGATAGCACATCACAAATTAAATCCGGAAAATCACATTGTGGAAAGTATATGAATTTATTTGCATTCTGCAGAGGGAAATAAGTATTTAATCCCTCTGGCAAACAAGACCTAATACTTGGTGGCAAAACCCTTGTTGGCAAGCACAGCGGTCAGACGTCTTCTGTAGTTGATGATGAGGTTTGCACACATGTCAGGAGGAATTTTGGTCCACTCCTCTTTGCAGATCATCTCTAAATCATTAAGAGTTCTGGGCTGCCGCTTGGCAACTCGCAGCTTCAGCTCCCTCCATAAGTTTTCAATGGGATTAAGGTCTGGTGACTGGCTAGGCCACTCCATGACCCTAATGTGCTTCTTCCTGAGCCACTCCTTTGTTGCCTTGGCTGTATGTTTTGGGTCATTGTCGTGCTGGAAGACCCAGCCACGACCCATTTTTAAGGCCCTGGCGGAGGGAAGGAGGTTGTCACTCAGAATTGTACGGTACATGGCCCCATCCATTCTCCCATTGATGCGGTGAAGTAGTCCTGTGCCCTTAGCAGAGAAACACCCCCAAAACATAACATTTCCACCTCCATGCTTGACAGTGGGGACGGTGTTCTTTGGGTCATAGGCAGCATTTCTCTTCCTCCAAACACGGCGAGTTGAGTTCATGCCAAAGAGCTCAATTTTTGTCTCATCTGACCACAGCACCTTCTCCCAATCACTCTCGGCATCATCCAGGTGTTCACTGGCAAACTTCAGACGGGCCGTCACATGTGCCTTCCGGAGCAGGGGGACCTTGCGGGCACTGCAGGATTGCAATCCGTTATGTCGTAATGTGTTACCAATGGTTTTCGTGGTGACAGTGGTCCCAGCTGCCTTGAGATCATTGACAAGTTCCCCCCTTGTAGTTGTAGGCTGATTTCTAACCTTCCTCATGATCAAGGATACCCCACGAGGTGAGATTTTGCGTGGAGCCCCAGATCTTTGTCGATTGACAGTCATTTTGTACTTCTTCCATTTTCTTACTATGGCACCAACAGTTGTCTCCTTCTCGCCCAGCGTCTTACTGATGGTTTTGTAGCCCATTCCAGCCTTGTGCAGGTGTATGATCTTGTCCCTGACATCCTTAGACAGCTCCTTGCTCTTGGCCATTTTGTAGAGGTTAGAGTCTGACTGATTCACTGAGTCTGTGGACAGGTGTCTTTCATACAGGTGACCATTGCCGACAGCTGTCTGTCATGCAAGTAACGAGTTGATTTGGAGCATCTACCTGGTCTGTAGGGGCCAGATCTCTTACTGGTTGGTGGGGGATCAAATACTTATTTCCCTCTGCAGAATGCAAATAAATTCATATACTTTCCACAATGTGATTTTCCGGATTTAATTTGTGATGTGCTATCTCTCACTGTTACCAATAACCTACCCTTCAATTATGGGCTGCTCATGTCTTTGTCAGTGGGCAAACTTACAAAATCAGCAAGGGATCAAATACTTATTTCCCCCACTGTATCTCCAAACCCCAATGTTGTCACTGTCATCAACAGAAATTGACACAGCTGCTAGACTTGTTTTTGGCAAATCACGCTTTGAACATGCAGAACCTCTTCGTTTCAACCTGCATTGGCTCCCCATTTTTGCTCGTCTCACCTTCAAAATCAGCACGTTAACTCACAAGATTATCTATGGGGAGGCCCCTGACTACATGGAAGATTTGATAGATCTGTCATCCAGAAATGCTTCCTTGACCGCTCAATCTTACCTCAACCTTCGCTTTCCTAGCGATATAAAATGCTCCTTTCCTCATCCTTCACCCATGTCAGCCCAAAGACTTGTAATAGTCTACCTAGGTCCTTAAAGGAGATTGACGGCCATCAAATTTTCAAGAGATACTTAAAAACATTTCTGTTTGAGAAGGCATATCCCAACTGTATCTCTCAGCCCACACCTTCTTCCTCTTGACTGTACCTGTTTCAAACAGTTATTACCCTTATTGGTATGTAATTTTTGTAAGCCGCATTGTGCCCACTTCTGTGGGAAAATGCCGGGGTATAAGTGCACTAAAAATAAATAAACATTTGCAGAAGGACTGTGGATTAACAACTGTTTTACTGGACAAGGCGCTGAGTTGCATTCAGGAGTAATGAATTCCTGAGCTTCTGGCTTTATTGATCATCACATTATCAACAGCGCAGTGCTGGCAGAGAGAGAGAGAGAGAGAGAGAGACTGGGCATTCCAGTTAGGAAGTCACATGCCAAAAAATTAATTCTTCTGCTACATAGCTTAGATTCAAGGACCTGCCAGATGGAGCAACAACATAACTGATCTTGAAGTTTACCTTCCTTGTATTTCAGAGGCAAGTAACTTCAAGGTCTCATATGGATTGTTTGAAAAGACACATCTTTCAAAATACAGGCAATTTATTAAAATAACCTTTTCTCTATTCAACTTCCCGTGAAGTAATTGTACAGCAGGGTTCACTTCTCAGGATATCTGCAATGAATACTCATGATCTATTCTAGACTCATGTTCGTTTGCTCTAGGAATTGAGTTAATTTGCCTATTTTGGTTAGCCTGAATAATGGTAACTATTATTCAAAAACGATCTCCATCAAAAAAGAAGTAAAACATATTTATTTATTTATTTATTTCTTCTTTAAACCATTAAGTCCTCCACTCAAATCATCCAGAAAATTTACTACTACTACTACTACTACTATTAAACATTTCTGTAGCGCTACCAGACTTATGCAGCGCTGTACAAATGAACATGAAAAGACAGTCCCTGCTCAACAGAGCTTACAATCTAAATTGGACAGATGAACAGACAGCTAGGGGTGGGGAAATTGCAGTGGTAGGGGTGATAAGTGAGGGTGTTTAAGAGAGTCATGGTTAGGAGTCGAAAGCAGTAGCAAAGAGGTGGGCTTTAAGCCTAGACTTGAAGACAGCCAGAGACTGAGCCTGGCGTACTGGCTCAGGGAGTCTATTCCAGGCATAGGGAGCAGCGAGATACAAGGAACGGAGCCAGTACGTGGGGGAGAAGGGGGACGACAGGAGACATTTACCCAGCGAACGGAGTTCACGGGGAGGAGTGTAGGGAGAGATGAGAGCGGAAAGGTACTGAGGAGCTGCGGTGATTTAACCAGAGCTGACATTGTGATGTCATAATGCCTCAGTCCACCAATGCCTAAGAGCCAACCTCATCAGTGATGTCACAATGGCTTGACTGTCCTATACTTGGCTCATACTACTACTACTACTATTAAACATTTCTATAGCGCTACTAGACTTACGCAGCGCTGTACAAATGAACATGAAAAGACAGTCCCTGCTCAACAGAGCTTGCAATCTAAATTGGACAGAGGAACAGACAGCTAGGGGTGGGGAAATTGCAGTGGTAGGGGTGATAAGTGAGGGTGTCGAGTAAGAGAGTCATGGTTAGGAGTCGAAAGCAGTAGCAAAGAGGTGGGCTTTAAGCCTAGACTTGAAGACAGCCAGAGACTGAGCCTGACGTACCGACTCAGGGAGTCTATTCCAGGCATAGGGAAGCAGCGAGATAGAAGGAACGGAGCCGGGAGTTAGCAGTGGGGGAGAAGGGGGACGACAGGAGACATTTACCCAGCGAACGGAGTTCACGGGGAGGAGTGTAGGGAGAGATGAGAGCGGAAAGGTACTGAGGAGCTGCGGTGATTTAACCAGAGCTGACATTGTGATGTCATAATGCCTCAGTCCACCAATGCCTAAGAGCCAACCTCATCAGTGATGTCACAATGGCTTGACTGTCCTATACTTGGCTCATACTACTACTACTATTAAACATTTCTATAGCGCTACTAGACTTACGCAGCGCTGTACAAATGAACATGAAAAGACAGTCCCTGCTCAACAGAGCTTACAATCTAAATTGGACAGATGAACAGACAGCTAGGGGTGGGGAAATTGCAGTGGTAGGGGTGATAAGTGAGGGTGTTGAGTAAGAGAGTCATGGTTAGGAGTCGAAAGCAGTAGCAAAGAGGTGGGCTTTAAGCCTAGACTTGAAGACAGCCAGAGACTGAGCCTGACGTACTGGCTCAGGGAGTCTATTCCAGGCACAGGAATATTAATATATAATAGAAATTCTGTGTAAATTCAAAATATTCTATTAAGAATTCCAGGGAATGCTGCTTAAACAGCGGAGTAAATAATTTGAAGACGCTTTAAGGCTCAAATAGATACAGGAATTCTGTGATTTTGTGTATACATCATTTTACATTATGTTGGATGTTTTCTGTGAAGCTCTAAGTTTGAGATTTTTGGAATTCTTAATAGAATTTTTTGAATTTACAACAGAATTTTCTGGATGATTTGAGTGGAGGACTGAATGGTTTAAAAAAAGAAATAAATAACTATTTTTTACTCTTTTTTTTTTTATAGAGATCTTTTTTGAATAAAAGTTGGTACTTGTTACGGGGATCTCCTGTTTCATCCTTGGAATTTGTAGCCTGAATAATAGAGCTATTTGTTAGGGTCAGCCCTCCTCCACAAACTGGCACTGAGAACCATTTGCCTTTCAACATGACTTATATACTTGATTGGTTGATTTATTTATTTGTTTGTTTGTTGCATTTGTATCCCACATTTTCCCACCTATTTGCAGGCTCAATGTGGCTTACAATGTTCCGTTGCGGCATTCGCCATTCCAGAGTAAAAGATACAATTGGTATTACATAAAGAACATGGATGACATAATAGAATTAAGCAATCAGGTATAGAAAGAAAACATTCAGAATATCAGGTAAGTGGTGATGCGTTACAGTTCCTACTACAGATCATTGTGGTGTACCTTGTTGAAGAGATAAGTCTTCAGTGATTTACGAAAGTTGATAAGGTCGTAAATTGTTTTCAGGTCAAGTGGCAATGCATTCCACAGCTTCGTGCTCATGTAGGAAAAGCTGGACGCATGTGTAAATCTATAGTCCTTTACAGCTGGGGAAGTGAAGATTCAGGAATGTGCGCGCTGACCTTTTATGGTTGTGTGTACACCTCCGATATACATTTAAGGTTGATGAACAGCTTTAAGTTATCCGTAGAGTGGCTAAATATACTGTGACCTTATTATCAGCCCACCTTTGCTCTGCCCTCCCTTCACCCCTTTCTGATAGGAATTAGGAGGTTCATAAATATTTTTGACCTAAAAATCCTTGGATAAGCCAGTTCTATGTTTACTGGCTGCCAGTGAACGTGTAAAGGGCTGTTCACAGTACAAAACGTTAGTTGATACACAGACTGCTGGAAATTGGTTAGCTTACTCTGGCAAAGGCAGTCTCTATCTTTTCTTCTTGGACTCTGAGGCTTTCTCCTTCTAGGTGCTGATTCAGGGATCTTCCTAATCAGAGAGACAGGATTTCTCATCTTCACTGGTCTCACATCTAACTTGTTTCAGCTTCTGCACCTGCAAGCCACTTCTCAAAACTCTCTCTAAAAGTTCTTAGTACATTTCTCTTTCTTACTTTTCCAGCTTCCTTGAATCTACTAGAATGGTGCGGCCAGGCAAGTTCCCAAAATAACCAGTTGTCCTTGGCTCCCTGAGCCACTCTGGTAATGAAAATCTAAACTCTCTGGTTCTTTGGTCCTACAGTCATCCTTGACTGGTTTGGCCCTGTCCTGGTGGATCAGTCGCTCTGACTGTACTCGGGTTTCAGAAAAACAAAAGAGGAACTGTAAAAAAGGAACAAGCTAAGAAACAAAGCAGAAAGGTTTTCAGAACTAGATAGACGTCTCCCAAACTCCATTGGCTTTCTCTTTGAGTCAATAGTCTCTGGCTATTGAATTACACTCTAGAGAAACTGACATTCTGACTTTACATTTCAACCCTCAGCTGGGTGGCGAAGAAGGGAAACTACCCCTCTTTTTCCTTGTCTTTTAGCCAAGGAGGTGTTCAGGACCTCACTGTCATTAGGTCACAGACTCGTCTCCAGCGTCTCATGCTGCTGAAAGAGTGGCAGACATGATGGGAAAGACAAAAACTCTTCCCACAGTAGGGGATTTTATACTTACTAATGACATCATCAAGACCACCGTATCTCACATCGCCCCATCATAGTCAAAGTAGGGGAAGCAATCTATACATACTAAGGGGCATAGCCAGAACTTGTTTTGGGGGCGTGACCAAGGGGTGCCACACTTTTCATCTCAGTCTTCTCCCCCCCCCCCCCCCCCCCCCCCCCCCCCCCCCCCCACTGCCATTGTTGATGCTGACACCGATTCCTACCTTTTCTGGAAGGAATGCTCAAGCCTCTCTAGCTGAAGATTCTCAGCCGAGCCCCCACCGATGCTGCAGAAGCAGTGAGAGAGCTGGCAGAATGCTTCAACCTCCAACAGTTCAACTGAGCATGTGTGGAAGTGCAAAAGGCCATTTGAGCATGCACAGACATGCCGGCATTGGTGGCTGGAGCACCTCGGGCTGTGAATTATCTTTGGCTGGCAGGGCTAGAGCTTCCCCATCAGCCATGAATCTAGTGCTGCAATTTCTGAGGGAGGGGGGCTATGCCCAAACTGAGGGAACCTAGGCCAGAGGCCCCTGAGGATCCCCCTCCAATGGCATTGCCATTGCATACTGGGACTTCCCAAATCTGTCCTAGGAAGCCCATAACCAGTCAGGTTTGCAGGAAAATCACAATGACTGTGCATGGGGTAACTTTGCATACATTGGGTTTCTAAAATATGCAAATGTATCTTATGCATATTCATTGTAGGTATCTTGAAAACATGACTGCGGATTTCCAGGACAGGTTTGGGAAGCCATGTGTGGCCCTCCTGCAGCAATACCTTTAATCTCCAGCCTGCGAATAATATATTTGGCTTTGGAGATTGTTATGGACAGAAATTGGAAAGAGGTTCTTTACTACCCTTTCCTTATACTTTTTATTTATTTGTTTATTTTGTTAAACTTATAACTTACCTTTATTATATAACCCAAAGTAATTTACAGTCCGAACACCCCCCCTCCCCCACCACCACCATTACTACGCGTTTAGTCTTAATTCTAAAGATGGTAACAATGCAGTGGTAACATCACAATTACTGTTTGCAGATCACTTGAAGTTCTATAGTTCCAGCAGCTAACAATTAGTGGAACAAGTCTGCATAAAGAAAAGCTTCTCAGATGACATCAAGATGACTTTTGGCCCTATACGAATGTGCTGAGGTAACATTCCTTAGAAGAACATTGAGCAAACCTGAAAATGTCCCTCTGACTGATGATTTTGAGATAAAGAAACTTGGCCAGGAAGGTGTATATATAACTATTTAGGAGTGGGAGAAGGCATAACAATTGAGCATAAATCACCGAGAAAAAAAGATCAGTAAAGAATATTACAGGAGAGAAGATTAAAATTGACATTGAAGAGTGCATTAACATCACAGAATACGATACAAGCCATTAATCAGCTAGCAATTCCCCTTTCCCGCACTCTCATACAGCTTTGGCATTGTGGATGGTTTCTTAAAAATCCAGAACAACTGACTGTATGAGCACAAACACTTTGACTAATGCAATAGCCTGTTTGCCAGGTTTATTCACTTGTTCAGAACCCTTATTTTATCATCCTCACTTTAATATTCCCTTATCTCTTGTTTGTCCTGTTTGTCTGTCCTAATTAAATTGTAAGCTCTGTTGAGCAGGGACTGTCTCTTCATGTTCAAGTGTACAGTGCTACATACGTCTAGTAGTGCTTTAGAAATGATAAGTAGTAGTAGTCTTTGGGATTCCGGAATCTTGCAACACTATGGGATTCCGGAATCTTGCTACTCTTTGTCCTTATCCCTTATTTGTCCTGTTTGTCTGTCCTGATTACATTGTAGCTCTGTCGAGCAGAGACTGCCTCTTCATGTTCAAGTGTACAGCGCTGTGTACGTCTAGTAGTGCTTTAGAAATGATAAGTAGTAGTAGTAGTAGTTGACTAAAAGAACGTTGAGGGCTTACCGAATGCTAATCAAGACTACCACCAGCACAATGTGGCTACTGATGGTAATTCCACCCTGAGCGTGCACCATTTCCAGGGGAAAAAGAAAATACCCCTGGAATTGGCTTGCATAGCGGGTTACCACGGGAGCACTTATTGCCACGTCGGTGGGTGGTGGTAAGGATTCCCTGTTGCATGACCACATGGTAAGTGTTCTCTTACTACATGGCCATGTTTGTCTGGGGGCTTTTTACTTGCTGCAGTAAAAAGGGCCCTGGCTCGTGGGAAAAACAGCCCCCACTGTTAGTGAAGGGCCCTTTTTCCCACAACTTGGTAAAAGGACCCCCCCCCCCCATAGATTTTGAATGTTGGACATTGGGTTATGGTTAGCTATATCTAGTGGATTGGCTCCCTCTTTTTTAGGTAGTGTCTAATTTCAGTCTGTTTAAGGGATTCTGGATATATCCCAGAATTCTGTGAGGCATTAACAATCTTGACAAGCCTGGACCATACACAGTGGTGTGCTGGAGCCGGCTCGCACCGGCTCGCAAGAGCCGCTTGTTAAATTTTGACAGCTCTTGCGAGCCGGTTGTTGTTGGGGGGAGCCGGCTCCATTGCGGGAGGTAAGCATGGCAGGAGGGCACCATCACAGGCCATGCTTACCTCCCCTGCCGCTCCAAAGCATATCCAATCATTTCCTTCGCCCTCCCTCTCCCCTCTGTCTTTTTTAAATTACCTCCATCGAAGCATGCGCCATTTAAAGCCCTCCTGCGTGCTGGCCATCTCCAGGCTTCCCCTGCTTGCTTCGGATGATGTTCGTGCCTTAGTCCCGCCTTCATTCTGACGTCATTTCCTTTTTTCGTGAAGGCGGGACTAAGGCACGAACTTCATCCGATGCAAGCAGGGGAAGCAGTGTTGCCAGGTGGGCGGTTTTACCGCCCAATTGGGCGGTTTTCCGCGACCCGCCGCGGGAAATTTTTGCTCGCGGCGGGTTGCGGTTTTTTGGGATGCTTTTTTGGGCTTCAGGGCGGTTTTTTGGGCGGCTTTTTGCCTTTTTTCGGCCGCGGGGGGCGGGGTTAGTGACGTTTTTGGGCAGGGTTAGTGACGTTTTGGGCGGGGCCGATGACGGGGAGGCGGGGCCGATGACATCGGAGGTGGGGCCGATGACGTCGGAGGCGGGGCCGGTGACGGCGGGGGCGGGGTTGATGACGGCGGGGGCGGGGGTGATGACGCGGGGGTGGGGGTGTCAGGGGCGGGGTTTGTGTTTGGGCGGTTTTTGGGCTGTTTTTTGGGCTGGATTGGGCTGGAAAAAGAATTTCCACCTGGCAACCCTGAGGGGAAGCCTGGAGACGGCCAGCACGCAGGAGGGCTTTAAATGGCGCGCGCTTCAACGGAGGTAATTAAAAAAAGACGGAGGGGAGGGTGGGGGCGAAGGACATCGTTGGACATGCTTCGGAGCGGCAGGGGAGGGAGGAGAATCGCTGGATGGGTAGAGGGGGGCAGGGGAGAGACTTGCTGAGCATGGGTGGGTAGAGGGGGCAGGGGAGAGACTTGCTGGGCATGGGTGGGTAGAGGGGGGCAGGGGAGAGACTTGCTGGGCATGGGTGGGTTGAGGGGGCAGGGGAGAGACTTGCTGAGCATGGGTGGGTAGAGGGGGGCAGGGGAGAGACTTGCTGGGCATGGGTGCGTAGAGGGGGGCAGGGGAGAGACTTGCTGAGCATAGGTGGGTAGAGGGGGGCAGGGGAGAGAAGAGAATTGCTGGGTATGGATGGATAGAGAGGGGCAGGGGAGAGAGGAGAGTTTTAGGACATGGATGGCGGGGAGAGCAAGAGAAATTCTGGACATGGATGGAGGGGAGGGAAGGGAGAGAGAAGAAATGCTGGACATGGAGGGAAGATAGAGGAAGGAGATTAGATGAGGGAAAAGGAAGTGAGGAGAGAAACTGCACATGGATGGAGAAAATAGGCAGAAGCTGGATCCACTGTACAGTCAAGTATGCGGAGGACCAGAAATGAAGAAGAAAGGAGGAAAGAAAAGAAATAAATGGAAAGGAAGCCCTGGAAACTGAGTCAAGGAAACAGATAGCAGCAGAATCAGATACTGGGCCAGCATGATCAGAGAAACAGTCACCAGACAACAAAGGTAGAAAAAAAATAATTTTCATTTTCATTATAGTGTTTGGAATATGTCCACTTTGAGAATCAGGTGCTGAACGTTAAAAGTTTAAATTTATTTACTTATTTATGGCTTTTTATCCCATATGAAACATGAATTAGATTGGAACCTGGGATCATTTAAATTTTTTTTCCTGGAGAGAGTAATGTGTTGGCCGCCGCCCCCCCCCCCCCCCCCCCGGTATAGCCAGCTCAGCAATTTTTTTTGGAGGGGCGCAGTGGTGGATGGGGGGGCGCCGAGGTGGATGGTGGGGGGGGCGCCGAGGTGGACCAGGGAGAGAGCCTGTTGTTAAAAATTTACCAGCACACCACTGACCATACATTACATCCAATGTTTTTCAACAACCCGATGATCTCATCTGGGCCACAAGGCATATCAGCTCTTCTCACTTACTAGAAAGAACAAATCCTACACCAACCTGCCCACCTCAGTACCATAACCCACCCCTTTCCATTTCTATGTATCTCCTAGGCCACTCACAGGACTACCATTTTGAACAATTAGAACAATCTCCCTCTGAGTAAAAGCAGCAAAGTCTTCAGCCAACTCCAACTGCTCTCTATGGGCCCTCATCTCTACCATCGATCATAGCACCTGAAACAGTTCCTCGGCATGTTTCATGGTAGATTCTCTCTATGGCTTCCAAAATTCCTTTTTAAGAGCCTTTATAGCCTTCCCATACTCTGTCATCTGCTGATTTATAATCATCCAATTTCAAGCGTCCTTTCATGTTTCCCATCTCTACTTCCACCTCTTTCCCTTTCCATGTTTTAAATGGTTTTGCCTGTTCTCATTTTCTTTAAGCATTTCCAGTGTTAGATTTTTCTCTTGCTTGTATCCTTATTATAAATGGTTTCATTTCCTCTCTTCTCTTAAATCACTGCCACCACTTTCTCATAAAATGGTTTCGGGCGCACATAGTTTTAAATAATGGTTATTATTATTTTGAAAAAAAAAAGAAGATTTAATGAAGACAAATCAAGCCTGAGTGTTCAGAACTGTATAATCAGATTTCAGAGCGTCTAAAAGTACAGTACTTTATTGTTGGTTAGTGTTCAGTTTTTGAAAATGAACTGTGTCCTTTCAGCCGCAGCGGGTAAATAAAACTACAGCAAAAAAAAAAAAATACCCACTGAATGGCCAAAACACTACAGATGATAATATATTGCATGTTTTCAACCTCAGAGGGGAAATGAAGGGAGTTAATGAATGCATTAATTTTCCACACAAAGTTTGATTAAGAAACATTAAATTAGCAGTTTCGGCAAAAATACTTTTAAATAATTCAGTTAATGGCTGAAAACAGAGATCATTAAGAACTCTGCTGGTAATTCTGAGCTTTATTTACATTCCTGGGGAGACACTGGTGTTTGAATCTGAGCGTTTCTCCTGCTTTAGGAGCAAGAGGCCTCCAGGCCAGATCGCCAGATCGCCTATGTCTAAATCATCTTGACCTGACCTGCTCCTAAAAAAAACACAAAAAACCCCTCCAGTGATGGAATTCCAACACCCTAGGGGTCATTTCTTCCACTGCTCAATTAACCTCATCTACTTTTACTTACATAGTAGATGACGGCAGAAAAAGACCTGCATGGTCCATCCAGTCTGCCCAAGACAAACTCATATGTGTATACCTTACCTTGACTTTGTACCTGTCCTTTTCAGGGCACAGACCGTATAAGTCTGCCCAGCAGTATTTCCCGCCTCCCAACCACCAGTCCCCGCCTCCCATCACCGGCTCTGGTACAGACCGTATAAGTCTGCCCTCCCCTATCCTCACCTCCCAACCACCACCCCCTCTTCCCCCCAACTGCTCCGCCACCCAATTTCAGCTAAGCTTCTGAGGATCCATTCCTTCTGCACAGGATTCCTCTATGCATATCCCACGCATGTTTGAACTCCGTTACCGTTTTCATCTCCACCACCTCCCGCGGGAGGGCATTCCAAGCGTCCACACCCTCTCCGTGAAAAAATACTTTATTAAATTTGATTAACCGCCTCTCACTAGAAGCATCGCAGCAGTAAGCAATAAAATAAAAAAAAATAAAAAGAATAAAAACTACATAAGGAAGCATAAAGTCTAAACTATACAACTCAAACACTCTGTTCAAAGCATTATACAAGGAACCATGCTTTCGACTGTTTCCAAAACTAGATATAACTGCATTCATCTTGCAGGTCCCATGACAGTCTAGTCTAGAGATAAGGCCTAAGGGGGAGATTCTCTACATGGCGCCTAAAGAGTCCAGGTGGAAAACATTTCCACCTAAGCATATTCTATAAGTGGTACCTAGATTTAGGTGCAGTATATAGAATACGCTTAGTTGATATCCCAGAGCCTAAAACTACGCATGCCGATTTACACCAATGAAAGCATGGCATAAATCCCAGTGCATAGGTTTAGGTGCAGGGGGCCATATTCTATAACTACACGCATACATTTTAGAATGCTCACAAAACGCCCATAGTCACAAAACGTTATGGCTGCACGTGTTAGAGGTTAGGTGCACTGTATTACAGAATACACTTAGCAAGTTATGGGGTCCTTTTACTAAGCTGCAGCAAAATAAAAATTGGCACGCATCAATTTTGGGCCTGAGACCTTACCACCACCCATTGACTTAGCAGTAAGGTCTCACTCGTTAACCAGGTGAGTGCACTGCCGATTACCGCCCAGTTAGCGCCATGCACCGGAAATTTCCCAGCATGCATAGTGGACTCACGTAAAAAATGAAATTACCAACCGGGCCACGCGGTAGCTGGATGATAGTTCCAAATTGGCACATCTTGGGCACGCTTACAGGCTCTTTTTCGAAAGAGAAGGACGCCCATCGCTCGACACAAATCGGAAGATGGGTGTCCTTCTCACAGGGTCGCCCAAATTGGTATAATCGAAAGCCAATTTTGGGCGTCCCCAACTGCTTTCCGTCGCAGGGTTGACCAAAGTTCACTGGGGGGGGTGGGGGGTGTTGGAGGCATAGCGAAGCTTGGACTTGGGCGTGCCTAACACATGGACATCCTCAATCCATAATGGAAAAAAAAAGGGAGTCCCTGATGATCACTTGGACGACTTTACCTGATCCTGTTTTTCTTACGACCAAGGCACAAAAAGGTGCCTGAACTGACCAGATGACCACCGGAGAGAATCAGGGATGACCTCCCCTTACTCTCTAAGTGGTCACTAACCCCCTCCCACCTTCAAAAAACATCTTTAAAAATATGTCCTGCCAGCTTCAGGTCCATCACAGCAGTATGCAGGTCCCTGGAGCAGTTTTAGTGGGTGCAGTGCACTTCAGGCAGATGGACCCAATCCCATCCCCCCCACCTGTTACACTTGTGGTGGTAAATGTGAGCCCTCCAAAACCCACCACAAACCCACTGTACCCAAATGTAGGTGCCCCCCTTCACCCCTTAGGGCTATGGTAGTGGTGTACAGTAGTGGGTAGTGGGTTTTGGGGTGGGATTTGGGGGCTCAGCACACAAGGTAAGGGAGCTATGTACCTGGGAGCAATTTATGAAGTCCACTGCAGTGCCCCCTATGGTGCCTGGTTGGTGTCCTGGCATGTCAGGGGGACCAGTGTGCTACGAATGCTGGCTCCTCCCACGACCAAAGGGCTTGCATTTGGTTGTGTCTGAGATGGGCATCCTTGGTTTCCATTATCACCGAAAATCAGATACGACCAAGTCTAGGGACGACCATCTCTAAGGACGACCTAAATTTCAGGATTTGGGTGTCCCTGACCGTATTATTGAAACGAAAGAAGGACGTCCATCTTGTTTCAATAATATGGGCTTCCCCGCCCCTCCATCGGGACATTTTGCGAGGACTTCCTCAGCAAAACTTGGGCGTCCCTTTCGATTATGCCCCTCTTTGGTGCCTACGCGGCTTAGTAAAAAGGCCCCTCTGTGCGCCAATTCTAATTGCCAATCAGTGCTCATTATTGCTTGTTAAGTGCTGCTATCAATGCTGACTGGCTTGTTAAGCCAATTAAGTTACGCGTGTTGTTACAGAATATGCTTGGATTTCAGCGTGGATCTCTAGGTGCGCTACATAGAATCCGGGGGGGGGGGGGGTGTAAGTCTCTAAAAGCTGACCACTGGATACAATCCAGGCAAATTTCAGACAAAGGGGACAGACCCAACAATAATCTCTGCAATGATCATAAGGAGCAAAGGGGCTCCCTCAGTTTAATATGGTTAGTCAACTATGAGGCTTCCCCTTGTAAATTGCCTTGGAAACTAAACACAATAACTTAGACTAGAAACGACACACAGTTGGGAACCAGTGTAAAGCCGGCATCCTCAGATTTCCTAAGTCCTGAACCAGGTGGACAGCAGTGTTTTGTACCAGCTGCAGCCTTCTAAGGCTGGACTGAAGGAGTCCCAGATTTTAAAAATTCCAGTCTGGACTGCAGGACTAAATTCTCAGATGACAAGGGAAGTCTTGCCTCACCAATTTGCTTTGAAGGCATCAACAAACATGTGGATAAAGGTGAGTCGGTTGCTGTACTGTATCTAGATTTTCAGAAAGCTTTTGACAAAGTTCCTCATGAGAGACTCCTGAGAAAATTAAAAAGTCATGGGATAGGAGGCAATGTTCTGCTGTGGATTAGGAATTGGTTATTGGACAGAAAACAGAGGTTAGGGTTAAATGGCCATTTTTCTCAAAGGAGGAGGGTGAATAGTGGAGTACCACAGGGATCGATCCTGGGACCAGTGCTATTTAACATATTTATAAATGATCTGGAAAACAGAACGACGAGTGAGGTGATTACATTTGCAGATAACACAAAACTCTTCAGAGCTGTCAAAACATACAGATTGTGAAAAATTGCAGGAAGACCTTAGGAAATTGGAAGACTGGGCATCCACATGGCAGATGAAATTTAATGTGGACTAATGCAAAGTGATGCACATTGGGAAGATTAATCCAAATCTTAGTTATCTGATGCTAGGAGTCAGCACTCAAGAAAAAGATCAAGGTGTCAGTATAGACAATACGCTGAATTCTTTGGTCCAGTGTGCAACGGTGGCCAGAAAAACAAACGGATGCTAGGAATTATTAGGAAAGGGATGCAAAATAATACCAAGAATATTATAATGCCTCTCCATGGTGCGACCTTACCTTGAGTATTGCACTCAATTCTGGTCACCGTATCTCAAAAAAGATATAGCAGAATTAGAAAAGGTTCAAAGAAGAGCAACCAAAATGAGAAAGGGGATGAAACTCCTCCTGTATGAGGAAAGGCTAAAGAGGTTAGCAGTGGCGTACCAAGGGGGGGAGGCGGTCGCCCCGGGTGCACGCCACTGGGGGGGTGCCGCGCACCTGTTGGCTCTTCATTTTCATGCTCCCTTTGCCCCGGAACAGGTTACTTCCTGTTCCAGGCAGAGGGAGCATGAAAACGAAGAGCCAGCAGGCGCGCGGCACCCCCCCCCCCAGTGGCTTGCACCCGGAGGGGGTTCTTTCGCTGGGGGATCGGGGGTTCTTTCGTGGGGGGCGGGGCGCATCGGCGATCCGCCCAGGGTGTCAGCCCCCTTAGGAATGCCACTGGAGGTTAGGGCTCTTCAGCTTGGAAAAGAGAAGGCTGTGGGGGAGGATAGGATTGAGGTCTATAAAATCCTGAGTGGTGTAGAACAGGTAGAAATGAATCGATTTTTCAGTCTTTCAAAAAGTACAAAGACCAGGGGCCACTCAATTAAATTGCAAGGAATACTTAGGAGGAATTTGTTTTTTTCACTCAAATGATAGTTAAGCTCTGGAACTCGCTGCAGAAGGATGTGGGAATGGTGGTTTGCATATTTGGATTTAAAACGGTTTGAACAAGTTCCTGGAGGAAAGGTCCGTAGTCTGCTATTGAAACAGATATGGGGAAGCCACTGCTTGCCCCAGGATTGGTAGCATGGTATGTTGCTACTAATTGGATTTCTGCCAGGAACTTTTGACCTGGATTGGGCAGTGTTGGATGCAGGATACTGGGCTAGATGGACCATTGGTCTGATCCAGAATGGTTATTCTTACATTCTTATGACAACAAAGTCTTCAACTGCTAAACTGTATAGAACAAGGAATAAATGGGGGGGGGGGGGGGGGGGGGGGGGGGGGGGGAGGGGTAGGTCATACATTTCAGAGCTCCGTTTCTTTTGTGGTTTGAGAAATAATTGAACCCAGCTCCCCAGGTTCTTAGCCTACTGCACTAATCATTGGAGTACTCCTGTACTCCTAGCTTGTTCGGGCAACATTTCCAATTTGTAAATGCATGATTAAGAAAGGATCAAATCTGACTCCCAAATTGGTCACATCAAACAGTTGACACAAGGACATCATCCCAACCAACCAAGGCTCACTACACAGAAACAGAAGTTTCTGTTAAAGCCACTTCTTAAGATTCAGGACCAAGTCATGGGCAGACACCTAATCATAAATTTTTAAAAGGCATATATTAAAAGAAGAAATAGCTGTCTTTTGATCACTGTTTATTTATTTATTAGGATTTATTTACTGCCCTTTTGAAGGAATTCACTCAAGGCGGTGTACAGCAAGAATAAGTCAAACATAAGCAATAAACAATTACAGCAGTAAAAATATTCAAACAATACAAAGTATGGCGTGGTATACTACATTACAATATTAACACAATGCACAATAAATCATTTTAATAGACAGCATAGGGTGTAAGCAAAGATGAAACATATAGGTAGATAAGATAGAGTAACAGGAGTAAGAAAATCAGCTACTAATTTAAGTTGCAAATGAGGTCAGAAAGGTACATGAATGTTATCTTAGCTAGGGTAGGAGTGGCTAAACATGCAGGGGCATAGCTACGTGGGGTCACAGGGGCATGGGCCCCCATAGATTTGGCCCTGGCCCCCCTGCCACCAACCCCTTCCATCCCCCCTCCCGCTGCCATCGCCATCATGTACCTTTGCTGGCGGGGGTCTCCAACCCCCGCCAGCCGAAGTCCTCTTCTCCGGCGCGGCCGCATTGCTGATCTGCAAGGCTTCTGTTCCTGTGAGTCTGATGTCCTTCACGTACGTGCCTTGCCGGAGAAGAAGACTTCGGCTGGCGGGGGTTGGGGACCCCCACCAGCAAAGGTACCCGACGGCGGTGGGGGAGAGTTGGCGGCGGCAGGAAGGGGGTCGAAAGGGTTGGCGCTGGGGGGGGGGGTCAAAGGTGGTGGTGGAGGTGGTGACGGAGGGGGGGGGCAGTGGCACTGTGGGGGGCTAAAATGTGCCCCCTCACCTCAGGCTCTGGACCCCCCTCCCGCCAAAGTCTGGCTACGCCCCTGTAAACATGTGCATTCGGTGTCACTTATGTGTGTGTATGTCACTAGCAAGTTAACCACTTCTTCCATTACTGTTCTGGTCTCTTAGGGGTACTTTTACCAAGCTGCAGGAAAAAGAGCCCTGCGCTGGCAGCAGGGGCTGTTTTTCCCCTGCACCAGGGCCTTTTTTACCACAGCGGGTAAAAAGACCCCAGGCACACACAGCCATGCCATGGCCATGTGATGGGGAGCCCTTACCGCCACCCATTGAGGTGGTGATAAGGGCTCCTGCGCTAACCCGGTGGTAAGACATTTCCAGGGGTTTTCTTTTTCCCCCAGAAATGGTGTGCGATCAGGGTGCTCTGGGCTGACAGTAGTCCCAAAAGAGTAAGCAGTAAGCCTGCGTTGGGCTTACCACCGTTCTGTAAAAGGACCCCTTAAAATGTTATATCCTCTTAAAGCAGACGAATGCTACAATAACTAGAGAGTATAACCTCAGCAAACACCAGAAGCCTCATCTTTTCTGAAATGTGCTTTTATTGAATAAACGTAGCTAAATTTATTCACAGTACTTAGATTCCCAGAACTTACTGCCCCAGGCAAAAGACTTCCTAGAAGTTCTGGAAGCTGAATCGGTGGGTGAAGGTGGAAATTTGAAGAAAAGGGAGCTTTATGCCAGAGGTGAGGGAGTTGTCAGGTAGATGAAGGTGGTTCAGAGAGAAAAGGTGAACGAGCAGAGGTAAAAAGACAAGTACGAGGGGTTGGCAGTTGTGGGTGGAAGGAATGAGCTGTACCAACACCAAAGCTCGGGAACTGGCCTGTACCCTGCAACTGTTATGTGCACATTCCCATCCTTGTACACTCACCTTCCATCGCTGCAAGAGAAGGAGCAGCCCAGCTGCATATTGGGCTGCTTCTTGCTCCTTTGCCGCCCTGGTCCCCGACAGCTCAAAGGAACAGTCGGGTCCAGAACAGCAAGAGGAACAGGAAGCAGCCTGATGTGCCGCTGGGCTTCTCCTCCTCGTGCCATGCTGAAGCCAGTGAGGGTGCAGGGAGGGAGGGACCAGGAGCATATGGGGCGGGCTGGGAAGGGCTAGAAAAAAGGGGGCTGCAGAGGCGCAGCTAGGTGGGTCGCCAGGGGAGTGGCCGCTCCCCCAAATGGACTTCTGATGGCATCAGCACCTACTTTTCATGTGATCCATCGCATTTAAAATATGTGTTGGTGCTGTCGGAAGTCCGCTGTCTGCTGCCCCTGCACCCCCAACCTGGCTACGCTACTGGGGGGCTGGTATGTGTGCGCAGGGAGGGGGCTGGAATAAAGATGGATGGGGCCTGGAGCATGGGGCAGGGGGGCTGTGAAAAGGTGGATGAGGCATGTTGGAGTCTGGAACAAAGGTGGCTGGTGTGTATGTGGAAGGATGGGGCCTGGAAAAGGTGGATAGAGTGGGGGGGGGGCTGGAAAAGGGGCAAAGGAACGTGCTGCTGTGGAGGTGGTGGAGGGGGGTGATTCGTGTCTAGGAATTAATGCTCTGCTGCTTGTTAGAATTGTAAGCAAAGCAGGAAGTGTAAACATCATCACTCACTGTGTTACTATTTATGTATGTCCTGTTCAAAGAAAAAAGCATTGTAAATCAGTCAATTAATATAATGTGATTTTATAACTTGATTATGGACTTCTTATACTCAAGTTACCTACCTGTTCCTGGTGCTGCTCACAGTCTCTCTTTAACCTGAGCAGTTACTTAGCTATTGACTCCTTCCTCTTGTCTCTCACAATAGGTAACCAGTACAGATTTATTGTATTTATTTATTTATTTATAGCATTTGTATCCCACATTTTCCCACCTATTTGCAGGCTCAATGTGGCTTACATTTTCCACAATGGTGATCACCAATTTCAGAAGAAAAATACATATTTAAGGTGAAGGAGACAGAGGATTAGGTATACAGTTACAGAAAGTGCATTTTCATAATCAGAAATAAAGGTGTTGGATTAACTTCAATCGTGACTAGATTACCTTGGACAATCAGGAATATTAAACTTCAATCTTATTGATTAGTATGGACCATCGGGAAGTACAGAATTATGTTTAGTGAAGATTTGGTGTAAAATTTTGATTAACTGGTATTTAGGATGGATTATTGTAGTATGCTTTGTTGACAAGGTTGGTTTTCAATAATTTATGATACCTTTTTTATTGGACATAACTTAATACATTTCTTGATTAGCTTTCGAAGGTCTCCCTTCTTCCTCAGATCGGAAATAAGCAAATGTGCTAGCTGACAGTGTATATAAGTGAAAACATTCAAGCATTACTATGACAGTAAAATAGATACCATTGGAGATTCTACATGGAATGTTGCTACTATTGGAGATTCTACATGGAATGTTGCTATTCCACTAGCAACATTCCATGTAGAAGGCTGTGCAGGCTTCTGTTTCTGTGAGTCTGACGTCCTGCACGTACGTGCAGGACGTCAGACTCACAGAAGCAGAAGCCTGCGCGGCCACATTGCTGATCTACAAGGGCCGACTTCTACATGGAATGTTGCTAGTGGAATAGCAACATTCCATGTAGAATCTATAGAAATCAAACAAAATAAAACATGGAAAAGAAAATAAGATGATAACCTTTTTTATTGGACATAACTTAATACGTTTCTTGATTAGCTTTCGAAGGTTGCCCTTCTTCCTCAGATCGGAAATAAGCAAATGTGCTAGCTGACAGTGTATATAAGTGAAAACATTCAAGCATTACTATGACAGTCTGACAGGGTGGGAGGATGGGGGTGGGTCGGAGGTATGCATGGGGACATCAAAGCATATCATTGATATTCTAACAGGATGGGTGTGGATAGGTGAGGGGAGGGTGATCAACAGAGACATACAGCTTTATGGTTTATAATGGGCTAGGAACCCCAGATCCTTGTTAAGTCCTTTCTGTTGGGTGTTAAAATATTCAATCATTCTGACTTCAAAGGTCTTACGTTCTTGTATGGTTTTAAAGTTACCTTTCAGGATTCTCACTGTGAAGTCACTGGTACAGTGTCCTGGTCCTGTAAAATGCTGACCAACATGTTTTATTTTGTTTGATTTCTATTGATAACCTTAAGAGTGGACTAACACGGCTACCACACTCCTCTACAATAATTAAGACACGGGATTATATGATCATATTGGGATATTTCAGTAAATCTTGTTGCCACATTCTGCACTAATTGTAGTGGTTTCAAAACAGGAGATGCTTTGCAATAATCTAGTTCTGAAAGGATCAAACATTGAACCACAATACGAAAATCCTCAGATGGTATCATAGGTTTTACCTTATACAATAAACATAATTAAAAAAAGAAAGAAAAAGACTCCCTCACCATATTCATTATAGGTAGTTTCATTGACGGCTCATTATCAATAGTTTCACCTGAACTCTTAGCATTAGTTACCACAAAGGATCTTATGCCCACAAATGCCGAGCTATCTCATCAAACTTCCCCAGAAACGTTACTGCCCATTGAGGGCTTAGGGGCTCTTTTGCAATGCCATAGTAGAACTATCGTGGTGATGTTGTACGCCAATCCAGCACTACCATCGGCCTTCTGATGGAGCCGGCGTTAGTGCCACCCTCAGCGTGTGCCACTTCCGGCATGATGGGAATTTTTTGTATTGCTTTTTTAGCACCGGGCTAGTGCAGGAGCCCTTACTGCCTCCTACATAGGTGGCGGTAAGGATCCCACTGGAAATGGACGCATGGCAAGTGTGCACTTACTACCGCTGCGGTGAAAGGGGCCATGGTACGTGGCAAATCCACAAGTCAATGCTACCTCAGGGACCCTTGTACCACAGTTCGGTAAAAGGGGCTCTTAATACCTTCTAGCAAAAGATCCCTTTAGCAAGTTCTAGCAAATGTCAAACTTAAATATCCCCTCCCACCACCATGCACATACTGCAGTTTTAAACCTAATTACTTTTGGCTTTCCCTCACTGAGGTGGAAAACTGATTACCGTCCTTACTATGGTACCCCTCCCCCCTCCCCAAATGTAATGTGAGTAACATAGTAGATGACAGCAGAGAAAGACCTGTACGGTCCATCCAGTCCATGTGATTTTTGTGGTCATAAAATGTGCTTTCATAAACCTGCCTCATTCCCACATTTGCATGACTGGCTGAACCTAGCCTTGGGTTCATTTCTACCCCATTGGACAAGCTGTCCCAGTAAACCTAATGTGTTTCCCCCTCCCCTCCTCCCCCCCCCCCCCCCCCCCCCCCCCCACAGCCCCTTGTGTCACAAGTGCATCTAAAGGACAGCAGTTCATACTGGAATCAGAGTCATTTTCAGTCTTCTGGGGAAATAATGATTTTGAAATAACTCAAGGCACACATGCCCTGTATTCCACAGAGCATATTAAATAAACCATTCCCTCATGAGATTAATGGTATCTTTTCAAATTAAACTGTAAAAAATGGATTTACACGAGGTTAATAGAGTAGCTGAGAGCATCAAATGCTTTTTTTTTTTTTACATGAAGCTCATGATGCTGAAAAGAGAGAGAGTAAATTAAGACTATTTAAACCCTGAAGGAGTCCCAGCTGCATGTGCCAGCAGTGGCGTAGCCAGAAATCAATTTTTGGGTGGGCCAACAGGTTGGATGGGTGGGCACTAGACAGTGGTTTACTGGTAAATGTTTAACAACAGGCTCTCTCCCTGGTCCACCTCTGCGCCCCCCCCCCCCCCCCCCCACCCCGGTCCACCTCTCCTCAAAATTGCAGAGCTGGCTATAGCCGGGGAGAGAGCCTAGGGGTGGAGGCAATGCATTACTCTCTCCAGGAAAAAAAATTAAATGATCCCAGGTGCCAATCTAATTCATGTTTAATGTGGGATAAAATGCCATAAATAAGTAAATAAATATAAATTTTTAATGTTGAGCACCTGATTCTCAAAGTGGACATATTCCAAACACTATAATGAAAATAAAATGATTTTTTTCTACCTTTGTTGTCTGGTGACTTTGTTTTTCTGATCATGCTGGCCCAGTATCCGATTCTGCTGCTATATGTCCTCTTTACTCCATTTCCAGGGCTTCCTTTCCATTTATTTCTTTCCTTTCCTCCTTTCTTCTTCATTTCTGGTCCTCCGCAGACTTGACTGTCCAGTGGATCCAGCTTCTGCCTATTTTCTCCATCCATGTGCAGTTTTCCTCCTCTCTTCTTTTCCCCTCATATCATCTCCTTCCTCTCTCTTCCCTCCCCTCCATCCATGTCAGCATTTCTTCTCTCTCCCTTCCGCTCCATCCATGTGCATCTCCTTTCTCTGTCTTCCCTCCCCTCCATCCATGTCCAGAATTTCTTCTTTCTCCCCTCCATCCATGTGCATCTCCTTCCTGTCTTTCCTTCCTTCATGTCCATCCCAGACCAACAATTCTCTCCCTGCCCTCTCCTCCATCCACCCATGTCCAGCAACCCTCCTCTCTCCCTGCCCTCCCCTCCATGTCCAACAATTTCTCCTCTCTCCCTGGGCCCTGTCCTCCCATCCATGTCCATCGATGCTCCTCTCTCCCCTTTGACCATCTCCCTCTCATTCCCTTTCCAGCACTCCTAGTCCCCCCTCTATCTCTCCCTTACCCAGTCTCCTAAATTCCTCCCCCCCTCTTTCACCCACTTCATTAGTCCCCCATTACCCATACTCTGTACTCACCACCCCTCCCAATCCCATCCTTCCCTCTGCTCACCAACAATAAAGAACGACAACGTGGACGCAGGCAGCAGCTCACAGGTTTGCTTCCTGTGATTTGAGTGAATGGCGACGGCTGCGCGGGGGAGTAGAAAAATATTTTCTAAATGGCTTCCAGTTCCTTCCCTCCTCTAGTCGCAGCGGCGAACTGGCGCGGGCAGCCAATAAAAGCAGAAAGCATCCAGGCTCTTCAACTCCGTCCGTCCTTCGCTTCCCTCTTCCCTGCCCTCTCAGCGCGTCCTGCCCACCCGAAAGGAAATGACATCAGAGAAAGGCGGGACGCGCTGAGAGGGCAGGGAAGAGGGAAGCGAAGGACGGACGAAGTTGAAGAGCCTGAATGCTTTCTGCTTTTACTGGCGCCGACCGCGCCAGTTCGCCGCTGCGAGTCTGGAGCGATCAGATGAGCCAGAGTGGGTACCGTTTCTGATGCAGTGTGTGTGCGCTTGGGTGGGCGGCCGGCCGGGCGGGCCTGAGCTGAAATTGGGTGGGCCTGGGCCCACACAGGCCCACCCGTAGCTACGCCCCTGTGTGCCAGGTCCTGTTATAGAGACAAGGGAGTAGCTTGATCAACAGGACACTTCCAAGTACAACCAAGGAGATGAGAGATGGAAAAAAAATGTCCTTTAATAGTAGAGAAGACACAGTAAATATGACTCGACACGGCACTGTGTTTTGGCGAATGCCTGCCTCAGGTGTCTGTGTATGGAGATCACTTGTAGACGCAGCTAAGAATAAGCAAACCACAACGAGCCTTTAAAAAGGGTCAAGAATGACGTACAAGTTGTGTGGCAAAAAGTGCGAACGAAGCAAGAGGTGGAATCAAGTCTGAGATAAGTCAAGCATGAAAACTGCTGTGTGATCTCCATACACAGACTCCTGAGGCAGGCGTTGTTCGGCGAAACACGGTGCCGTGTTGAGTCTTATTGACTGTGTCTTATCTACTAAGGACATTTCTTCCGTGTCTCGTCTCCTTGGTTGTACTTGGAAGTGTCCTGTTGGTCACGGTACTCCCTTGTCTCTGCATTCCTCTCGTAGCGGATCCAGTTTTTCCACTTCTGTGGTTGCTTGCTGTTCCAGTTCCTGTTGTGCCAGTGGTTTTCCAATCACCGAGCCTCCGAATCGGCATAGCTTTGCACCAAGGAAGAAAAGTGAGACAGACTGAGTAAAAGAAGTCTATTACAATTGGGTATTATTGTAGAGGTTGATACTTTAACATGCATACGTCAATCCTTTTCTATTCTTTCACCTCTTATTTTCATTCTTAAGTACATAAGTAATGCCATACTGGGAAAAGACCAAGGGTCCATTGAGCCCAGCATCCTGTCCACGACAGCGGCCAATCCAGGCCAAGGGCACCTGGCAAGCTTCCCAAACGTACAAACATTCTATACATGTTATTCCTGGAATTTTGGATTTTTCCAAGTCCGTTTAGTAGCGGTATATGGACTTGTCCTTTAGGAAACCGTCCAACCCCTTTTTAAACTCTGCTAAGCTAACCGCCTTCACCACTTTCTCCGGCAACGAATTCCAGAGTTTAATTACACGTTGGGTGAAGAAAAATTTTCTCCGATTTGTTTTAAATTTACTACACTGTAGTTTCATCGCATGCCCCCTAGTCCTAGTATTTTTGGAAAGCGTGAACAGACGCTTCACATCCACCTGTTCCACTCCACTCATTATTTTATATACCTCTATCATGTCTCCCCTCAGCCGTCTCTTCTCCAAGCTGTATAGCCCTAGCCTCCTTAGTCTTTCTTCATAGGGAAGTCGTCCCATCCCCGCTATCATTTTAGTCGCCCTTCGCTGCACCTTTTCCAATTCTACTATATCTTTCTTGAGATGCGGCGACCAGAATTGAACACAATACTCAAGGTGCAGTCTCACCATGGAGCAATACAACGGCATTATAACATCCTCACACCTGTTTTCCATACCTTTCCTAATAATACCCAACATTCTATTTGCTTTCTTAGCCGCAGCAGCACACTGAGCAGAAGGTTTCAGTGTGTTATCGACGACGACACCCAGATCCCTTTCTTGGTCCATAACTCCTAACGTGGAACCTTGCATGACGTAGCTATAATTCGGGTTCTTTTTTCCCACATGCAGCACCTTGCACTTGCTCACATTAAACATCATCTGCCATTTAGCCGCCCAGTCTCCCAGTCTCGTAAGGTCCTCTTGTAATTTTTCACAATCCTGTCGCGATTTAACGACTTTGAATAACTTTGTGTCATCAGCAAATTTAATTACCTCGCTAGTTACTCCCATCTCTAAATCATTTATAAATATATTAAAAAGCAGCGGTCCTAGCACGGACCCCTGAGGAACCCCACTAACTACCCTTCTCCATTGTGAATACTGCCCATTTAACCCCACTCTCTGTTTCCTATCCTTCAACCAGTTTTTAATCCACAATAGGACATTTCCTCCTATCCCATGACCCTCCAATTTCCTCTGTAGCCTTATTTTCATTCTTTCTCTGTCCTTTCTGGATTTTTGGATTTATTTTCCGATTAATTTTCTCTGTATCAGGTTTCCTCATAAACCGCCTTGTTTTTATCCAAAGAAAGGCAGTATATACAAATTTTAATAAACTGTAAACCAAAATGTTGCCGAATATTCAGGCAGATCACCAGGGTTCTTTTCGGTTAGTGCCATGTGATCAGGGGGGGGAGGGAGTGGAGTAGAGGTGGGGGGGGGGAGGGAGTGGAGTAGAGGTGGAGCCAGACGTTACCTGGGCACTTCTGATGTTCAGTGGTGGCACCCAGGTAACTATTTATGTAACTTAGGACAGTGCTTTGTTGCTTCCACATATACAAACTCTTCTACAGAATCTCAAGAAACACTTCCAACAATGCACTGTAGCTATTATTCACTTATTGCTATAAGATTATCATAAAAATCACAAAGGAGGAAAAGACAAAGGAGTGGCCTAGTGGTTAGGGTGGTGGACTTTGGTCCTGAGGAACTGAGTTTGATTCCTGGCACAGGCAGCTCCTTGTGACTCTGGGCAAGTCACTTAACCCTCCATTGCCTGCTGCATTGAGCCTGCCATGAGTGGGAAAGCGCAGCGTACAGATGTAACAAAAAATAAAATAAACTGCTACAGTGAACTTCCCATTGACATCTTCAAGGCACGTACCAGGCTATTAATCATCATTGGCCAAAAATCTCCTCAAAAACATTTTTTTGCTTTTTAATGCTTCAAAACCTTTTGTTAAAGGGTTAAAGTATGATGGAGTATAGTTGTATAGGTTGTCTAGACTTAGCCCCAAGGCCTTACAGATCTTGGGGGCTTGGTAAGCCACCAGTTGTGCATAGACACTGGCTCGTTTTACTCCTTTTGGGGAGGGGAATGTGAAGGAAGAGTTGTTGGATCTTCTCGCTCTGTTATTATTGGTAAAATTTACAAGCATGATCAGATAATTAGGACAGTCTCCTAGTTTTTTCAGTTTCTGCCTGTTTTTTTTTTTTTTTTTAATAATATTTTTGATTAAGCAGCACATTTACAAATGCCACCAGTTCAGACAGGCTTTTGTGCTAATCACTTTCACAGTAATCTCCAATGTATTAGCTTCTGAAAGAAACTGGTCTTGGCAGGGTACTAAGACATGAACATGCCCTTCCTTAACTGTGCAGACTTGTAGCACAGGACAAACAGAAAGAGAGGATAAGAGAGCAGATAAGGACTGCGAAGAGCCAGGGGTGTCCAACCTGAGCCCTCGCCAGGACAGGTTTTCAGTATTTCCCCAATGAATAAGCATGAGATCTATTTACATACAATGGAGGCAGTGCATGCAAACAGATCTCATGCATATTCATTGCGGAAAATCCCTAAAGACCTGACTGGATTGTGGGGCCTTGAGGACTGAGGTTGGACAATCCTGGCGTAGACCCTTCTAAGAAACCCAAACTATTTCCTGTTGCAGTAACATAGAGCCCAGCTGACCTCAGGTTTTTCTTCACTTCTTTGTGGCGTGGCAGGAACCTTTATATTCATCCGTATTTTCTTAAATTCTGTTACTGTTACTGCCTTCACCACTTCCTTCTGAAGGATGTTCCATGAATCTGCCACCCTCTCCCTAAAGAAATGTTTTCTGAGTTGACCCCCTTTGGTTTCTCGAATCTAGAGCACATTTTTCATGGAAAATGGTTTGGCTCTTTTGCATGATGGAGTGAAGTTGGTTTCCCCATCCCTGGATATTTAAATGTCTGTCATATCTCTCCTCTTCTCTAGGATAGAAATATTTTGATAATTAGATGTCACCTCCAAGGGCTTTTGCTACCTTTTTGATAGCCCTTTTCTCAGTTGCCTTTTCCGTCTTTATCCTTTCAAAGGTATGGCTCACGGCAGGTTTTTCAAGCCTGTCCTGGGGACCCCAAAACCAGTCAGGTTTTCAGGACAATACATGCCAACCTCTCTGATGATATTTATCGTGGATATCTTCAAAATCTGACTGGCTGGGGATCCCCTGGACAGGTTTTGGAACCTCTGACCATGTACCCCCCCCCCCCCCGCCCCTCCACAACGCAAATACACTACAGCATAGACAGCAGCAGTGAAAGCTTCTCTCGTACACCCTCCTACCAATGTACCACAAGACTGCCCTAAATATCTGTCCAGTTCCCCAGTTCCAAGAGGGAGATTTTTGACAACCCTAGCCTGATGCATTATGGGGCCTGCAGCACTGATTTCAGCAACTGCTTTTGGATAGAAGGGTAAAACCAGTACTGGCTAAAAAGTATCTTTCTCCTGGAATTGGGAAACTTGGCAGCTCTGTATGCCATAATCTGTGGAAGTTGCCAACCCCGTGCAGTTTCAGATGTGGGACATTTTTAAGAATATTACTCAAGTTATAATCTATAAATCATGTTATTCTATTAACACTTTAGGCTTAATAACGCTTCCCATTGAAACATTAATATTTGATTGGAAAACAATAATGCCAACGAGTCTGAATAAGGAAGTAGAATGGTCCACTATTTAGGAGGCGTGGCAGAATTCCATCAAACAGAAAAAGTGGGAATATGTAGGGCGCATGTGTGGGAGTTCGGGTTAGACTGGGCGCCATTGTTCGCGCTGTCTGTTTTGGGAAAGAAAGCCTGGATTTGTGACCGTGAATATGTGAAATAATATTTACGGTAAGATATGAATATTAGGCGATTTTTATAGAGGGAAGAGGGAGATTATACACATTGTTTCATATGTTCCTTCTTTCATTAATGTATTATTACAGTCAAACCCCTGATGACACCATAGCGCGAAACACAGAACTGTGTCGGGTTATCAATGCAAAGGCCATATGAATGGATTGAAGCATATAGACATTGTGAGTAGCTGGTAATATGTTTGGAATAGATTTGGAATTTGTGTAACTCCATGATTGAGAAAATGTGGACAATGGAAAAGCACACAGTGGAGCAACATATAGTTGGTACCTCTTCGACGGATTTTGGACTATTTTGAGGGGAAAATCCAAGAAAATGTTTCAAGGGGAAGAGTCATTAAGCCTGAAGTGCTAATAGGACAATATGATTTATAGATTATAACCTGAGTAATATTCTTTAGATTATATGAAAAAAAGTTTGTTATAGGGAAGGAATATTAGATATAATACCCTTGATATTGATAAATGTGATTGTTATCTATATAAGGAAGGAGGCTGGAGATAAATTATTGGAAACAAAGTATGAAACTTAACTGTGTGTATTTTGAGTTGAGTGAATGTTTTTTTTTAATGATTAATGATGAATAAATGTGTTAAGAATATTTTAAAAGAAAATTTATGAAGCTTGTAATAAATAAAGAGTGTATTATTGGATTACGTGATTTATGTATAGAAATAATTATAACTATATTGAAATGAAGGTACCCAAAAGAGTAGGCTGTGTAAAATTATTTAGAGACATGAATATTTAACATGCGAACATTAGGAGAGTTCACAGCAAGCTATTGGCAGACATAAAATGCTTCTGTAACATATGGAAATAAACACGAGGAAAAGAAAATAAGATGATACCCTTTTTTATTAGACTAAATACACAGTTTTTGATTAGCTTTCAAAGGCAGTATCTTCTTCAGATTAGAAATGAACAAATGATGGCAGGATATAAGTGAAACTTAAAAGTATTCCCGTGACAGGTGGGGGGAGGGGTGATAAACAGGGATAGATGGATGATTGATCAGAGGGTGACAAAGCAGTATAATTTTTTGCTTTATAATGTGATAGAAAACCCAGATCGTTGTTAAGTCTTGTTTGTTGGGTGTCAAAATATTTCATCATTTTAACTTCAAAGGTTCCTGGATTGTTTTACAATTTCCTTTTAGTATTCTCACCATAAAGCCATTGATGTAGTGTTCTGGTTTTGTAAAGTGCTTAACAACACAAAAGTGCCAAATCCAAAAAGACCAACCCTGAAGACACGGTAGTAAGTGAACCAAAATATAGTTTATTGGGACCCTACACGGTCCGTGTTTCGGCTGCAAAGCCTTCATCAGGGGTCTAAAAACATAAAATTAAAAAAGTTTAAAATTATAAAAACATGAAAATGAAAACTTTGCATTTAAATTGTACAACAAATGTATAAGAAATAAGACATGACATGTATAAGTAATTAAATTCTAAGAACTTTAAAACATACAAATCAATCATAATAAAAATGAAAATTATATGCACATCAAAATTAATAAAAATCATAATAAAAACAGATCATAATAGAGATCAATCATATTAAAAATCAATCATAGTAGTATATTGCACAGGACATATGATATGATGAATTGCACAACATATGTGAGAATGTGTAATAAAATGTAATATACGTGTATATACACATACATACGTGTACTCCCACATACATATGTATCCGTATATGCACACATACACACACATACTGTGAGCACTCTGGAGGGCTGGTGCGAGGGAAAGGGGATAGTGGGTCTTTCAGCCGGCATCATCCCCGTTCATTCAGCCCAGCTAGGAGAACAGGGCGCCATCTAGGGATCAAACTGCCAGGGAAAGCTGTAATGCAGGAGAAAAACTACACTCCCCAGAAGCCAGTGCAGGGTCAGCTGAACTCCCAGGAGGGGGAGGGTGGAGTGACTGATTGGGAGATGAGGTCTGATCCTGGAGATGGGGAACAGCTGGTGGAGCTTGGGGAGGAGGAGATGGAGTGGAATAAAGAGGAGGTAGAAGGAGAAGGTAAAGAGGAGTGCATGGAGGTTGGAGGGTTTGCTCAAACTTCCTCAGGAAAGGTAAAGGCTTTGGTGGCGGGAGTGTGGCCCAAGCTGTGCATACTTGGAGAGGATAAAATAATCCAGTGGGGAAGCCACTGGTGGAAGAAACTAACCCATAAACTATCTAAGGGTAGAAGATAGTGCTGATGAGGGGAGGCTACAATTGGGAGCAAGACAAAGGTTTGCTGGGTGTGATATTCTGAGTTAAGATTGGACTGTGTTAATAAGCTGAATGTGGAAAAACTGAACTGACTCTTGCATTCTTGATGAAGAAACTGCTTGAAGATTAAAGCTGTATTAAAAGATAGTTTTCAAGAACTATAAGACTGCTGGAGTTTTGTGTGTCCCAGTCGTGAGCTGATCCTGGGCGCAGGTGAGCTGGGCAGTTAAACTAGGACAAGCAGTGCAGCAAGGCGGTGGTTGCAGCTCGTACCAGGGAAAAGCTAGCCAAGCTAAGCAGGGTTGACCCCGGCTCTCACCTGGAAGGGTGACCTGGTTACAATACCCATGTGTGGACTATTTTGGTTCACTTACTACCGTGTCTTCAGGATTGGTCTTTTTGGATTTGGCATTCTTCCACCTTTGTGTTGTTTTGCATTCCTTGGTTCGTTTGTGGAAATATTGGAGCACTTTTTTCTCTTTCGTAAAGTGCTCACCAGGCAGCGGAATAGAGGGCCCCAAAGTGCACGAGTCCAATAAGCAATATAAAGAAAGCACAGAAGGGCCTCCAAGGTTGGAACAACGCAGCAACTTTGATGGAAGGTGACCCGACACGGGCCGTGTTTGGGCGCTCGGAGCGCCTGCCTCAGGGGTCAAGAGGTTGACGTCTCGAATACCAATGAGCAAATAGACCACGTTGTGGTAAACACACTGTACAGATTGTCACAAAGAACTTAAGCGCGGTCTATTTGCTCATTGGTATTCGAGACGTCAACCTCTTGACCCCTGAGGCAGGCGCTCCGAGCGCCGAAACACGACCCGTGTCGGGTCACCTTCCATTAAAGTTGCTGCGTTGTTCCAACCTTGGAGGTCCTTTTGTGCTTTGTTTGTATCAGGGGCGTAGCCAGACTTCGGCAGGAGGGGGGGCCAGAGCCTGAGGTGGGGGGGCACTGTTTAGCTACCCCTCGCCACCGCTGACCCCCCCTCGCCACCGCTGACCCCCCCCCCCCCCGCCGCCGCAACCGCAAACCCCCCACCACCACTTTGGACCACCGCAACCGCAATCCCCCCCCACCCACCTTGCCCCGCCACCGCATCAGGCACCTTGTTTGCTGGCAGGGGTCTCCAATCCCCACCAGCTGAAGAGCCTTCGTTGTGGGATCATCTGTTTCTGACACCTTACGTCCTGCATGGAGCTACATGCACGGTGCAGGACGTAAGGCGTCAGAAATAGATGATCCCACAATGAAGGCGCCAGAGTCAACTGGCGCTGAAGAAAACTCTTCGGCTGGCGGGGATTGGGGACCCCTGCCAGCAAACAAGGTACCTGATGTGGCAGGAGGCGGGTGGTGATGGCGAGTCAAATGTAGAGGGGGCCATGACGTAATCTGTGGGGGCCCATGCCCTGGTTTGTATTGCTTTTTGTAAAGTGCTTACCCACAGAAATGTCACCCTGGTTCGCTTTGTGGTGTTTACTGTGGTGCCCGTGTGAGTTGATTCCTGTCTTTAGCATCTGGCCTGTCTCTCCAACATAGCATCCTTCTTCACATTTTTTGCACTGAATGATATACCATATTTGAAGATGTGTAGGATCCCCTTAAGCTGAACATTTTTTCCCATGTGAATGACTGTGGGGTGCTGTGATATGTGCTGACACAGTTTGCAGCTTGGTGTATTGCAGTGGAAATCAACAGAATTCGTCTTGACAGCAGATATTAAATGGAATATATGGGCTTTGATTACAGATTTTGTTTTTATTCCTATTTGTAGTGGATGACAAATGAGAGGCTTTTTATTTGTTCAGCTGCTCTACAAAGTTCCCTGCTGTCTCCTATCTGATACATGACAAGAACTAAAGTGTCATTACAAAACAACGAAGGCAAGAATGGCAGATAATGAGACCGATGCAATTCCTTCGCTCGGTCCAGGTTTCTTATCCTATTGCAATATTATGGACCTGATCATGGGCTCATTCCCCCACCTCTAAGTTTGCTCTGTGCTTCTCACATGCCTCCTTGAATCCACTTACTAGGTTTGCCTTCACCCCCTGCCCTGAGAGGTCTAGTTTCATAACCCACACTGTTTTGGTGAAGATATTTCCTTATGTTACTCCTCAGTCTACCCTTGTCAGTTTCATATCATGACTCGTTGGTCAATCAGGTGCCTTCCACTGGCAAAATGTTTACGTCTAAGAAATTATCAACACCTTGGAGATGCTTCTTAATTAGTGTGCCATAGAAGAGTCACCAGGATCTTGGCTCTGTTCTTAGCATCCTGCAGCAAGAAGAGGTGCCATCAGCTGGCAAAAGCTCCTTTCTGAGCACATTTATTAATTAGTTATTTGGATTTGGCTCACGCCTTTTTCAGATGTAGCTCAAAGTGACTTACATTCAAGTATACTAGGTATTTCCTTGTCCCCAGAGATAATATTCCCCCTAATCCAGTGGTTTTCAACCCAGTCTTCGGGGACCACCTGGCCAGTTGGGTTTTCAGGATATCCACAATGAATATGCATGAGATGTTTTCGCATTCACTTCCTCCATTGCATGCAAATATCTCTTAAACGTATTCATTGTGGCTATCCTGAAAACCTGACTGACCAGGTAGTTCCTGAGGGCTGGGTTGAAAACCACTGCTCTAAGCCAGTGTTTCCCAAGTCCAGTCCTGGAGTACCCCTTGCCAGCCAGGTTTTCAGGATATCCACAATGAATATGCATGAATTTGATTTGCATACACTGCCTCCATTATATGCAAATCTCTTTCATGCATATTCATTGTGGATATCCTGAATAAAAAAGAGTTTGGGTGCTGGTTTCCTCAGGCACCATCTTGGTTCGGATAACCTTGCTCTTTAGCAAGCCTGATCAGAATGTTAGCCTGTGAATTTCTTCAAAACCTTTTTGTTTTTGTTTTTTTTTATATTTAAAAAAGCAGTTAATTATGATGTTTTTATGGAGGTACCCCCTGATGAAGCTTTTGTGGGAAAACGAAACCTGGATCCAAGTTGGGGTGGCATATGAAGATTTGATATAATATACACCAGATCTATCAATGCAGATTTATCCTGGAGGCAACATGGAACAATGAGATAAGTGACTCCATATAATATAGATGGGAAAACCAGATATTGCTTTTTTGATTGTTATCTCAGTGACTTTGATGATTTCATCTGTGACTGTTGTCTTAAACAATGGGGAAGTGTGATGATAGAAAAAGGTGGCTATTTATGTGAGTTTTCACTATTGATTTCTGAGCACCTTCACTGCACATATTTTTATTATGTTTATATTTTCCTGGTAATTTCATTGATATACGCATATTCACTAGGGATATCCTGAAAACCTGACCTATCAGGACTGGAAGTGAAAACCATTGTCTTAATCCACCCCTGGCAAGAGACTAGCTTCAGTGGTGCACCTCTTAAATAAAAGGCCACATCATTAAGAAAAAGTTATTTATTTAAGTTTAAGGCAGTCCAATACAAACCAGATCACATCTGACGATCAACACAAAATATATCACTATACAATTGTAGAGAATTACCTGTAAAAATTTCCAAAATCATGCAGAAGGAAAAAGCGAGGGGGGAAGGGAGATTGAAAAGAGCAGAAAGAGTGGAAGAGAGGAAAAGGAAGCCAAAAAGAGAGATTTAGGGGCCCTTTCACTAAGCCGCGTAGGCGCCTATGCGCACCGAACGTGCGCCAAATTGGAGTTACTGCCCGATTACTCCATCACCCTTGCGGTAACTTCAATTTAGGCGCACATCCGCTATGCACATCTGAAAAATATTTTTTTTAATTTTCTGGCACGCATATCAGATGCTCGCCAAGTGGCATTTGACGCGTGTAGGTCATTACCGCCTAGATTCTTTACCGCTAGGTCAAAGGCTGGCGGTAAGGTCTCAGACCCAAAATGGATGCTCTGCAATTAATTTTGTCGCATGTCCATTTTCAGCAAAAATTTAAAAAAAGAGGCCTTTTTTTACAGGCGCACTAAAAAACGGATCGGTGTGTGCCCCAAACCCACGCCTACACTACCACAAGCCATTTTTCTGCACGCCTTTGTAAAAGGACCCCTTAGAGATAAAAAGGAGAGCAAGAAAGAAAAAGGGTGGAAGAAGAGAAAGGCGATCAAGCGTAGAAAAGAGAAAGGAACAAGAAGGACAATGTGGAAGACAGAGCAGAGGAAGAGCACTGAAGCATGCCGAAAAACTGTACACCAAACTGCACAGCCAGAGAAAAGAGAGGTGTGTCCTCAACTGCACAGGACTGTATGATACAGCGTGGCTTTATAGTGGACATGAACTTGGCACGCATGCTGTGACACTGGGAGCTAATCACTGCTAAAGAAACAGGCACTGATGCATTGGCATTGGCCAGTGATAGCTTGAGGCAGAACAAACTAAGGGGGTCTTTTACTAAGTGCACTAGTGTTTTTAGCTCACGCTACAAATCAGCTGGCACTAAACGCTGAGACCAGTGGCGTAGCTCTGTGGGGCCTAGGCCCCCGTAGATTTGGCCATGGACCCCTTGCCAACGACCCTCTCGACCCCCCCCCCTCCTGCCTCCAACCCTCCCCCCCCCACCGCCGTGGGCTACCTTTGCTGGTGGGGGACCCCAACCCCCACCAGCCGAGGTCCTCTTCTTCCAGCGCAAGGCTTCGTTCTGTTTCTGAGTCTGATGTCCTGCAAGTCAGACTCACAGAAACAGAACAAAGCCTTTGCAGAAAGAAGAGGACCTCGGCTGGCGGGGATTGGGGTCCCCCGCCAGCAAAGGTAGGTGATGGCGATGGCGGGGGAGGGTTGGTGGCAGGAGGGGGGTCGAGGGGGTCATTGGCAGGGTTCGTCAAAGTTGTTGGTGGTGGGGGGGCGGGGTCGGCAGGGTCAGCAATGGCGTGGGGGTCGGTTATGGCGGTGGGTGGGGGGTGGCGGCACCAGGGGGGGGGGTAAAATGTGCCCCCTCACCTTGGGCTCTGGACCCCCCCCCCCCTCCCGCCAAAGTCTGGCTACGCCCCTGGCTGAGACACCCATGGCGTTTAGCACCAGATTATTTGTAGCACAAGCTAAAAATGCTAGCGTACCTTAATAAAGACCCCCTAAATGCTCTCTAAAACTGCTGGGGTGAGGAGGGGGTTGCAAGAGAGGGATGCTATGAAAAAACAGATCATATTCTCATTTCACCAGAGCAAAGAGGGCTGACTCTATAAAAAAAATTCACTGTAACACCACTTCATGGGGGTCATTTTCACCCAGCAATAGTCTGGCATTTTGTGGCCACAGGAATGCCACTGGTATTCTGAAAGAGGAGGGCAGAGTGAGCAGTTTTTCACATTGTGACCCTTGATCTGATTTTAATGACCTGGCTAATGGGGTCCAGAACACACACTATGGTACCAGAAGCGGAGCCAGGTTGACAGCACGGGGGGGGGGGGGGGGAAGCGAAAGCGGTGCAAGAGCAGACTTACGCCGGCGCCGATGCACATTTTCAATGCAACACGATGAGAAACAAATAGGCGCCGGCGCTGGAAGAACTCCGTTTGGGGGAGTGGCCGCTCCCCTGGTACCCCACCTAGCTACGGAACTGTATGGTACTTGAATTCCATGTTGAAGATTTATTAATAGCAGTAAATAGAAAGACACATTCTGTTCAAACTTGGTGCTCTTCTTTTCAATAGTAGGCTCTATTGAATGGAACAAAATCCCTAAGAATGTCAACTGATATTTAATAAGAATATAAGAACATAAGCATTGCCATACTGGGACTGACCAAAGGTCCATCAAGCCTGTTTCCAACAGTGGCTAATCCAGGTGACAAGTACCTGGCAAGATCCCTTTACCCCATCTTAATAATAGCTTATGGACTTTTCTTTTAGGAAGCTAGCCAAACCTTTTTTTAAACCCTGCTAAGCTAACTGCTTTTACCACATTCTCTGGCAGTGAATTCCCGAGTTTAATTACATGTTGAGTGAAAAAATATTTTCTCTGTTTTGTTTTAAATTTGTTACTTAGTAGCTTCATTGTGTGCCCCCTAGTCCTTGTATTTTTTGGAAAGAGTAAACAAGCGATTCACATCTATCCGTTCCATTCCACACAGTATTTTATAGACTTCTATCGGCATGGCCATGCTGCAGCCGCTAGCACGGCTTAGAAAACATGGGGTAAATCTCCATTTTACAAGGCTGGTCAAAAACCCAACTATGTGCAATATCAAGGGGGCAGGGTCGATGTGTGTTTTCAGCGGGATTAGGGCATGCCTAGAAGATATACATTTAGGACTAAATTCTATAAATGGCATCTAAAAAATCATTGCCGAAAAATACCTCTCTTACCTCTATTCTATAAACCTCACTAAAAGTTAGGTGCAGTTTATAGGATACACATAGGCAGTGCATCTTTTCTAGCAAAAAAGGTGCCGATACTCAAATGCTAGGCCACCCTTCAAGGGTGGGGTGATCACTGAGGGATCTACCCCACAATAGCCAGGCCCCCTGCAACCAGTCACAGAACCTATGACAAGGCAGAATTGGTGTGTAAAGCCTGAGCTCTTTCATAAAAAACCTGGGGTCCTTGGGTCAATTTTAGCAGACAATGGAAAAGGTGCCGGTACTCAGTACCCCCAGGTACTCCCACAAAAAAAAAGCCTGCACATAGGGGATGCCTGGGGGACCAGTCTGCTAAAAATGCTGGCCCCTCCTACATCACAATGGCTTGAATTTCTCTGTTTTGCACTTGTACATTTCTTTTTCCAAAAATGGACCAAAAAGATAAATGTTTTGAGCAAGAAACATCTAGAAAATAGCCAGTTTCAGAAAAAAAAGATAGATGTTTTTCGGTTTCAAAATGGCTATTTTCCTCACTTGAATTTTGGACATTTTGAGCAAAACGTCCAAAGCCAGACTTAAACATTTTTTTTTCCGAAAATGCCCCTCGTTGTGTTTTATATGCTGTGGTCGTTTTCAAGAAGATTTTAACCAATACAGTACGTCATCATAGTTTTTTTTTTTTTGGGGGGGGGGGGGGGGGGGAAGCTCTCTGCATTGAGCAATTTGTTGTACAAAACATTAATATCTTTGTTTGCACTGCTAGTGTTACATATAATCTTCCCATCTTGCATGGTTTTTAAAAGCTGTTTGCATTAAGAATAGTCTGTTAATGCTTCTGCGAAGCACTGTTGTGTTTTATAATTGTTTGGCTGGACTGTTTGTCCCTTTTAAAGGGAAACCATTGTGTTTTATATTCTGTAATCATTTTAAAGAAGATTTTAGCCAATAGAGATGCATGCGCTTTTATAGACCTGAGTATGACATCTAAGGCTGGCATAGAGGCTGGCATTTAAATGCACAAACTGATTTTGGCATTATCGGGAAGGTGGTTGAAGGGAACATGTTTTAAAATGTCTTTTACAATGAAAACAGTTTCTGCTAGGGAATGCTGCTATAGTATTGGTAATCGGTAGACTGCTCTGAAAGAATTGCTTTATAGGCTATTGTTGTAAGGAATATTTTTAGTATACAGTGGGGGAAATAAGTATTTGATCCCTTGCTGATTTTGTAAGTTTGCCCACTGACAAAGACATGAGCAGCCCATAATTGAAGGGTAGGTTATTGGTAACAGTGAGAGATAGCACATCACAAATTAAATCCGGAAAATCACATTGTGGAAAGTATATGAATTTATTTGCATTCTGCAGAGGGAAATAAGTATTTGATCCCCCACCAACCAGTAAGAGATCTGGCCCCTACAGACCAGGTAGATGCTCCAAATCAACTCGTTACCTGCATGACAGACAGCTGTCGGCAATGGTCACCTGTATGAAAGACACCTGTCCACAGACTCAGTGAATCAGTCAGACTCTAACCTCTACAAAATAGCCAAGAGCAAGGAGCTGTCTAAGGATGTCAGGGACAAGATCATACACCTGCACAAGGCTGGAATGGGCTACAAAACCATCAGTAAGACGCTGGGCGAGAAGGAGACAACTGTTGGTGCCATAGTAAGAAAATGGAAGAAGTACAAAATGACTGTCAATCGACAAAGATCTGGGGCTCCACGCAAAATCTCACCTCGTGGGGTATCCTTGATCATGAGGAAGGTTAGAAATCAGCCTACAACTACAAGGGGGGAACTTGTCAATGATCTCAAGGCAGCTGGGACCACTGTCACCACGAAAACCATTGGTAACACATTACGACATAACGGATTGCAATCCTGCAGTGCCCGCAAGGTCCCCCTGCTCCGGAAGGCACATGTGACGGCCCGTCTGAAGTTTGCCAGTGAACACCTGGATGATGCCGAGAGTGATTGGGAGAAGGTGCTGTGGTCAGATGAGACAAAAATTGAGCTCTTTGGCATGAACTCAACTCGCCGTGTTTGGAGGAAGAGAAATGCTGCCTATGACCCAAAGAACACCGTCCCCACTGTCAAGCATGGAGGTGGAAATGTTATGTTTTGGGGGTGTTTCTCTGCTAAGGGCACAGGACTACTTCACCGCATCAATGGGAGAATGGATGGGGCCATGTACCGTACAATTCTGAGTGACAACCTCCTTCCCTCCGCCAGGGCCTTAAAAATGGGTCGTGGCTGGGTCTTCCAGCACGACAATGACCCAAAACATACAGCCAAGGCAACAAAGGAGTGGCTCAGGAAGAAGCACATTAGGGTCATGGAGTGGTCTAGCCAGTCACCAGACCTTAATCCCATTGAAAACTTATGGAGGGAGCTGAAGCTGCGAGTTGCCAAGCGACAGCCCAGAACTCTTAATGATTTAGAGATGATCTGCAAAGAGGAGTGGACCAAAATTCCTCCTGACATGTGTGCAAACCTCATCATCAACTACAGAAGACGTCTGACCGCTGTGCTTGCCAACAAGGGTTTTGCCACCAAGTATTAGGTCTTGTTTGCCAGAGGGATTAAATACTTATTTCCCTCTGCAGAATGCAAATAAATTCATATACTTTCCACAATGTGATTTTCCGGATTTAATTTGTGATGTGCTATCTCTCACTGTTACCAATAACCTACCCTTCAATTATGGGCTGCTCATGTCTTTGTCAGTGGGCAAACTTACAAAATCAGCAAGGGATCAAATACTTATTTCCCCCACTGTATAGAGTATGCAATGTGATTTAATATGATTTTATTTGGCTTTTCGTAGTGCTGCTGAGCATTCTTCATAGTTAAGTTGGGATGGTAAGTCTTTAAGCATTCCCACTTCTGGGTATGTAATGATACATTTCTTTAAAGAAAATATTATTTTAAGCACCCAGGTCTGTTGTTTGAACCACATTTATGATATGCAGCATGCTGTGAATTGCATGGGATGCACTGTAGATACCTATTTTTAAATATCAATGAGTTGCTGGTCAAGATTATTGAAAAACACGTGCACAGAAGATGCATTGATTGGGTTCTTTGAATCTGGAATAATGCACCTCATAGACTTGTCATTATTTATTATTCATTACTAGTAAAAAAAGGCCCATTTCTGACACAAATGAAACGGGCGCTAGCAAGGTTTTCCTCGGAGTGTGTATGTTTGAGAGAGTGTGAGAGTGACTGTGTGTGAGAGAGTGAATGTGCGAGTGTGTGTATGTGCGAGAGTGAATGTGCAAGTGTGTGTGTGAGAGAGAGAGATTGTGTGTGTGAGAATGAGAGTATGTGCAAGTGCATATGTGAGACACAGTGTGAGAGAGAGAGAGTGTGTTTCACACAGATACAGTGTGTGTGAGAGAGAGTGTGTGTGAGACACAGACTCTCTGCGAGACTGAGTGTATGAGACCAAGAGAGTGTGTGAGTGACTGTGTGACACATAGAGAGTGAATGTGATACAGTGTGAGACATAGAGTGTGTGAGAGACAGTGTGTGAGAGTGAGAGAGAGAAAGACATTGACTGTGTGAGAGAGAGAGAGAGAGAGAGAGAGTGTGTGTGTGTGTGTGTGTGTGTGAGAAAGAGAGTGTGTGTGTGACAGAGATACCTCCCCCCTCTCTAGTGTCTGAGCGTTACTGTTCAGGATGCTGAGCTCTGGCTGTGCTTCAAGGAACTGACCAATCCTATTTAATAGAATGCACCTCCAACATTCTGAAGCCGAGAAACCTCGTGTGGTCGGTCACTTCTGCTTGTGACGAACCCGGAAGTACGTGATGTCAATTCAGGAGATGGATACAGAGAGCAGGAATGCCTCAGCCATGCAGTCAGCTTCAGAATGTTGGAGGTGCGTTTTATTATATAGGATGTTTTCCTATGATTTTAGTGATATGATTGCACTTGTGTTATGAATGCAAGTATGCTATAATTTATATGGTTTTCTTAACATATTTTTCCTGGATCCCTCACATTGTATATGTTTTTTTTATCATGTATTGAAGATATATATATTTTTTAGGACTGAATTGTTTTAATTATAGTTTTTAGTATTATACCCCTGAAGCAGCCCTTGAGTGGGCAAAACGTGGACCATGTCGGGTGATTGTTTTAACAAAGGACTGTTGTTTTTGAGCATTTTGTTTGGGATCTGCTTTTTTTCTGCACCATTTCGGTGCAGATCTGAAGAGGTTCTCTGTTGTTTGCTTCTACATCATTTCTAAAACGGGGCTGTGTGTGTCCAAGGTATGGATATTTTATGTATGTTATGTAATGTATTTTACTCTGGGGCCCTTTTACTAAGTCGCATAAGCGTCTATGTGCGCCCAACACGTGCCAAAACGGAGTTACCACCCGGCCATTGTGTGGCTCTTGCGATAATTTCATTTTTTGCGCGCGTCCAATACGTATGGCCGAAAAACAATTGTTATTTTCGGAAGCACGTAACGGACACACGCCAAGTGGCATTTGACCTATGTAGGTTATTACCACCCGGTTACCACATGAGACTTTACCGCTAGGTCAATGGCTGGCGGTAAGGTCACAGACCCAAATGGACGCGCAGCAATTTTGATTTTGCCGCACATTCATTTTCGGCAAAAATTTTAAAAAGGCCTTTTTTACAGGCACACTGAAAAATGGAACTGCGCACGCCCAAAACCTGTGCCTACACTACAGCAAGCCATTTTTTCAGCGCACCTTAGTAAAAGGACCCCTCTGGTTATACATGTTTTTACTAAATTATACCTATATGATTGTGATCTGCTTAGATTTTTGATAAGCAGAATACAATTCAATTCAATTAAATAAACTGGTATAAGTTCCCAATCAGATCTGCAATTTTCACCTCTGTTTCTCTGGTTTGCTAGAATCTGATCAAAGATCATAAGTTACAGAACCTAGGCTCTCGCCTTTCCCCTTACAATTTCCAGAGTGAGCTGTATATCGTGCACTTGCAGTTCAACTTGCAGGACTGCGCAGATCAGGACAGGCAGGGAAATACAGACCCAGTCACCTTTAGGGGTGGCTGTGGACATAGTCACAGGGATACAGAGAGCCTCTCTCCTCTGCGACTGGCAGACTGCAGGTAGAGGAATAAAATGTTGTTGTTGTTTTTAAAGTAGAGGAAACTCTTATCTAGTGACTGAAAATCTTAACTATCTTTTGTCAGTTGTCGCATGAGCTATCCTCAGTTCTGTTCCGCATGGCGAAGTTTCCTAACACCTGGAGTCATCCAATAACACTAATATTGTCTGAAGAGGCAATACTGTATCAGAAGAGAGGCTGAGGACAAAAGGGACGTGGAAAATGAACATCATCCTCTAAGGATGTGAATTCAGTTCTTTAGTGCTTCCTGAATTGCCACTGGATCACAATCCACTACCCAACTGGGTTACGGCCTTGTGAATTACAGAAGACACTATTTGCATCATACAGTCTCTAGTTCCCAATCACCTGTCATCAGATGAATATCTGATTAATAAACGAAATTAAGCAGGAATTATTAGGGATGTGCACTCATTTGAAATGACATGGGATATGTCATTTTTTGGCTAAAACTGGAGGGGGGGAGGGGAATGGATTTTCATTTTGTTTTCCTGTGTCAGAATTCATGCACCATTGTTCAGAAAAAAGTGCATACACACTATTTCTGAAAATAAAACAAAACAAAAATTCCTGTAAATGAGATAGCAAACTAAACAAAACGAAAGTCTTTGGACTGCACACCCCGAGGAATGATACGTTAGCTGACTGTGGAGGAGTGGCCTAGTGGTTAGGGTGGTGGACTTTGGTCCTGAGGAACTGAGTTTGATTCCCACTTCAGGCACAGGCAGCTCCTTGTGACTCTGGGCAAGTCACTTAACCCTCCATTGCCCCATGTAAGCCGCATTGAGCCTGCCATGAGTGGGAAAGCGTGGGGTACAAATGTAACAATAAAATAATTATAAAATAAAGCTGGCGAGAGGCCAGAAAGCAGACAATACAAGGTTTGGAAGGTGGCTGTACCAGGCAAGAAGATTCTGATTTTTCATAACATCTCTCTGCAAGGGGATGAGGAGAATACATTATGCAAACTCTAATGAGTTAATTGATGGGCAGGAAGAGTAGCATATGAAATGTCTAGCAATGAAGCTGAAATACCAGTCGGTGTATAGAAATCACCAGAAGAAAGACAGAATTGCTTTGGATACACTGAGGAAAAGGAGAACATTCAGTTTTGCAAACCAAAGTAATGCAAGTCAAAAATATATAATACATCTATAAAAGAGCTGACCCGTGGTTAGAAAGATGGAACTCTGTGTTTGGGGCCTCCAGAACTGAGGAAGTGACATCACACAATCATGCCCCTCTCCACCAATCAGAACACTGGAAGTTTCAGGCACCTGTCCTGCCATGGTTCTGAAATATTGCTCAGAGCTGTTCAGGGGGCACCCTGCAGTCACCTTTTTCAAACCAGATACCGTCCTGGTGCTTAACCCAGCATCAATCTGTTAAGACAAGGGCCTCTGTGTTCTGGAAGCACGCACTTTCATACAATCTGTTAAAGACCGAAACCAGCTGAAGTGACATAGGTGTCCCGGACTGGTGCTCTATTCTTCCATGACCGTGAATCCCTGCTGTCAGATTTGTGTCTGGAGGGTGAGTCCCGGCGGTGTGTACGGTGGCGGAGCCGGGTTGGGTTTGACACTGCGTGCCTTCATGTAGGAAATAAACTGGTCGGGAATTTCTGCCAGGACATCCTTGGCAAGACGAGCCATGCTGAGGACGTGGTTTCCCGTGCGGTCAATGTAATCTCGGAATGGGACAAACTGCAACACAATTAAATAAAAGAACTCAGAGCAAGGACAATGTTAGTGCAGAGTTTCTCATGTAAGGCAAAGTATAGCAGGCACTGTGTGGGCTTCTGGCAATGCCCCCTTCAATCCTGCCCTGCACCTCCTGCTATTCTAGTACTAAGCCTCCCCCCGCCCTCCCACATACACAAAGCTCTACCACTACACATCAGTTGTATTCTACACCTTCCCTGATACTCCACTTCAGTTCTATCTGCTTTATATCATCTTATGGCAGAACACATTTTGAGTTTAATATGCTTTTTTCACAGTTCAGTAATGCAGGGGTCAATAGTCAAAGTGATTTAACCAGCCAGAAATGGTCCCTGACCAGTTAAATTGCCTGTTTGGGGCTGTACCACTGAAAATAACCTATTTGCGTTGAATTGAAATCCAGCTATTTTGGAGCCCGTTCTGGGGTGGAGTCGGCACTCGGCCGTAAGTGCCGATATTCAGCTCTTAACCGGCCAGGTTAATTGCATATATAGGACGGCACAAAAGTCTATCTTTATGCCGGTTAAGGCTGAATATCGCACTTAACTGGCTTTGTATTAACTGGCTCCAAAAACTCAGAATTTCAGTGCTGATGCCTGGATGTGGCTCGGCACTGAATTTCCTGGTTTAGCGCCGGCTGCAGTCAGCAAAATGCTAATCGCCTCTGGTTGAATATCGAGCCCATAGTGTTTAAAATAAAAAGCTATTTTTAAACAGCAAACTGAGCTAATGTGACCGAAATGTCATTAAGCTATGGAATAGCTTTCAGACGCCACTGAGCACAGGGTAGCTGTGGATATAATTCTCCTGGAGCTGGTTCTGATCTGTCATTCTGACAAAGGAGTGCTATTTCTCCTCAAATATCAGGGCTGACAAGCCGTCCCTGAACAGACACAGCTTAAGATCCATTCATGAGTCATCTTTAGGCCTTTTACAGATTAAAATGTGGAACATGTCCGGCAAGGTGGGTGAGTGTATGTGTGCGTATGTTCGCATTCTGCGGAAATATCAGTGTGCCCAGGGATGGTGACCCCTGTACCTGTCAAATGCACCCAATTTTAATTTGCCACACTGAGATACTGCAGGAAGAAAGCAGATCCAAAAGTTCAGGAGGGGTTCACAGTTTTTAGCTGCTGTGATTGAATGAAGTCTGCTAATTATTTGACAAAACATTGAGGGGAAAGGGAGCTGAAGAAATAATTCAGCCAGGCCCCGATGCTCATAACCCCGGAGCTTTTTCAAATAGCTCCATAAAAATACCGTAGAAACAGCACAGAAGAACGACACCCTAATGCTCAATGCTAATGAGATGCAAATATAGGCGCGCTCATAGCATTGAGCATTAGGGAGTTTGGCAGGAGGATTGTCCTGAGGATGTCATACTCACAGAAACAGAAGCCTGCCCTTGCAGATCAGCAATGCGGCCGTGCCGGAGAAAAGGACTTTAGCTGGCGGGGTTTGGGGACCCCCTCCAGCAAAGGTACCCGACGGCAGCAGCGGGAAGGGTTGGTGGCGGTGGGAAGAAGGAGGTCAAAAGGGTTGGTGCTGGGGGGGGGGGGGGGGGGTCAAAGGTGGTGGTGGGGGGGGAGTCAAAAATGGGTACAGGGAAGTTAAAAATGGCAGGGGGGGGGGTCGGCGGCTCCGGGGGGGGGGGCTAAAATGTGCCCCCTCACCTCAGGCTCTGGACCCCTCTCCCACCGAAGTCTGGCTACGCCCCTGGATTAAGGGCTTGCACAGGCTTCCTTCTGCTTCCAAAAGCAATCAAAACCAGCAGATTTTCCATAAAGATTCGTGAGAAAAGCATAAGAATCATGAGAAATCCTCTCTTCGAACAGCCTTACGCCTGCTCTTACTCTTACCTGGTGTTATTTTTTGCAGCAGTAAGACAATTTTGTTTCAGGCGCTTTTTTTCTGAGCATTGGGGAGGAATACAAAATGACCTCATTAACATGAGCTTGACTACATTAGCATGCTACTTGCACTGTTCATCTGCGTGCTCATTTGTTCCTGCGCTCCAGCCCTCTGAACATGCTGCGCAGGTAAATGCATGCATTAGTATGGCACTAATGGCCTCTACTGCCCGCGTTTACTACTGAGCATCATGGCCCCAGTGGTGGCTTAAATTGCCAAATGGGAAAGCTGGAGTCCATTCTCCAGTTCAGATACCTTCAGCCCTTTGGGGAAGGGAGAAATAAACTCATGTTGTGTCAATAGCACCTACAGAACTGGTCAACCATTGGTCATTGGATGTAACTCAGTAGAGCGACAGAATCCTGCTCTCTGAACCCACGTGAGACTGTTGTTTCAGGATGTCAGTATGTGCCATGTTGGCCCTTTAAACATGACTGGGTGTTCACAGAAAGACACCCAAGTTCTTAACTAAAAGCAAGAGCGATGCATGTGGGGTGTGTGTATGCATATGTGTACATGTACAGAGACACAAACACACACCAGTCTCCACTGGAAGGGATCCTTAATCCACAAAGCTCTGCTTTCTTTAAACCATCCACTGGTTGAGAAACTATTTCTTTTTGCTGATCCAGAGGAAATTTTAAAAAGAAACAAACGCCAAAAAGACCCCAAGGAATTGTAGGTCTTGGCAGGAACCCCTTGCTCCTATCACTGCTCTGGGCTCTTTAATCACCTCTTCAATGCTTAGATTGGCGAGATCACGCAACCACCACAGCGTGGTACAGCAGTGAACTTTCTAAGTCAGTGATCTGGCAGACACAGCGTGCATTACCTGGGGAACTTGATTGCCAATTCACTGGCTTGCAGATAATATAGAGGCTCATTTTCAAAGCACGTAGACTTACAAAGTTACATGGGAATATTCATTGGCTGACTGGTTATGTTTAGCGGCCAGATTGAATTGTGGAAATAGCAGGTCTATCTTTGACCACTGTAACTTAGCTGGTCAGCCGATGAATATTGGCTTAACCAGCTATGTTTTTAGTGGTCAAAAAATTAAATTCCAGTCACTGGATATGGCCCCTCATTGAATTTCTGGCTTGGCCGCCAACCGCGGAGTTAGTTGGGCTCCCTCCCATGGTCTGAATATCGACCTCTTTATCACTAAAACAGTGATTCTCAACCATCCATCCACACTGTAACTCCTTTCAGGACTTTGGATGATGTCATGTGCATCCCAGTATATTTGGCAGCTGACCCATAAATCTTGAAAATGCTTGCTGAGCCATGTTATGACAACTCTCTTGGGTGAGACAAGCTACACCAGCCACCAAAGGTGTCCCCACTCTTTTGTAACATATCCCCCATACCATCAGGGCCACCAAGAGACAAAGCTGGGCCTGGAGCAAACAATTTTTAGGGCTACTGCTCCCCTCACCGCTCCCCCGGCCACTGTCCTCCCACAGCAGCAAACAAGAGACAGTGCTCTGCCAGCTATAGGTCCTCCTTCCTGCCGTGTCCTGCCTCCTGTGAAGTAACTTCCTGTTTCCACATAGGCAGGACGGGCCAGGAAGAAGGACCTGTGGCTGGCAGAGTAGTCTCTTTTGATTGCCGGTGCTGGGCCCTCCTTGGAGGCCAGGCCCGGGGAATCTTGCCCCCCCCCCCCCGCTCCCCCCTCTCAGTGGCCCTGCATGCCATCACTAACAAATATGATGGTAAGAGGAAGAGGGGTTTCCAGAGATGTCTGTTGAGAAAGTCTTGTTTTTGTATGTTTTACTGTAAGCTGCTTGGCTTCGGACGGGGGGGGGGGGGGGGGGGGGGGGGGGGAGGGGTAAAAGTTTTAAAATAAATAATAAATAAATCTGTTTTCAGCTTTCTCAGAGGATGCATGTTAGAGAGAGATTGAAGGGCTTCAGTTTGATGCCATTTATTGGAGCTGCTCGAAGGAAAGAGGTATGTGTCAATCAGGGCCGTGCCTAGGGTCTCTGGCGCCCCCCTGCAGACCATCAGTTGGCGCCCCCCTACAGACTATCAGTTGGCACGCGCACACGCACGCTGGCGCCCCCCCCCCCCCGGACCTGCCTGGCTCCAAGGCGCGTGGAAGAGCTGGGCGGTGCCAAAGAGCCGAGCGCTGCTCCCCCAAGCTGCTGTCTGGGGCGCGATGGAGGAAATGGCTGGGTTTGGCCTGAGCCTCCTCCGCTCCATCCCCGATTCCCCAGCGCTTTAAATTTACCTCTCTCCGCCTCCGGCTCCGATGTCTGCGCAGCGTCAGTGAAAGAGCTGCCTGTCTGACATCTCTCCACCAGCCTTCCCTTCGCTCGTTCGTTCCCTCTGTGTCCCACCTTCTTCTGACGTCATTTCCTTGAGGGCGGGACACAGAGGGAACGAATGAGCGAAGGGAAGGCTGGTGGAGAGACGTCAGACAGGCAGCGCTTTCACTGACGCTGCGCAGACGTCAGAGGCGGAGCGAGGTAAATTTAAAGCGCTGGGGAATCGGGGATGGAGCGGAGGATTAAGGTTTTTTTTTAATACAGCTCGACGGCGCGGCGCCCTTGAAGGCAGGCACCCCCCTGTGGCGCTTACCGCACGTACCGTGTTGGCACGGCCCTGGTGTCAATGGTAAGAAGATTCCTCAGGCTGAGGTTGCAATAGATATCACTTTGGTTTATAGCACAGCAATGAATTCACTTGGCCATGTTGGTAGAGAATAGCAGGATTTTGTAAGGAGAACAGTTATTTTCCTCTTTCTTATGGGCTGGCTGTAGACTCACTATCACAAGGTGGAGCCTGTATGGGATTCAGGCTTGGATCTGGGGGTGGGGACACAATACTTGCTGTTTCTTGTAATTTTATCCATATCTCTGCTTGCTTTGACACTATACAGATTTGCTGCCCCTTAGTAATTCAGCACTACACCCCGTTACTGTGCCCCCCACAGGGACATTTAGAAATGAGGCAGTACACTGCAAGACACCAATTAATTTACCTGAACAATGTCGCGCTCGGCTAGCTTCCCTCGGGATGAGATTCTGATTTCATCCCCATCCAGCTCCACCATGGCTGCAGGGAGACAAAGTATACAGGTTTCAGTAAAGGGATTTCTAGAAGAGTAACCAGGACAAAAAGGGCTAGAAAGTTTCCGTCAAGATGCTGGGTATGGTGAATGGACCACAGCGTTTTATCAACCTACAATGAAGTCACATAACTTAACCTTATGACACCCCTAGTACTAGTCTATGCATACAACAGAGTAACAGCAAAAGTGTTTCTCAAAAATCAGAACTAGCTGGCCAGTCTAAATATATCATCAACATCTTGAGCATGGGAGAATTTTAGAGAGGAACTTTCTAAACCATGCACCTAGATGTAAAGTCCGTGTGCACTTTTCCCCCCGTGAACTTTGCACCAGTTCTGAAACGGAAAGTATACTTTCCCTTTGAAAATTGGAGTGGAGGAGTGGCCTAGTGGTTAGGGTGGTGGACTTTGGTCCTGAAGAACTGAGTTTGATTCCCACTTCAGGCACAGGCAGCTCCTTGTGACTGGGCAAGTCACTTAACCCTCCATTGCCCCATGTAAGCCGCATTGAGCCTGCCATGAGTGGGAAAGCATGGGGTACAAATTTAACAAAAACAAAAAAAATGCCTAAAGAAAAATGTATCCACTGAAAATTTTACCTCCTTTTTTGTGAGTACTTTTTCCAGCCCAAACTTAATATGTTGTAGCACTCTCTACCCTAACTCCATTCTTGGAACACTGGTGGTGGTGGTGGTGGTGGGGGGGGGGGGGGGGGGGGGGGGGGGGGGGGGAGGTTAGGCAATTTTCAGACAGCCAATTCCCACAAGTAGATGGTTATTTTTATCCACCATTAATGGCTTTTGACAATTCTCGTCTTTGTAGACTGGAAAGACTGGAGGCTTATCATGTCAAGAAAAACGAAATAGCCCAAGACATAACACAGCCCCCTTACTCATGAACTTTTGACTGCATGTAGAGTGCACCCATTGTACAAACAGAAGAGCAAAACAGAGCTACTTCTCTGCTTTAAGGAAAGCACATCACCATCCTCAATATTAGCCCTACTGCAAGGACTGAAGTCTGGCATCGTTTTACCGATATGTCTGACCATTCAAACATTTCTGACATTAAATACTTGTGGGACTTTTTTTAACATGGAAATCATGCAAAGAATTTTCTTCTCTGCAAATGCTCAAGGTCCCAGACAGTGTTTGATTCTTTTCCTGCAACTGCCACACATACGTCCCTGAGGACAAGTCACTCAGCTTGACCCATGTGCAACACTGTGAATGTTCCTTACGGTAACGGACAGTTAGATCCCTGGACATTGAAAGGAAAGAAATCAATCACTGCTGTTGAATGATAGAGGAAGAAAAAATGTAAGCACTGTGACAGTTTAATGTTTTAATACATTGATTCCAAGTGAAAGCTGGGAGAGAGCTATTTGATCTTACCGTCAAATTCTGCCTGTCCTACGCCAACAATTATTATGGACATTGGAAGCTTAGCAGCCTGTTGCAGAGGAAGAGGAGAGAAGGATAGGGGTTGTGAGGAAGGAGAGATGGAGGTGATATAGGAAAAGAAGGGCAAGGACAATAATAGAGAAAAGAAAAGTAAAGAGAAAGCGAGAGGAGAGAATAAGTAATGAGGAAGAAGGGCACAGAGATGTAAACGAAATGAGGTGAGAGGATTTGAGGAGAAACAAGTGAAAAAGTCTTGGGAATGGGAGAGTGGGGGGGGGGGGGTGAACGTCAGTGAGAGGAGGATTAAAAGAGAAGATGTAAGGTGGTGGGAATGAAAAAAAAAAGGAACAGGAAAGTGAAAAGTAGACATAGGGTGAAAGGGGAAGGAAAGAGAATGACAAGTGGACAGGAAGTAAAATAGAAACAAAATAGGCATGGGGTGAGGGAGAAAGAAAAAGGGAAAAGATTTAGAATATAAAATGTGAAAAAAATAACTATCAGCCTGTAATGCTCAATCCCACAGTATTTATACCTCCTTCCATCCATAATCCGATGGTGCTGATACCCTCTGCAATCAGATCTGGTTATGAACAACAAATGACTACAGAGCTCAGCAAGGAATCCTTGGTGGAGTACACAAGATGGTACAAAGCAGTTCAAGGGGCAGAGTGGGTGGGTGCCACCCATTTTACTTCTTTTGGCATGAAATCTATTTCTGAACCTAGAAGGTCTAAGATAGAAGAGCACATTTGTTACTGGTGGATCCTGCATGCCTCAAGATCGGTCATAAGCCTTTAACCACCAGCAAAGGGCCAATGTCCTACTGCAATGTACATTTTTGAGTGTTCTGTGCAATTAGACAGCTTTTACGTACAATGATAGTAATAATATTTGCAGTGTCTGAATCAGAACAGTGTAGTTATAGATCAGAACTTTAAGTAGACTACTAGAGAACAAGGATTCCCAATGCCATTTTATACTACGAAGGAATAGATTTTGCCCTATCAGAAACCAGGTTTTGGCTTATGGAAGTCGCAGATGATCCCGCATGATATCATGCTAACTCGATGAAAGATCAAAGGGCTCAGTTATACCAGTGCTAGTTCTGCAATTAGCTGGGCTAGGTGTCCACCTAGAGCAGCATATTTATTTTTTTTTGGGGGGGGGGGGGGGGCAGGGGTTGGCAACAAGATAGTTTTGGCACAGGAGAGAACCTACCCTTGCCCCCTATCCTCTTTCATCCCTTCCCTTTAGAACACCTAAAGCTCTAAAGAATGGAATGCTGTGTGTCCATGCTCTAGTTCTGCCCTCTTCCTTCCATCTCCAATAGCAAGTTTGCTACACTGGAGAGGAAGGAGGAAGGGGGGTAGGAAACAACACCAATTGAGTATAGATCTATGTTTAGAGGCCTCACATAGTGTTCAGTCCTCTTTCAGTTTCAGGCTCAGGAGGAGGAAGGGCTGGTAGGAAGATTGGAAGAGGAGAGATGTTGGACATGCAGTAGGGGTAGGGAATGGGAGAGGCTGACCGCCTAGTGTGGAGCAGGGTAGAGAGGGGAAGAGATTCTGTCCCACTGGGGAAGGTAAGGAAGGGGAAAATGCTGAAATTCTGAGGGATGGTAGAGAGAGGAAGGGGAGATGCTGGACTATGGGTATAGTAGAGCCTTTAGCCTACCTGGATGGGAGGGGAGCATGGCTGATGGTTCACCTAAGGCATCAGATACCCTTGGGCTGTCCCAAGGCATTTTCGTCCTGTTCCATTCCCTGCCTCCTGATCAGCTGAAATGTTGAACTTTGACCCAAGAGGTCAACTTTTCTTTGTACCATAACTGTCATATATTTCTCACTGGATTTCCCACTGTTGAAAAACATACTGTTTTGGATTTGAACCTGAATTTTAAAAACATTTTTAGAGTTCTTCCTTCTGTAATAATAGTAATAAGCCACAAGCAGCTTCAGCAAAAAAATCTGAGAGCTGAGAATACATCTCTCTGGATCCATGAATATAGCTAGTTGGTAAACTTTTTGCTGTTCTAAATTAACTAGATAGTAATCCGGTGACACCACTGAACATTGATAGTGTCCTCATAACTCCCTGGCTTCATCCCAACTTCACCCCTGGACCACTCCAGCAGTAACTGGGCAGTGCTACAGGGGTCAAATAGGATATTCAGAGGCACTATCCGGTTATATGCCACTAAATATTTTGTGGAGATCCGGCCATCCTCTCCTTCTCAGTTAACTAATATTCAATATTGACTTCTTTAGTGTCACCTCATTTTTGGAGTCACCTCACTGATGCCAACCCAAGCATGGGAAAATTTCAGGGTTTCTGCCCATGTCATCAATGATGCATACTATTGTTTAATTAATGTGCTCTAAAGCTCAATAATGTGCACTATTTATCAGCAGGGGCCCTATTCTGCCCTGCTAACCAGTGGAGTGGAGTGGAGGAGTGGCCTAGTGGTTAGGGTGGTGGACTTTGATCCTGGGGAAATGAGTTCAATTCCCACTTCAGGCACAGGCAGCTCCTTGTGACTCTGGGCAAGTCACTTAACCCTCCATTGCCCCATGTAAGCCGCATTGAGCCTGCCATGAGTGGGAAAGTGCAGGGTACAAATGTAACAAAAATAAAATGATACTATTGGAGATTCTACATAGAATGTTGCTATTCCACTAGCAACATTCCATGTAGGGCTGCGCAGGCTTCTGTTTCTGTGAGTCTGACGTCCTGCACATACGTGCAGGACGTCAGACTCTCAGAAGCAGAAGCCTGTGCGGTTGGTGATCTGCAAGGGCCGACTTCTACATGGAATGTTGCTAGTGGAATAGCAACGTCCATGTAGAATCTCAAATAGTAGCAACAGTGGAGGAGTGGCCCAGTGGTTAGGGTGGTGGACTTTGGTCCTGAGGAACTGAGCTCAATTTCCACTTCAGGCACAGGCAGCTCCTTGTGACTCTGGGCAAGTCACTTAACCCTCCATTGCCCCATGTAAGCTGCATTGAGCCTGCCATGAGTGGGAAAGCATGGGGTACAAATGTAATAAAAAAATTAAAATAAACCAAGAACACTGTATCTGCAGTAAATCACATATGCTGTTTTTCCTTAGTATGGTGTAACATTTTGCAGACATGGTGAATTGTTTTCAACTAATATCTTTGCAGCTACAGGAGACACACCGCCCGATATTCAAAACGATTTAAGTGGGCAGGAGAGGCCACTTATATTACCTGTGGCCACTGAACCTCCGATATTCAGTGTCACTACACCAGGCAGTGCCACTGGATATCAACTCTTGACTATTCGTGTTAGAACTGGGCAGGTCAGGGGCAGTACAGGGGAGGAGCTGGCAGCCATTTTGTGACGGCAGCCGTTAGTGGGCTTCGCTTCTGTCCCCATCGTCCCGCTGGACCAACAAGGATATCAGGTAGGCCCAGGGAGACTAGTCCTGACTGGTAGGTAGGGGTTGGGGATGAGAAGGGGGTGTCTGTCAACATTTAAAAAAAACACTGATCACTGCGGGTAAATATCGGCTGGACAGTGCTTTAACTACAAACTAGGTGTGGCTTGGTACAAAGAGCCCAATATTCAGACCACAGGAGTTAGCCTGGCTAACTCCCACAGTCAGTACTGATGTTAGATATTCAATGCTGGGCTGTTTCTGGTGACCGGCATTGAATATCCAGGTTTTTTTATTGGCCAGTTCAAACTTAACTGGCCAAGCCAATATTCAGCACTGGCCAGTTAAGTTTAAACTGGCCAAATATAGGCCCCGTATTCATGCGGTCAAATATGGCCACCAAATGTGCTGAAAATCAGCGGATAGTCGGTTATATCAAGTGATATAACTGGCTACCCACTAGCCACTAACTGTGAATTCACCGGGTCATAGCCGGCCATGTCCTGCTGAAAATTCACAGATAGCCGGTTATAGTGCATTTAACTGGCCAGTTAAATATTTTTGAATATCGGGGGGAAATAATCCAGAACTGGCTGTACCTCATATTATGCAATTTTGGCAGATATATTTCCTTGGGGGGGGGCAGTATTGAGTAATAGGGCACAGTACAGAACTACTGAATAGTAATGTGCACTATAATACGACAACAGAGCGCTCAGCCCAAGAAAATTTTCAAAGAGGCCAGTTCAGGAGCATCACTCTCAAAATAAGGAGCATATGTTCATTGAATATTGGGACCTACATGTCCACCCAGGTAAGGTGGACAAAACCAGGACTGCAGCAGTTTTAAGGGTTGAAATGGATTTTCCAGGTAGAACTCTTCCATTCAGAGTCATAAAATCCAGCTGGTCCTTCCATATTAGAATAACAATAGAAGTTGATCAAAGTATTAACTGCCAGTAATCCTAGCAGAAAAATTAGGAAGAAACATATAATTAGATGTTGGTGCCCTGTTCATGGGAGAGGAGGGTATAGACACGATCTCAGATGGAGGAGCAAAGATCTGCATGTCCACTTCAGACTGACCTGTCATATCACATTATAAGAGTGGACAGATTCATTATGAAGAGGTAATGCACTTACCCTGTATGCTGAAAAGCTCGTTAATATGCTAATAAGAGGGACATGACCAAGCCGGGGCAGGGAGAAGAGAGGCGATGTTTATACAGTGCACGAAACAAGTGAGAGTTAATGTGGAAGGCAAGGAGTGCCAGTGAACAAGATCAATCATCCATTAGTCACTCATTTCAGGATAAAATAAATTCAGCATTTGAGCAGCAGAGGCTGGGGAAGCCTTGAAAGAGATAATGGTAAGTGTTTAACAACAAAACAGCAAAAGCAAATCACAGCTTTACAATTTGTGCAGTTAGATTTTTTTTTCTTCTTTCCTTTCATCTCCTTTTCTCATTTTTCTAAGGTCTTCTCTCTCACATTTGACTCCTTTTCTATGTCTAGTATATTACCAGCTGCTAAAAAGCAGGGCCAATGAGCTCGTCCCTGATTCGAGAAGCAGCGGTCCCAGTTCCTTCTATGACCACAGAATAAGTATGCAGCAACTTTTTACAGCTGCAAGTACCACAGTATTAACAGATAGAATCTAGCAGGCACTGCAGGATCTAGTTTAGTATTAAGGGGGAATAAAAAGAGAGAGAGAGAGGGAAAAGCAAGCAGGACCTAATTTAGTTTTAAGGGGAGAATAAAAAGAGAGAGAGAGAGAGAGAGAGAAAAGCAAGCATTATTAACTAGTTGCCGTGTGTACAACCCTTTTCCCATAGTTTAAAACTGAAATTTTCTCTAGAAATAGGCATTTTCCCATAGTTTTAAATTGAAACCTTTTCTAGAGGTAGAAACTTAACAGTCAAAAACTCTTGTTCTAAAAGGCAGTTATTTTCTGTTCCTTGGCTGCTGGAGAGGTAGCTCATCCAGCGACCTCAATTAAGTGTTAATTAAGGTGTTGGGAAGTAGAATACTTGCATAGGTTGCTGAGTCAGCTTCAAAGAGCCTGTTTAAAAAAGGCCCCTTAGATTCAAAACTATATAAAGAGGCCGATTTGCATCCGAGTTGAGGCCTTATTTGTTGCCCCATATGGCTAAACGGAAGATCTAGTTTCTGGGGCCCCCCTCAGGTGCAACAGGCTTCAAGGGCCTGATGGACAAACATATGTTGACTATGGCTGTTGTGCCTGCTGACTCCTCCTCCCCAAGTCAAGATTGGGTATCTCTTAGTTCGACTGAAAGTACCACCCCACTCCATTGCTGGCAATAGAATTATACGTTCTTTATGTGATACTTCTACTCCAAGTAAAAAACAGATGTTTTGTCATTTCTGTTTGTTCCTGCTTGAGCCTTCATGCCTAATTCTGAGTGGGTTCCTTCGGGGATTGAGTCTAGCAAATCTAAACAAGTTCTTTGTTTGATATATAGCATGCTGTCTTATGTGCAAGGACGGTGAGCCCTTAGGTCCCGTAAGGCCCCGAGGGTCCTTAAGGAACAGCCGTGCAACCCCAAGTCTTCACCCGCGGCGACCGCCGTTCACCAAGGGTTGAGCCCCCAGCTGCAGGCGGTCAACGGGACTTCAGGAACCGCGGGGAGCCGAGCTGACCCGGACAGGGACCAGGAGAGCAGCGGGCAGATGGAGAAAGAGAACATCCGATAACAGGCAAAGTTCAGGGCAGGCAGCAGACAACGAAGTCAAGATCCGGCAAGAGGTCGAGGCAGGCAGCGAGCATGGAAAACCAGGAACAGTCCAAAGGTAAAAAACCAGCAGAACAAGGAACGCAGAGAAACACAGGAACCACAGGAAACAGGCCTCGGGAACAGAACCTGAAGCAAAGTTCTGACTCTGAAGGATGAGACAGAGTATTGCACCGCATTAGCCGCCCCGCCCCCGCAGGTATAGCCAACCAACCCGGGCCTGGCTATTGACAGAGCCCTTCTGATTGCCTCTGTCTGCCCAATCCAGCACCTCAGAGGCGGAGCTCCAACCCCCCGCGCCCGGGAGAGACGAGAACGCCGGCCAACGCGCCCGGGCACCACCTCTTCCTCCAGCGCGAACACTTCCTCCCCCGCCGGCGACCGAGAGACCGGCAGCCGCAATTGCCGACCTCGGCCCCGGACCGAGCGGCCATCACCACGGCGGGCCTCAGCTCCCCGCCGCGGCCCCCGAATCGCCACCCCTCTTCACGGAGGACGCCGGTTCCCGCCCCCTGCGGCGGAGGCGCCGGAGGGAGCAGCGGACGCGACACATGCTAAACGAGGGCAGAGTCTATGTTTTGTGGGCCTGTCTCTCAGCATGCAATTTTACTCATGAAACCTCTTCAAACTTTAATATGTGGATTCCAATTTGGCTATTATGGATAAACAATTCATGGCATTTGATTCACATGGGACATCTATTCAGTTTCTTCCTTCTCTATCAGAGATTTTTTTATCTATATACCTGAAGATGGAATTGTTAAAAAATAGGTTTAGAGCCAGGAAGTTATGTATTTTGAGCTTTCATAGTACACAACTTTTGTCAGCTAATTTTTTTTTTTTTTAGGAAATATCTTAAGGAGATTCTGCCTTTTGATAATGTTGAAAATCGTCATTTATAGTAAATTGTTATCATATTCCTTTCAGGAAATGGGTTCTTGATGGGGGTGGGGCAGAAGTCAATACAGTATATCTCGAGTAGACAAGTAGCCTAATGGTTAGTGCTGTGGGCTGAGAACCTGGGGAATGGTTCGATTCCCACTTCAGTTCCTTGTGACTGAATATAATACCGGAATATAATAAATGTAAACCACTTTGGTTATACCACAAAAAGACAGTACATGATGCCCCCAGGAAAATTTGGTTTTCACAGGCTTTTCACGAGACCCATGGGACACTATCTCTATAAGGGCTAATTTGTCTCTGACATTAGCATATGAGAAAGAGAAAATGTTGATTTGAAATCCTATTTTATTCTTGGGTATTGCAAGAGCCACTCAGCTCAGTAGGAAACCTTTTTTTTATTGCTAAAACCTGGGTTATTGCTGTGGGGGCTATTTATATAATTACATTTTCATTTTACAATTTCCATTTCCATTTTATTATGTTTTATAGGCCACTTTTACCGGATTTCATTGGAAGTGTTCCGTACTGAAAATCTAGAAGTTAAAATTGTATATCATAAGGTTAGTAAGTTTTACATCACTTATTAACCACACGTGTCATTTTGCACCTTTTAAAAATAACTATAGCATATATGATTTATGTATTGGTCAACTTTTATTGCCATTTTTGTTCCATTTGGTTTGTCCTATATATTTGTTCAAATACTTGTTGGATTTGTATATATTTATATCATTTGAAATGTATCCACTTTATAAATACATACGATGTTCCTTTTACTCTCAATGTTGCATTATTTTATTATCTTATACATAGTCTCCCCTATTTATTTATTGTTTATTTATTTGTGTATGTATAATTCTTTTTAGACTCCTGAGGCAGGCCTTGTGGCTGAAACACAGCGTCGTGTTGAGTCTTTTATCAAATAAAGTTTACATTTCAAGACTATTTCGTTGATCTCTGGAAACCATGGTCCATCTCCCACTTTTCTCCGATATTTGGCTATGTTTTTCCCTACATTTCCCAGTTCCCGATATTCAGCGCTATTTAACTAGGCAAGGAATGGTTCCTGGCTGGCTAAATAGTGCTTAACAGGTTATCGGCGAATGTTCAGCAGGAGATAGCCAGTTTTCTCCCACTAAATATTCCCAGTCAACACTTATTCCAGATTCTATATTTTATTTATTTATTTATTTGTTACATTTGTATCCCTCATTTTCCCACCTTTTTGCAGGCTCAATATGGCTTACATTTTACCGTTAACGACGTTAGCCGATTCCGGTCTGAACAAATACATGGTATGAATGAATGCAAAGTGATATTGTGGTATGATAGGTAATTGGGGGGAACTTAAAGAGGGAGAAGAGAGGAAGAGTCAGGTAATGTCCATTATGGTCTTTGGTTGAATTGTATCACAAGTGTTCAGGTATTTTATATAGTGCGCCTAGAGATCCGTGCCAAAATCGATGCGGATTCTATAACAGTGAGGGTAACTTAACAAGCTTAATAAGCTAATGAGTGCTGATGACAGCACTTAACAAGCAATAATGAGCACTATTTGGCACCGATTAGAATTTAGGCACACAACTCGCTAAGCATATTCTGTAACGAAATGCGCCGAACTTCCAATGAGTGCAGGCAAAAAGGGACATGGTTATGGGCAGGGAAATGGGCATTTTGTGAGCGTTCTGAAATTTACGTGCATAGTTACAGAATATGGCCCAGTGTGCGTAAATTTATGCGCTGGGATTTAAACCAAATTTTTCATTGTTTTAAGCGCTGAGATATCAACTAAGCTTATTCTATAATCGGTGATTTCAGTGCTGATTTTTTAAAGATGCCATATATAGAATCTCTCCCCTTAGCTGTCGACTGGTTACATCGCACAATTATAACCGGATATCCATTAATATTCAGCACATTGCTGGCTAAGTTTGGCGGCCGAATCAGGCCACAGAAATAGCAGGCCTATCTTTGGCCAGTTTAAACTTAACCAGCCAGCGCTGAATATTCACTTGGACGGTTAAGTTTAAACCAGCCAAAAATAAACCAGCTATTCAGTACTGGTCACCGGAAACAGCCCAGCTTTGAATATCCAGTCTCACCACTGACCGCGGGAGTTAGCCAGGTTGCCTCCTGCAGTCTGAATATTGGCCCCTTAGTTCCTTTATCTGGTAAAGGGTATATGTTTACTGATCCTGTGCAGCTTGCTTGGCTTTTGATGGAGCATGAGAAAAATGTTTGAGAGTTCATCCTAAACTGGGGAATTTAATGATATGTATGCCTAATTGGATGGGAGATTGATTTTCTTCTCCACTGGATATTTCTTGATATAAAGTGGAGGAGTAGCCTAGTGGTTAGTGCAGTGGACTTTGATCCTGGGGAACTGAGTTCAATTCCCACTGCAGCTTCTTGTGACTCTGGGCAAGAATGTAGTTGCAAAAACCTCAGAAAGGCAGTATATCAAGTCCCAGTTCCCTTTCCCTATTGGAGATTCTAGATGGAATGTTGGTACTCTTTGAGATTCTGCTGCTACTATTTGAGATTCTACATGGAATGTTAATGTTGCTATTCCACTAGCAACATTCCATGTAGAAGCCTGCCCTTGCAGATCAGCAACACGGCCGCGCAGGCTTCTGTTTCTGTGAGTCTGACGTCCTGCACGTACGTGCAGGACGTCAGACTCACAGAAACAGAAGCCTGCGCGGCCGTGTTGCTGACCTGAAAGGGCAGGCTTCTACATAGACTGCTGCTAGTGGAGGAGTAGCCTAGTGGTTAGTGCAGTGGACTTTGATCCTGGGGAACTGAGTTCAATTCCCACTGCAGCTCCTTGTGACTCTGGGCAAGTCACTTAACCCTCCATTGCCCCTGGTACAAAATAAGTACCTGAATATATGTAAACTGCTTTGAATGTAGTTGCAAAAAACCTCAGAAAGGCAGTATATCAAGTCCCATTTCCCTTTCCCTTATGACATCACAATATCAGAAGTGAGCCAAGGGCAATCAAGCCATTGTGACATCACTGATGAGGTTGGCTCTTATTGGTGGAATGAGTGGAGGAGTGGCCAAGTGGTTAGTGCAGTGGACTTTGATCCTGGGGAACTGAGTTCAATTCTCACTGCAGCTCCTTGTGACTCTGGGCAAGTCACTTAACCCTCCATTGCCCCTGGTACAAAATAAGTACCTGAATATATGTAAACTGCTTTGAATGTAGTTGCAAAAAACCTCAGAAAGGCAGTATATCAAGTCCCATTTCCCTTTCCCTATTGGAGATTCTAGATGGAATGTTGCTACTCTTTGAGATTCTGCTGCTACTATTTGAGATTCTACATGGAATGTTAATGTTGCTATTCCACTAGCAACATTCCATGTAGAAGCCTGCCCTTGCAGATCAGCAACACGGCCGCGCAGGCTTCTGTTTCTGTGAGTCTGACGTCCTGCACGTACGTGCAGGACGTCAGACTCACAGAAACAGAAGCCTGCGCGGCCGTGTTGCTGACCTGAAAGGGTAGGCTTCTACATAGACTGCTGCTAGTGGAGGAGTAGCCTAGTGGTTAGTGCAGTGGACTTTGATCCTGGGGAACTGAGTTCAATTCCCACTGCAGCTCCTTGTGACTCTGGGCAGTCACTTAACCCTCCATTGCCCCTGGTACAAAATAAGTACCTGAATATATGTAAACTGCTTTGAATGTAGTTGCAAAAAACCTCAGAAAGGCAGTATATCAAGTCCCATTTCCCTTTCCCTTATGACATCACAATATCAGAAGTGAGCCAAGGGCAATCAAGCCATTGTGACATCACTGATGAGGTTGGCTCTTATTGGTGGAATGAGTGGAGGAGTGGCCAAGTGGTTAGTGCAGTGGACTTTGATCCTGGGGAACTGAGTTCAATTCCCACTGCAGCTCCTTGTGACTCTGGGCAAGTCACTTAACCCTCCATTGCCCCTGGTACAAAATAAGTACCTGAATATATGTAAACCGCTTTGAATGTAGTTGCAAAAAAAACCTCAGAAAGGCAGTATATCAAGTCCCATTTCCCTTTCCTTGATTGTGGGCTTGTTTTTCTGTGCTCCATTTTCATTTTTCTATTATGGAATCTAAAATATTTAAACTGCTAATTTTTTTTTTTAAAAAGGAAGGAAGAGGAAGAAATAGAAATCCCTGGGTAGTTGTAAAAAGAAAACTCATGGTACCAGAATGGGCTGGAAGAAACAGGAGAAAGTGGGAGCAACTAGACAAAAAAAAAAAAAAAAAGATTTAAAGATAAGTGCTTTCACTCTAAGGAAGAAAGAGAGAACAGATATATGATGATTAGGAGAGGGAATATGACTGTTCGCAAACTGCGAGCAATCCAAGGATATGTGGGAGCAGACTCAGCAGTAATGTCAGGAAGTATTTTTTCATGAAGTGGGTGGTGGATACATGGAATGCCCTCCCACAGCAGGTGGTGGAGATGAAAATGGTAATGGAATTCAAACACGCGTGGGATAAACACAAAGGGATCCTGTTTAGAAGGAATGGTTCCATGGAATCTTAGCGGAGATTGGGTGGCAACAGTGGTAATTGGGAACCAAAACCAGTGCTGGGCAGACTTCTACGGTCCATGCCCTGATCGTGACTGAATAGACATGGATGGGCTGGAGTGTAAATTTTAAGGGGCTTCGACATTAACTTGAGAAATTTTAGTACAAAAACAGTGCTGGGCAGACTTCTACTGTCTGTGCCCTGAAAATGCCAAGGACAAATCAAACTCGGGTATACATATAAAGTATTGCATACCATGTAAAATGTGTTTATCTTGTTGGGCAGACTGAATGGAAAGTACAGGTCTTTATCTACCGATCTGACGAAGAAGGGCAACCTTCGAAAGCTAATCAAGAAATGTATTAAGTTATGTCCAATAAAAAAGGTATCATCTTAATTTCTTTTCCATGTTTTATTTTGTTTGATTTCTATTGATAACCTGGTTCTACATGGAATGTTGCTACTAACTGGGATTCCAGAATCTTGTAACTCTTTAGGATTCCAGAATCTTCAGAACTTTTAGTACAAGAAGAGTGCTGGGCAGACTTTTACGGTCTGTGCCCTGAGAATGGCAAGGACAAATCAAACTCGGATATACATATAAAGTATCACATACCATGTAAAATGAGTTTATCTTGTTGGGCAGACTGGATGGAAAGCACAGGTCTTTATCTGCCGTCATTTGCGGCGGGGAAGCGGGGCAAAATGTGCCCCTCCACTTTAGACGCACCCCCCACCAATGCCCAAAACCAAGGTCTGGATATACTTCTGCTTTATAGAATACTAGTAGAAATAGCTGAAAATGCAAGCGCATTAAGGCACGATCACTTACACCAGCCCTGTAAATGATATAGAATTCTATAATTTATATGTCGACCTGTGCCCTTCAGCCACACTCTGCCTGTGCACACGCTCACTGGCAAAGTACACGGCATCAAATCATGGCACATACATTTCAGCTTACATATGCATGGAAATGACTAGAACATCATTATTAACACACATTCCTGCTGTCTAAATACTAGAATTATCCCCTTAGAGAAGGCAAAACCAGAAGATTTCAGCTATTGCTGTTTCAAGAATAGTTAACTTCTTTCTATGATTGTTCCCTGACAGGTTGATCCAGATATGGTTTTGTGCATTGCATTTATGCATGTGTAGTCTCTGTCTTTCCTGTAAAAATTGGAACTACAAGTCCATACCAGTTTGCCTTTTAACTTTAGACCTTCTCTCTGTCCACACTGTAACTCGGCTGAACTTACGTTAACAATTGCCTCTTTCGTCTGTGCCATATCCGATATCACCCCATCAGTGATAATCAGCAACACAAAGTACTGGGAGCCATCCTGGACAGCAGCAGCATACCTAATGCAGGGAAGAGACAACGGTTGGGGGAAGGGCCTTAAACCACGATCTCAGAAGCAAAATACGGTCAGACTGGCTTGGATATGCAGGACAATATTGCAACAGGGTTCCTAGGTTAAGAGACCAAGTAGACCCCTACTTAGGCGCTAGTTTACTTTAGGTAGAGAAATAAATGAGTGGAGGCTCCCAATTCTACATTCCTTTTTTTTTATTTATGAATTTTCACATTTACATTTATGCAATAAACATAAACCTTGAAATACGGAAAATACAAATTATAAGATTAAATCAAAATAAGGCAGTAAAGAATACAATTTAGTCCACAATTAGTGATCCAAGAACTAAGAAATTGTCTTATATAAGACTCAGTTAAATTATAAGAAATAATTATATCTATAGTATGGAAGGAATTAGAGCTGGCACAGCCGATTAATAGCGCTTATAACCCAGGATAAATACAACATTACTCTTTACTAGAAATAAATTCTAACAACTTCCCTGGGTCAAAGAAAATATAGTTAGTGGATTCCAGAAGAATGTGACATCTACATGGCAATTTAAGTAAAAAAGTCTTGCTTTATCAACATAAACACATTTCTTCTCTTTTGTGTATCTCTTGAGAGATCAGGAAAATTTTGAATTTTTGATCCAAGGAAGGGAGTATTAATGTGACGGAAATAAAGTCTAAATATGTTATTTTGGTCCGGTTCTAGAGCAAATGAAACCAGCAATGTTGTCCTACATTCCATGGGAGTTTTCTGATTTTGAGTGGGAGGTGGACCTCCAAAGTGGGAGTCTCCCCCTTGATGCGGGAGCCTTGGCAGTTCTGAGACTGAAGCCAGAAGAAAGGGTAAGAAGGGCCGGTTTTTGTCTGCCAGTGGAAAGCGAGAAAAAGGAAGGGACTACGTGGATCAAATCATGGGGTCCTCCAAAGCACGCAGCCCAGGCTGGTCTCCCTGATTTACCCTGCCCCGGGAATGTCCCTCTCTGCTTTCTCGACAGTCCATGCACAGCTTTGGATCAGCCTGCTGTCTTTCTGAATTTATATATTTATTTATTAGGCTTTATTTATTGCCTTTTTGACGGAATTCACTTAAGGCGGTGCATAGCAAGAATAAGTCAAACATAACCAACAGACAATTACAGCAGTAAAAAATATATTCAAACAACGATGATATTGGAGACTGAAAAGAATCTGGGTTCAAATCCCAAGACCATTGGCAGGTTAAAGAGCAGCTCTGACCTCAACACAACAAATCCTTGGGCCATCATCCTTCTGAGATCTATGGCAGTGCACAGAGTGATTCCAAACTGAGACATCACCCCCCCTCCCCTCCCCTCCAGATGTACCTCCTTTTGACATGAGATTAAAAGTACCCAAAACCAGCAGACTTCAAGAAGAGAGAAAACCTAAAACTCAGCAGGAATACAGTACAATGATCTTGCCTTGGGGGAGGCAGGTGTCATTCCTCATATATTTATAGCAAAACGTTTTTGAGCTTCATCATTATTTTGTTTTTAATATTTAACGTAAATCTCCACTACATCACCAAGGATAATTTTATAGCAAAATACAGAAAACAAAAATGTAATGACAAAGACTCACTTCTTCCTTCAAAAGAGCCCTTGGGTGAACAACGAGGTTGATTATTATTTCACAGTGATTATATTTTATTTTCTACAGGGTCCGTTTTCAAAGGTGCGTTAGCGTTTTTAGCGCGTGCTAAAAATAAAAATACGCTAAATACTAGAGATGCCCATATATTCGTAGCGTGCTAAAAACGCTAGCACACCTTTGTGAAAAAAACCCTTTAGTGACCTACAGTGGCTGAGAAGAATGAAGGGGTCAGAGAACTGTTATCTGAGCTGATGCAGCCCCCTGCTTTTGGGGCAGATGGACAGTGTTGTTACTCAGTAGAAGGAGGGAAATTTTAGAAACAGATCAAATTATTTTGCCTAAAATTTCATAAAAGGATAATCTGCCCTCTTTCTGCTGGGCAGTATCAGTAGGGGGGCACACACTAGAGATGTCCTGGTGTTTCATTTTGTTTTTAAATTTCATTCGCTTTTATTTCCTTTTCTTCCCCTGCCTCCCACTCTGCTAGGGGTCCTAGCTATAACCACACAATCCAACCACTTGCAGGAGATTAATGCCTTCTCCCTGCAGTGCCTCATTTTGGGAATTCTTTGAGTTGCTGTCTGCAGTACCCTACATACAATGGAACAACCACCTGAGGTACAGCTGGGGAAAAGTGTCAAGACACCTAGAACAGGTCCAGCTGACAACAAGCAGAATAAGTAGAAATCTCTGGCAAGAAGTTGAGCTTGTGCAGTTGACAGGTGGGAGATCTCCTTTCGCACACCACTCAGTGGTAAGGGGCAAGGAAGTGCGATGACCAGAATTGGAACAGTTTAGACTGCAGGGCCAAATGGCCTTTATCTGCTGACCTCTACTGTGTTATGTACTGTAGGGATATTAGGGGTATTAGTTATATCCTATCAGACTTCTTTAGGCACTGGAGGCTTCCACTCTTCGATATTAAAACCAGGGGCATAGCTACAGGGGGGCCATGGGGGCCTGGGCCCCCGCAAATTTCATCCGGGCCCCTGGTTTGGCTGGCAGGGGTCCTCAACCCCCGCCAGCCGAAGCCTTCTTCAGCGCCGGTCTCCGGCGCAGCTGCGTTTGCTGCCCTGCTCTTCTTTCTTCTTGCTCCTCCTGTGCACGCTGACGCTCCTTTACGTGAAACTGAGAAGGAGCATCAGCGTGCACAGGAGGAGCAAGAAGAAAGAAGAGCAGGGCAGCGAATGCGGCTGCGCTGGAAACCTGCACTGAAGAAGGCTTCAGCTGGCGGAAGTTGGGGAGCCCCCCAGCAAAGGTATTTGTTTTTGCGGGGGGAGCGACAAGGCGGTGAGGGGAAGCAGCAAGGAGGAGAGGCGAGGCGTGGCGGTGGGGGCAGCAGGGCGGCACTCAAAATGTGCCCCAACCTCAGCCTCAGCATCTGGCCCCCTCCCACAGTGAGGTCTGGCTACGCCCCTGATTAAAACTTTAGAAATTGGCCCAGAGCCTTAACTGTTTGTTACAATTTCTAAGGTACTATGAAATAAAGCTTGTTACCAGTGCATTTTTTCTAGCGAAAAAGGTGCCAGTACTCAAATGCCGGACCACCCTTCAGGGTTGGGGTGAAGACTAAGGGACCCACCCCACAATAGCCAGGCCCCCTGCAACCAGTCACAGAATCTATGACAAGGCAGAATTGTTGTGTAGAGCCTGAGCTCTGTCATTAAAACTTGGGGACCACGGGTCAATTTTAGTAGACAATGGAAAAGGTGCCGGTACTCAGTACCCCCAAGTATCCCCTCAAAAAAACACCCTGCTTGTTACTAACCTGGCGACATGGTTAACAACTGGTGCAAAGTTTGTTGGCCCATAAAGCTGTACTGTCTTGAGGCTGTTGTGATATGCTTCCAGGATTCCTTCTATCCCATTGCAGTACGGATCATCTGAGTTACCATTCTGAGAAGAGAGGAAGGAAGGGGGCGCTTCAAATCAAATCCTTTCACCGATCGCCATAACACACACAGAGATCAGTAGTAAAATAAAATACAATGAATCCTCAAAATAACAAAACACAGCATCATACAACCTTGTAAATGTAATTGAATCAATGTAATCTCTAACAACTGTTAAATTTAAGCCACATTGAACCGAAACTCGTTTTTGGATAATTGTGGGAAGAAAGAAAGAAAGAAAGAAAGAAAGAAAGAAAGAAAGAAAGAAAGAAAGAAAGAAAGAAAGAAAGAAAGAAAGAAAGAAAACACGTCTAAATGATAGAAGTGAAAAGAAAAAAACAGAGAAAATGAAACTATGTAGAGTTACCAATGGACTCCAAATTTTCAGGGCAGGCTGAGCCCACTGGATGCCGGAAATTTCTTATGGAATGCAACAGAGAAATGAAAACTACAAGTCCCTGCTAGCAACGGGGTAAAACCAGAACTGGATCAACCTCTCTTGATAATCTGACATCAGTTGGCAACTCAAAAGATAGGGTAAATACCAGTGGGAACTCATGGGACACCCGTCCATCTGGAGGTATTTTGGCTCCAAATCCAAGTGCTGGGAACATCTTGTCACTGTCATAGTCCTGAATGATCTCACCGACTGCCTTGAGCGCCATGGCATATGCATTCATCTGATAGGGGTTCATGTAGTGCAATGAAGTTGACTGCGAAGGGTTCCCTGTAAGAAAGAACGTCAGATTAAAAGGCAGGAATGCTGCTTGGGTTCACCAAGCAAAGTAACATGAGTGCCAAATGTCACAAGTTAGACATAGAGGGGTATTTTCAGTAAAATGTCTAAGTCTGATTTTAAATGTCCAAAAATCGAATGGTGAACATAGCCATTTTTGAACCTGAAAAACGTTTATCCCTTTGGTTTGAAAATTGCCTTTTCTAGACGGTTTGTGCTCAGTGTATTTTTTTCTTTTGGGACCATTTTGGGGAAAAAAGGTCCACAAGAAAAACACCCAAAAAACAGTCATTGGGATGTCTGGGGGCCATCGTTCTTAGTAGACTGGCCCACACAGACATCCCAGCAGAGCAGTGGGGCAGTCTAGGGGGCATTGCAGTTGGCTTCACATAAAAGGTCCCAGGTATACATTTATTTATTTTTTATTTTTTGTTACATTTGTACCCCGCGCTTTCCCACTCATAGCAGGCTCAATGCGGCTTACATATTATATACAAGTACTTATTTGTACCTGGGGCAATGGAGGGTTAAGTGACTTGCCCAGAGTCACAAGGAGCTGCCTGTGCCTGAAGTGGGAATCAAACTCAGTTGCTCAGTTCCCCGCACATTCCATGTAGAAGTCAGCCCTTGCAGATCACCAATGTGGCCGCGCAGGCTTCTGCTTCTGTGAGACTGCAGGACGTCAGACTCACAAAAACAGAAGCCTGCGCAGCCTTCTACATGGAATGTTGCTAGTGGAATAGCAACATTCCATGTAGAATCTCCAATAGTAGCAACATTCCATGTAGAATCTCCAAGAGTATCTATTTTATTTTTGTTACATTTGTACCCCGCACTTTCCCTCTCATGGCAGGCTCAATGCAGCTTACATGGGGCAATGGACGGTTAAGTGACTTGCCCGGAGTCACAAGGAGCTGCCTGTGCCTGAAGTGGGAGTCGAACTCAGTTCCTCAGTTCCCCAGGACCAGAGTCCACCACCCTAACCACTAGGCCACTCCTTCACATCTCACCATAACCCCCTTATATTGTATGGTGAGCCCCCCAGGAACATAGAAACACTTCCTGTACCTCACTGTACACCACTACAATAGCTCTCAAGCTTGCAGGTGTCACCTATTTGTAGGTACAGTAGGCATTTAGTGGTTTTTGGAGGGCTCACATGTTCCACCACAAATGTACCAGTTAGAGTGGGATATGGGCCTGTGCCCCCTTCTCTACAGTCCTCTGCATTGACCATTAGGCTACTCCTGGGACCTACTTACTGCTGTAAGAATGGTCATCATATCTGAAGCTGGTATATATTTCACATCTTAGGGAGTGGGTTTGTGACCACTGGGGGAGTAAGGGTGTTACACCTTAATCCCTCCAGTGGTAATTGAGGGCACCTTTTGGTCACTTAATCATGATTGAAACAGATCTAGCCATAAAGGTTTTAATTTGGGCACTAGACATTTTTGTTTTGTTTCATTATTGCAGAAAAACATCTATCTGTTGGTGCCACCTAGGTCCTGCCCCAAAAATGCCCCCTTGAAATGTGGAAACGTCTAAAATTGGAGAGTCGAAAATCGCAACTTGGACATTTGTGTTAAAACATCCATCTACCACCTTATGATGTTTTTTTAGACATTTTGTTTGTTTTGAAAATAAGCCCCAAAGCATCTTAGGGAGAAGACATTATAGCAGTTCCTTCACCAATGCACCTGACCACTGGTTGCATCCCTATATATCCCTTTTCCCCAGTGGAACTCTAGAATGGCAAAAGTGTTTCATCAAAGTTTTAACTAACATGCAAATTGTCATTTTGGATAAGCCATAGATTCTGCGACATGTAGAGTTGCGAATGAAGATATCTGGCAGTTGAGAAGGATCTCAGATGCAAGGGATCACTAATACTCTCATTGTTCTCAGAACATCACCTGTTTATAAATAGTTACTTACTCTTACAACTAATTACAGACATTGGAAGACTCGCAGAGAAAGAAAAAGGAGATACTAAGTCACTAAGACATATCAAGATTGCTCCTGCCCATGAGGGTTCCAATCTCAAAAACGGCTGCCGAGACTACTTTTGGAAGTCCCGGAAGCCATTTTGACTCAGGAGCCGGCCGTGGGCAGGAATGTGTGGGGAATTGCTCCTGCCCCCATTAGCCACCAACGACACGGTAGGTCCAGGTAGACTTGGAATTACTGGTCTCCTTGGAGAAATCAGAACAGTTATTCCATGAAGCCAATGGAAATCAAAGCAAGACTGATCAAGTCAGTTGCTAGCCTTACCCAGCTGTCACTGAAAGGATTAGCCAGTTTGACCTTCCCTTACTGCTTTCCTAGATGTTGTCCAGTCAATTTTGCTAGGAAAGACAGGACTGCAAGTTCAACCATGCAATAAGGCAAAATCATAATTAGATTAGCCTTTCAGGCTGACAAGAGTCAGGGGGTGCACCTAGACAGATCACGTGAAACTCAGAGGATCATGCAAGGGATGCCACTCACCGTTGGAAGCTGTAAAGTCGATGGCAACTGTGAAGTTAATCTGGGTCCTGAAAAGACAACAGCAAACATTTATAAAGGTGCTGTCATAGTAATCCTTCTTGATAAGGTTAGCATACAGCCAGGGCCGCTGAGAAGGTGGAGGGGGGGCAGGGGGGACAAAATTCCCCGGGCCTCCAAGGGGGGCCCGGCGCCGCAGTTCCACCCGCCCTCCGTTGTCAACCATCTGCCACCGGGCCGGGCCCCCTGCATTGAAATCACAGCGCCTCTCACCTCCGTGTGAAAGCGCTGCAGGCAGCAGGGCAGCAGATCGCCTCCCTTCGGGCCTCCTTCCCTCCCTGTGTCCCACCCTCGTCTGATGTAACTTCCGCGAGGGCGGGACACAAGGAGAGAAGGAGGGCCGAAGGCAGGCAATCTGGTGCCCTGCTGCCTGCAGCGCTTTCACACAGAGGTGAGAGGCACTGTGATTTCAATGCAGGGGGCCTGGCCCGGTAGCGGACGGAGGGGGGCAGGTGGAGGGGTGGGGAGCGGCGGCGACCTCGGGGGGGGGGGGGGAGGGGGAACAGCGGCAGCGACCATGGGGGAGGTGGAGGGGGGAGCAGCAGCGACGGTGACCTCGAGGGCGGCTGGGGCAGTGCCCTGGGCCCAGCCCAGTCTCTCAGCGACCCTGCATACAGCTAGATAGCTCTTGATGTGTAGGGAAAGGCTCAGCCAGCCTTGGTTCCCTCGAGCCTCCCCCTCCCAACCCCACCAGTCTATGCCGCCAGGAGACTTAGGTCCTATTTCTTATAGGAAATGTGGAATTTGCATGTCTCTGCATGCAATGAGAGCAAAATCAGGACTAGCCAAGCCTTGCCCTATTGACAGAGTTATACAGTCGCCCTTTACTAATATATTGACTGGGAGCCTGTGGGTTGGCCTGCTCTAGCTGAATGTAAGCAGCAGAATGAGTGTTCGTACTGGTAAATGTCAAAACCAGGATCCTCTTTCTGGTTTTTATTTCATTCCTACCCTCTCCGAGTACTGAATCCCAGCTCAGATCCGAGGACACGCCCATCCAGTATTGTTTTCTGGATATCCACAACGGGGCTGATATTCAGACCGCGGGAGGGAGCCTTGCTAACTGCTGTGGTCGGCGGTCAGCCTGGTTATCCAATGCCGAGCCGTTTCTAGTGACCGGCATTGAATATCCAGTTTATTTTTAGCCAGTTTATAGTTAACCGGCTAAGTCGATAGTCGAAGATAGTGGATGTGAATTGAATATTCTGGAACAGCCAACTATATCATGTGATATAGTCGGTTATCTCCTAGACGCTAACTGGAAATATTCAGTGTGGGATAACTGGCTATTCTCCATTGAATATACTTTGCCTTACCCTTCACTACCAATTATAATGTTCTAGTACATATTGTATTGTCATTGCAAGTAGTATACCATGCCATACTTTGCATTGTTGTTCAAATATTTTTACTTCTGTAATTGCCTATTGCTCATGTTTGATCTATTCTTACTGTACACCGCCTTGAGTGAATTCCTTCAAAAAGGCGGTAAATAAATCCTAATAATAAATAAATAATAAAGTGCCATTTAACTGACCAGGTGCTGTTCCTGGCTGGTTAAACGTTTTTGAATGTCGGGGGGGGGGGGGGGGGGGGGGTTGACTATGCATAAATCTGCATACAATCGAGGGAGTGCATGCAAACTCAAATCTATCTAATGCACAGTCATTGTGGATATCTTGACAACCTGACCAGCTGTATGTGTTCCAAAGAGGGTTGAGATGAGAACTTCTGCCTTAAATAGTTAGAGGTAAATTTTCAGTGGTGGGAGACTGCATACATTTAAACAGATAACACTATGCAGATCTACATTGATCTTATCCATCCAAGGATTGCTTAAAAATACACGTCACTTTAAAAAGGATTCATTACACCTGCTATTTGTACAGTCCAGCTTGAACATATGCGTTATCTAGTGAAAGGCTGAAGATTTCAAATTTGCTGATAATATTCAGCCTCACCCCCGTGCTAATCCAAATCACAAAGAATAACTTTGATCATTTTGAGGGTAATTCTATGAAAGGATGTTTATTCTATAAAGAAATGTAGGTGTCTATTTTCTTTATAGAATACTAGTTTAAGAGGTCAAATACACGTCTATATTTTAGACGCAAGCACTTAGCTGGAGTAAGTGCTTGCACCTAAATTATCAAAGAACTCATGTACACGGTGCCCAGAAAAAAAGCGGGACCCCCAACGTTTTTCCAAATAACCCCAAAACAAATATACAATTATTAAAAAAGTATTATTATTATTATTGACAGGTGTTACTGCAAGATGCTATAAAAACTGGATGATCCCTGTTTTCAAAATGACATCATTCAGGAAGTGACCATTAAGATCCATTTTAGCAAACAACGCATAACTTGACAACCTTCCGGAAGTTATTGAAGACGCACCTGTTCGAAGAGACTTACAATAAAAATCCTCCTTAATGACTTGATTCCATTCTACATCTAAACCAACTAATATTGATCCCTTCTAATTTGATTATGTTAATCACATTATCACTATTGGTCATTATATCTTACCTGTTTTATTTTGTGTTATGTAAATAATTCTACTGACCTGTCTACCTAATTTCTTACACAGTAATATGTTAAATTAGACCATACCTCTTACTCTGTTTATGATTATACCTTTTGCAACATAGTGTAAGCCACATTGAGCCTGCAAATAGGTGGGAAAATGTGGGGTACAAATGCAGCAAATAAATAAATAAGTAACAGTTGTGATTAAAGTTTTGAGACAAAATGAGGGAAATGGTACAAAGGGTTTGCTAAGGCAATTTCCTAATAAAGGTTAGACTAAAGTAGTTTCAAAGGTCATACTAAGAGGCCCTTTTACTAAGCCACACTAAAAAGTGGACTAGCATGTGGGTTTCCCATGTATGAAGGCCACTTTTAGTGTGGCAGTAAAATGGCCTCAGTCTGTATTTCTCCATTAATGGTCATGTGCTTCTTTCCCAATTGGTGCAAGAGTCAAAAAGCAGCAAGGCAGGCAGTCCGCCAAATTCAATATGGAAGACAAAACAACAAGGCAGACCTTGTAAAAAACACAGGGCCCCTTTTACTAAGCTGCGCTAGTGATTCCCAGCGCGGCAAATGCGACGCAGCCCATTCAGTTTGCCTAGGGTGTCCCACTGCTCTCCTGGGATGTCTGTGTGGCCAGTCTACTAATAATGCTGGCTCCTCCTACACGCCGATGGCTTGATTTTGTGCGTTTTTCACTTAGACGTTTTTTTTTTCCGAAAATGGACCAAAAAGATATATGCACAAAAACATCTAGCAAATAGATATTTCCCCCCCCCCCCCCCCAAAAAGACATTTTTCTGTTTTGAAAATTGCTATATTCCCCACTTGAATTTTGGATGTTTTTAGCAAAACTTCCAAAGTTGGACTTAGAAGTCATATCGAAATTGCCCCTCTTAGCCTGCAATATTCAAAAACACATCCAGGTAGGAGAATGGGTGTGTCATGGGTGTGCTGCCAAGCGACTCACACGACTAATAGAATACAATCAATTGTGAGCACTGAATGCCGCACCTGGGCAGCCCCACTAATGCCAGCCATTAACCTGTTGAAAGTAGGTACGCCTAATTTTGGGCACTTTTGATGGCTTCTTAGATGAAGCACCAATTTATAGAATTGGCTCCTTAATGCTGAAGTAGATGTAGTTTTGGGCAACCGCGTAAGTGCTTGAAAATTTCAACCTGTTACGGTGCTTCAAGGGCCCTCCTGCTTGATTGTTGCCATCCTCAGAGATGTCATTTTTCAGATTGCAATTGTACACTGGTGCCTTTTTCTTTCCATCAAATGAGTGGCTGGATCAAAGGCTCAGGAAGGATTGTAAAGACAGCTGGGGACCAGTTTGTCATCAAGCAGGAAGGGTGTAGTCTGAATTTAGGGGCAATTTCTGAGAAAGGAGTTTTATACAGGACCACCGAGAGACAAAGCTGGGCCTGGGGCAAATAATCTTCTGGGCTCCGCCGTTGACCCCACCGCCAAACGGTGAGAGAGTGCTCTGCTGACTATAGGTCCTTCTTCCTACCGCTTCACACCTCCTGTGAAGTAACTTCCTGTTTTTGCATAGGCAGGAAGTGGCAGGAAGAAGGACCTGTGGCCAGCAAAGCATTCTCTTTTGATGGCTGGCATTGGGCCCAGGAAATTTGACCCCTTCCCCCTCGTCCTGGTTTTATACACTAGAGAGGGAGAATTTGTTGATCTATGCAGTCTCTTACATACAACTGCTCAAAAGTGACACATACCTGGCCAAGAAAAGGCTTAAATAAGATTCTTAAGCAAAATAAAAAGGCACCCACGTTTAGAAACACACACTAAAAATTGATGTCCACATCCTGATCTTTTCATAAGCTTAAACCTGAGCTCAGCTGCCACCACACAGCCTGATGGATCTCTCAAGGCTGCAGCTTAAAATGAGATCCAATTAAGAATTTATAGGCTATTAAAAATATATTAGAAACTATTAACATTATTTATTAATTTTATAAGCCAGATTAATTAGAATCAATATTTAATGCTGTTTTTCTGGTTTGAAATTTCAGAGAACTGATTTGTTTTTCAATAAGTCAACTGCCCCGATGTCACAGTCCTCATTTAGCACGGCACTGAATTTAATATCGACGGCAACCATCCTGCAATGAGTTTCTGTTTTCCATGGAGTAGCCCCGACCAATGAGCAGCTGTCCCGGCTCTAGTGCCAGAGGAAAGCGGCAGCTTCCCTATTAATCTATATTGGAAATAAGAGTAAACTGTGGCACATCTGTAGCAGGGACCTGGTCTAGACGCAGCGCTGTGGTACAGGCAATATAGTTCATGTCTTGCCTGTCAGGGCTCAGGTGTACTCGAGAGGTCGTACACCTGTCACCTGAAATCTGGGGTCTGAGGGCAGCAACAGGGTTTGGTCTTAGAGGAAAAGTCTTCTCCAGTTCCTGGGCAGGGTGAGGGAATTTTTATGCTTGTCTTTTGTGGCTTTTCATTAGGGGGCTCGTTTACTATAGGGTTGCCGCACGGCAACCTGGAACTACCGCTGGCCCACTGCGAGGGAGCCAAATGGTAGTTCCATTTCCAGCGCTAGCGTAAATATTTTTATCCGGCAGTAATCGGCCAGCGTCGCGCACTGCCCGGTTACCACCGGGTTAGTGCGGGAGCCCTTACTGCCATCTCATTGGGTGGCGGTAAGTGCTCCCCCCCCCCGAAATGGCCGCGTGGCAAGTGCGAACTTACTGTACGGCCATTTATGTTTTTTGGCCTTTTTACCCGCCATCGCTAGCAGAGGGCCTCTTTTACCACAGCTTAGTCAAAGGGCCCCTTGATTGTGAATAACGTTTTGAGATTTCCAGGTTAGTCTGTTGGTAAGTGATGCTGTTTGATTGGATTAATTTAACGGTTTGAGTTTAATCATTTGATACAGCGCATTTTCATTTCAATGTTAACACAATATGAAAACATAAATTAAAAAGAAACAGAAAAGGAGGAATAAAATCAATAATCATACACGTGGAGGGGCATAATCGAACGAAAACGTCTATCTCCATGGGCGTTTATCTCCGAGAACGGGTCCGTGAAGGGGCGGACCGAACCGTATTTTCGAAAAAAATAGACGTCCATGTTTTATTCGACAATTTGTGAGCTGGGCGTTTTTGTTTTTCAGCAATAATGGAAAATGAAAGCGCCCAGCTCAAAAACAAATAAATCCAAGGCATTTGTTCGTGGGAGGGGCCAGGAGTCATAGTGCACTGGTCCCCCTCACATGCCAGGACACCAACCGGGCACCCTAGGGGGCACTTTTACGAAAACAAAAAAAAAGGTAAAAGAGCTCCCAGGTGCATAGCACCCTTCCCTTGTGTGTTGAGCCCCCCAAATCCCCCTCAAAACCCACTGCACACTACACCATTACTATAGCCCTAAGGGGTGAAGGGGGGCACCTACATGTGGGTACAGTGGGTTTGGGGGGGTTGGACGACTAAGCATTAAGCAGCACAATTGTAACAGGTGGGGGGGGGGATGGGCCTGGGTCCACCTGCCTGAAGTCCACTGCACCCCCTAACAACTGCTCCAGGGACCTGCATACTGCTGCCAGGGAGGTGGGTATGACATTTGAGGGTGAAAATAAAAAGTTGTGAGATATCATTTTTTTTGTGGTGGGAGGGGGTTAGTGACCACTGGGGGAGTCAGGGGAGGTCATCCCCGATTCCTTCCGGTGGTCATCTGGTCATTTAGGGCACTTTTTGGGGCCTTATTCGTGAAAAAACAGGGTCCAGGAAAAGTGCCCTAAATTCTAGCTACAAACGCATGCTTTTGTTCCATTATCGGCGAAAGGCGCCCATCTCTCTTCAGCCGATAACCACGCCCCAGGTCCGCCTTCGCCACACCTCTGACACGCCCCCATCAACTTTGTCCGCATCCGCGACGGAGTGCAGTTGAAAACGTCCAAAATCGGCTTTGGCTTATACCGATTTATTTGTTTTTGTGAGATAAACGTCTATCTCCCGATTTGGGTCGCAATATAGGCGTTTTTCTCTTTCGATTATAAGCTGGATACTCTTCCTCTCTACGAAACTATAGCTCGTAATGGACATAAATAACTCTTCCTCTCTACGATTCCCTAACGCGTCTGTCACATACGAACCCTATTCTACCTTGACATTACTTTGTATTTGTTCATGGTGAACGCCTTTACGGTTCTATGTAAGCCACATTGAGCCTGCAAATAGGTGGGAAAATGTGGGATACAAATGTAACAAATAAATAAATACATACGTACAAAAGCATTTTCTCCCTACAGGAAAAATTGGAGAAAACCATTCAGCACATCTGGCTTTTTAATATATTCAAAACTAACCCCCTCCCCTCACAGAGTATCCACCCAGTCAAAGAATCTCATTGAATTCTTTGACTGGGTGACCAGAGAATTGAATCAAGGACATGCTATAGTCGTAATCTACTTAGATTTCAGTAAAGCTTTTGACACGGTTCCCCACAGGAGGCTCTTGAATAAACTTGACATGCTGAAGATAGGACCCAACGTGGTGAACTGGATTAGGAACTGGTTGAGGGACAGACGCCAGTGGGTGGTGGTTAATGGAATTCACTTGGATGAGGGAAAGGTGAGTAGTGGAGTGCCTCAGGGATCGGTGCTGGGGCTGATTCTGTTCAATATATTTGTGAGTGACATTGCCGAAGGGTTAGAAGGTAAAAGTTTGCCTTTTTGCGGATGATACCAAGATTTGTAACAGAGTGGACACCCCGGAGGGAGTGGAAAATACGAAAAAGGATCTGCAGAAGCTAGAAGAATGGTCTAAGGTTTGGCAATTAAAATTCAATGCAAAGAAATGCAAAGTGATGCACTTAGGGAGCAGAAATCCACGGGAGACATATGTGTTAGGCGGTGAGAGTCTGATATGTACAGACGGGGAGAGGGATCTTGGGGTGATAGTATCTGAGGATCTGAAGGCGACGAAACAGTGTGACAATGGGGTGGCTGTAGCGAGAAGGTTACTAGGCTGTATAGAGAGAGGTGTGACCAGCAGAAGAAAGGAGGTGTTGATGCCCCTGTACAAGTCACCAATGTTGAGGCCCCACCTGGAGTATTGTGTTCAGTTTTGGAGGCCGTATCTTGCTAAGGATATAAAAAGAATTGAAGCAGTGCAAAGAAAAGCTACAAAAATGGTATGGGATTTGCGTTACAAGACATATGAGGAGAGACTTGCTGATCTGAACATGTATACCTTGGAGGAAAGGAGAAACAGGGGTGATATGATACAGACGTTCAAATATTTGAAAGGTATTAATCCGCGAACAAACTTTTTCTGGAGATGGGAAGGCGGTAGAACTAGAAAACATGAAATGAGGTTGAAGGGGGGCAGACTCAAGAAAAATGTCAGGAAGTATTTTTACACGGAGAGAGTGGTGGATGCATAGAATGCCCTCCCGCGGGAGGTGGTGGAGATGAAAACGGTAACGGAATTCTGTTCAAAAGGAATGGATCCTCAGAAGCTTAGCCGAGATTGGGTGGCAGCACCGGTGGTGGGAGGCGGGGCTACTGCTGGGCAGACTTCTACGGTCTGTGCCCTGAAAATGGCAGATACAAATCAAGGTCAGGTGTACACATAAAGTAGCACATATGAGTTTATCTTGTTGGGCAGATTGGATGGACCATACAGATCTCTTTCTCTGCCGTCATCTACTATTCTACTATCGAAATCCAGGGTAACTGGTGCAACAGCCACTTCAGTGGAACAATTTTCAACCAATGGTTTTACCCAGGTAACTAACTAGTGACCCCTGGTAAACAATATTTTCAAAATCACCCTCAAGATTGTAAACTGTAACTAAACCTTATATTTCCCTTAAATCACCCTGATCAGCTTTAAATTGATAAAAGTCACTTCACAAGACTTGGAATTTGTGTAGAATGAAACAGGCCTGGAAGTATAGATTGGCTATCAGGAAATGGGTTTCATAGTGGTTACAAAGCTCCTGCGTATTAGAAAAGCCTGTCTTGTCCACCTCGGTCTCACATCAAGGCTGACAGACTGATTCCAGCTTGACTTTAACTAGGGGTGGGCAATGAATACAAATTTTAATAATGACTAATCATGTGATTAAAAATGTTAATCACACGATTAATCACGGCATGTATTTTGGGCAATAAAAAAATAAAGTTTCAAACAATATGTACTACTAAATTCATGCCCCCTCCCCAGCCTTCACCCAGTTTCTCTCCTCATGCCCCCCTCCCCAACATTCCCCAGTCTCTCTTATGCCCCTCCTCAGCTTTCACCCAGTTTCTCTCATGCCCCCTCCCCAACATTTCCCAGTCTCTCTCATGCCCCCTCCCCAGCCTTCACCCAGTTTCTCTCATGCCCCCTCCCCAACATTCCCCAGTCTCTCTCATGTCCCCTCTCCAGCCTTCACCCACTTTCTTTCATGCCCCCCTCCCCAACATTTCCCAGTCTTTCTCATGCCCCCTCCTCAGCCTTCACCCAGTTTCTCTCATGCCTCCTCCCCAACATTCCCCAGTCTCTTTCATGCCCCCTCCCCAGCCTTCACCCAGTTTCTCTCAAGCCCCCTCCCCAACATTCCCCAGTCTCTCTTAAGCCCCCTCCTCAGCTTTCACCCAGTTTCTCTCATGCCCCCTCCCCAACATTTCCCAGTCTCTCTCATGCCCCCTCCCCAGCCTTCACCGTTTCTCTCATGCCCCCTTCCCAACATTCCACAGTATCTCTCATGCCCCCTCCTCAGCCTTCACCCACTTTCTCTCATGCCCCCTCCCCAACATTTCCCAGTCTTTCTCATGCCCCCTCCTCAGCCTTCACCCAGTTTGTCTCATGCCCCCTCCCCAACATTCCCCAGTCTCTTTCATGCCCCCTCCCCAGCCTTCACCCAGTTTCTCTCATGCCCCCTCCCCAACATTCCCCAGTCTCTCTCATGTCCCCTCTCCAGCCTTCACCCACTTTCTTTCATGCCCCCTCCCCAACATTTCCCAGTCTTTCTCATGCCCCCTCCTCAGCCTTCACCCAGTTTCTCTCATGCCTCCTCCCCAACATTCCCCAGTCTCTTTCATGCCCCCTCCCCAGCCTTCACCCAGTTTCTCTCATGCCCCCTCCCCAACATTTCCCAGTCTCTCTCATGCCCCCTCCCCAGCCTTCACCCAGTTTCTCTCATGCCCCCTTCCCAACATTCCACAGTATCTCTCATGCCCCCTCCTCAGCCTTCACCCACTTTCTCTCATGCCCCCTCCCCAACATTTCCCAGTCTTTCTCATGCCCCCTCCTCAGCCTTCACCCAGTTTGTCTCATGCCCCCTCCCCAACATTCCCCAGTCTCATTCATGCCCCCTCCCCAGCCTTCACCCAGTTTCTCTCATGCCCCCTCCCCAACATTTCCCAGTCTTTCTCATGCCCCCTCCCCAGCCTTCACCCAGTTTCTCTCATGCCTCCTCCCCAACATTCCCCAGTCTCATTCATGCCCCCTCCCCAGCCTTCATCCACTTTCTCTCATGCCCCCTCCCCAACATTTCCCAGTCTTTCTCATGCCCCCTCCTCAGCCTTCACCCAATTTCTCTCGTGCCTCCTTCCCAACATTCCCCAGTCTCTTTCATGCCCCCTCCCCAGCCTTCACCTAGTTTCTCTCATGCCCCCTCCCCAACATTCCCCAGTCTCTCTCATGTCCCCTCTCCAGCCTTCACCCAGTTTCTCTCATGCCCCCTCCCCAACATTCCCCAGTCTCTCTCATGTCCCCTTTTCAGCCTTCACTCAGTTTCTCTCATGCCCACCCAGTCTTCCCCCAGTTTCTCATGGCTCCCCTCTAGCCATTACTTATAGCATTGCCTCAAACTGCTTCTCTTCCCCTGTACGGAGATCGGGCTCTGCAGATACTTGAGCCATGCGGTTTAGGAAGTTGGGGAAGTTTCTCAGTTTCAAGTTCCACGAGATTTCCACTACTTCTTACACTGTGTGAGTCAAGCATCTGCAGAGCCCGATTGCCCTGTAAAGAAGAAGTTTGAGGCAGCACAGAGGAAGAAGAAACAAATAACATCAGAGGTAAACGCGGGCGGGCGGACAGGGTGGGACGGGTCAGCATTTAAAAAATCGAGTGGTGTTAAAATTTATGATCTGTGTTAAACTTTTAAAGCATTAATACCATTGTTAACTTGTTAGTTGCCCACCCCTAATTGGAGGGCTTTCAATCTAAGATGTCCTTTTGCTAAAGGGTGCAAAGCCCTTTAATGCACGAGAACAGGCTACCACAAAATGGACAGGGCTGAGAGGGGTGTTCTCATGTTATCCAGCTAGTGTGTTAGGATTGAGGCAGGTTTGTAGTATGGGGACCCAGGGCAATTGCCCTGTTTGTCACCCCCTACCGCCGGCCCTGAGGCTACTTCTCTACATCCTCCACCATAAGGGGACAAAATTAGAACCAGCCAGCCTGTTGGGGTTAATCAGATCAGGTGACAGATGTAGGGAGAAAGAGTGAAAAAGAAATCCAGATCTACAAGGAGAGCATGGAGGTGACAGCAAACCACAGCTACCTGCAACATCTACAGGGTGTAACAAAGTTCAGAGTTTCTGCAGGTTGCACTTGAGATGAACGAGCTGTCCCCATTGTAAGCAAACACAAGTATCATGCTTACACTGAAGTTATTGGCCCCAGGAGCTGTCTGCTGGTCTAGCACATTCTTTTCAAGTCAATAAATCTTCCTGCTGACCTCAGCAAAAGTAACATCGGATCCAAGATGGATGTGACAGCCCCACTAATAATGGGTCTCATTCCCAGTTGCTACTGTTATTGATGGCTTGCTCCTTGTATGCCCTGAGGACCAAAATTCTTGCAATATTGCACACTTGACATTAACAAGACTAGGTAGGAGGGGCCCCATTCTCATTAGATGGTCTCCGTGATTTATTAAAAGCCATGGCTTCATTAGAGAGAACCATGGTTGGTTGTGGAGCAAGTCAGTGAACAGAGTGTTCCTATTAGAAACAGCTCCCCAGGGCATGAGAGAAGCCATCCTGGTACATACAACAGGGATACAGTTAATTACTAACCCCTGCCCAGGACAAGCTCCAGTGTCTAACCATCTCATTATAAGTCAACAGGCTGTGACTTCTGAAACACATTCATTCTTAGCTGAAAGCCAAGCTAAAAAGTTAGCTCCTTTGCTTTTTAGGTGTGTTTTACTCAAGTGATAGCATCTATAGGGGAGGCTCCACCTGCCTGTTCATCTGTACACAAAGGCACGTGCACACACACACACACACATGCAGACATGCACAAATAGGTACAGTCACACATCAGGCGCATAGCCAGAACTCTGGGATTTTTTGCGGGGGGGGGGGGGGGGGGGGGACTCAGGGGTGGACTGTGAGGGCCACATATTTCCTCTCAGTTCTTCCCTCTGCTGCCTGCCCCACCACCGCCACAACTGCATCATACCTGGCGGGGGATCCCCAAGCCCTGCCAGTCAAAGAGGTTCCTTGGCCCGAATCTCCACCTATGCTGCTTGAGCAGCAAGGAAGTCTGCCAGGTGCTCCAGTCACTGATGCCGGCACTTCCACTCATGCTCAGTTTAATGCAATTTTGGAGGGAGATTGAGCCCAAAGTGTGTGTGTGTGTAGGGGGGGGGGGGGGGGGAGGCAGTCCCCTCCATAGTTACACCCCTGACACACATACCTCATACATCCCTGTCATCCTAGTGATTCTTATTTTACCATGTTTTTTGATACTCTGTTTTTTTTGTTGTTGTTGTTACATTTGTACCCCGCACTTTCCCACTCATGGCAGGCTCAATGTGGCAGGCAATGGAGGGTTAAGTGACTTGCCCAGAGTCACAAGGAGCTGCCTGTGCCTGAAGTGGGAATCGAACTCAGTTCCCCAGTTCCCCAGGACCAAAGTCCACCACCCTAACCACTAGGCCACTCCTCCACTCCAGTTTCCAAACAGACATAAAGGAGGGGAAATGCACCATTTTGTTCACTGTAAGCGTGCATTTTTCAACTGGTTATTTTAGTGTTTGTGTACAGCGTAGGTTTACTCCCTTTTGTACTGAAGCTACCAGATATATAAGTAATCTATTTTTTGTGTTGTTTAGGTGACATTCAGTGCTTAGAAGCAGCTCACTGCTATTGCCTGAGGTGATGCGGCCATCCAAAAACTGTGCTGGACCCGCTACAGAAGCCCCTTGGTGCCACCTGTGGAACGTTCTACATGTTGAAGCTGCATGAATGTTGCTCACAGCACAGAGGCCTCAAGGTGTGTGCTGCCATTAAATTCATGGTTACCCTGTTATATATATAAATAAGATCAGCTACTATCAATGTAACACATCACAACCTGACCTATTATCAGAAATGTTTTTTTATATATAGCTAGAATCTGAACTTTGATGACGTTATACTCTACGACATCTATACCTTACCCACTATCAACGCTTACCTATTATCAGCACTGTTCTTGCTTATATCTGCTTGTTTAAATTTCGACTATGTTACCTGCTATGGAACCTTCACCTGTACCTAGTATCAATACTTGTTTCTCTACTTATACCCACTTGTTAATTCCTGTTTATGTTATTTATTTAGTTACATTTGTACCCCGCACTTTCCCACTCATGGCAGGCTCAATGCGGCTTACATGGGGCAATGGAGGGTTAAGTGACTTGCCCAGAGTCACAAGGAGCTGCCTGTGCCTGAAGGGGGAATTGAACTCAGTTCCTCAGGACCAAAGTCCACCACCCTAACCACTAGGCCACTCCTCCACTGTTGCTACTATTTGAGATTCTACATGGAATGTTGCTATTCCACTAGCAACATTCCATGTAGAAGTCGGCCCTTGCAGTGGGAAAGCGCAGGGTACAAATGTAACAAAAATAAATAAAGAGGAGAAAAAAGTCACAATTTCCTTTTATTAACAGGAAAAAGGGGAGAGGCAACAGGTGAGAAAAAAAAAAAGTAAAAGTAGAGAGGCAAAGAAGAATAAGGTAAAGGAATAAATGCAGGGAGGGGAGGGAAGGGGAGGACAGGAAAGGAGCAGAGAGCGCTGCTAACGTGAATAAAAAACAACACGTTTTATTCATTTATTTAGGAGAAATCATCCAAATGTAACGTGCAATAGCCAGGTTTTGATCATTTCGGGAAGGAGGGCCCAAGGCAAATTTCCAAGGGAGGGGAGTTTCAGGGATAGTAGGGAGAGCAATTTCCACAAGTCATTTTCCAAGGTAAATGGGCAATTTGAAAAATGCCTGACCTGCCTTCAAGTACACACTGGTTCGTTCTTTGATTTTCTGTGGCTGTCAAACTCTATAGTTTGACTGTAGATAGTCTTTGCTGCCCCCCGTCCAGAAGCTTCTGCCCTAAGCAACCGCCTACTCATGCCTAATGGTTGGTCCAGCCATGTCTGAGGCTTACTTCAGGATCACAAGAACAAGATAAGACCAGCAGAGTGGATGTGAGCAGTAAGAAAGCCAGAACTATCTGGGCCCAAGATTCATAAGAAAGACAGCGCCAGAAGACTCAAGTGTATAAGAGAAACTATCAAAAGCACATTCTACAATGATTAATTTCTCTGGCCTCATGTGGGACAGTTCCACATTTTTTATTTTAACCTTGAAAAAGGACAATATCTATGCTCTTCATATATTTTGTATTAAAATATTAATAACAAAAGGATTTATAAGTAAGACTCATTTCTTCCTTCCAAAGGGGACTCAAGCGTATGACTCATTTGATTCTGTTATTCATAACGATTGTATTTTCTAACTGACCTACGGTGACCAGGAAGAATGTGTTTCAGAGAAACCTTGTGCTGTTCTCGAAGCTGATGCAGGCAGTTTTGCCTGCTTCTGGAGGGACGGGGCGGGGGAAGAGATGTGTATATTTATTTATTTGGATTTATTAACCACCTTTATGAAGAGATTCACCAAAGGCGGCTTACAGCAGCTACAGTTTAACATAAAATTTACAATTTTGTTAACAGCATAACAGTAAAATGACCAAATATAAATATAATAAATGAGGTAAACTTGAACAGTAAATTAAAACCTAATCATAGGACTACCATGAAACGGGATCAAAAATATACACATTAACAGCCCTGAAATTCAAATAAGAGAGATATTATACGATGTCAGCTTAATACTAATGAAATATCTCATAAACACTCAATTAGAATATTCAAATAATACATGTTCAATCTGTATCCATCATGTGGGCTACCTCCTCCCTGTGTTCATAGGGAGATGGGATTTAAAGCAAAATACAAAGTATGCAAAAAGCAACGGCTGGTGTAATAGTGGTTTAACGGGGTTCACACTGATACTTGGATATTTATGGACCAAAGATGAGATGAGGCTTATGCAATATGCCTGTCCCTTTAAGACTCTGAAGTCCTTTCACATATATTTATTTATTTGCTGCATTTGTAGCCCACATTTTCCCACCTATTTGCAGGCTCAATGTGGCTTACACTATGTTGCAAAAGGTATAATCATAAACAGAGTAAGAGGTATGGTCTAATTTAACATATTACTGTGTAAGAAATTAGGTAGATAGGTCAGTAGAATTATTTACATGACACAAAATAAAACAGGTAAGATATAATGACCAATAGTGATAATGTGATTAACATAATCAAATTAGAAGGGACCAGTATTAGTTGGTTTAGATGTAGAATGGAATCAAGTCATTAAGGAGGATTTTTATTGTAAGTCTCTTCGAACAGGTGCGTCTTCAATAACTTCCAGAAGGTTGTCAAGTCATGCGTTGTTTTTATAGCATTCGGTAGTTTATTCCATGATTTTGTGCAGAGGTATGCGAAGGTAGATGCGTGTAGTGATTTGTATTTGAGTCCTCTACAATTGGGGGAGTGGAGGTTTAAGAAGGTACGTGATGAACTTTTGATGTTTCGTGTAGGTAAGTCAATTAGGTCTGACATGTATGATGGAGCTTCTCCATGGATGATTTTATGGGTTAAGGTGCAAACCTTGAATGCAATTCAATCTTTTAGTGGAAGCCAATGTAACTTTTCTCTGAGGGGTTTGGCGCTGTCATACTTGGCCTTATGAGAGCATATATGAGCATATGTGAAGTTTTGCTTTTCTAGCCTAATATCTTGGATTATTTTTGAATTGGGGCTAAAATGAATGATTTTGGGGTACTTATTTCTCTTTTCTGTTAGGCCATCAGTTTGCAGTTTTGAGTAATGATGTGCAATCCGGCTGTGTGATTTCATCCTGTGCAGTACAACAGGAATCTTGTCTTTCCCCGCCTCTTTTTAATTTTTAAACAAGACCTTTAGGTGTCTTAATTCGATCTTTGGGTCTTATGGCCTATGTTTACGCAACCTACCTGTTGCTATGGCTGCTCCAGACTTCCTGTAAAATTTCAGCTGCTAAAGGTCCCTTTCTGTGCATCGCTCGGGAACCGTTGCGCATCCCTCGGAATGCACATTTGAATACTGAACAGCTCATTTCAATACATTTGCTTATAATTCCTGGTGTCTGCTGCCGAGAACGGTAAGAAGCCCACAGAACCACTTTGTGCATTCATCGCTAGATTCCCTGCTTGCTAAACCATCTTGAACGGGTCAAAAACACGTCGCTGGCCCCGTAAGTTTTATGCATCTCCCCCTTAGTGTGAAAGTGACCCCAGCTGGCTTCCTGAAAGTTAGAAAGATCTCTAAATTTTGTCTGTTTCTGAGGGAATGATATTCAGCTCACTGCAGAGATTTTAAAGGTGCTGTCAGCCACGGCTTGAATTAAACCTGGATATTCACTGCTGGGTTATGTTCGGGTACTGGCATTGACTATACAGGTCTTTGGCAGACCCAGAAGTTATGCGGGTGCCAGCCAATATTCAATGCCATACCCATCCAGGCAAAGGGAGGAGTAGCCTAGTGGTTAGTGCAGTGGACTTTGAGCCTGGGGAACTGAGTTCAACTCCCACTGCAGCGCCTTGTGACTCTGGGCAAGTCACTTAACCCTCCATTTCTAAGGACGACCATCTCTAAGGTCGACCTAAATGTTGAGATTTGGGCGTCCCTGACCGTATTATCGAAACGAAAGATGGGCGCCCATCTTGTTTCGATAATATGGGTTACCCCGCCCCTTCGCGGGGACGTCCTGTGAGGACGTCCTCAGGAAAACTTGGGCACCCCGTTCGATTATGCCCCTTCACTGGCATCTGTTACTTGCATCTGAATATAAGTATCCAGAAAAAAAATAAATTAAAAATTCTTATATGTAGGCTGCAGAAAACAGACGTCAATGTGTGGTCTCACGTTCGGGTTTTACCAGGCGCATGCACATAGCAGCTGAGCTTACCGCTGAACTCTTCTGTGCCTGTGCCAAGCACAATCCTCCTGCTGAATTCCCTAATGCTCAAAGCTAGGTGCGCGCCTATATTTGCATCTCATTAGTTTTGAGCATTAGGGCATTGTTCTGCACTGTTCCAGCGCTATTTTTATGGAGATATTCAGAATAGCACTAGAGTTTTGATCATCTGCCCACTAACCAATGCTTAAATCAAATCAAGGGATTCCTTCTTTCAAGGAGGTGAGGAAGTCCTTTGTTAGTCAATGGACTTTCAGGATGGTCACCCGGACTCTGTGGAATGCTTTGCCCCTAACCATAAGGGAGGAGATAAATTATTTCCTCTTCAGAAAGAAAATAAAATCTTGGTTGTTCCTCATAGAGGATCAATTCCTTTCATCATGTAGGTGTAAATTAATTGTCGGCAACTCTCTTTGTAAGGAAAGGGCTGTGGGATTGTTGTTGTTTTTTTAAATTTTGTATATTGTGTAATTATATACAAGTTATGATGTTTTTTATGGCCTGAAAGCCCAAAATTGGGACATAAATTTTATAAATAAATAATTAAAGTGTTTCAGTGCAGTTGCAATCAATATAAGCGTAGGAACAGAAAACTACATAAGGTACTTGACTTTATACATACTTTGGGACTGTTTCTTCCCTTTTTGATACTCTGCTAATCATATAGGCTCGGTCTCATCAAGCAGGAGAGTTTAAGGGTCTGAAAGCAACAGGGAACCAAGTTCTTATTCTGAGAAGAACTACGGACACAGCCTTGGTTTGGGTCCCGGGCAGCTGGATTCCTGCTGGATGTGACCGGAAACTCTCTGTCCATATCTCAGAAGACAGCTGAGATGACAATTCATTCCCTCCTGCACTTTGATTTATGAGAAAGAGACGGGATGCTGGGCTCTGTGGACCTTGGTCTGATTCAGTATGGCTGATTCAGCATAACTTTTCTTAGGTTCTTATGTGTTTGGATGCTTGCCTCTACATCAGGGAAGGAATCGGTAAGCAGTGAACAACCAGCAGTGAATAATGAGCTGCAACTAAAATAAATCTGAGTTCTTTGAACTCCAGCAGCCCTCACCTAGACTCAAGTGCTCCTTTAAAAGACTGCTCCATGGGAGTGAAGATTGGTATGGATAATCCTGCTTGTGGAGACCAAAATAAAAAATCTCATCAGCCACAGAGATTTACACCAGCAGCCCAGATAGGTGAGGAAAGGTTTCTGAGAGTGACGTTCCTGCAGTTTGACGCCCTGCCAAGATAGCATGTCACTTGTTTTCAGGAGATGAGATGTCTTGGGGCCTGCACATTTCTAAGTTGCTTAAACCTAATTCAAAACAAGCCACTGGGAAACCCAAAGAAAATTAAATCAAGTTGACATTACTAAATGAAAAGTGAAATCAAAATCTATTCAGGTTTAGTTGTAATCTACATATTAAATGCTGAAATTGCATCTCAATCACAGCACACTGTGCTTCAAGAAAATGAATTCCGTTGATTTCCCAAAATGCATCAGATCTGTATGTGAGAGGCTCAGTACGGGAGCAGCAACAAGTGCTAAAGATCCAGACTTGGGTGCCTTTGTACAGCTGTCCACAGGGATAACAGGGGGTGCTGAGGGGGCAAAATTCAGATGCATTGGCAGAGCTATGTTGGAAGAACTGAGGAAGATGGGAAAATCCTAGAACATAAGGATAGGGGCTTGTCCCGTTTCTGCTGGGGGTGTGTCTGAGGCCTATCATTTCCATAAGTTCTCCCCTGCGGAATAAGTGTAGTGCAATGTGTAAAAAGAAACATTTTGGTGTTCCCTGCTTGATTTACTCATAATTTTAGCAAGAGCTGCAACGATCAAAGCTCAGCCAAGCTTCCTATTAGTGTGCAAGCATTGATGTAAAACTTATTGCACATGGGGAGGGGAGATCTATGGGGGGAGGGGAGATCTATAGGGGGGGAGGATCTTGGACGCTCAGTTATCCAGAATGGTGGAACGTACTGGAGGAAGATGACAAAACTGTCATGGATTATTATGATTTGTATAATGCATAACAGATGCATGCAGCGCCTTACAAAGACAGATCATCTTATATTTATATATAATTATTTGTTACATTTGTATCCCACATTTTCCCACCTATTTGTAGGCTCAATGTGGCTTACATAGTACCGGAGAGGCGTTTGCAGACTCTGGTGTCAACAAATACAAAGTGATGTTGTGGTAAGATAAAGTTCATGTGGCACAGCCACATTAGGGAATCAGAAGAGTTGTGTTATGTCCATTACGTACTTTAGTTTTGTTGTGTTGCAGAGATCAGGCATTTATGTTGGATCGGTAGGGTATGCCTTTTTGAAAGAGGTTAGTTTTCATCTTGAATATCAGTCAGACTCGAAAGTCAGGGACATTTTTGATTTTTTGGAATCTCTAGATCTCGACTATCCTACGTTTAATAAATCCAATGAAAAGGGCCATCAATTAGATATCTTTGATGGCTCCTACAAGTCATATCACCCAAAATATTTAATTTGAAAGCAGTCATTGGCAACCTACTATTTGGTCTGATCATTTTGTTTTGAATTTTGTAATTCAGTGGAGGAAAAAATATTCAAAACAAATTCCACCAAAAATCTATTTACACTACTAGAGGTAGGATACCACAGAATTTATTGTGGAATATAATTGAATTAAAATGCAGTAATACTAACCCATTAGATCGATTAGGCAATGGGGATCTAGTTAGTACTACAGTTTTAGATGAAATAGCTCCTTTGAAAGAACAAACTAGGAGCAGAAGGAAATTTAATCCATGGTATGATGAAGCTTTATTACATCAAAAACAAATCTATAGATGGCTAGAAAAGATGTGGAAAAAGGAGATGACAGATATTAATAAGCTTGATTGTCGAATTGCAATACACCACAAACATCTTTTGAAGGAAAAGAACATACTATTCTCAGAGTAAAGGTTCTTCTATGATTGCTTCAAAACAGCTACTTAAAATAGTTAATTTTCTTAAGGATCCTAGAGAATTTCTGTATCTATGACTCTACAAGTCGTTGGTGAGGCCCCACTTAGAGTATTGTGTTCAGTTTTGGAGACCGTTTCTTGCTAAAAATGTAAAAAGACTGGAAGCAGTGCAAAGAAAAGCACTGGGATTTGCGTTGCAAACCGTACAAGGAGAAGCTAGCTGGCCTGAACATGTATACCTTAGAGGAAAGGAGAAACAGGGGTGACATGATACAGACGTTCAAATATTTGAAAGGTATTAATCCGCAAACAAACCTTTTCTGGAGACGGGAAGGTGGTAGAACTAGAGGACATGAATTGAGGTTGAAGGGGAGCAGACTCAGGAGTAATGTCAGGAAGTATTTTTTCAAGGAAAGGGTGGTAGATACGTGGAATGCCCTTCCGCAGGAGGTGGTGGAGATGAAAACGGTAATGGAATAAACATGCGTGAGATAAACACAAAGGAATCCTGTTTAGAAGGAATCTTAGCGGAGATTGGGTGGTAACGCCAATTGGGAAGCAAACCCAGTGCTGGGCAGACTTCTACGGTCTACGCCCTGATCATAACTGAATAGATATAGATGGGCTGGAGTGTAAATTTTAAGGGGCTTCGATCTTAGCTTCAGAACCTTTAGTACAAGAACTGTGTTGGGCAGTCTATGGTCCATGCCCTAAGAATGGAAAGGACAAATCAAACTCGGGTATACATATAAAGTATCACATACCATGTAAAATGAGTTTATCTTGTTGGGCAGACTGAATGGACCGTTCAGGTCTTTATCTGCTATCATTTAATATGTTACTATGTTAATCCATTGTTACTTAGGCAGATGCATTAGCAATGCACTTTAAGGACTACCTCCAGACAATTCATCAGGATCTGTTAAAACATTTGGTATTAAGTTATAGATCCTTTTTATGAAGTTCAGTTGGGCCCAGCAGATAGATTACGGAAGGACTTTGATCCTTATTCTGATGAGGTCTTAATTAAAGCATTCAATAAATATAATTCTACTTTTTGTTGGTTGGACGTTTGCCCACCTTGTGTAATGGCTTCTGCCTCTCCTTTTTTTTCTAAATATTTAAAAAGATTGGATTAATTCTTTATTTTCTTGAGATGATATTCCCCCAAATGAAGGGAATATTATGCTAACGCCTATTCCCAGAAATCCTAGAACAAATTTACATGATGTGACTGTCGGTCTGACGCATCTATTCCTCTTTTCACCAGAATTATTGAAGGAATAGTTACAGACCAATTACAACTGTATTTAGATTCATTTCATAATTTGCATTTTGTTCAAACTGGTTTTCAGAAATATGGAGTGGAGGAGTGGCCTAGTGGTTAGGGTGGTGGACTTTGGTCCTGAAGAACTGAGTTCAATTCCCACTTCAAGCACAGGCAGCTCCTTGTGACCCTGGGCAAGTCACTTAACCCTCCATTGCCCACTGCATTGAGCCTGCCATGAGTGGGAAAGCACAGGGTACAAATGTAAATAAAATAAAAAATCATAGTACAGAAACTGTGCAATGCTCTATTAGCTGAGGGTAGAGCACTGCTAAGTAAAGGACACCAAGCTATTTTAATGCATGACCATCTGCAGTCAGCCCTCAATAAAATAGGTATCTCAGTGAGTGTTTTAAATTGGTTTAAAAGTTTTTTTTGTTTTGTTTTTTTATCATGTTGCACATACAGAATACAGTTTCAGGGAGCTAAATCAGACCTTTGGAGACTCAGCTGCAGAGTTCCCCAGGGATCCCCCTTATCGCCTTCTTTGTTTAATATACTCTGTAATTCACTAGGATATCTGCTGAGCCAGGCTGGCTACAAATCATACATCTATGCAGATGATATCACAGTGTTTCTTCTGATTTATTCTTCAGATAGTGATATCTCTAACAGAAAAGCTAGTTGTATCCATCTCTTGGAATCCTGGATAAATTCATCTTACCTGAAACTGAATACAAATAAAACTAAGGGTCCCTTTTACCAAGCTGCAGTAAAAGTGGCTTTGCAGTAGCGTTGGTGAGTGGATTTGCCGCTCACTGACAGGAACACCCCATGCCTTCAGCAGTAGAGTTGCCAGGTCTGTGTCTCACCTGTTCCTTCAGATCTCCCCCCCCCTCCCCCACCCCACAGTACCCCTGTGGGAAATTACCTTCCCTGCTGGTAAACTGAGAGTGAGTTGTGGTTCCTTCCCCAGAACACTCTTCTTTCCCTCCTGCCTCTAGGAAAATTTGCCCCCATTTTTTGTGGGGGGGGGGGGGGGGGGGTCCTTCCCTCCAGCTTCAGGAAACCTCCATGCTTCCTTGCCCAAAGAGTGATCTTTTCTGCTGAGTGGCTACCTTTACCATAGTGTGATCTTTTTTTTATTGTTACATTTGTACCCCGCACTTTCCTGCACATGGCAGGCTCAATGCGGCTTACATGGGGCAATGGAGGGTTAAGTGACTTGCCCAGAGTCACAAGGAGCTGCCTGTGCCTGAAGTGGGAAGTTCCTCAGGTCCAAAGTCCACCACCCTAACCACTAGGCCACTCCTCCACAGTTGCTACTACTTGAGATTCTACATGGAATGTTGCTATTTCACTAGCAACATTCCATGTAGAAGTCGGCCCTTGCAGATCAGCAAGCAATGTGGCCACACAGGCTTCTGCAAGTCTGACGTCAGACTCACAGAGACAGAAGCCTGCGCAGCCTTCTACATGGAATGTTGCTAGTGGAATAGCAACATTCCATGTAGAATCTCCAATAGTATCTATTTTATTTTTGTTACATTTGTACCCTGCGCTTTCCCACTCATGGCAGGCGGCTCAGTGCGGCTTACATGGGGCAATGAAGGGTTAAGTGACTTAGCCCAGAGTCACAAGGAGCTGCCTGAAGTGGGAATTGAACTCAGTTCCTCAGTTTCCTAGGACCAGAGTCCACCACCCTAACCACTAGGCCACTCCTCCACTCCTACAACCCCCCCCCCCCCCCCCCCCCCCCCCCCCCCCCCCCCCCCTCCCCTGGTTGCTGAAGAAACCGAGGGACATGCAGGCTACCTTGATTGGAGAGCTGGGTAATTAATGCGACTTCTTAATGATAAACTATCAGTATCCCTCCCAAATGGCAGTTCTGTTTAATAATCCATTAGACTTCAGCTATGCATTAATACATTTTCGAGTGTGGCTCATTTTCTCAAAGGTCTTTGTATTGTGTAATCATATGAATGACAAAGGAGCCATTCACTGGAGAGGAAAACACATAAATACTGGATACAATAAGACAAGCTGAAAAAAGGCAGAATTAGCAGAAGTTTTAAACTTAAGAGCTGCAGTATCAGTTGCTAAGGATTCAAGCTTGCTGGGAAGGTGCCAGACTATATAACTTGTGTGGAAATGTTGTTCTAACGCTGTAATTACTATCCATCCCTGCAACTGGATGCTGCTTTTTTAATATTCACAAAATGACAGGACCTCACTACAGTGCGAGAGGTCATGTCGCTTCCCATTTGGGACGGGCACGTTCTGTGTTTATGTTTATTTAGTCTTGATATACTGCTTTTGCCGACTAATGTTGCCCTGGACAACCCTCGCCATCACATCATGCACAGTTGCGTGGTTTTCTGCTCCAGTTTCTACACCATTCAATACCATCCAGGTCACCACAGTTACCACAGGGGCTCAGTTGCTATGTCTGCTGCTTCTCAGGCCATTAATTACACGTATTCAGTGTTGCCTCTAAGCTGCACAGATGTGCGGGCGCACACCATCTTCTGTTTTTCAGCACACAACGTTTGTCCCTTGGCCACCGTTCTCTTGCTGGATTTCCAGCTCTCTCTCCCAACCAGTATCTGTTCTGAATCTTTTCAGTCTTCCGATCGTTCCAGTCTCTTCTTTCTGCTATCTTGGGGGTTGGTTTGATTCACAACTATCTTTCACTAAGCAAATCTCAGAAGTCATTAGGCTCGTTTTTTCAACACTTTGTGCCCTGCGCACTCTTCGTCCAATATTTGATTGCAATTCACTACATACTGCTCTGCATGCTCTATTCGTCTCTTGGCTGGATTACTGTAACATAATTTACACAGGGCTTCCCTTGTTCCAAATTAAAATACTCCAAACTTTACAGAACTGCACAGCTCTTCTTCTGTGAAATGCTAAGAGATTTGACCATGCTTTGCCATTGCTTTCAGGTTTACATTGGCTTCTTATAACATTTTGCGTAATCAAATATACTATATTCCAAATAAAAAAAAATTGGATGCAGATGCGGATGTGGAGGAGTGGCCTAGTGGTTAGGGTGGTGGACTTTAGTCCTGAGGAACTGAGTTTGATTCCCACTTCAGGCACAGGCAGCTCCTTGTGACTCTGGGCAAGTCACTTAACCCTCCATTGCCTGCTGCATTGAGCCTGCCATGAGTGGGAAAAAGTGCGGGGTACAAATGTAACAAAAATAAAATAGATACTATTGGAGATTCTACATGGAATGTTGCTATTCCACTAGCAACATTCTATGTAGAAGGCTGTGCAGGCTTCTGTTTCTGTGAGTCTGATGTCCTGCACGTACGTGCAGGATGTCAGACTCACAGAAGCAGAAGCCTGTGCGGCCACATTGGTGATCTGCAAGGGCCGACTTCTACATGGAATGTTGCTAGTGGAATAGCACCATGTAGAATCTCAAATAGTAGCAACAGTGGAGGAGTGGCCTAGTGGTTAGGGTGGTGGACTTTGGTCCTGAGGAACTGAGTTTGATTCCCACTTCAGGCACAGGCAGCTCCTTGTGACTCTGGGCAAGTCACTTAACCCTCCATTGCCTGCCGCATTGAGCCTGCCATGAGTGGGAAAAAGTGTGGGGTACAAATGTAACAAAAAAAATACAAAGAAAAGACCTACAAAATTTGAATGTGACTGAAAATGTTAGAACTTTCTATGTCAGAAATTTCTGAGCATATGACTTTAATTGTTTCCTTCGTATCTGAACAAGATTTAGAAGCGGTTAAGCGCTTATTCTTCAGAAATTCTCAATCCTTATTCTATGGTGAAAAGATTTGAATGTATATGGATGTAACCAGACAAACTCGGGATAGAAGCAGAGCTTTTCTTGCTATTAGGAAGGATGTTTTGGCACTTAGGTGCTTCATTTTATCTTAATTATCCTTGTAAATGTGTAATAAAATATCTGTGTCTTAAATACATCTTTTTCTATCCAGGACAATTAAGAACTTTTGTAGAATCTAAGAAATTAGTAACAACTTGACGTCTGAGATTAAGATTTATAAGGTCTGAGTAAAAATGTGCGAAGCAATATCCACTTATGAACCTATCCCTAAGTTTTTCTCCTGAATAATTTATTTTATTTTATTTTTTATTTTATGGCATTTGTATCCCACATTATCCCACCTCTTTGCAGGCTCAATGTGGCTTACATTTCGTCATGGATACTGGAAGTAGCATTAAATATACATTTGGTTTACAGAGGGTTTTGTGTTACATGGTAGTAAGGTAGATGAGGGCGTTAGAGCAGAAAGACATTATAACACATTATAAGACAGTCTAGAAGTTTTAAGACTATACAGTTACACATGTTGAATTATACAGTTACACATGCTAATCTTTGTGATATATCTTGTCGAAAAGATAGGTTTTCAATGGTTTGCGGAAATTGGTCCCTTATTTTCGTGGTCTAAAGAAGATTAATAATGTTTTTCTTTATTATCCTGTTTCCTTAACTGCTGTTAAAATACAGAAAATATATGTCTGTTTTGCTTAACAAGTATTTACTTGTAAATTAAACTATAATTTTGCAAAATAAAAATTAACAAAATTTTTTTTGCATTTCTTTTAAAATTATTCTGCGTGCTCACAAAGTCTATCACTCTGGTGATCCTGCCTACCTCTCACATTTAATTACACTTTACACTCCTGCCCGCAACCTCAGATCTGTTGATGCTAATAGATTAATCATACCTAATGCTAAGCAAATTCAACATGAACTCACGCATCACACAGCCTTTTTTTGTTTGGAACAATTTACCAGACTATCTGCGTAACGAAGGATCGTTTACCAAATTCAAATTCAATTTTTTCAACAGGTATTTGCTTAATTTTAGGACCTACGGCTGGCAGCCGGCCCCCTGAAGTGCAACAATTACTGTTTTGTATGGCTGATCTAGAATGCTTGTAGGTATTCTGTCTTATCGAAATTGGCATTCCTTTCTGGTTTTAAGTTTTATTGTAAACTATCTAGATCCTCCTATGTTGGAATAAGCGATATAGCCAGTTTTTATTAAAGATAAAGATCTCACCCGTCCTTTCGCTTTATGCCTGCATGGGAGACCTGCCATGTCCTCACCCGCTCTGATGCTGACTTCCCGCTAAGGAGTAGGTGGGGACATGGCAGGTCTCCTACACAGGTGCAAAATGAAAATCCCCATGCTGCTTTTTGACTTAGCTTCTCCTGCCACAGATGAGCAACAGTCTGACCACAGCAGTGGCACAAAACAGGAAAGGATGCTGTTGACCTCCGTCGTAAAGGGGAATTGTGGAAGAAAAAGATGATATGGTGGATGGGAGAAGGAGATGGGACAGAGGATGTTGGACTATGGGGAAGAGGAAAGCAAAGAAATGCTGGAGAGGGCCAGAGAGATGTTGGACTGTAGGGGGGAGGAAAAGAGGAGAGATGCTGGACTATGGGATGGAGGATAAAAAAAGAGAGGGGCAGGAAATGTTGGATTCCACAAGGAAAGGAGAAGAGGGAGAGAGAGAGAGAGAGAGAGAGTAAGAGATGTTGGAGGAGGACACAGGAAGATGCTGGACTGCAAGGGAGACAGAGAAGCTAGAGAGGAGAGATGCTGAACCACTGGGGGTACATGGGAAAGGAGAAGGTTCAGTTGATGTTGGACTGTATGAGGGAAGGGGGAAACAGAGGACATGCTGGGAGATGCCTTGCTTCTCAGAGAGTTATTAGACCATGGTGGGAAGGAGAAGGCAGAGGGGGGTGATGCTGGACTGGAGCATAGGGCTGAGGAGAGTGGGGAGAATACAGGAATACAACAAAGTTAGAAAAAAAGTATTTTATTTTGAATTTACTAATTGGAATATGTCAGCTTTGGGAAATCCACATCTCTGATGTAGCAGTAAAAATGGATTAATACTGGCTATTTCTTTTTATTTTAAAAATTTCTTACAGAGAAAACTTTTGCTTGCACAAAAAACAAATTCTGCTCGCGTCAGAGGGAACTACACCCATGGTTAATCTTGTATATGCAGCAGTAGAAGACACCGCTCGGATTAGTTCGGTGTGCCTTGATTTGCTGCCTCTAACCTTCATGTTCTGATATTAAAGAACATAAGCGGAGCAGCCGGTAGAATTGCAAAAGGACCTAAGGCAGCCCGATGTGTTTCATGTCAGATCGGTACAGGAGAGTTTGTCGGAGATTAATTAGGGATGTGCTGCTGTTTTAAAATGACAGGGAAATAGAGATATCTGTTTCATTTTGGGTTATAGTACCACAGTAAGTGACGGCAGATAAACGGTCCATCCAGTCTGCCCAGGAAGGTGGTTTGGCTGCCACTCTGGGTTGGTTCTCCTCCCCTCCCCCAACTACCTTCATTTCAAGTCATAACAACTACTGCTCCTGCAGGTTACCCTCTTTCTGTACCTTGTTTGCTCTGAGCACACTGTTCTTAGCTGCCATCTTCTTGTGACTCAGTGGTGAACCCCGTTCCTTTTTTAATGTTAACGTATTGTTGTTTTTATGATTATATATGTTTCATTGCACTCTGCCTAGGTGTGGGTGGATTCTAAATACGATAAAAAAGAATAAATCTTTTCAATATCGCCATGTATGGAGGAGGCCAGAGAGACGGCCCTGATAGGCGTTGGGATGTGGCAATCATTAAGCTGGGCTCTCACTTTTCTCCTGCCTTGCAGCTGATTCAACAGCAGGTACGTTCATTTCTTTATTTTTTTAATGGTTATATTTTCCTATTCAGCCATTTCCTTAAAAAAAAAAAAAAAAGTGACAGATGTTTGTGGAATTCAGAAGCATACACCATGCAGTCAAATGCACAGATGTCTTGCACCATCCTCCTCCTTCCCCTTCCCCCCCAGGCTTTGTTTTGACAGATCAGTTTTCATTTTCAGTGAATTTCTTTGCATTTATACAAAAAATATATTTAATTTCATTTATTAAAATTTATATTCTAAAGAACGAAGGAAGGAAGATGAGTGCATGTTAATGTCTGAGTTTTTTTCCCTCCACCTCCAAGCTTCAATCCCTTCACATATCAACCCCCCCCCCCCCCCCATCGCTTCTGCTGAGTTATAATAATTCTATTTATACACTGATTGCTTCCTTCCAAGTGGCATCTCTCCATCTCTTCCCATCTTGGAATCAACTTTCAGCAGCTTGCTCTCCTGGTCTGATTGCGCTGTTATCTCAACAACCTGTCATCTACTCTGCAAAGGGCAAAAGAAAGCAGGAAGGGGCAGCACACCATCAGGCGGGAGGAGCTGAAGGGCACCATACAAAAATAATCTTTTCAACCGCTGATGCTACATGTTCTTTGAGCAAGAATAGCGTTGTTAGATATAGAAAACCTTCACCATTCACTATAAGATGTCAATGGAGCGATTGACGTGCTCCATCACTAAAGGGCGGGCCTTTCTCTATAAAATCTATATAGGTGACTGAATGGATCACCATAGGCAGTCGACACTGGGAGGTGTGGAATGAGACTGCAAGGGTGCTGGTCTGCCCTCTGGAGAGGTTTTCCAACTTTTCATCTTTTTGTGGTCAGAAGGTTTCTTGTCTTATCACACAGACTTTCTCCTGTTTTTCCTCACAAAGAGTTAAAAAGCTCAGTCCTTTGTAAATTATTTTATTGGTCAAGAACCTCTACTAGTGTGCTAAGAATCATAACTGCAAGATGGAGTGGAGGAGTAGCCTAATGGTTAATGCTGTGTGTTAAGAACCTGAGGAACTGGGTTCAATTCCCACTTTGGCTTCTTGTGACCCTGGGCAAGTCCCTTAAACCTCCATTGCCCCAAGTGCAAAAACTTAGATTATGACCCACTAGGGACCACCTGCTTATAATAAATATAAACTGCTTTAGTTGTACCATTGAGAGGCAGTATATCAAATCCATGACCCTTTCCGCCTTATTTTCGAAAGTGATGGGCGCCCATATTTCGACCCAAATCGGGAGATGGGTGCCTATCTCGCAAAGGCGCCCAAATCGGTATAATCGAAAGCCGATTTTGGGCGTCTTCAACTGCACTCCGTCGCGGGAACGAACAAAGTTGACCGGGGCGTGTCGGAGGCATGGTGAAGGTGGGACTGGGGCGTGTTTATCGGCCGAGGAGAGATGGGCGCCTTCGGCCGATAATCGAAAAAAAAGGGTGGCAGAAGCGAGAATTTGGGTCGCTTTTGCTGGACCCTTTTTTTTCACGAAGTCCCAAAAAAGTGCCCCTTCTGGCCAGATGACCACCGGAGGGAATTGGGGATGACCTCCCCTGACTCTCCCAGTGGTCACTAACCCCCTCCCACCACAAAAAAAGAACTTCAAAAACTTTTTTTGACAGCCTGTATGCGACCCTCAAATGTCATACCCAGCTCCCTGACAGCAGTATGCAGGTCCCTTGGAGCAGTTTTTAGTGGGTGCAGTGGACATCAGGCAGGCGGACCCAGGTCCATCCCCCCCTACCTGTTCCACTTGTGCTGGTTAATGTTGAGCCCTCCAAAAAACCCCACAACCCACTGTACCCACATGTAGGTGCCCCCCTGCACCCCTTAGGGCTATGGTAATGGTGTAGACCTGTGGGCAGTGGGTTTTGGGGGGGATTTGGGGGGCTCAGCACACAAGGGAAGGGTGCTATGCACCTGGGAGCTATTTTAACTTTTTTTTTAATTTGTAAAATTGCCCCCTAGGGTGCCCAGTTGGTATCCTGGCATGTGAGGGGGACCAGTGCACTACAAATCCTGGCCCCTCCCACGCCCCAATGCCTTGGATTTGTTCATTTTTGAGCTGGGCGCCTTCGGTTTCCATTATCGCTGAAAACCGATAGCGCCCAGCTCAAAAAAACGTCCAAATCCTAGGCATTTGCCCCGCACAACCCGTATTATCGAAAAAAGATGGGCACCCATCTTTTTTCGAAAATACGATTTGTCCCGCCCCTTCGCATGGCCGCCCATGGAGATGGACACCCACTTTCGATTATGCCCCTCTTTATTATCTAACCCCGCAAAACCCCAGGTACAAAAAACTTTGACTGAGCAAGTGCCTGAATATACTATGTATGATACACTTTGATTTGCTCTGCAAAAAGACAGTATATCAAATGCGTGATTCATACCGATTCAGTTTTCTGCATGGGAAGTAGGTGAAGGACTCTATGGCCACATCCTTTGAAGAACATTAACTGAGGGAGAAGTGCCTTTATAGACTAGGTGCGTCTAGGCATCCACTGCGAGATTCTGTATATTGTACTGAGATTTCCACGTGCAAATTGAAGCATATTCCATAACAATGCGCATAAGCTAATTGGTTAATAAGCTAATCAGCGCTGATAATTGGAAGTTAACAACCAATTATCAGCACTAATTGACATTAATTAGAATTTACACACAAAACTGTCTAAGCGTATTCTATAATGTGTTGCGCATAAATTCTAAGTCGCATAGTTGAAAAGGGGACATGGCCGTAGGCATGGAATGGGCAAGTCGTGGGCGTTTCTAAAATCTGTGCACGTTGTTACAGAATATACCCACTCAGCGCATAATTTAGGCATCGGGATTTATGCCAGGTTTTACTTGGCATAATTGGCCACAACTAAATTTAGTTGCGTTGATCGGCACTCAGCTTATTCTATAAACCACGCAGAAATTTAGGCTTATTCTATAACATACGCCTAAATTAAGGCGTACTTTATAGAATACATTTAAGCGAATTTCATTTCAGCGCCAAATGTTTAGGTGTGATATATAGAATCGTAATATATGTGCACATTGTTCTAGCATGAGCCGCCCACATCCTGAACTATGGGCCATGCATCAGCATCCTTCTTTAGCAGGCTACATCTGTATTGAAAAGGACACTGAATGAAACGGAGAAGAGTTTGTGGCTGCCCTAAAGTTTTTTCCTCTGCTTCTCAAGAGCCATGACCCAGGAAAGATAAGCAATATTATCCCAGCAGCATGGAGAGCAGCACCAGAGCCCCTCAGTTACTGATACATAGACTGCAAGCACACAAACCTTTCCCAATGCAAAATGCACAACGCCGAGCTGTTGTTCACCAAGAACACTGAGCTCCATCCCATCACAAATGCACAAACCTTTTCTACCAAAGACACATACCACAAATTAAAATTATTATTTCAGTCCTGATGAGTTTATTTTTAAAGTTGTTTTATGGTCTTAATAAAAAATTACCCAGCCAATATTCAAAATGATTCAACTAGCCAGAAATGGTAATCAACTGGCAAACAGTGTAGCGATTTCAGGCTCGGTGGGATGTGACCAAACACATCGGGCACGATATTCAGCGGGCAGCAACCAGTGTTAAACCCAGAAATTCAATACCTGGGCACCAGCACTGAATTTCTGGGATTCCACGGAGCTGGCTAATGCATAGCTGGTTAAGAGCAATATTCATAACTTAACCGGCTATGGTTTACCACATAAAGATAGGACTGACTTTTATGCAGTCCTATTAATGTGGACAACCTGGCTGGTTAAGTGCTGAATATCGGCACTTAACTGACCAAGTACTGGCTCTGCCCCCACAAAACCCCCAAAATAGCTGTTTTTTTTTAATTTTAGCACTAACCAGTTAATTGACACTGAAAATTAACGATTAGCCCCAAACAGGTGATCTAACTGACCGGGAGCTGTTTCTGGCCAGTTAAATCACTTTGAATATTAACCCCATTAAAGGAAGGAGGGGCTAGGAACAAAAAGGGGTGTAGGGTAAGCCCAAGGCGGACTTACCGCATGCTAACTCACAGTGGAGCTGTGACCAAGTGGTTAGAGCACCAGTTTTGTAATCCAGAGATGGCTGGTTCAAATCCCACTGGTACTACTGAAAAAGCCAAGCAAAAATACTTGTGTGGAGGAGTGGCCTAGTGGTTAGAGTGGTGGACTTTGGTCCTGGGGAACTGGGTTCAATTCCCACTGCAGGCACAGGCAGCTCCTTGTGACTCTGGGCAAGTCACTTAACCCTCCATTGCCCCAGGTACAAATAAGTACCTAAGCCACATTGAGTCCGCCATGAGTGGGAAAACGCAGGGTACAAATAATAATAAAAAAATGCAGCTGCTGGCAGTAGCTCTGGCTTGCGCATGCACCATTTCTGGGACACTGTAAAAAAAAATTTTTTATAGCACAGCGCTAACCTGATGGTAATCGATTCCTGGTTACTGCCAGGTTACAGCAGGAGCCCTTACTGCCACTTCAATGGGTGGCAGTAAGTGCTCCCTGTAAAGGGACCCGAAAAATAGCAATATGAGAGACTGAGTGCTGTTTTCTCATTAAACTTTCTTTTCCTGCTAATCCACTTTGTTAGATAGAAACAAGGGTCAAAGAAATTGTACATGAGACCTACAGCGACGGCAACTTAGACGGTTTGGACACCTACAAAGGATGATGTGGAGCACATACCAAGGTAAAGTCACGAACTGGAAACCAGAAGGGGAAAGAGGTCCAGGAAGGCCAAGTCAGATGCAGTGTCAAAACTATTGAAAAGAACTTAATTGAGCTGGATGTCAAATGGTCAGAAGCAGTTAATGAAGCAGAAGACCAACAAGTGTTGAAGGTTTGCCTGTCTGCCTTATGTGCCAACTGGCTCAATAATAATAACAACAACAACAACAATAATGATGATATTTAGTAGACGTTCTGGTCTGTATGGTGTTGGATGCTTGAGATTTTCATTATTACATTGTAGTTCTGTGTTATTATGTACACTGCCGTGATCTTGAATAACTTTGACTGAGCAAGTGCCTGAATATACTATGTATGATACACTTTGATTTGCTCTGCAAAAACCCAGTATATCAAATGCGTGATTCATACCTATTCAATTTTCTGCATGGGAAGTAGGTGAAGGACTCTATGGCCACAACCTTTGAAGAACATCAACTGAGGAAGAAGTGCCTTTATAAACTAGGTGCTTCTAGGCATCCACTGCGAGATTCTATATATTCTATATATATTCTACCCTGTTTCCCCGAAAGTAAGACATCCCCTGAAAATAAGACCTAGTAGAGGTTTTCCTGAATTGGTAGATATAAGACCTCCCCCGAAAGTAAGACCTAGCAAATTTTTGTTTGAAAGCAGGGCCGCTGAGAGCCGGACAAGGCCGCCCCCGGGCCGCCCCCCCCACCCGAGGTCGTCGGGCCCCCCCTCCACCCACCCTCCGTCGCTCCCGGAACTAACCTTAAACGCCTCCTTTCACCTTCACAGCAAGCAGCAGCAGGGCAGACCTCTCCTTCCTTCCGTGCCCCGCCCTCGCGGACGTTACGTCAGGCGAGGGCGGGACACGGAAGGAAGGAGTGGCCTGCCCTGCTGCTGCTTGCTGGGAAGGTGAAAGGAGGCGTTTAAGGTTAGTTCCGGGAGCGACGGAGGGCGGGCGGGCCAACCCCGATGTTTCCCCGAAAAATAAGACAGCCCCTGAAAATAAGACCTAGCACATTTTGGGGGGGCAAAAATTAATATAAGACAGTGTCTTATTTTTGGGGAAACACGGTATATATTGATCTTGAATAAAGCCAGGCAGTTATAGCAAATGTAATAAACTGTAATTGTAAACTAGCATTCATGAGCTGAGGAAGGAAGTATTGATCTCAAGAGCCAGTCACAGCTGTATTGGGTTAATCCAATAAAAAGTTCCCCTCTTTCAGTTGATTTTTAGCCTCTTTTCTACTTTTCCAGCAATAAATGAAGAAAGTAAGAGTTGTTACCTACCCTCCTTTGATATAATCCAGGAATGTGTACTCTGACTCGACGGTGAAAGACAGCAGCGTCACCTGGGAAGGGGGAGAAAGGTTACTGTCTTGACATGGCTACGTATAAAGTGTCCCAAACAGGAGGAGACCCAGTCACAGCTACCTTCTTTTCTTCTAACTCTGCAAAATACTTCTGCTTCAGGGGCATAGCTAGGTGGGGCCATGGGGGCATGGGCCCCCGCAGATATAGCCCTGGCCCCCCTGCTTTCACCCCCCCCTGCCGACAACCCTCCCCCGCCACATTCGACCCCCCCCCCTCTGCTGCTGCCAACCCTCCCCCGCCGCTGCTTCAGGTACCTTTGCTGGCGAGGGACCCTAACCCCCGCCAGACGAAGTCCTCTTCAGCGCCGGTCTCCGGCGCGTTGCTGATCTGGATTCTGTTTCTGTGAGTCCTGACGTCCTGCACGTCAGGACTCACAGAAACAGAATCCAGATCAGTGAACATACCAGACTCGGAGACCAGCGCTGAAGGAGACTTCGGCTGGCGGGGGTTGGGGAGCCCTGCCAGCAAAGGTACCTGGTGGTGGCGGGGAAGGATTGGCGATGGCGGGAGGGGTGGAGGCGCCGGGGGGGGGCAAAAGTGTGGGGGGGTCTAAAATGTGCCCCCTCACCTCAGGCTCTGGACCCCCCCCCATCCCGCCGAAGTCTGGCTACACCCCTGACTTCACTAGGAACAGAAAAAGCAAAACAACTCTTGACTGTGCTGGGTGTGGGGTGGGGGGAGGGTGTTGCACAACCCTATTATATTATTGGGGTCAATATTCAAAAGAGTTTAACAGCAGGAGAGGCTCCTGCCTGGTTAATGCTCACTAAGCGGCCCATGCCCAGATATTCAGAACACTTAACTGGTTAGTGCCACTAAATATTGCCACTAACTACCACATTTCCTAGCTGGCTAGGGCGTCCTTTTACTAAAGCGCACTGAAAAATGGGCTGCGCTACTGTAGACGCGTATTTTGGGCACACGCAGATCCACTTTTCAGCGCGCCTGCACAATAGCCTACGCTAGAGTTTACCAGACAACGTGCCTATCATTTTGCAGCCCCATTTTTTGGAACTCTCTTCCCCGTGACATCCGGGCTGAAACGACCTTCAAACAATTCAAATCAATGTCAAAGGCCTGGCTCTTCTGCAAGGCCTACAATCCTGTCTAAGGTTGAATGTTGTCAACTTTACGGAGATAATTCTGGAATTGTGAAGTAGCAAGTACCCATGTGAAAAGTTGGGACAAGATATCTAAGAAGACACTAATAGTCTGATACTGTAGTAGAACGTAAAAACTCAGATAATTATAAGTGAGAACAATATGAGCATTTGTATATATAAATATTATTAGTACATAAAATGAAATGCTACTAGACAGGTATTATGAATTAATGTGTAATGAGTGAATGAGTGAGTATTATTGTTATTATTGTTTTTAAATATGATAAGTGCTTAGTTTTGGAGCACATTTTTTCAATAAAGATACTTGTAACAATAGACTGGAGCGGATTTGTAATTAATATTCAGGTAGCTCCAGTAGTTCTACTGTGTCCCTATTTGAGTAGTATTGTTAATTGTACATAAGTAATGCCACACTGGGAAAAGACCAAGGGTCCATCGAGCCCAGCATCCTGTCCACGACAGCGGCCAATCCAGGCCAAGGGCACCTGGCAAGCTTCCCAAACGTACAAACATTCTATACATGTTATTCCTGGAATTGTGGATTTTTCCCAAGTCCATTTAGTAGCGGTTTATGGACTTGTCCTTTAGGAAACCATCTAACTCCTTTTTAAACTCTGCCAAGCTAACCGCCTTCACCACGTTCTCCGGCAATGAATTCCAGAGTTTAATTACGCGTTGGGTGAAGAAACATTTTCTCCGATTTGTTTTAAATTTACTACACTGTAGTTTCATCGCATGCCCCCTAGTCCTAGTATTTTTGGAAAGCGTGAACAGACGCTTCACATCCACCTGTTCCACTCCACTCATTATTTAATGAGGGTGATCTTATTGAATGCTATACTGTATTTAGTTATTGTTCATCTTGAATTATGTATGTGATGGACTGTAATCCACCTAGAACATTTGTGACAGTGCAGAATATACATTTTAAGTAAATAAATACAAATTGCCAGTTGCATAGCTTAAGTCTAAGGCTGCCTGCCATCAGATGTTTATTCAACTGTTTAACAAAATGTAAAAATAGCTAGCAGGCTGTATGGCTCGGTGGATTGACACAGGAAAATCTGTTTTTATCATTAAACCACCATCCCACCTGGCACTCTCATTAAGATTAGGAAGATCATATGGAGCTGTCATGACGAGGCATCAACACGACTGTGCCAACATTTCATTTAAAATATCTTTGAAACAAGTATAAAAATATCTGGGTCAAAAAATTGCATGCAACTTAAAATTAAAGAATTACAATTAATTCTAGTGGATTGAAGTTCAAAACAAACTGGCCAGGAGAAGTCAAAAAGACCAGATGGAAAGGCCCCATTGCCAGGAAAAAAATCCAGAGCGATGGGATGCCTGGTTAGCTGCATTTTAATCCTGGCTGCAATTTCTGTACAGAGGCCACAGATTTACACCGGTAGCTTATATGGATTTATTTATAACACACCGTCTCCAGTAGTTGCTCAGGGCATGGTACCCAACATCATAAATAATAAATGTACAATTCTATAAGCAAAGTTAAGATAAAACAAGCATAAATCAATATATAAATAGAAGACATTAGAAAAAAGGATGAAAACAATACAAAACAATGACTATTATACAGACAATTAAAAAAAAGATAATCTACAATGGATGACAGAAATAAAAAGAGGACAAACCCTTATAAGCAATCCAGGAACCAACCAAGAGCAAAAGTGCTTGGGAATTACAGACCTGTCAGTCTGACCTCAGTGGTGAGTAAGCTAATGGAAAAAGGAGGATTGTGACATTTCTTGAACTACATGGAATGCGAAACCCGAGGCAGCATGGCTTCACTAGTGGCAGGTCGTGTCAGACGAATCTGACTGTCTTCTTCGACTGGGTGACCAAACAGTTGGATGTGGGAGGGGCGCTTGATGTGGTATACTTGGATTTCAGCAAAACCTTTGACACGGTTCCGCACAGGCGATTGATAAATAAATTGAGTGCCTTCGGTACGGGACCTAGAGTAACTGATTGGGTAAAAAATTGGTTGAATGGTAGGAGACAGAGGGTGGTTGTCAGTGGAGTACCATAGAGGCAGTGGCATACCAAGGGGGGGCAGTGGGGGCGGTCCGCCCCAGGTTCACGCCGCTGGGGGGGGTGCCGCGTGCCTGTCGGCTCTTCGTTTTCATGCTCCCTTTGCCCCGGAACAGGTTACTTCCTGTTCCGGGGCAGAGGGAGCATGAAACGAAGAGCCGGCAGGCGCGCGGCACCCCCCCCCCCCCACCCAGTAGCGTGCACCAGGGGGGGGGTTCTTTCGCCAGGGGATCGGGGGTTCTTTCGCCAGGGGGGGGCGTCGCACTGTTCTGAGGGAGGCGCTGCACCCGGGGGGGCGGGGCGCATCGGCGATCCGCCCCGGGTGTCAGCCCCCCTAGGAACGCCACTGCACAGAGGTCCTAGGGCTGGATCTTTTTATCGTCTTTGTGAGCGATATTGCGGAACGGCTATCTGGTAAGGTTTGTCTCTTTGTGGATGATACTAAACTCTGCAACAGGGTGGACACCCTGGACAGTTTGAATGACATGAGGAAGGACCTAGCGAAGCTAGAGGAATGGACCGATATTTGGCAACTAAGGTTTAATCCCAAAAAATGCAGGGTCATGCACTTGGGTCGCAAAACTCCGAGGGAATGGTACAGTATAGGGGGTGTAGTGCTTCAGTATGCGAAGGAAGAGCAGGACTTGGAGGTGATTGTGTCTGACGACCTTAAAGCTTTCAAACAGGTAGAAAAAGTGACGGCCAAAGCCAGAAGGATGCTTGGGTGCATAAAGAGAGGCATGACCAGCAGGAAAAAGGAGGTGATACTGCCATTGTATAAGTCTCTGGTGAGGCCTCATTTGGAGTACTGCATGCAGTTCTGGAGACCGCACCTATGGAAAGATATAAACAGGATGAAGTCGGTCCAGAGGGTGGCTACGAACTTAGTAAGCGGTCTTGAATACAAAAATTATAGGGACAGGCTTATGAACCTCAACATGTATACACTGGAAGAGAGGAGGGAGAGAGGAGACATGATAGAAATGTTTAAATATCTCAAGGGCATTTATGTACAGGAAGAGAGCCTTTTTCAAATGGAGAGCTCTGGAATGAGGGGGCATATGACAAGAGGGAATAGGCTTAGGAGTAACCTAAGGAAGTATTATTTCACAAAAAGGGTGGTGGAGGCGTGGAATGGCCTCCCGGTGTAGGTGGTGGAGTCGAGGACTGTTTCAGAATTTTAAAAGGCATAGGATAAGCATGTGGGATTGTTTAGAAACAGGAAGAATTAGGGGTTACAGAGGATGGGCAGACTGGATGGTTCATATGGCCTTTATCTGCCGACATGTTTCTAGGAGACATAATATCAGTAAAAAAAAATTCTTTTATCATATAGTAATAGGAAAAAAAGACCCTAAACATGGTCATTGTCAGGTCTTATTTTGTTATTACTATACAATGAAACTATCTATACTGATATTGTATCTCCTATACTCGGTGCTTTTTTTTGAGGGGGTACTCGGGGGTACTGAGTACCGCCACCTTTTCCATTGTCTGCTAAAATTGACCCAAGGACCCCAAGTTTTAATGAAAGAGCTCAGGCTCTACACACCAATTCTGCCTGGTCATAGATTCTGTGACTGGTTGCAGGGGGCCTGTCTATTGTGGGGTGGGTCCATCGGTGATCACCCCATCCCTGAAAGGTGGCCTGGCATTTGAGTACCGGCACCTTTTTTACTAGAAAAAATGCACTATACTGAAACTTATATATATCTCATGTGCTCTTTTCTATTAATTGGTGTTCCTTTCAGGACTGACTTCAATTTTTAACCTCAAGTTCATATGGTGAACTGCTCTTTTACTTTTTATTTTTAAAGAAAGAACAGTATATCAAGCAAAATAAACCATTAACCATATTGGCACCTTCACTTGTGGTTTGATCTACAGTGGCTGGCCAATCAAATACAATCGAACCCCTCTATAACGCTTCCCGCTATCATGCGAACTAGCATATAACAGGATCATGTCATGGCTCCCCTTTTTTTTTATATACAGCTCCTCTGTCAGCATTCTACTTCGGTCTGGCTATGATCGCACCTGCGTGAAACAACACTCTGGGCAATGTTTTGCTACGCTGTGGAGGCTCCCAGGCCTGCGTGGAAACAACCTCGGGCTATAATGCGACCTCACTTCTTATGCAATAATTTTATATGGACCTTAATCATAGGAGACAACTTTTCAATATTATTGGCGGTGCTAAACCCAATGGAAATAACCCCTCCCTGGACACATACAAGGAATTTTCTCAATATTGGAGGTGCTCAAGCACTCACAGCACCCACAGAGTCAGCTCCTATGACCATAATCATTGTATTATAGCAGGGTCTCTATGTACAATATCAGAAAAAGATCCAGGGTCAGCAACTGAAACCTCATTCATAAATTAAGGATTTAACAGACCTGGAGACTGAACTGAAAACTCATAAGCGGAATGCAGGGACATTAGCAGGGCCGTGCAGAGAAACTCCAGCTTTGCAAGGAACACAGCCAGGACTTTTTCTTCACTGCTCCGAATTTTGCATCTTGTGTAAGTGTGGAATTCATTGCACCAAATGAGAAGCCAGAGGGTTACTTACCGTCCCCGAATTAGCATACTTCTTTTTCTTCATTTTCTTTTTAGGATTTATTACCTGTAAGGAACAGAGAAGTGGAGATGATTGAAAGCTGATCCACTGCAGTCATGCAAACCAGTGAGGATGGATAACCCTGAAGGCTTTGGTCCTGGTGATCAAGGAGTCACCCTAGCACAGTGGTTCCCAAACCTGGTCCTGGAGGCCCCCCCAGCCACTTAGGTTTTCAGGATATCCACAATAAATATTGAGAGAGTTTTGCAGGCAGTGCATGCAAATCTCTCATAAATATTCATTGAGGATATCCTAAAAACCTGACAAGCTGGGGTGCTTCCAGGACCAGCTTTGGGAACCAGCGGCGTAGCTACGGGGGCCATGGGGGCCTGGCCCCCGGTTTGGCTGGTGGGGATCCCCAACCCCCACCAGTCAAGGTACCTTCGCAGTGGCGGTGGAGGAGAAGCAGTGGTGGCAGAAGAGCGGCGGCGGAGAGGCGGTAGCAGCCGCAGGGGGGTGGAAGTGGTGGCGGGGAGGCGGGCCAAAATGTGCCTCCCCACCTTAGGCTCTGGTCCCCCCTCCCATTGAGGTCTGGCTACACCCCTGTTAGGAACCACTGCCCTAACGCCTTTCCTACAAACCCTTTCCACGTGTGCTTTATATACCAGTAGTGGAACCCAGCCCGTTTCCTCAACAATGAAATGGGCCCTAGAAAGGCTCTCTTGTAGGTGATTTTTTGTCTCTCCCCTGCCCTTCCCCCCCTCCATGTCCAGCGATTCTTCCCTCCCCTCCCCTCTAGGTCCAGCGATTCTCTTCTTCCCTGCCCTCCCATCCGTGTCCTGCGATTCTCTTCTCGCCTGTCCTCTCCTCCCATCCCATCCACGTCCATCGATTCTGCTCTGCTCTGCCCTCCCCTCAATATGCCGCAATTCTCTCTTCCTTTGTACCTCATTGTTTTCTGGCTGGCTTCCCTTCCGTTGGTAACATCCTGACGTCAGCTCGCCTCCAGCGTTCCTTTCCCTCTCACTGTTCCGCCCTCTGACGTCATTACGTTTTGACGCGAGGGCGGGGCAATGAGGGTGAATGGAACGCTCAAGGCTGGCTGACGTGATGAGATGTTACGAACCCAGGCAGCCAGACAGCAATGGAATGTTGGAGGTGCAAATTATTATATAGGATGAGGGGCCACGGCAGCAATTCAAGGCTTACAAATTTGCACTGGCTGTCAGTTGGTGCACAAGTGGATTTTAAGGTGACATGTTTAGTATTGAAAATTATTAATGGTCATTGCCTTCTAGGTGCCGATTATAGAATATGCTTAGTCGGCACTGATTTCAGCACCGATTTTTTAGGCGCCATATATAGAATCTACCCTTAAGGGCCAGATTCTATACATGGCAGTGAAAAAAACCTGGCGCCAAAAAAAGACACACTTAGCATTATTCTATGAACCTCGCCTAAAGTTAGGTAGTTTATAGACTACAAGTAGCAGCCGTCTCTGAAACTAAAATTTAAAATTTAGGCACAGCCATTTACGCCAATTAAAACCTGGTATAGATACCAATGACTAATTTAGACGCCCTTCGGGCATATTCTGTAGCAGTGAGCGTAATTTTTAGGAACACCCATCACCTTCCTTTGCTCCTCCCATGGCCACACCCCCTTTTGAGATCCGTGTTTTAGAATTTACGCGCACCACTTTGCAGAATATGCTTAGAAAGTTGCGCACATAATTTCTAATTAGTGCCAATTAGTGCCAATAATTGCTTGCTAGTGGCCAGTGATCGGTGCTGATTAGCTTGTTTACCAATTAAGTTGCACGAGCAAATTGGCTATACGTGCTGATTTGCGTGCGCAACTTTAGTTGCCATTTATAGAATCCAGGATAAGTATGTTCTATGAATGGCGTACAACTTTCAGTGCCGTTTATAGAATAGTGCTTAACATATTATTTTTTTCAGCGCTTTTTGTAGAATTTGGTCCTAACTGTTTAGCGCACTTTAGAAAAAAACCTCCATTGTCTTTGTCTGCCGTCATTTTCTATGTTTCAATGCGAGTATTTGATACGTTGTATCACTCACTATGGGGCCAATTCAGTAAGTAGAACACAGAAGAAAATTCAGGTGATGATCTGGAGCTTCTGACCTCTCCAAGATGTGAACAAAAATTCCTATTGCATTAACTAACAGTAGGATAATGGGACTTGCAATAAAATGTCCATAACTTGTGATGACAAGGCCCCCTAAAGGCCTCCGCTCCTATGATTTCGGCTATATCCATGCACCTTCCTTATGTCCAGACCACAGCATAACTGCATCCCTTCCTTCCTTTCTTTTCTTCCTGTTTGTAAATCTAAAAGGCATCAAAGGTCTTTCAAATTTAATTTAAATTTAAAACTTTTGCTAAATAAACTTGCAGGATGAACTGGAAACAAAGCTCATTCAGCTTTTCATCCTCCACAACCACTGACCTTCTCATACCCTTGGAGAGGCAACGCTCATTAGAACCAAGTGCTTGCTTGATGAATCACCATTGGAATTTGGTTTTAATAAAGTCTTGAAGACAGACGTCAACAGGGTCCCTGTTAATTGATCCAGTTCTATTGGGCAGATTTGTCATCTCCTTACTAAGGTGAAACTGTGGTGAAGAAGCCACCTGTACACTACTGGGTCATAATCACTCAGAAACGTCGTCCAGTGACACTGGCATGTAGAATGCATGAAAGAATGGACCAGGAGAGAAACCGTTTAAAAAGTATAACATCTCTTTAAGTCAGGACATTTTGAAAATAAGTTAGAAACACTGCAAGTATGTCAATAGATTTACTCTGGGCACGGTTCACCCCGGCAAGTGGGAATAGCTGGGCTTTATCTAATAACAGATATTTGTCAAAAATATTTGAAACACATTGACAAAAGATATTTGGGGTGCACAGGAGGAAATGAGGAAACATCCTTGACCCTCTGTCAGCCTTACCAATTGCAAGGCCCTATGAGCGCTCCCTGTCTCCAAACCCCTCCCACTTTAAAATGTATGTTTCTCCATAGAAGGCTCAGGGCAGGGGCAATGATTCGGATAGGCCATTTGCCATCAACCCTGGAGCCTGTTCTTTGCTGGGTCCTGCCCCCTTCTGACATAACCTGCCTCCGCAAGGGTGGGACATAGACAATAGGTTCCAGGGTCAGCAGCAGACGGCCTATGCGAATCACTGCCACTTCTCTGAGCTCTCTATGGAGGAATGCACATTTTAAGGTGTGGGTGGGAGGGGGGGGAGGGAAGATTTGGAGACAGGGGGATATACCAGGGCGAGGCCCCTAGGAGCACAGGGCCCTGTGCAGCCACTCCCCATTGTCCCTGCTTAAGACCAGCCCTGTTCTCTGTTAATGTCCTTCATTTTGGCACTTCCCCAACCAGATTGACAAATACTTCCACCCCCGTCCTATTCACCTTTCAGAGCTTCAGTCCTGCTCCAGGACAGAAGAAGATCACAGCCATGCAGTTCTACTACTACTACTACTTAACATTTCTAAAGCGCTACCAGGGTTACGCAGCGCTGTACAATTTAGCACAGAGGACAGTCCCTGCTCGAAGGAGCTTACAATCTAAAGGACAAAAAAGTGCAGTCAATCAAATTGGGGCAGTCTAGATTTCCTGAATAGATGTACAATGGTTAGGTGCCGAAAACGACATTGAAGAGGTGGGCTTTGATCAAGGATTTGAAGATGGGCAGGGAGGGGGCAGAGAGGGAGTTCTGCTAGAGAGATTTGCTTATGCCTAAAATCTCTGAGAAAAATAATCAGAAAGGAGCTGGAAGAAACCCTCTTCTTTTACCACAAAAGAAACCCTGAAATTAAAAATCTCTCCCTATTTTTAGAGCGTCCCTAAAGCAGGGCTTCTCCAAGCACTACAGCTATTTGGATTTGCAAGATATTCATGATGAAAATGCTTGAGGTAATTTGCAGGTGCTGTGGGAAGCATTTGCTAAGGTTTCCCCTTTGGAAAAAAAAACACTTATTGTTCGAGCGTCATTTCTCACCGCAGGGATCATAGTGCTAACCTTTACAAATCATTTCGGACGACCCCGACATATGCGTTACTTTCTATACCATGCATAACATCACTCTGATCTTCTTATAGGGCTCAGCCTGCCTTGCATTACTATCATCACACCATCCTTTTCACACTCATTCTGTCACACACTCTGAAGTATGCAAGCAGCAGTTTTACCCACACGCCAGCTTCTTCACGCATCACAGCTCCAAGGGACCATGGATCCACATAAACACAAGAATAATAAAAGACATAGAGGAAATAATTCTATATATGAAGACCACGTAGGCTCCCATTTTTGCTCTGTTATATAAAGGGCTATTTCTAGAGCTATGCCAGCAGAAATCGCGCCTAGACTCAGGCCGTGAACATCTACGCAAGAGCAGGTGTGTTAGTGTTTACAATGCACGAATAAATCGTGATGCTGCCCCTGAACGCCCCTACATGTGGGTCATATAAGTATGCAAATTCTTGTCACTATGTGTAACCCTGAGGTACTTGAGGCCCCAGAACCAGCCCCAATAGCATGCCAGTGCCTGTGCATTCATTTACACCAGCTCTGAAAAAACAGGTAAACAGTCCATTAACCTATGCATTTCCCCAAGTGCTTTTTAAAGAATATATACATGCCGGTGGTGGGAGGCAGGGCTGGTGGTTGGGAGGAGGGGCTAGTGCTGGGCAGACTTCTACAGTCTGTGCCAGAGCCGGTGGTGGGAGGCAGGGATAGTGCTGGGCAGACTTATACGGTCTGTGCCAGAGCCGGTGGTGGGAGGCGGGGCTGGTGGTTGGGAGGCGGGGATAGTGCTGGGCAGACTTATATGATCTGTGCCAGAGCCGGTGGTGGGAGGCGGGGCTGGTGGTTGGGAGGTGGGGATAGTGCTGGGCAGACTTATACGGTCTGTGCCAGAGCCGGTGGTGGGAGGCGGGGCTGGTGGTTGGGAGGCGGGGATAGTGCTGGGCAGACTTATACTGTCTGTGCCAGAGCCGGTGGTGGGAGGCGGGGCTGGTGGGTGGGAGGCAGGGCTAGTGCTGGGCAAGACTTCTACGGTCTGTGCCCTGAAAATGACAGATACAAATCAAGGTAAGGTATACGCAAAAAGTAGCACATATGAGTTTATCTTGTTGGGCAGACTGGATGGACCATGCAGGTCTTTTTCTGCTATCATCTACTATGTTATCTCCATCTACATTGTGCTCGAGGAAAGCCTCCAGGCAGACAGCGTGAAAGAAGACACAGTCCTTCCATCTGTCTACGGTTTACACATATCTGTGGTCAGGCAATTATATATATCAGCCCCTTTCTACATGGAAAACAGGCTTTACAAGTAGAATAAGCTTTAAAAAAAACTACCCCTCATACAGTGCAGGGATTATAGATTATCCCCAAGCATTTCTATCCTTCTATCTCACCGTTATCACTGCAGGGAATTTAAAAAAAAACCATCACCATGCATTTCTATCCCTTCCACCTCCTGTTGCTTTAAAGATGGCAGCTGATGACCAGCTAAGCAACTCAACGCCCAGAAAATAACGAGCAACAACATTTTCTAAATCCTTCATTCAAAGAAGTTCATCTGAGCTGCAAAAAGGGAAGGAGTGGAGCTTTGATTTGAAACACTGTGTTTCTAAACGTCTGAGGACTCTGCGCCAGTGATTCTTAAACAAGCTGAAATGAGCAAACATGAGCAAAGGTAATCCGGGAGAATGTCAAGTGGCAGATGATTACAAGATTCATCTGCTGGGAGCAAGGCCTGCTAAGCATCGTCAGTCTGTCATTAGGGAACTATCTATGCTCCCAAAGCTGCTCTACTGTCAGCGTATCACTGCTTTTGATTTATCTATCAAATTCTTTCTGGCACACTTGTATTCTTATCAGGAGCTTCAGGTGTATTTATAATCACACACACACACACACACACACACACAGAAACATGTTAGATTGAGAATTGAAATCAGAACTGAGACATCAGGTTGCCATGTACTCAATTCCAGTATATTTTACAAAAGGCTCTACTGAATGAGGAGCCTTTTGTAAAACACCTATAAGGAGAGCAGGACCCTTTGGCTAAAGCAATCTGCTACGTTGTTCTGATGTGCAAGAGAGTGGCTAAGAAGGAGCAATTTTGAAGTAGATTTTTCAGCACATGCTCCCTTGCCCTGTGCCCTCTCCCACCTTCTCACCCCAGAGGACCTCACCCCTTTCATATTTCTCATCTAATTACAGAAGTGTCCCCATGATTTATCTTCTTCCCCATAGCAGCTGAGCCTATCCCATGGTAGCCCACCCTTGGTTTTAATGTCAGCGCCACAAGTAAATCTCACAGGCTGATATTTCCTATTATTATTTTTATTATTTTGACTTATGAAAGAAGACCATTTGTCCCTGAAACATGTTCAAAACAGAATAATCCATTTGTACAAAAGAGATGAGGTGAAGATGTGATTCCATGTGCCCCAATGAAAGGAGAGTTTAATTTTACTTCCAATCTTTATAACACCAGGCTTCCCAAGGCAGATTACAACAGTTAAGGTGAACCTATCAGTAAACACGATATCCTCACTGAACTTTGGCCATGTATTACTGCATTGTATAGAACAGCGTAGAAAAATGAGCACAAAACACAGCCTTTAATAGTGCTGTTTCTACCAACAATAATTTTTGAAGCTGTTTTAGTAATACTCAGTTTTTATTTCATGATATTTATTCTACATATAGAAAATAAATTAAAAAGGAAACTATACAAAGCAGATCGCTGATAAGCCAAAATATGTTTTATTGATGTAAACCAATTAAAATATGCATACAATAGCCCGACACAGGCCGTGTTTTGCCTACTACTACTACTACTATTTAGCATTTCTATAGCGCTACAAGGCATACGCAGCGCTGCACAAACATAGAAGAAAGACAGTCCCTGCTCAAAGAGCTATGTAATAAAAGTAAGCCAAGTATAGGACAATCAAGCCATTGTGACATCACTGATGAGGTTGGCTCTTATTGGTGACCTGAGGCATTATGACATCACAATATTAGCTCTGGTTACAAGAGACTACTACTATTACTATTTATCACTTCTATAGCGCTACAAGGCATATGCAGCGCTGCACAAACATAGAAGAAAGACAGTCCCTGCTCAAAGAGCTTACAATCTAATAGACAAAAAATAAATAAAGTAAGCAAATCAAATCAATTAATGTGAACGGGAAGGAAGAGAGGAGGGTAGGTGGAGGCGAGTGGTTACAAGTGGTTACGAGTCAAAAGCAATGTTAAAGAGGTGGGCTTTCAGTCTAGATTTAAAGGTGGCCAAGGATAGGGCAAGACGTAGGGGCTCAGGAAGTTTATTCCAGGCGTAGGGTGCAGCGAGACAGAAGGCGCGAAGTCTGGAGTTGGCAGTAGTGGAGAAGGGAACAGATAAGAAGGATTTATCCAAGGAGCAGAGTGCACGGGAAGGGGTGTAGGGAAGGACGAGTGTGGAGAGATACTGGGGAGCAGCAGAGTGAATACATTTATAGGTTAGTAGAAGAAGTTTGAACAGGATATGAAAACGGATAGGGAGCCAGTGAAGGGTCTTGAGGAGAGGGGTAGTATGAGTAAAGCGACCCTGGCGGAAGATGAGACGGGCAGCTTCAGGGGCTATGCAGTAATTCTCCACCACCAAAATAGAAATATGATGATGAAAGCAAATATACAGTCGATATCCTGAAAAAAACGGCTCATCCAGAGATGCAAAAACAATTGGTTACTGACATGAGGTCAAACAGACAGCCTCTTATCTCCAAATGCGGCTTTAATACCTAATAGCCACATATATGTACCAGGGGCGTAGCTGCTATGGGGCCACGGGGGCCAGGGCTCACGTAGATTTGGCCCTGGACCCCCCCTGCCAACGACCCTCTCAACCCCCCTTCCCACCGCCAACCCGCCGTCAACCTGCCGTCGCCGTCTAGTACCTTGCTGGCGGGGGACCCCAACCCCCGCCAGCCGAAGCCTTCTTGCTTCGTTTGGTTTCTGAGTCTGTCTGACGTCCTGCATGTTGTATACTTGCAGGACGTCAGACAGACTCGGAAACCAAACGAAGCAAGAAGACTTCGGCTGGCGGGGGTTGGGGTCCCCCGCCAGCAAAGGTAGGCGACGTCACAGTGGACGGGGGGTCGGCGGCGGGCGGGCCACAGTTGTTGGAGGTGGTTCTGGCGGCGGCGGGGGGGGGGGCTAAAATGTGCCCCCTCACCTCGGCTCTGGACCCCCCTAATGGCGAAGTTCAGATACGCCCCTATGCACATAACTTATAGGAAATCTGGACACAGTTCACTGCATGGCTGCTTACCGCTTATTTGTCAGAACCCAGCTTACCTCATACACATTGAACTGACTCTGTCCTCTGGCGAGTTCACGATAACTGGTGGTAAATTCCCCAATGAAATCATGGCTGCAAGCAAAGAAAAGAGTCTAGGTTAGAAGTATACTAGCATTGTAGTCGGATTCATCCCTTAGAGGCCGACCAAATTTCGGTTTCAGTTTTGGATTCGGCACTGAAACCGAACCGAAATCCAGGTTCGGGTTTCGGATGAAAATGCCTGTGCATTTTGGCTGAAACCCGAAAGTCACCCCCCCCTACCGCAATCATTCTCCTCCCCCTCCCATTCCACCCGACAACCCATAGGCCCTCCCCGGGACTACCTTAGGAAGCCCTAGTGGCCTCTTTGGGGGGAAGGAATGAACCCCACCCACTCCTGCCTCTTGCTGCTGCTCCCAACTGCCCAGCAGCCTTTTTGTGATTGGAACCAGCAGGAGCAGTAGCACGGGGCAGAAACAAGTGAGGTTCATTCATGGGGCAAGAACGAATGAGGTATACAGGGAGTCAGATGGAATGGGGGAGGGAGCAGAGAGAGAGAGGGGGCTGCCTGGGGGGCTTTTATGGTCAGGTGTAGGGGGAGGGGCATTTTCTTTTACGGTTTCAGTTGCAATTTCAATTGCAGATTCTGTTTCAGCACAAATCAAAGATTCTGGGTTCCGTTGGGCTCTGTTATCCCTCTTTAACTCTCTCCTGTCTCCAACACTAGCATTTTCCATTCCCCTTCCAAATCTGAACAATTTTCAAAAGCTATTTTGTGGCATGTTCAAAGAACACTGATAAATGGAGAGGGAGCATCATAAATCCCCCGTGAAATCCATTAGATTGAGCATACTGCTTTTCTGGAACAGAGAATTCATATAGTCATTTCTTTTTTACTCTAAAGAGGAGGCATTATTCCTCCAACAAAAAGGCAATTGGGACTCCATCCATAGGCGTATTTTGCAGGGGCCAAGAGGTAGGTGCTCATATTGGCAGTGGGGGTGAGGGGCCAATTTAACATCAGCACCTGGGGCATTTGGGAAGATGATCCCCCCTTTCCCCCTTTCCAACTGAGCAGAAAATGAGATACTCTTGGGTATAGGAAGTATTTATCTGCTGTAAGGTCTTACAATACAAGAACATAAGAGTAGCCATACTGGGTCAGACCAGTGGTCTGTCTAGCCCAGTATCCTGTTTTCCAAACAGAACCCCAAATTGTGGCAACATTCCATGTAGAATCTCAAAGAATAGCAAGATTCTGGAATCCTGAAGAGTGACAAGATTCCAAGCAGAATCTCAAAGTGTAGCAACATTCCATACTACTAATCCCAGGGCAAGCAGTTGCTTCCCATGTCTGTCTCAATAGCAGGCTATGGACTTTTCCTCCAGGAATTTGTCCAAACCTTTTTAAAATCCAGATACGCTAAAAGCTGTTACCACATCCTCCAGCAAAGAGTTCCAGAGCTTAACTATTCGTTGCGTGAAAAAATATTTCCTCCTATTCCTTTTAAAAGTATTTCCATATAACTTCATTGAGTGTCCCCTGGTCTTTGTACTTTTGAAAGAGTGAAAAATTGATTCACTTCTAGTCATTCTACACCACTCAGGATTTTGTAGATCTCAATCATATCTCCCTTCAGCCAACTTTTTTCCAAGCTGAAGGGCCCTAACCTCTTTAGCCTTTCTTTATATGAAAGGAGTTCCATCCCCTTTATCATTTTGGTCGCTCTTCTTTGAACCTTTTCTAATTCCGCTATATATGTTTTTTGAGATACGGCGACCAATCTAAAGGGTCCTTTTACTAAGCTGTGTTCTGTGGCCTGAGCGTGCCCTTAGGAGGGCTTTTCCAACACACTATGGCCATTTTTTGAAAATGGCCTTTTCCTGTTTCTTGTACTAATGGGTATGTGCAAATGATTGCAAATCTAAATAGCTGATAACTTGCCCCCCAATATCTAGTTGCAACCCAAAATGGCAGGGTATCAAATGTTTTAACTGAATATATTATTTAGTTTTCACACTTGGAAAAACAAAATGTGGAGGGAAAGACTTCACAGTGTATTATCAGTACCTTTTCACTCTTATGACAAGTTAAAGGAATACTGATTCATTCCCATCACAATCTAAAAAATCTCCACCTCCTTTGTTTCGTTAGCAAATTCAATATTTTCCTTTTTTTTTTTTCCTTTCAAAATGTAACATATAGAGGCACGCCTTTTTTCTGGACAAACAGTTGAGCGCGAAAAGGAAAAAAAATTTCTTGCAACCCTATCCTAGCTAAAGTGAGTATGAACTTAGTTGGAGCATCTTGAGGTTTCTCTCGCGATTCCAAACCCAGAGCAATATTTCAATACATTGTTCTTGTGGGAATGAAGTATACAAAGAGACAAACGATTTTAACGAACACGCGTTTTGCTTCTCTATATTGTAGCAGCAAAAGATTGAAAAAGTTAGCGTTGGCGGAAAACGTTTTGGCGGCTCTCGAGTAAGCATTTATGTGAAACGGAGAGGCTCCGTTGAGCCGTGCCGATAAAGCTGTGCCAATCACAAAGCTACGTTTTTGCTATTTTGTTATCTTTGAAGTTTGTTATAAGGACAGTATGGGGTCCTTTTACTAAGGTGCCCTGAACAATGGCCTGCGGTAGTGTAGGACCGGGTTTTGGGTGCGCGCAGAATCATTTTTCAGCGCACTTGTAAAAAAACCTTTAAAAAAAGTTTTACTGAAAATGGACGTGCGGCAAAATGAAAATTGCCACGTGTCCATATTGGGTCTGAGACCTTACCATGGGCCATTGACCTAGTGGTAAATTCTCACATGGTAACCAGGAGGTAATGACCTATGCATGCCAAATGCCAATTGGCGCACGGCTGATATGCGCGGCAGAAAATTACTTTTAGTCGTGTGTATCGGACACGTAGCAAAAATGAAATTACCGGTGCACGTAGACGCATACGCAACTTAGTAAAAGTGCCCCTATATGTGGTGTTGAATTTTGGAGAAGTTAGAACATTATAAACAATAATTTTAGAAAAAAAGAAAAATATTGAATTTGATAAAATGAAGGAGATAGAGGTTTTTCAGACTTGTGAAGGTACTGAAGAGGTACTGATAATACACTGAAGTCTTTCCTCCACATTTTTTTCAAGTTTGAAATGCATTGCCTGAAAGGCTCCACTTAACACAAGACTACCTCTACTTCAGGTAGCAGGTGGAAGCTCGGCTCTTCAACCAAGCCTTTAATGGAAGAAGTAACTAACTTGTTAGTCTCACTCACACACACAGGGATTGACTTGGGCTGCACATACTGCAGCGGGACATGTTTATCCACTCCTACCCTAGCTAATAATTAACCATCTCTCTGACCTCACGTGCAACTTTCTTCAGATCAATCATTTTACTTTCTAATTCTTCCTACTTTCTTACTCATCTATATGTTACAACTTTGCCTTACCCTTCACTATCAATTATAATGTTCTAGTACATATTGTGTTGTCATTGCAAGTAGTATACCATACTATACTTTGTGTATTGTTGTTCAAATATTTTTACTGCTCTAATTTCCTCCTGCTCATGTTTGATCTATTCTTACTGTACACCACTTTGAGTGAATTCCTTCAAAAAGGTGGTAAATAAATCCTAATAAATAAATAAATAAATAATATATTCAGTTAAAACATTATACAGCATGGGCTAATGATGCTATTAGCGCGCAGAGCCGTTAAAAAATTTGCACATCTACACTTACCACCACCCATTTTGTAGGCAGTAATGCCTCATGCACTATTCCTGCGCTAACCAGTTAGCGCATGGTATGATTATTATTATTTATTGCATTTGTATCCCACATTATCCCACCTCTTTGCAGGCTCAATGTGGCTTACAATAAATCATGGATAGTGGAAATGAGAGGAGAATTGACATTTAGTGTTACAGAAGGATTTTGTGTTATATGGTAATGGAATACATGATAGCGATATAACAAAAGACATTCTTAACATTCCTGGATAGATGTGGGAGCTTCACGTGTTTTGATCTTTGTGGTATATCTTGTCGAAGAGATGGGTCTTTAGTAGTTTGCGGAAGTTGGTCAGTTCATAGGTCGCTTTTAGGTTGCGTGGCAATGCGTTCCAGAGTTGCGTGCTCGTATAGGAAAAGGTTGATGCGTGCATTAGTTTATATTTTAGGCCTTTACAGTTGGGGAAATGAAGATTAAGGAATGTGGTAATGTAGCTGTGTTAACTAATCAGTACAGGAATGCCCACTCTCAGCCCCAAACACATCCCCTTTAAAGTACACTTACTGCAGGATGCCTGAGCATGTTGTCATTTTAACAGTGCATTTTTTTCTAGCAAAAAGGTGCCGGTACTCAAATGCCAGGCCACCCTTCAGGGGTGGGGTGATAACTGACAGACTCACCCAGTGCCGTAGCGGGGGCGGCTGGCACCCGGGGCGGGTCGCCGCCGCGCACCCCCATGGGTGCAGCATGGCGCCCACCCTCCGGTGCGCACCCTCCCCCCCCTGGAGCACATTGTAACTTACTTTGGCAGCAAGGGGCGGGCGGGAGGACCGATCCGCCCCCGAGCCCACGTTGCTGGGAGCTGCGTCGGCTCCATTGGTTTCTTGCTCTCTCTGCCCCGGAACAGGAAGAAACGTGTTTCGGGGCAGAGGGAGCAAGGAACCAACGGAGACGACACCCCCCCAGCGGCGTGCACCTGGGGCGGACCGCCCCACCGCCCCCCTTCCTACGCCACTGGACTCACCCCACAATAGCCAGGCCCCCTGCAACCAGTCACAGAATCTATGACAAGGCAGAATTGATGTATAGAGCCTGAGCTCTTTCGTTAAAACTTAGGGACCATGGGTCAATTTTAGCAGACAATGGAAAAGGTGCTGGTACCCAATTACCCCCTCAAAAAAATGCCCTGCAGCATTAGGTGTGTGTTAGCAGTTAGTAAAAGAGCACCTATGTTTTCCACCTGAGACAATGGAGGGTGAAATGACAAATGAGGAACTTCAAGGGGATTTGAACTCTGCTTATCCTGTTTCTAACCTCCAGGCTACTCAAGCACACTGTCTGGTTCCTTGCCCCATCTGTAATGCACAGGGTGCTGCCAGCCATCTCCATTCAGGACAGACAGCACTCCAGTCCATTTCAGACTCTCTGCTCCACATATTCTGGGGTTTCCATTCCCTGCTGTTGATTATTCGTAAACTGCAGGAGAAATTCCCCAAAGCTTAGAAATAGGAAATTTAATAAAGAAGAAAAAGAAATTACAAAAGAGCTGACTGATTGTGCCTAATGGGTTTGGGATTCATTTGCAGTTCTATATTTAAATCAGATTGAATTAATTTTACTTTTCTGGCCGGGTCAAAAAGCAGAAGAAAAATGCATAACTATTAGGAACAATTAATATTTAAAAAAAAGTGTTGAGAGTCCTTGGTGCTCTCTCTCTCTCTCAAAGCAGATATGATTATGTAGCTTCTTTCACATTTTAATGTGGAAAGTAACAAAACAGAATCACGGGGAAACCCTAGAGAAAACAAATTGCCCCAGCAAAGAGGACAGTGCAATTCTTTGAGTAGTAGTGGTTAGTGCGGCAGACTTTGATCCTGGGGAACTGGGTTCAATTCCCACTGCAGCTCCTTGTGACTGTAGGTAAGTCACTTAACCCTCCATTGCCCCAGGTACAAAATAAGTACCTGAATATATGTAAACCGCTTTGAATGTAGTTGCAAAAACCTCAGAAAGGCGGTATATATCCAGTCTCATTTCCCTATTTGAGATTCTACATGGAATGTTGCTACTATTGAGATTCTACATGGAATGTTGCTATTCCACTAGCAACATTCCACGTAGAAGCCTGCCCTTGCAGATCAGCAATGCAGGACATCAGACTCACAGAAACAGAAGCCTGCGCGGCCGCACTGATGATCTGCAAGGAAGGAGTAGCCTAGTGGTTAGTGCAGCAGACTCTGATTCTGGGGAACTGGGTTCAATTCCCACTGCAGCTCCTTGTGACTGTGGGTAAGTCACTTAACCCTCCATTGCCCCAGATACAAAATAAGTACCTGTATATATGTAAACCGTTTTGAATGTAGTTGGAAAATACCACAGAAAGGTGGTATATCAAGTCCCATTTCCCTTTGGTGCACGAGAATCCATGCAGACCCAAATCATAACAATGTTATTAGCTACAAAACCAATAAAATTAAACATACAGTAAGATGCCAAATAACCAGATGTGCAATTATCTGGACTGACACTCAACAGAGTACTCTACGTGCGGCTGGGCCAGAGTGCGAAGAGTAGCCGCACATCACCTCCCTGTCTCCATTTCCCCAGCACACAATATACAGTGTTCTATTGTGTGCTCTCTATATGTCCAATCATCCGGATTTATGATTTTCCAGACCATCCCCCTGCTGAGGATAGTCCGGATAATTGGGATTGTACTGTATTAGCCAATTGGTGTTCAGATCCAGCAGGAAAGAACTGATAATAGAAAGGAAGCCAGCTGTCTCCATATATTCAGGCCATGCTCATCTGTTCCAAATTTACCCCAGTGTAAGCATTGATTCATCATTCTGAAGATCTGATCACAGGTAGATGCTACAAATCCAGGCATTCAATGGGGGTAAATCCAATTTTGATTCTGCCTGTCCTGAGAAAATGGAGCTAGCTGGCTATGCTACCAGTGGACCTGGCTGCTGATGTGGCAGCCTATACAAAAAAAAACTAAAATGAAATGAAACAGAATTTAAAATATAAAACATTTTGATTTCATTTTATTTCAGATTGTAAAGGCAGACTAGGGATATGCAATGAAGCTACTAAGTAATAAATTTAAAACAAACTGAAGAAAATATTTCTTAACTCAATATGTAATTAAACTCTGGAATTTGTTGCCAAAGAATGTGGTAAAAGCAGTTAGCTTAGCAGGGTCTTAAAAAGGTTTGGCTAATTTCCTAAAAGAAAAGTCCATAAGCCATTATTAAGATGGACTTGGGAAAATCCACTGCTTATTTCTAGGATAAGCAGCATAAAATCTGTTTTAGGATCTTGCCAGGTACTTGTAACCAGGATTGGCCACTGTTGAAAACAAGGATACTGGGCTTGACGGACCTTCTGTCTGTCCCATATGGAATGCCTATGTTCTTATGTTCTTAGATGGGAGGAAGGAATAAAAATAGAAGAGGTCCTTTGTGTAGTTGCAAATAAAGGCTTATGATGACACAGTAGATTCAGCAGAGGCTGGTTCTGACTGAGGCTGAAGCCAATAGAAGCAAAAGGGAACTGCAGGACCAACAGAAAAAGAAATGAGGATTTGTTTGCTTGATATCTCTTATTCATTTACAATCCTTGCCTGGGACATTAATAAGCTGATTTTCTCTTCAACACATCTCCCTAACTTGTTTCCTTGCTTAACTCCCCTCCCCTGCCCCCCCCCCCCCCAACTCCATTCATGGTCCCTCACATGGCCCTGGTCCAGCCCATGGAAACCCTGTGCCGATGTTCAGTGATTCTGCGTGACAGACATCAGGAGCCTGGTCTTTCCGGATGCTTTTGTTGGTTACTATGGAAACTGGCACTGCTTATGTACATACATTGCTTATAGAAGGAGAAGAGGGGTTTTCACATGCAGTGGCATACCAAGGGGGGGGGGCGGTGGGGGCGGTCCGCCCCGGGTGCACGCCGCTGGGGGGGTGCCGCACGCCGGTCATCTTCATTCGTTTCCATGCTCCCTCTGCCCCGGAACAGGTTACCAGGGGGGTTCTTTCGCCGGGGGGGGGGGTCATGCTGCACCGGGGGGGGGGGGGGGGCGCAGCACCCGGGGGGGCGGGGCGCATCGGCGATCCGCCCTGGGTGTCAGCCCCCCCTAGGAATTCCACTGTTCACTTGTTCTGTGTCTATGGTGTGTGGTGAGTAAGGTTACCAGATTTTTGGTTTGCAAATTTGGGACACCTTTGGGATCCAGAACTGAAGTCTTAGGCTGGCCGATATGTCCCACATAGAAAATTAATTATGCAATGGAAAAGCCAAATCAGTTGACAAAATCCAGCTCTAATTATATACAGATTGCCTAAAGTTAGACAACTATAAGGGCAATTCTATATGTTAGGCATTCAAATTTACGTGCACATAATGCATGTGAATATTTAGGAAAGCCATGGAGCGGGCCTTGGGGGCCTGGGCCTCCCAATTTGGGTTCCAAGTCTACTGATTTGACTGGCAGGGGTCCCCAAGCCCTGCCAGCAGAAGCTTTCCTGCAGCGATATTTGTCGCCGTGCTGCCTGCCCTGCTTCTCCCTCCCTCACGCGCATGCTCAGTTTTAATGAAATTGAGCATGCTCAAGCTTTGCTCATGCTCAATTTCACTAAACCCCAAGCACGCATATCAGGGCGGGAATGCATGGCAGGCAGTGCAGCGCCAAGTATTGCCAAAGGAAAGCTTCTGCTGGCAGGGCTTGAGGACCCCCCCCCCCCAGCCCAGGTATGTGGGATTGTGGGGGGGGGGGGGCGCAGAGTGCAGCAAGGAAGCGGGGTAAAATGTGTCCTCCCCCCCAAAAAAATCAAGGTAAATGCTAGTATTCTGCAAATACCCACTTAAATTACATACCGCATATTTGCAAGGTGGGGCTTATAAAGGGGTGAAGCATGGGTGGGGCTCCCACTTATGTGCATAACTTCCTGTATGTTATCTGCATCCCTGCTGCACTTACGTAGGTGTGTGGCTGACACAAGTGCACATGTGGCTGGCATAAGTGCAAATGCCTAAACTTGAGCCTCGTTGATAGCCATTTACACTACTATTAGAATCACCCAGTTAGAGAATTGCCCCCATGTGGGACCTATGTTCAGGTTCTGAAACCATCAACTGAGTCCTCATACATTTTACACTGATGACTTATCTATCAGACAATAAAAATATCCAACCTCTGGCCTGGTTTTATAATTCAGCATATCCCCCCCCCCCCCCCCCCCCCTTCTCTGTGGTCCCATCTGTTCCTTCGGTTTTCCACCTTTTTCTTGTCTGTTTCAGCTCTGTCTCTTTTTTCTTTGTCTTGTTCCTTCAGCAGTGGATATTGTAATACATTCCCTTCTCTATTTATGCTTTGACTCCTTTCTTCTGATTCTCTCCCCTTTTCCTGTCCTTCCAATTCCTTCTCTTCTCATTCTCATCCTCCAGTGTTTATTCCCACATTTTCTCTTCTTCCTTTTCATTCTCTCCCCCTGGGAAGTTCTCCTCCCCATTCCTTTTCCAGTTTAATTCTAAAGAAAATGCTGCCTACTGGTTTCTTATTGTATCCTGGTTTGCATCAAACCTTCCTTTTTTCTTTCTTCTACATCACATCTTCATCTCCTCATTCCCTGTGTATTGATTATATTGCAGGTCATGCTACCATCTTGGAGCCATCTTATGAATGTTCTTTTATAGATGTGGTCTCCAGCATCTCCCCACTGCTTCCCTTGACTCCCCCCCTAATCTAGAATCTTCCCCTTACTTCCCTTGTCCCCCAGACCAGCATCTTTCCTTTACTTCTTTTGACTCCCCCATCCAGCATTTCTTTTTGATTCCCATGCCCCCTCCTAGTCCAGCATCTCCCCTCTGCTTCCTCTTCCCCCCCCCCCAGGTTGACCATCTTCCCTTTGCTCTCCACACCCCATCTAGCATGTCCACTTGCTTCAGGAGGCAACCCAGACAAAAAAGGCAGCATCTCCTTCCCCACTCCCCACCAGATCACCATTAATAATATAGTGCTCCTGCAGGCACGAGACAGTCTCTCTTACTGAAGCTTCTTCCGGAGGCCAAGCTGAAATTCTTGTGCCATGGACTGCTGGCACTACTGCAAATTTTGCCTCCTACAGGCTACAGCACAGAGCTGCCTCGGGCTCTTGAAGTCCTTTACTGCTGGTGCAGTGGGTTGGAGCTGGGGCAAATTATTGTGATGTAGGGATCGGGCCATTGTTCAGGTTAGGTCGGCTGGTGCAGTGCAGTGAGGCTGGCTGCTGGGGCCTATTATTTGCTGCTGCACTGTCAGGCTTGGCTGTCTGTTGGTTCTGTTAGTTAGGACTCACTCTGGAAGTCATCAGATCAGGGTCGGTGTCATCCTGGCTAATTTTCATATGGGAAGCTGACAGCAAGCAGGACTTTCAAACCAGCCAACATGTTGGTTTTCTGCTGTCAGCTTCCAGATTCACAGAGACTAGACCTCTCTCTCTCTCTCTCTCTCTCTCTCTCTCTCTCTCTCTCTCTCTCTCTCTCTCTCTCTCTCCTATGCCCCAAAGACCTATTCTTGTTGAAACTGGGACTGATCCAAGAAATGTCTGTGGTGGTGATGGTGGCGGCTGCAGCAACGCTGTGTTGTAAAGGTGTGCAAGAGAGAGAATTGGAAAGCATGCACCCTGCTCCCAGTTTGGAAGCCATGAATAGGGAGGTCCACCAAGGGGCTGTGGGTAAAGCCCACAGTGGTTCAGTGTCTGGTCCATGCACCTTCACAATGCACTGCTGCTGCCACTAGCACCACTATCAGCCTGGAAACAGACTCTACTTATGCAAGAGAAGGTCCATGGTAGCGAGGAGATGGGGGGAGGGGGTGCAGATAGTCATTTTTATTGTTTTCAAAGCTGCCCCATTTTCCTGTGCTTAGAAGTTGGGAAACCTAAATGAAGCCCATTTTGCTTCTTGTTTTACTCCATTCCCCCCCTCCCCCCTACCCCCTGATCATCCTGGCTGGTATTCCTGAGTGATACAACCTCTAGTGTCCTCTGAGGATTGCTCTACAGCCAGTAGACGTTATTGTCTTTCCTTCCTCCCTGGTCTAAAGAGCATTACCTCTATGACGCTGCACATGCTGGCCATGATGGGACATTTGGACCGAGTATTCTGCTTGACAGGGCTGCCTGAGCCTTAGCGCTGACTCAAGGGAAGACCTTTTGCAAAAGAATTCCTACATTTCATGTACAAATTTCACTTTAATCAGAAAATCCATTCTATTGAGTGAGATCACAGGTTTTTAACACACTGATGCCATAAAACCAAGACAACAGATACACTCTGCAACAGATAACATAGAGGCATTTATAATTCAGAACCACAAGGAATAATTACCAGACATAAGCACTTACATCCCATCATTGGCATTTGTCTTTATGATGGAGTTGTCAATTTGTAGATATAATTTTAGGTTCTGAACCAGGCTAAAAGGTTTGGTTGATGACATGTATCCATTAAAGTAACATCGCCTTGCCAGGGAGCCTTCACTACAACAAGCATAGCTTGCTTTCCAACAAAACACTAATATAATACCGACACAGGAAGCCAAGTTTTAGGAAAATGAGGTCTAGCACAGCACATCACAAAGAGTCCACTGAACATGAGGAGGGGTAAGAGTCCATATTTTCCCTCTCTCCCACCCAAACACATAAAATTTCCAGTTCTCTGTAGTGGTTCCTGGGATAATTTGGTATGCACTGTGCTCTTTCCTAATGTTTTAGTTCTCACCCCCTGAAGGCTGTTTTCCAGGATCTGAGGGAAGGGGGGGGGGGGGGGGGGGGGCTGCCTTACCTGCCATCTCGGTCCCAGTCATACACCTCCACTTTGATTGTTCTGTAGAAGCAAATGTACAGACAGAAGTCATTAGTGAGAACATATGAGCTGATACTACAGAGGCTTTTAATCAAGGGCTTTGTCTGATATTAACACAGCTCCTGGCCCACTAGTTGTATTAAAGAACACATAGCCAACAGACAGCAGAACCACAGCAACCCGGAAAGGAAGTCGCTTCACATGGCTGCCCATTCTCTCGTCTCTTTTATTCCTCCTTCTACTGGTGACGCAGTGGAGTACTGACCAGCTGCTTGCTCTCTGCCAGAGGCGTAGCCACGGGTGAGCCCAGGTGGGCCTGGGCCCACCCACTTTGGGCTCAGGCCCACCCAAAACTGTAGCACTCTTGTTAAGGCTGGCAGGGATTCCCACCAGCTGTCCCCAGGGCTGCCGAGAGGGGGGGACAGGGGGGACAAAATTCCCCGGGGACGGGCCCGGCACCGCTGCAGTCCGGCCCACCCACCCTCCGTTGCTCCCTGGCATTGAACTTAAGCGCCTCACCTTCGAAAGCGCAGGAAGCAGCGGCAGACCACTCCTTCCTTCCATGTCCCGCCCTCGCCTGATGTAACTTCCGTGAGGGCAGGACACGGAAGGAAGGAGTAGTCTGCCGCTGCTTGCTGTGCTTTCGAAGGTGAGGCACTTAAGGTCAGTGCAAAGGGTCTGGGGGTGGAGAGAGGGCCCGGTGGCAGGGGGGCCCAGGGGCGGCGGCCTTGTCCAAGGCCTGGCCCAGTCTCTCGGCGGCCCTGGCTGTCCCAGAATGCTACCGTTCTCATTACAGCCAATGGCACTCTCTGTGCATGCACAGGAAGGAAGAGGGCTAGCTTGGTGGTGGCTCATAAACAGTACCACCAGCTGCAGCAAGTACAGGACCGATCTGGGCCACTGGAGCAGGACCTCTTCAGCTGGCAGAGCTTGGGGATCCCTGCCAGTTCAGGTATTTATTTAATTTAGGGTCATGGGGGTAGGGGACATACATGGAGATGCTCACCCATGTAGGGCACAGGCCCATCCAAATTGGCACAGCTGACTATGCCAGTGCTCTCTGCATCCCAACCTTCCACACCCCCAAGAGCTTTCTGCTGATATGGATACAGGAGAGGAGAGGCTGAAGCAGATCCAGCAGCTTCTCTCCTGTGCTCCTAGGACTCGGCATTTCCAGCAGAACAAGAAGGGAGTAATAGTGGCCTAATGGTCAGTGCAGAGGGCTTTGATCCTAGCAACCTGGGTTCAATTCACACTGCAGCTCCTTGGGCAAGTCACTTAACCCTCCATTGACCCCAAGTACAAAACTTAGATTGTGAGCCCTCTAGGGACAGAGAAAGTACCTGCATAGAATGTGTACAGTGCTGTGTATGTCTAGTAGCACTATAGAAATGATTAGTGGTGGTAGCAGTAAAGCAACCCTGCTGTGCAGGTGGGCTTAAGGAAGAAAGGGGTCTACTCGCAGGTGTTTTTTTGTTTTGTTACATTTGTACCCCGCGCTTTCCCACTCATGGCAGGCTCAATGCGGCTTACATGGGGCAATGGAGGGTTAAGTGACTTGCCCAGAGTCACAAGGAGCTGCCTGTGCCTGAAGTGGAAATAAAACTCAGTTCCCCAGGACCAAAGTCCGCCACTCCTCCACTGTTGCTACTATTTGAGATTCTACATGGAATGTTTCTATTCCACTAGCAACATTCCATGTAGAAGTCGGCCCTTGCAGATCACCAAAGTGGCCGCGCAGGCTTCTGCTTCTGTGAGTCTGACGTCCTGCACGTGCAGGACGTCAGACTCACAGAAACAGAAGCCTGCGCAGCCTTCTACATGAAATGTTGCTAGTGGAATAGCAACATTCCATGTAGAATCTCCAATAGTATCTATTTTATTTTTGTTACATTTGTACCCTGTGCTTTCCCACTCATGGCAGGCTCAATGCGGCTTACATGGGGCAATGGAGGGTTAAGTGACTTGCCCAGAGTCACAAGGAGCTGCCTGTGCCGGGAATTGAACACCCTAACCACTAGGCCACTCCTCCACTCTCCCCAGATCTTCTGAGAAAGATACTTCTCTGTAAGGGTATTTTCCAAAATTGTTGCTCAGTGGCCCTTAACCTGAATTCATGGCACTGGGAAGAAACCACCCAGAATGAGGCAAGCAAGCTGTGAATTGTTTGGGAGGCAAAAGATTTCGAGGGGGCAGTTAGTGAGGAATGACTGAAGAGTAGAAAAGAGAAGAAGTGAACCCCATCTTCAAAACCTAGCAATGCATACCTGCACTATCTCCCCCCTCCCCCCCCCCCCCCCCCCCCCCCACAAAAAGTTCTACATTGCCATGTAAAAGGTGGGAAAATGTGGGATACAAATGCAATAAATAAATAAATAAATAAATAAATGTGATTTGCAGGAGGTGTGAGCATCAGGACTTATTTTGGTAAGGGGAAAAAAAGGGTGCATGAGAACCTAGGGGGAGAATGGAGGGGTATGAGAGAAGCTGAGAGAAAGCAGTTGCAAGACAGGAGGTGATAGAAGAATGCAAGATGGCTAAGAAGGAGGGATTGAGGTTTTCAACAAAGGACAGGGGTACAGGAAGGGCAAGAAAGATTGAGGTAGCAGGGTTCCTCTCTTTAATTTAATTTTGTTTTTTTATGTACTGTCTGCAAGCCTGAAAACTATTGAAGTGGTGTATATTCAGGTACAGAAGATATTTTTCTCTCCCTAGACAGTTCACATTAAAAAAAAAAAAAAATCACAAAAACCTGAACTGGGACTTGAACCAGGGTTCCCTGGCTTGCAACCTGCTTCTTCCAGCCACTAGGCTACTCCTCCACTCTGGGAACCCCAGAATTTGAACTTATACTATTGGTCAGAGATTTAACTAGATCAACGTGAGCAGACTGAAATAGAAGGGGGGGGGGGGGTCTAACTTCAACAAAAGATCAGTGCATTAGTGAAAATCTATGTGCTCAAATTCACAGGGAAAAAAAATGTAAAGCTCGTTCTCTGTGATCAAAGGCATTGTGGGTTCCTTCTCCAATGCCAGAGTCTAGTATGCACAAATAAATAAATAAATAATCCCTGCATGGTTACCTGCTCCACACATATGCCACAACATGCCTGCGTTCCACTTTGCAGAAACCTTCCCCCTCCTCCTTAAACCTCCATAAATTGAGAAATTATCCAGGTAAATGTATCTGTTCATTTCTAACCCTGTTTTCACTTTCTGTCATTGCTTTCTTTTGGAGGGTGTGGCTTTTCCTTTTGTATCTGTATTTTAAGCTCTGTTGCCATAGAGACAAAACAGTACAGAGCTACCCATCCGAAACCAGAGATGACCCGCCTGGCTGGGATCTTTCTCTATAATGCAGCACTTTATTTCTAGAAGGAAATGTGCCAGAACTCAGATACATGTCTGCCCTGTGGGTGGGAGTGGGGAGGTAATCGTTTATCGTTTAATTTACTTATTGCATGGCAAAACAGAATGGTTTACAAAACAAATGTTACAAAGACTTTAAAATAATACTCATTTCGAAACTCCATTAAAAGATAGGAAAGAAGATAAATCTTTCATTCAAGATAGTAGGTCAAAACAAAATATATTATTAGCATTCATACGTCAAATACAGATTCCTGTGTGGTCAATTCACTGAGATACTGCATCATTCAATGGTAAAAGCCAATTGGTAGAGATAGGTTTTCAATGCTTTATGAAACTGTGAGTAGGACCCTTCTAGTCTGATTTGCTTTGGTAATGAATTCCATAATGCTGGGGAAAGAAAGTAGAACGCAGATGAGCGAGTAAATTCCCTTCTTGCCCTGGATGGCGGGTGTAGGATCAATCTGATATCTGTTGAAGAGCAAAGAGCGAAGAGTATGGCCCCTTTCTTTCCGAGCACTCTACCAAAACCCTCATTCACACCCTTGTCACCTCTCGTTTAGACTACCGCAATCTGCTTCTTGTTGGCCTCCCACTTAGTCACCTCTCACCTCTCCCCTCTCCAATCAGTTCAAAACTCTGCTGCCCGTCTCGTCTTCCGCCAGGGTCGCTTTACTCATACTACCCCTCTCCTCAAGTCGCTTCACTGGCTCCCTATCCATTTTCGCATCCTGTTCAAACTTCTTCTACTAACCTATAAATGTACTCACTCTGCTGCTCCCCAGTATCTCTCCACACTCATCCTTCCCTACACCCCTTCCCGTGCACTCCGCTCCATGGATAAATCCTTCTTATCTGTTCCCTTCTCCACTACTGCCAACTCCAGACTTTGCGCCTTCTGTCTCGCTGCACCCTACGCCTGGAATAAACTTCCTGAGCCCCTACGTCTTGCCCCATCCTTGACCACTTTTAAATCTAGACTGAAAGCCCACCTCTTTAACATTGCTTTTGACTCGTAACCACTTGTAACCACTCGCCTCCACCTGCCCTCCTCTCCTCCTTCCTGTACACATTAATTGATTTGATTTGCTTACTTTATTTTTTGTCTATTAGATTGTAAGTTCTTTGAGCAGGGACTGTCTTTCTTCTATGTTTGTGCAGTGCTGCGTACGCCTTGTAGCGCTATAGAAATGCTAAATAGTAGTAGTAGTAGTAGTGGTGTGTATCGAATAGTCAATGCTACAAGATATGATGGGATGTTAGTGTGGAGTGCCTTATGTGTCAATTTAAGAATTTTGAACCTAACTCTAAATTCGTTAGGGATCCAATGAAGATGTTGTGGAAGAGGAATAATCCTATCAGATTTGGTGGTCTGACAGATGACATGAGCTGCAGTGCTCTGAATGGAGGTGGAGGAGAATAAGGCCAATGCCAAACAGACTTCTACGGTCTGTGCCCCGATCAGGATGGGCTGGAGTGGGGCTTCAAAGACAATTCCAGTAATTGGGGAACGAGGCCAGTGTCAGGCAGACCTCTATGGTCTGTGCCCCGAAAATGGCAAAGAGGTCAAGATGAAGTGTGCATGTAATATCACATCATGCCATATGCCATGAGTTTATCTTGTTGGGCAGAATGGATGGACCATACGGGTTATTATGTCCAGTCATCTACTATGTTACTACATAAAGAGGGTGGAAATTGGGTCAACTCCTTGCAACCAATTATAGTATGATCCTCCCCCCTTACCATCTTCCCTCCTGCCAGCAGGAGGCATGAAAAAGCGGTGCTGTTATCTGCTGGTGTGTCCTCCTTCACCATCATGACATACCATGAGAAAACCACCAAGAGACAGAGGTGGGGGTAGGGGCATTGCTGGGGCTTCTTTCTTTCTCCCACCTCACTCTCCCACTGGTGTTATTCTTACTCATTCCTCTCTCCCTCCCTCACCGGTGGTTTTCTCACATTCACATTCATGAAACTGACATGATTGGTACTCAATTTTCATCAGGGAAAAGTGTTCTAATGGATGCAAGGTGCCAAATGGGGTAGCAATGGCAGATCTGCAAGAAAACACTTTTATAGAATAGCGCCAAGTGTTTCTGCGTGGACCTACACAAGGGGCATGACCACGGCAAGGGCATGTCCAAGAAAACAGCAAGGCAAACGATCCGCAAACTCCAAGATGGAAAACAACAGACAATGATTATATCGTTGATTTCGGCTCCTGCATGTGGGGCCATCACCTGTTTTTTGCCTAGCGCTTAAAAGGATATAATCGTTGTCTCCCAAACATTTATGACAACTGGGTTATACAGTTTCCAATATTGGCAATAAGGATCTGTGAATAGCCCCTCCTCCTCTCACCTCCACGTCACTGCCCCTGGAGTAAGACCCCGGAGGAGCGCAGCGACGTGACAGGCAAGATGAGGAGCGGCTGCAAAGACTGTGTTTTAAGACTTGGGCATTTGTGAATGATTTGGGCTGGGTTTAAAAACATTTATTGCTTTTGTTCTTTTTGTAACGGCTGGACAGCGTTACCACTGGCAGCTGCGGGTGGCGAGGGGATTTGATGCGCCGGGGGGGAGGGGAGGGTCACTGGACATGGGTAGTTGGAGGGGGGAGGGTCGCTGGACATGGGTGGCTGCAGGGAGGGCAGGGGGAGAGTAGGGTCACTGGACATGGATGGCTGGAGGGTTGCAGGGGAGAGGGAGGTGGGGGCTCACACTCACTCACTCACTCACTCACTGTCTCTCATATACACTGTCTCTGACACACTCTGTCACACACACACACACAGTCTCACACACACAGACATTCTGTCTCTCACACACTCTCTCTCTCACACAAACACACACACACACGCTGTCTCTGTCTCTCTCTCATTCTCTCTCTTTCTCTCTGACACACACACTCCATCTCTCACACACACTCTCTCTCAAACATACACACTCCAAGAAAAACCTTGCTAGCGCCCGTTTCATTTGTGTCAGAAACGGGCCTTTTTACTAGTTATAGAATATTATCAGTTGCACGGGTTACATGGTAGCCATTGACATGACATACATTGGTGTGTCAGAGCGGCTTTGCGCTAGAATCCGAGAACAGCTTAGGTGCACCCAGCAGCCATTTATAGAACTGTGGTGTCTACATCTTGTCACCAATTTACAGAGTTGCTTTATAAGTATGCTGAAGTAACATCCAACAAGATTTGTCATCCACAGTTGTCACCAACATGATCGTGTTTCGAGCTACGCTCTGCATCAAGTCCTTTAGATGCTTATATTCGACCTTTCTTCAACATCAGGTGAAAACTGAATAAGACTAAAGATTTATATGTGTGTGTGGTGTGTTGTGTGTGTGTGTGTGTATACACGTGTACATGTGAAGACAGCTGCTGCTATCTAGCTAAGTGCATCTGAAAATTGCCGTCTGCATTGACACTGAGGCCAAGAAGTATCAACCATACGTTAAAAAAATCTAAAACGTTAAAATCCTTAACGAATTTGAAAAAATGAAGCATGCAGCAAAAAAAGTAAGTCACACATGTTCAGTGCGGTATTGAAAAGTACAATGTATCAAAGATTCGTAATCCCCGTCGGTATCGGCCCTAAAGCATGCGCAGAGCAGCCAAGCGTTATGCTGGCTGCTCTGCGCATGCCACAAACGTCAAAACCAAAAAACAAAACAAAACAACACAAACACGTGGCTCCCCGCTGTCCCCTGCATAAAATATCTCAACAAACATCAAAAAAGGATCGGGAGGGGGCAAAGGCGCTCATCCGGAGCATCCTATATGGACGGCCTTGCCCCCCCCTCCCGCCCCCCACCTGAGGTCGCCGCTGCTCCTCGCTTCTCCCTGTATGAAATAAAAACTCATAAAAATCAAAAATTTTGCAGTGCCAGGCCCCCTCCCTTCCTGTCTCTCTCTTCTCCTTCTCCCACCAATGCTCCGCCTCCTGCCATCCTCCGCCCCCGTGCCACGCCCCCCTGAGTTCGTCGCCACAGCTCCCCCCCCTCCACCGGACCCCCCCTCCACCTTAATGGCCGTGCAGCACCTCTCACCTGTGTGTGAAGGCGCTGCACGGGATGGAACAGCTGATCGTCGATCGCTTCTGCCTTCACCAACGTCTCTCTCCTTCTTCCTGTACCCGCCCTTCTCTGACGTAAGTTACCTACGTGGATAACCTATGTCAGAGGAGGGCGGGCACAGGAAGAAGAAGAGAGACATCGGTGAAGGCAGAAGCGATCGACGATCAGCTGTTCCATCCCGTGCAGCGCCTTCACACACAGGTGAGAGGTGCTGCACGGCCGTAAGGCGGAAGGGGGGGGTCCGGTGGAGGGGGGAGCGGCAACGACGAACTCAGGGGGTCGTGGCACGGAGGTGGAGGATGGTGGGAGGCGGAGCAGTGGTGGGAGGAGAAGAGAGAGACAGGAAGGGAGGGGGGCCCGACGCTGCAAAAGTTTTGATTTTTATGAGTTTTTATGTCATACAGGGAGAAGCGGGGTGCAGCGGTGACCTCGGGCGGGGGGGCAAGGCCGTCCATACAAGACGCTCCTGATGAGCGCCTTTGCCCCCTCCTGATCCTTTTTTGATGTTTGTAAAGCTTTTATATTTTATGCAGGGGAAAGCGGGGAGCCACGTGCTTGTGGTGTTTTTATTTTTTTTAATCTCACTTTTCTGATTAAACATGGCAGCTTGGATTTTTATAGTGCAGGGGTCAGCGGGGAGATGACAGCTCAGGCCTTAACGACAGGTCTGAGCTCACGTTAAATTTCTGACAGTAAATGATTCGTTGCAAGCGTCGGTATGGTTAGTGCATTCCGAATTGTCCGAATTTCAATGATAGTTTCTCGTTTGCATTCCGTTTTCGTTAGCTGCTAGCGTTATCGGAAAATGGCCTTTGATGCATGCTACGGTTGTTGAAAATGTCTTCGTTAAGGGCCAGTAAAGGGTCGTTAAAAGGGTCGTTAAGGTTTAGTGCATCTGGGCCTGAGTTCCCTGGGGACCACCAGTGCTTCCTGGTCTCCTGTAAGTGAAGCTCAGCAGCGCAATTCCCCTTAAACGCCCTCCCCATACTACTCCATCACCGAGTCCCCCTCCCACCTTCACGCATACACAGAAAGCTCTTCCAGTGCTACTAATGTAGTGTTGGGTGCCAGGCTGCTTGTCTTTCTAGTTGTGAATTGATCTGGAACTGAAGGCATTTCCCTTCCCCCGGGGTTTCATTTTCAAGGCACCTCAGAGAGAGTGAGGGCCTCGGTTACTTCTCTTCTTTATCACTTTGCATTAGAGCCATGCTTGGTCTAATTGGTGTTTTTGCATATGTTATAGCAGCCGGCACTGACTTCTGTTATCCTGATTAATACCTCTGCCGATCAGCCATCACTGAGCCGTTCCCCTTTGCTTTGTAATAATCAGCCAATATTGATGCTGCTGGCAAGAGAATATAGCAGTGGGTACGACACTTCTACAGACTGGGAATAATTGCCTGTCACTCATTTCCAGCCTCTTAATCACATTCCCCACACATTGTCCTGCCGCGACTGTAAATTTTCCTGCAAATTTATCTCATGTATACTTATTGAATGGCTAGGTGTGTCTCCTGGAGAGGGTTGAGATGCATGGTCATAAATGATACATTGGATTGAAACATGACTTCAAGTGAAGTCTGAAATTTTCAGCTGGTGGCGGTCAGCGTTTTATTCGCTGGCCACCACTGGCTGAATTGTCCAGATATTCAGAGTGCCCCGTAACAATAATCCACAGTGTCTATATTAAAGCATTAACCAAACTCATTCTTAAATGAAATATATGCTCATATGTAGAGAGAGAGAAAGTGTCATGGATCACAACGAATTTTCTCTGATCCCACTGGGGACCTTCCTCTTCAAAGCTATAATCATAGCACATATTCATGTCTTAATATTTCAATAATTGTAAGAAATTTTTAATCATTTTTCACATTTTTTTCTTTTCAAAGTAAGTTAAACTTGTACTGTCATGCTTATCTGAAAAATCAAAGGCTTGCAAAAAATGTCCAAAATCTGAATAAGAAAGAAGTTCATTTTCCAAAAAAGAGACACGTCTATCTTTTGTTTTTGAAAATACTGTTTCTAACAAGGTTTTGTACTTTGGACATTTTGTTTTTTGATCCATTTTCAAAAAAACAAAAGTCCACGTGAAAAACGTAGAAAACCAAGCCATTGGCCATTGGGGTTTAGGAGGGGCCAGCATTTTTAGTAAACTGGTCTCCCAGACATCCCAGAAGATAAATGGGGCACCCTAGGGGGCACTGCAGTGGACTTCAAAAACATACTCCCAGGTGCATATCTCACCATTGCTCCCTTATCTTGTCTGCTGAAACCCCCAAAACCCACTATCCCCAACTGTACACCACTACAATAGCCCTTATGGTCGAAGGGGGCACCTATATGTGAGTACAGTGGGTTTCTGGTGAGTTTTGGAGGGCTCACAAAATGTGACAGGTAGAGGGAGATAGGAACCACAGTCCCCCCACACCATGGTACATTGCACTACACTGACCACTACACTACTCCAGGGACGTGCATGCTGCTCTAACAGACCTGGCTCTAACATATGAGGTTGTCATACAGGCTGCTAAATCATATTTGTATTCACATTTGTGGGGTGGGAGGGGGTCAGTGATGACTGGGGGGGTTATTGGGGGGGGGGGTCACCCCGATTCTCTTCACTGGTCATCTGGTCATTTGGGCACCCTTTTGTGCCTTATTCGTTATAAAAACAGGTCTAGCTTACAACGTCTTAGTTTTAGTCCTGGACAATTTTGTTTTGTTCCATTATGGCTGAAAAACGTCCAAGTGCTAGGAACGCCCAGATCCCGACTTTAACAAGCCCCTGACACGCCCCCTTGTGATTTGAACGCACTTCTGATGGACTTCATAGAAAAACATCTAAAAAATTGGTTTTGAAAATACCAATTTGGATGTTTTTGTGAGAAAAACGTCCAAATGCAGAATTATGCCACTTTTGGATGTTTTTCTCTTTCGAAAATGAGCTCCATAGTGACACAGTAGATGACGGCAGATAAAGAGCTGCACTGTCCATCTAGTCTGCTCAATAAGATAAACTCATAGCACATTCTTGATCTTGATCTGTCCTTGCCATTTTCAGGACACAAACCATAGAACTCCCCAACTACTAGATTGCTGTTGAAGCCCACTCCAGCCCGTCCATATGTGTCTAACCATACTTGAGGATTAGCAAATGAGAGGGTACAAAAGTATCCAAAACAAGACAGCAAAGAAAGGCGGGTTGCTGAAAGCCACCATTGTGTTTGGACACAGTCCAGCTCATTTTTGAAAGAGAAGGGCGCCCATCTTTTGACACAAATCGGGAGATGGGCGCCCTTCTCTCAGGGGCGCCAGAATTGGCATAATCGAAAGCCGATTTTGGGACTCCCCAACTGCTTTCTGTCGCCAGGACGGCCGAAGTTCCCGGGGGCGTGTCGGAAGGGTAGCGAAGGCGGGACAGGGGCGTGCCGAGGCGTGGTTAAGAGATGGCTGCGGCTGATAATGGAAAAAATGGGCGTCCCTGGCGAGAATTGGTCCTCTTTTTGGTCCCTTTTTTTTTTAGGACCAAGTCACAAAAAAGTGCCCAGAACTGCCCAGATGACCATCGGATGATGCACCTGGAACCAATTTGCCAAGTCCACTGTAGTGCCCCCTAGGGTGCTCGGTTGGTGCCCTGGCATGTGAGGGGGACCAGAGCACTACGAAATCCTGGACCCTCCCATGACCAAATGCCTTGGATTGGTTCATTTTTGAGATGGGCGCCATCGGTTTCCATTATGGGGGAAAACCGAGGGCGCCCATCTCTAAATCCGGCGATCTCAGCATTTAGGTCAAGATTTGGGCGCCCCCCCAAACCGTATTTTCGAAACGAAAGATGGACGCCCATCTCGTTCGAAAATACAGTTGGTCCCGACCCTTCGCCGTGCCATCCTTGGAGATAGACGCCCTTTGCAATGGGCGTCCCCGTTCGAAAATGCCCCTCGGTATAACCTTCTGGTTAACTAGATGTGCTGTTAGAAGGACTGCTTTGGGCTTCATTTTCTATCAAAGATTATACTGTTCTGTCCCCTGAGGCAGGCGCTCTTCTGCGTCGAAACACAGCCCGTGTTGGGTCTTTTGCATTACATTTCTACATTGTTCCAGTCTTGAGGGTTCTTTTGTGCTTTGCTGTCTAACCATAATCAGAGTACAGACTGTTGACGTCTCCCCAACACTGGTTTTATTTCCCAATTACTGGAGTTACTGTTTAAGCACCATTAAGTTTTGTTTTGCTTCCATTCTCTTTCCATATCTGATATTTGTCACATTTGCTCATTTCTAAGCTGAAGGAAAAGGGTTATCTTTGAAAGAAATGTATTAAGTTAGTCCAGTAACAAAGGTATTATCTTATTTCTTTTCTGTTTTGTTTTGTTTTTTTCTATTTATTACCCTTCCAAAGAAGAATTCTTTTGTTTATCCCATGCATTTTGAATTCTGCATTTGATTCCCACTGCAAGTTCTTGTGACTGTGGGCAAGTCACTTAACCTCTGTTGCCTCAGGTACAAAATAAGACATGTATATAATATGTAAACCACTTAGAGTACATGTATATATATGTAAACCACACAGAAAGGCAGTATATCAATCCCATCCCCTTTCAATATCTCAGTAAACTGGAAAGCTGTCAGACTTTCCATTGTACCAGATTCACTAGAGTTATGAGCTGGTTCCATTTTTTACAGGACAGTAAGATCCCAGTCCTGGTTTCACTGCAGTGCATGCAGGGACTTGTAGTTCTGATTTTCATGTTAATTTTTCAAAGAAAAAAAAGGGGCTACAAGTTCATGACTACAGTTGGTACAACCAGGAGCACTTCAACCTGCTCTGAAAAATTGGCTTTGCCGCCCACTGGGATGAAGAAAACCCATCTTACCTGTCGTAGTCTCCATTGCACAAGGCTCGCACGGGGATGGAGAAAGCTTGCCACACAGGATTTAGTGTGTTTTTCACAACTTCAGTTTTGTGACAGATTGTAAACCTAAAACACAGGAAAATTAGCTCCAGTAAGTCTCTGTCCATAATGCACTATCCAAGAAAGGAAAAGAAGAAAAATAGCTTTTAGTAAAGAACAAATCCCACTAAGCTATCTCCCCTTCAGTCTGTTCAAAATTCTGCTGCATGACTTATATTCCGCCAGTGTCACTATGCTCATATTAGTCCTCTCCTCAAGTCACTTCATTGGCTCCCTATCAGTTTCTGCATACAGTTCAAACTCCTCTTATTGACTTACAAGTGCCTTCACTGTGCAGCTCCTCAGTACCTCTCCACTCTTATCTCTCCCTACACTCTTACCTGGGAACTCCGTTCATCGGGTAACTCTCTCTTATCTGTACCTTCCCCTCCAATGCCAACTCCAGACTCCATTCCTTTTATCTTGCTGCACTGTATGCCTGGAATAGACTTCCTGAGTCGGTACGTCAAGCTCCAGCTCTGGCCATCTTCAAATCTAGGCTAATAGCCTACCTTTTTGAGGCTGCTTTTAACTCCTAACCCCTATCCACTTGTTCAGTACCCATGTCTACCATTCCCACCATAAGTAATTCCCTTATCCCTAATTGTCCTGTTTGCCCCTTTCGCCCCTCCTCCTCCGGTCTGGCGTTCTACGTGATGTCAGCCTGATCTACGGAGCCTAGCACAGACACAGGCAGCCACGGACACAGGCAGCAAGATAGAACATTGGAGGTGAGAATTATTATATAGGATAACTCTCTATAGATCACCGATTCCTTATTCACCCTCTTGTATAGAGCGTGCATCTCAGCAGAACCTCCTGGTAGTCCCTTCACATCTAAAAATTCAATTGGATATGACAAAAATCTCCTCCTTCACTATAGAACCATCTGTCACCTTACGTCCATCATGAGACTTATAAAGCTTTCATGAAAATCTTAAATGTACTATTTTACAATTGCTTTTTCCTCCTAATAAGAGCATTCTGTTCTTGCCATTTCCTCACAGTTGGCCAACCCTGCAATGGGGATCTTTCAGTGTTTCTAATGTTGATTGTACACCTGCCCACCTAGCTCCTTCTGACTGGGCAAGTCACTTAACCCTCCATTGCCCCAGGTTTCAAATAGGTACCTGTATATACTATGTAAACCGCTTTGATTGTAATCACAGAAAGGCAGTATATCAAATCCCATCCCCTTTATACTAACATAATTATGGTTTTAATGTGTGTATTATATTTTATCTTCTGTATTTTAGGCTTTCCCGTGTTTGTATCCTTGATTTGATTGTCTCTTATACTGATCCTCTTTCATTTTTCTAAACTGCTTAGATTTATTTATTTAGATTTTTGCTCACACCTTTTTCAGGTAGTAGCTCAAGGTGAGTTACATTCAGGTACTCTGGATATTTCTCTGTCCCAGGAGGGCTCACAATCTAAGTTGGTACCTGAGGAAATGGAGGGTTAAGTGACTTGCCCAAGATCACAAGGAGCAGCAGCGGGATTTGAACTAGCCACTGCTGGATTGCAAGACCAGTGCTCTAACCACTGGGCCACTCCTCCACTAGCAACATTCCATCTAGAATCTCAAATAGTAGCAACATTCCATATATATTTATTTAGTTATTTAGATTTTTTTCTCCCACCTTTTTCAGGTAGTAGCTCAAGGTGAGTTACAGTCAGGTACACTGGATATTTCTCTGTCCCAGGAGGGCTCATAATCTTAAGTTTGTACCTGAGGCAATGGAGGGTTAATTGACCTGCCCAAAATCACAAGGAGCAGCAGCAGGATTTGAACCGGCCACCTCTGGATTGCAAGACCAGTGCTCTAACCACTAGGTCACTCCTCCACTAATTGAGGAGCAGCATATCAAATAAAGTATGACCAATGACCTCTGTGTCCTCTCAGCCATCCAGTCCTAGAGGGCACAGGGTCAATGTTTCTGGATTGATCCCCATTGCTTAAAAACAAATAGGTTCTTACGTTCCATCCTCATTGCTTCTATAAAACACCATGAAGGGATCCGATTTTCCAAAGAAGTCCTTCTTGTCCAGCTTGTTGGCACAGAACTGCAGGTTGCAACATCCTGTAAGATGAAAGTGAGAGTGAAATTCAATGTCAACAAATTAATGATAGATCAAAGCAGAAAAGAGCAGAGCAAGAGCAGGAATAGCTGAAGCGAAGGACAAAAATACACCGGCAGAGCAGAGTGTAGAGGGTCTCAGCAGGGCTATCAAAATGGGTGGGCAAGATGGCTTTTTGCCTCGGGCGCCAAGCTGAAAATGCCAGAATATGAAAGTAAGGAGTAAGCTAGACACTGGTCAGACCCCTTTCCATATTATATATTTTGCCCCAGACATACCCTCTTTGGTCAATAGCAGCAGAGCCTGCCTCAAGATGTGGACTGGCCATAGGATCCTCACAGCCAGCCAGGGAGGTAAGTGCTGAGGAGGAAGTTGGGGCCAGTGACCCTCCCTTACACTCACCTTCTCCCTTATTGGAGGATAACTTACACCAACTTACACCAGACAACGTTGTCAGCAGTTCTACCTTCGGGAAACAGGGGCAGCGGAATACCTTTTTGGTTGGAGGTGCCAATAAACCTCTAGGGGGCATGCGATGAAACTACAGTGTAGTAAATTTAAAAACGAATCAAAGAAAAATTTTTCTTCACCCAACGCATAATTAAACTCTGGAATTTGTTGCTGGAGAATGTGAAGGCGGTTAGCTTGGCAGAGTTTAAAAAGGGGTTAGACGGTTTCCTAAAGGACAAGTCCATAAACCACTACTAAATGGACTTGGGAAAAATCCACAATTCCAGGAATAACATGTATAGAATGTTTGTACGTTTGGGAAGCTTGCCAGGTGCCCTTGGCCTGGATTGGCCGCTGTCGTGAACAAGATGCTGGGCTCGATGGACCCTTGGTGTTTTCCCAGTGTGGCATTACTTATGTACTCTCTCTGGTCACATCCCCAAGCTCTTTAGTTACTGATGCTGTATTGGGCAAAATATTGGCTGCCTATAGGAGGGGGTGTCAACATCATCCTGGGTCTCAGTACTGGACTTGCAGGGAGTGCTGCAGGGCAGGACTGAAGTGTATCGGCAAAGATGTGTGCACGAGTCTTAGAGGTTGAAATAGTTAAAGTTGCCTAAGATAGGACCTGTGTAATCTGAAAGCTCAGCTAATACTTACATTGATCCACTAAAATGAGTTATAACCTGCAGAAAACCCACTTTTGAACTAAAAACAGCTACTGGACGCACGCATCAGGGGGTGAAACTTTACAGTCAAACAGGATAGCTATGTGATGTGAGAGATTACTATAAACAGAGCAGATTTAAGATTTCAGTGTCCATAACTGGACGGGAGGGTATGCAAGTGGATTTTCTGTTGTAGCTTGGGGAGCGGGGGGGGGGGGGGGGGGGGGGGGGGGTGGGGGAGTCCACTGGAGACTGGAAAGCAGGAGTGTGGGTGTTGGGCCACAGTGCCATGGCGGTATCTCTTTGAAGTGGCACTACTGGATGACCCCACAGTGGTAGAAGGCGCCTTTTTGGCCTGGGTTTTTTGGCACCTTCAGTGTTTGGTTTCCTAGGCTATTTAACATATTGTTAGATTTACTTTTCTCCCTAGTAGTGCATATTCATTAGGGATATCCTGAAAACCTGGTCTGCTTGCAGCCTTCAAGGACCGACCTTGGATAAGCTTGTTCCACATAATGCAGCCTTGAACAAAAGGAAGCTTTTTCAAACCAATTCAACACAAAACTGACTGACAGGCTCTACATACCCTTTCATACCAGATGTGTGATGGAAAGAATTTCTGTTTTTCTGCCTAAAACAATCTGTTTGGACACAATCCAAATGCAAACACTTCAAAACCAAGGATGCAGAAAGAAAGGAAGGTGAAAGACTTGGAAGACGGTGTCAGGGAAGGGGAAATGCGGGGACAAAAGGCGGCAGGAGCCGCATATGAAACTTTCACTGATGTGCAAAGCAGGAGTTGGGCCGAAGGGCTCAGGCTGGTGAGGATGAAAGGCACAGACCCAACTGTATAAAGTCTGTGCAGAGTCACAGACAATAGTTCAAAATGACCATCTCATGAGCAGAGGGGAGGAGGAGAAGAAGGGGAGAAGCTTCAAAATCTAGAAAATGACCTTCTGTGCTGATTTTAAAGTCAAATGACACCTTTGATGTAGGAAATACCAGGTTTTCTCCGGCACTCTGTTTTCTTTGAGGCTTCACTGTCTGCATTTGTCAAACTTCCAGGTCTGGAAGCATACAAGTGTGAAATGAATTTCTCTTCATAAAATACTGCAAGTTACATACAAAATCATACCAGCTGTCAGCAAACATAAAGAGCTCATGGCCTAACCAATTTCTGTTATGTCACTGCTTAGATCTTTCATCTGGGAGACAAAATCTGCATCGGTCACGGGTGGGGAAGTTGGGAGGGGTCTTTACTTTGCTGCAGTCTTTTCTGTGTCTAGCACTGGTTATGATATTTTATTGATTCGAAATACATTTCTGATTCTTCAGTGTATACAGCCCCTTCTGTAGGCAAAGATGACTTCAATTTTGTCTGCCAAGGTGATATTTCTAGGTTGATCATTTGAGTGATTTTAATCTCCCATGCACGCATCCAGTTAATTCTGATATTGTAACCCCTTTGACGGTGACGAATGCCTTGGGATTTGATTCACTTGTCACTATGCCAACGCACCAGAGAGGTACTATGTTGGATTTACTTTTCTCCCTAGTGCTATGGATTGTGCAGGTGCTGGTCTTTCACTCAACGAATAGTTAAGCTCTGGAACTCTTTGCCGGAGGAGGTGGTAACAGCGGTTAGTGTATTTGGGTTTAAAAAAGGTTTGGACAAATTCCAGGAGGAAACATCCATAGTCTGCTATTGAGACAGACAATGGAAGCTACTGCTTGCCCTGGGATTTGTACCATGGAATGCTGCTACTCTTTAGGGTTCCAGAATCTTGCTACTCTTTGACATTCTTCATGGAATCTTGCTATTCGTTATGATTCCGGAATGTTTGTTACTCTTTGGGGTTCTGGAATGTTGCCACGATTTGGGGTTTCTGCCAGGTACTTGTGACCTGGCTTGGCCACTGTATGGAAAACAGGATACTGGGCTAGACAGACCATTGGTCTGACCCAGTATGGCTACTCTTATGTTCTTATGTATATGTTCTTATGTCTTCTATAACTATCACCCTGGTCCCATGGTCAGATCACCCTTGACTGACCTGTTGTCTCCTTGGTTTCCCTCCCCTCTCGGGTTTTGTAGGGAGGACATTTCAAAATGTTTAGCAAGGAAGAATTGCTCCTTGTTTGACACCTCAGAAATCTGACACACTATCCCCCTAATTCTACATATAGCGCCCAAAATTGTGCATGCAATTTAATTGCTTGAGTCAATTAGTGCTCATATTTGGGCACTAACAATCAATTATTGGCTGTAATTGGCAATAATTGGAATCTACGAGCACATCTTTATAGGCACTATTCTATAAAGATGTGCACGTAAAATTTTTTGCGCATATCCAAAAAGGGGGCAAGGCCATGGGTGGGGCATGGGCAGGTAAGGGCGGTTCTAGGATTTTCCACGCAGTGTTATAGAATTTAGTGGATCCAGCGCCAAAACATAGGCGTGGGGATTTACACCAGGGCTCAGTTCGTGTAATCTTCATTCCCAAAATTGGGCGCAGATCCCATCACTGAGCGTTATTCTATAAACAGCACCCACTTGAAGCACCATTTATAAAATAGCGCTTTGCCGCACATTTCTTTTTTTACAGAATTGTGTAGCGGCAGCATTGAGCCCCACGTTAGCATAGGCTTCCATTAGGCCATATGCATCCTGGTGCTATATTGTGCTCCTTGGTATGGCTGAAATAAGAGACTACAAGAGGTTTTTGTGCAGGCTAGAGAGGAATTGGGAGATGCACTAAAGACAGTCCAATGTAGAGCAGAGAAGGAGTAGGGAAGATAGGCTTTTTCAAATCAGTGAGGGAGACGTATGGATGATAAAAAACTTTATTGGATAACATCAAAAATGTTATCCGGTAACATGGTTATCCACTGACCATTTTAGTAGCCACCCTCTGGAACAACTCTATTCTGTATATATCTTTTTGAAGGTGCAGTCTCCAGAATTGTACACAATATTCTAAATGAGGCCTCACCAGAGTCTTACACAAAGGCATCATCACCTCCTTTTTCCTATTGGCCATTCCTCTCCCTATGCGTCCAAGCATCCTTCTAGCTTTCACTGTCACTTTTTCTACCTGGTTAGCCACCTTAGATCATTGTCATTGATATTTCCTATGTTGTTTCAAATGAACGCACATCCTAGGAACCAATGTGCCTATTTCCAGGGATGCAGCATCTCCTCAGGAGTTTGGGATTACTTGTTTATGAAGATGCAGTTAAAGACTTCTGCTGCCCCATTTTGATTCAGCCTCCTTGTGATTTATTCCACCAGAATAGAAAAAGTTTGCATTACCATCCATAGAGGATATCTATAGTGTTCTTGGGTTCTTAAATACAACTACATCCCCATTGGACCCTTGCCCTACTAGTTGGGTTAAAATTGTGAGGAAGGTTGCTACTATCTTGTAATACATCGTTCATTGGTCATTGAGGTCAGGTGTGATGCCAGCATATTTTAAGAGAGCAAGTGTATGCCCAGTTCTAATGGGGACCAGTTTGGATGCCTCTTCTCTGGTTCATATCAACCCATTTCTAGTCTGCCTTTGATGACAACGATGACTGAAAAGATAGTGTTGATCCAGCTAGAGAATCATATTGAATTGCATTCTCCTCTGGACCAACAGCAACATGGATTCCGCAGATTTCTGGATGATAGAGTAAAATTTAAAGCTGGCTACCCATGGTTTCTCTTCTGCCTATTTGTCATCTTTATGCTTCTACGTTTACTAGATCTATGTGGTGATGTTCTCGGAATACTTATGCAATTCCCTCCTTGACTATGGGCAGAAAACAAAGAACTAGGGCTTGAGCATTTTCGATTTATGTGCCATCCCTGTGAAACACATTGCCTAATGAGCTTCACGTAATGATGGATCTCAGTGATTTTCAGAGAAAATTGAAGACACATTTGTTCCAGCAGGAATATTCTGACTAGTTAATAGTCTCTCGTGGTTCAGGATGGAAGAGTGTAACTTGCTGGATAGGTACTTTGCTGTGTGAGTTTTATGTCTTTGTTCCCTGTGCCTTGCGATGCCTATTCTGACTTATTACCTGGATGAAGTTGTTTGTCCTATTGCTTATATATGCTTACTGTACCTCACCATGGCCCTGTGGTGAGTTTGTGAGTAACAAATATGTTAAATAGATCTAGTTACCCACAGTCTCCATGAGAGAATCACCTAGTTCACCAGCTGTGCTCCTTTACAAGCATATCACTCTCTTTTAAAGTTGCATTTGTGCTGGAGGAGCAGGGCAGCTCACTTGAGTTTGGAAGCTCATTGCAGCCTATAGGCTTCGGAGCAGGGTTCACAACTTGCTCCATCTCATAAAAATGAACTAATCTAGACCTGACTTTGTCCATCTCTCCTTCCCCCATGCATACATGAAAATGGAGCTCTGATATCCTTAAGAAAAGTCTTTGCATAGAATGGAGCAAAATAAAGACTGGATTAACATGTTCCCTAGGACTTGGAGCCAGTTCACAACCCTACACTGGATCCTCTTTAACCCAACTAAACTCATTAATGCTAAGCATGTTCAAACAAGGTTTCCATTTATCACCTTCTGCCCTGACAAACAGCTGCCCAGATGCACCTCAAAAAACTTTAGAAGAAGTCAACCTAGCTTCCTCCCAAACTCCAGATGTCTCCTTGAAAATAGCTTCCAAATGTCAGCCTTGCTGTTTCCTTCCCTAATTTTGTCTAATTGGTAATAAATGTGTTGTTCCTCCTTTGCAAGGGATTTTTGCAATGCAAATAACATTTGCAAAGTTGGGAAGAGAACAATTGGGTTTAATTCTGCAGGCAGGAACGTAGGTGAAGGGAAGCCCGCTCTGCACAGTACATCAAGCCTTGCCACTGCCAAAAGACAACATGAATATTCACACAGCGATTTACATACTTTAAGTCTTTAAGTCAAATCATTTGCTTTGCTGCTACTGTAACTTTGAATGTACAAATTTACATATTAATTAACCTTCCTCCCCCTCCTCAGAATGCATTATTTTATTTTTTTTCCATTTACTATGAAAAAAGTAGAGCTGTACACTTACTTGATTGTGGTATAAATGAAGAAATGGATTTTCACATTGGCCTTAAGCAACAATCAGTAAAATATAATACAAAGAGCCAGCAGGCACTCTGACCCACCTATCCCCCTTGTACACAACACAGGAGGTGGGGGCAGGGTTGTATGGGAAAAACACTTTTATTTATTTTTATTATTAGGATTTATTTACCACCTTTTTGAAGAAGTCCACTCAAGGCGGTGTACAGTAAGAATAGATCAAAGATGAGCAATAGACAATTACAGCAGTAAAAATATTCAAAAACAATACAAAGTATGACATGATTTTTTTTGATTTGTTTACTGTTTTTATTTTGTTTCATTTTTGTGTTCTCACACACTTGATTGTGAACTGCTTAGTTCAGTATTCTTCATTAAATTTTTAGTCAGGGCCACTTTGGATCCAAAAGAACTGAAAGAGAGCTGACAAATATCTCTCCACACGGGGCCAAGACACTGACCCGTGTGTGCCAATGACATCCATCCCCATCAGTCTGTTTTCTTTCTCAAATGCCTCCTTACCTAGGCTTATGCCACCAGTTTCTGTTCCCCTCCCTTGCAACCTTCCTGCCACGTCCAGTATCTCTCCTTCCCCCTCCATGTTTCCCCCATTCCACCAGATCCAGCATCTCTTCTTCCTCCATGGCTCTCCCATCTCACCAGGTCCAGCATCTCTTCTCTCTCCACAGTTCCCCCGGCCCATCAAGTCCAGGATCTCTTCTTCTCACCACAAGGAACCTCCCACCCCACCATGTCCAGCATCTCTCCTCCTCCTCATAACCCCCCCCCCTCTTAAACCACCACTACCAGGTTCAGTATCTCTCACTCGCCCCTGGAACCCCCACCGAATACTCCCATCAGGACCAATATCTCTCCTTCTCCCCCCACCCCCACCCCCGACCATGATGCAGATCCATTTCTAAAAGGCAGGAGTAATTGGGCATCACTCCTGCCTTTTGAAGTGAGTGGGAAGTTGGGGAGAATGGAAGGACATTGGGAGCAGCTGGAGGAATGTTCAGAGGATCAGGAGATGATTGGGGCATAAGAGGGAATCTCTGGGGGGAAGGGGGTTGTGTTGGAGGGGGTCAATGGAGACTGCCACAGAGATCTGCAGGCCTTGCATTGAAAAACAGTGGCCTAGTTCATCTAATTGTTAAACTGGGCTGAATAAGCAGCCCCAACCACTGGATAGACCTGGGCATTTTGCTGGGCTCACTCAATGGCAGCTACAACCCTGGCTTTTTTTATTTGTTACATTTGTACCCCACATTTTCCCACCTATTTGCAGGCTCAATGTGGCTTACATAGTACCGTTAAGGCAATTGCCAGGTCGGTTGATAACAAATACATAGATGCATAGTGCTTGAACGAGGTAATTATAGAGGGTCAAAGGTAATGAAGATTGTATATTGTCCGGTACGATCATTGGTCATACTGTGTTGCTGGGTGAAGGGTTTACGTTGGATCATTGGGGTAGGCCTTTTTGAAGAGGGTGGTTTTTAGTGATTTCCTGAAGTTTAGGTGGTCATGGATTATTTTTACAGCTTTAGGGAGCCCGTTCCTACTTGTGTGCTTATGTAGGAGAAGCCGGATGCGTAAGTTGTTGTGTATTTAAGTCCTTTGCAGTTTGGGTAATTTAGGTTTAGGTAGGATTGTGATGATCTGATACTGTTTCTTAATGGTAGGTCTATAAGATCTATCAGGTATCCTGGGACTATGCCATATATAATTTTGTGGACCAAAGTGCAGATTTTGAAGACGATCCTTTCTTTGATTGGGAGCCAATGCAGCTTTTCTCGGAGTCACCCAGGATATATTCAGTGGCACTATCTGTGAAGACCTGGTCAGTGCTAGGAAACCAGGTAGGAATCTCTACTACCTGATTAACTAGTTCTGAATATTGTCCCTGTGGTGTTTTAAAAGGGAATAACACAGAATTCATCATCCCGTTTATAGTTACAGTAAAGTCCCTATATGGGACCAACCCGTTGTCAGATAAATGAAAAGTCAGATAATAGAAAGCAATGGTAACCTCTCAAACTATGCAGAAATAAAGGCAGTAAAAGCAGGGTCCCGCCTCACAATGGTGGTAAAAGTAGGGTCCTGGGTTCGGAAAACAGAAAGAGAAGCCGTGTGACATCACCGGAGGTCTTGGTCAGATCAGTGAAGATCGGATAATCGAGACTGTACTGTAATTCAAAATACTGCTGCAAGATTAATCCTATTTAAATCAAAGTTCAATAGAATCAGCCCACAAGTTATTTTTTGTACACAAAATCTTGAATGGAACGAATCCGATTTACCCTGTTAGTTTACTTAGTTTTTGCTCTCAGACAAGGTAGATGGCTGCATTGTAATAAATTAGATGTCATTACTTTCACGAATTTGATTACCGTCTTCTCACAAAAAACTAGTTGCCGCTGTGGCCTCACAATGGTGAAATTCTCACCCTGTAGAACTGAGGTCAGAACAATATATGCCCCCAAATTCTATATCTGTGTGTGCAAATAAATTGGATAATGAACTCTAAACCATCAATAATTGAGTGCTAACAATGAATTATTGATGTGAATTGACACTCATTAAAATCTGCGCAGGCATCTGGCTGCACGCTATTCTATAAGGCACAACACCTAACTGGAGTGGAGGAGTAGCCTAGTGGTTAGTTGATTCCCACTGCAGCTCCTTGTGACTCTGGGCAAGTCACTTAACCCTCCATTGCCCCTGGTACAAAATAAGTACCTGACTATATGTAGACCGCTTTGAATGCAGTTGCAAAATACCACAGAAAGGCGGTATATCAAGTCCCATTTCCCTTTCCCTATTTGAGATTCTACATGGAATGTTGCTACTATTGGAGATTCTACATGGAATGTTGCTATTCCACTAGCAACATTCCATGTAGAAGCCTGCCCTTGCAGATCAGCAACGCAGTTGCGCAGGCTTCTGTTTCTGTGAGTGTGACGTCCTGTACGTGCAGGATGTCAGACTCACAGAAACAGAAGCCTGCGCGGCCGCATTGCTGATCTGCAAGGGCAGGCTTCTACATGGAATGTTGCTAGTGGAGGAGTAGCCTAGTGGTTAGTGCAGTGGACTTTGATCCTGGAGAACTGAGTTTGATTCCCACTGCAGCTCCTTGTGATTCTGGGCATGTCACTTAACCCTCCATTGCCCCTGGTACAAAAATAAGTACCTGAATATATGCAAGAATGTAGTTGCAAAAACCTCAGAAAGGCGGTATATCAAGCCCCATTTCCCCCTTTCCCTAACTCCCATAGCGTGTTTCTCAAAGGGGGCGTGGCCATGGGCAGGTTGGGAGCATTCCGTAAAATTGCATGCAGAAATACAAAATACTGCCTAACCATGCCCAGCTTGGGTGCAGGCATTTCTACCAGGTTTCAGCAGGCGTAAGTGTAGCGCCCAAAAGTTAGGCATGAGATTCACACTGAGAGCTGTTCCATTTATAAAGCACACACACCTTATAATAGTGCTTAGTGCTGAATTTTTCCAGCATCCAAGTTTGGGTACTGTTTATAGAATTCCCTCTGATATGCGCGTCCACAAAACTGCTTAAAACTTGGCTTTTTCGAAAATGTGTTTATGATTTATGCATGTTGTTTTCAGGGCGTAGCCAGACTTCAGCGAGAGGGGGGTCCACAGCCTGAGGTGAGGGGCACATTTTAGCCCCCCCCCCCCCGGTGCCGCTGACCCCCCCCCCCCCCCCCGTCAACTTTGACACCCCCCTCCCGCCGCCAACCCTCCCCGCCGTGGGCTACCTTTGCTGGCGGGGACCCCAATCCCAGCCAGCCGAGAGGTCCTCTTCTTCCCGCGAAGGCTTTGTTCTGTTTCTGACGTCCTGCACGTTGTACGTGCAGGACGTCAGACTCACAGAAACAGAACAAAGCCTGCTGGTTGTTTTGTAAATTGTCCAGCGCTCTTGGTATTCGATGGTATTTAAAAATTATGTATTAACCATTATTATTTAAGATTATTTCAGTTTGGAAATGACACAAAACATTACTGCTCTTCTCAGTGTTGTTTTAAAGAACTGCTCCGAACAAAACCAGTGAAGAACTAATGTTTCAAGGAGGAGGAAAGATCTCATAAAGCTGCGGCAATCAAATGAAAACACCACTCTTTTTAGTACTACTCAGATAAGTTTAAAAGTTTGATATATTACTTTTGTACTCTATTGTTAGCACTGGAAGCAATGTGGCAGTGTTGAGCGGTGCTTGTGAGGTGCCACTGAAAAATACAACAAAAAATACAACAATATAAAAATTCAAAATTGAAATTTATAAAACGTTTTGCTCAATATAAGTTTTCTAGGAGGTTTTCGATCAATGATTACTTGTTGTACTGTGGGCAGACGAACCGCTAAAAAGAGTGGTATTTTCATTTGATTGCCGCAGCTTTATGAGATCTTTTTTCCTCCTTGAAAAATTAGTTCTTCACTGGGGGGGTTTTTGGAGTAGTTTCACAGCCCTGTTCAGTGAAGCTGATCTGTGTTTGACTCATACCTGTTTTAAATAACTGCACATCTATCACATACACACATGTTTCCATCCTTCAATATACCAACCATATAAGAGCATTAATTTTCAGCTACATAATTGATTTATAGTTGAAGAAGAGCACAGGATTATTTATTTGATTGTTTGTTTATTTATTTACATTATGCATCCCATACATCACCAACGAAATCAAGCTAAGCTTAAACTTCATAAACTCATGGGCAAATGCATTCCAACTAAAACTCAATACAGAAAAAACACACTGTCTCATCATCTCATCCCAATACAATACATACAAACAAACCCACAAACATTAACACCCCAGGATACACCCTCCCTGTCTCAGACAGCCTGAAAATTCTCAGAGTAACAATCGACCATAACCTATCACTAGAGACCCAAGCGAAATCCACCATAAAGAAAATGTTTTTCTCAATGTGGAAACTCAAACGCGTAAAACCATTCTTCCCGAGGGAAATATTTCGTAACCTGGTACAGTCCATGGTACTAGCCACGCAGATTACTGGAATGGATTCTATGCGGGATGCAAGGATCAAATCATAAAGAAACTCCAGACCGCCCAAAACAGCAGCCAGGCTTATATTTGGAAAAACACGTTTTGACAGCGCCAAAGCACTCAGAGAAAAATTACACTGGCTACCAATCAAAGAACGCATCACTTTCAAAATCTGCACGACTGTTCATTAAATTATTTTCGGCGAGGCACCGGGATACATGACAGACCTCATCGACCTGCCAACCAGAAACATCACAAAATCTGCACAATCATACTAAACCTCCACTACCCAAGCAGCAAAGACTCAAATACAAATCTACTATGCAACCAGCTTTTCCTACCTAAGCGCACAACTATGGAATGCATTGCCAAAAGCAGTAAAAACTACGCTCGACCACCTAAATTTTCGGAAAGCACTAAAGACAGACCTGTTCAGAAGAGCATACCCCAACGACCCAACATAAAAATACCTGGTCACTTGCGACACAATACAACCAAAGACCGTAATGGACATTACCTGACTCTTTCTTCCCCCTTTCAATCTCTAAGTTCCCCCTAACTATTCGTACCATACATGTACCTCTTTATACCACATATCACTTTGTATTCATTCATATCATGTATTTCAGACTGTAATCGGCTAACGCCGTTAACGGTTATATGTAAGCCATATTGAGCCTGCAAAAGGTGGGAAAATGTGGGATATAAATGTAACAAATAATAGTAATAATTATTATTATTTATTTATTTGCGACATTTATACCTCTCATTAGCCCCAAATAGACTCAGTTCAATGTGGCTTACAAACAAACAATGCATTGGGCAGGGCTGGGCGCCATCATTTTCAAGGTGGCGCTGCTGGAAGAGGGAGTGTACCTCCCTCCTTCAACAAAGGTGGGGGGTGGTGAAAGAGGGCCCCTAGACAACTAGGTTTGGGGGGTGGGGGTACGAGGGGGATTAGGAAGGCCGGAGACCACCAGATCTACAGCCCCCCTGAACTTGTGTCGGGGGGTCAGGGGTCTGGAGGTCCACCGGACCTCCAGCCCCGTGTCGCTGGCTGGGGGTTGGGGTTCTGCTTCTGCAGGGGGGTATTGGGGGGAATGGGGGGGCCTTCTAGCATGCAAATCCATGCTATCAGGGCTCACCATTCCTCCCCAATGGTCTGCAAACCTTAACGCCAGCTCCAATCTCGTGTAGGGTTTGAAACGGACAGCACGCCAATGTTTGGCGCGCTGCTTACTGATCATTGGGGAGGAATATGTTTAGCATGCATTTGCATGCTACTTATGCTAACAGCCCTGCTTAGCATGCATTTGCAGGCTAGTTGCATTCACAGCCCACGAGTGCGTTGCTTCACACGCTCGGGGGGCTCTGATCATGGGGCGGTTGCAAACGCAGGCACTAGTATGGCGTTAATAGCTCCTAGCACCCACGTTTGCTTCTGATCATCTGCCCATTAATGAATCCAATTATAGTTTATTAGCTGACCCTCATTTCTATGTATTCAAGTGGACGTAAACTGATATTTCTCCAACATAAATAAAAGAACAAATGGAAAGTGTGGAGACGCTACCATCGCTAAACCTAGAGCAGTTTCTGGAGCAGAAGCATTAGCGGTTCTGGCATTGCTCAATATTTCCTTTCTTTTGAGTGGCATCTGGTGCAATTAGATTGTGATTAGCAGCACCTGGATTCCATTATTAGATGCATTCCACCCGCAGAGTCCTCAGCTCCCAGCACAGGAGTCTTTACAATCCTGAATGTTAAATTCTTTGGCTCCCCCCCACCCCCACCTCCCTCCTGCCCTGCAGCACCCTCTGCTATTCCATCACTGACACCCTTACAGAGCTCTGCCAGTGTACCTCAGTCCTGCCCTGCAGTACCCTCTGCTATTCCATCACTCATATAGAACTCTGCCGGTGTACCTTAATCCTGCCCTGTAGCACCTCCTGCTATTCCATCACTGACACCCTTATATACAGAACTCTGCCGATGTACCTCAATCCTGCCCTGTAGCACCCCCCTGCTATTCCATCACTGACACCCTTACAGAGCTCTGCCAGTGTACCACACAGTCCCGCCCTGAAGCACCTTCTGCTATTCCATCATCATATATAGAACTCTGCCGGTGTACCTCAGTCTCGGCACTCTGCCACCCCAAGCCTGCAGCACCCTCTGCTATTCCATCACCGACACCCTTATATATAGAACTCTGCCAACGTACCTCAATCCTGCCCTGTAGCACCCTTTCCTATTCCATCATTGACACCTTTATACCCAGAGCTCTTCCAACGTTCTGTAATAGAATGAGATCTCTACTTCCGGAAGCAGGTGAAAGCCTGGCTCTTCAGCCAGGCCTTTAATGGAAGAAGTAAATGACACCGGCTGCACATACGATAGCAGGACAGGTTTATCCACTCCTACCCTAGCCAAGATAATGTTCAAGCACCTTTCTGACCTCATTTGCAACTTCCTTTAAACTAGTCCCTTAGGAGTCCTTTTGCAGGGGTGCGCTGGCGTTTTTAGCGTGGGCTAAAGTGGGCACATGCTAACCGTTAGAGATGCCCATATATTTCTATGAGGTCTCTGGCGTTTAGCTACGCTGATCATGGCGTGCACTGGAACCGCTAGCGCGCCTTTGTAAAGACTCCCTTGTTTTCTTACTCCTGTTACTCTGTTTTGTCTATCTATAAGTTCCACCTTTGCTTACACCCTATGCTGTCAATTAAAATGTTTTATTGTGTATTGTGTTGACATTGTAATACAGTATACTATGCCACATTTGTACTTGATATTTTTGCTGCTGTAATTATCAATCGCTTATGTTTGACTTATCTTGCTGTACACCGCCTTGAGTGAATTCCTTCAAAAAGGCGGTACATAAATCCTAATAAATAAATAAGAAATAATTAAGTGTACCTCGGTCCTGCCCTGCAACACCCCCTGCTTTTCCATCACTGAGATCACCCAAGTATAGCCCTGCAACACACCTCAGTCTTGTCCTGCTATTCCAGAACAAACCCACAGACCCAGTTCTGTTAATGCGTTAGTAGTGGGCCTGACTAGATGTGCCTGTGATTAAGAACAATTCACATCCTCCGTCTCCAACACATTCTTGAAAGTCAGGGCTGCTCTGGGGAGAATTCTGGAGCAACCTAGCAACAGTGTCTGCAAGTGAAAATGCTAAAAGTTTTGCCAGGGAGATTTCAGGATTTTTAAATATGTCTCTGTAAATAATATAAATACCGTATAAAAATAAATACATTAGAAATACCATCACTTCAGCTTTGGAGCTTCAAATGCCTGAATTTCAAATGTAGCTTAGGATGACCCAAGTCAGTTTCTCACTTTTGACCTAAGCAGGACTATAAATGGATGTGTGAAATCATATTTAGTGTACCCAGCGTGCTAGCTCATCAGCAGTAAACCCTATAAAAGCTTCAAACAGCGTCAGCTGTGGCTATCAGAGCATCGGATGCTGCAAGCAGACAGACTCTGCACTCACCCTGCAATTCCCAAGCTCTTCAGCTGAGATGATTATGCTGCCACACCTTTTCCCCGGAATTCCCCTGACAAAATAAATAAGAAGACAGAACACAGTAAGTCTCCAGGCCGACATCCACAGCACCAGTGCCCCCCATGTGCTTTCCCAGAAGACAGAAAAGATGGGGGTCAGACAAAGCATGCTTACCCTTCCCAGAAAGTTGAATCTTCCAAAAAACATCTGGAGTGCAATGTGTGAGATCATTATTACTAGGCCAGTAAGCCTTCATCTGCCATTATCTACTAACAGTAGGCCTTATCTGGGTGGAAGCAGTTCCTACCTGAATAAATCCCGTTCACTAGATCGCACTCAGATTTTCAGCGGCACTTACCTTGACAATTCAAATGCATTCAGAAACAACACGTTAACCCCCTAATATAAATTGCATGTACAAATGTGGGCGTGTGCTCAATTTGCGCCCACAATTTAATTGAATAGTGAGCCAACTAGCGCTGATAATTGGGTGCTAACCAGGGCCGCCGAGACTAGGCTGGGCCCGGGCAAGGCCGCCCTGCCTCCGCCCCCCCCCCGCCGCTGCTCCGCCTCTGCCCCCCCCCCACGCTCCCCCCTCGCTGCCGCCCCCAATCGCTCCCCCCGCCACTGCAGTCCCCGGTCTCACCTGCCTGCCTCCACGGCTCCGGGCCCCCTTCATTCAAAGCGGCAGTCACAGATCGCGTCTCTTCTGGCCTTCCCTCCCTGTGTCCCGCCCTCGTCTGATGTAACTTCCAGTTTCCGCAGGGCAGGACACAGGGAGGAAGGCCAGAAGAGAGGCGACTGCCGCTTTGAATGAAGGGGGCCCGGAGTCATGGAGGCAGGCAGGTAAGACCAGGGACTGCAGCGCCGGCGGCCTGACCCCCCGCCCCCCCCCCCCCCCGGCGGGCCTGGTGCTAACCTGCGTGGCTCCAAAAACAAGGCATGGCTATAGGAGGGACATGGGCAGATCAGGAAATTCCCACAATTTATGCATGCTGTTATAGAATAAGGGCGATCCGTGCCTAATTTAGGTGTGGGGATTTACACCAAGATAGCTGTCTCAGTTCCCGGTGCTAAGCGCTATTCTATAAACAGCGTCTAACTTTGAGCACCATTTTAGAATAGCGCTTAGCGTGTTCTTTAGTCAGCGCCGGTTTTTTCAGCATCATTTACAAAATTCAGTCCTAAGCAAAGAAAAAAGCACAAGTGGACCTTCAGGAACAGGACAGCGGATTCTTTTTATTGAAATGACCCGACACAGGCTGTGTCTCGGCGACCAAGTGCCTGCGTCAGGGATCTATCAAAAGACAGAAATATAAAAAATATTTAAATGCAATAATATAAAATACAATGAATTCAAAATAACAAATGGTCATATAATCAATAAATAATAAAAGAATTAAAAATATAGCATACAGACATATACTTATCATTTTTCTTACCATTTGTTCTGTTTTATCATTAGTGGACGGTTTCTTGAGCTCTTCAACAGGGGCATTGCTGTGTGAGTCATCTACACAGGAGCATTTAACATCATTTTGGTAAGCAGGGAACCATTTTTCAGCATTCACTTTCAGGCAGTAGTATTTCCTTTTAGTCTAAAGCTCTGTTTTATATTCTTGTGTGCTTATAGAGATTTTTTTACAGCATACAAAAATGTCTGAAACATTATAGACATTCTCTATTTTTTAGTTATGTAGTGAAGTATATTTTTCAATGTAAACTTTAGTTTTATGTAGTTATGTTTTTCACCTGCGAAGTATACTTCAGTAATGCAAGCTTTAGTTTTATAATTTTGGCCAGCCAAGTATATGCCTGTATGTTAGATTTTTTATTCTTTTATTATTTATTAATTATATTGACTGTATGTTATTTGTATTCATTAATTTTATATTTATTGCATTTAAATGTTTTATATAGTTGTATCTTTTGATGGACCCGATGCAGGCACTAGGTCGCCGAAACACGGCCCGTGTCGGGTCATTTCAATAAAAAGAACCCTCTGTTCTGTTCCTGAAGGTCCACTTGTGCTTTTTTGTTTGCTTTGGTTTCTTGCTGTACTTGGAACCCCCATTTTTCAGAATTGAGTCCTAAACACACAGTTAATACCCCAGCATCTATGGTTGCCAGGGACCACTGTTCCCTAAGCTGAACAGGAGTTCTACTACTACTACTATTTAGCATTTCTATAGCGCTACAAGGCATACGCAGCGCTGCACAAACATAGAAGAAAGACAGTCCCTGCTCAAAGAGCTTACAATCTAATAGACAAAAAATAAATAAAGTAAGCAAATCAAATCAATTAATGTGAACGGGAAGGAAGAGAGGAGGGTAGGTGGAGGCGAGTGGTTACAAGTGGTTACGAGTCAAAAGCAATGTTAAAGAGGTGGGCTTTCAGTCTAGATTTAAAGGTGGCCAAGGATGGGGCAAGACGTAGGGGCTCAGGAAGTTTTTCCAGGCGTAGAGTGCAGCGAGACAGAAGGCGCGAAGTCTGGAGTTGGCAGTAGTGGAGAAGGGAACAGATAAGAAGGATTTATCCATGGAGCGGAGTGCACGGGAAGGGGTGTAGTGAAGGACGAGTGTGGAGAGATGCAGAGTGAATACATTTATAGGTTAGTAGAAGAAGTTTGAACAGGATGCGAAAACGGATAGGGAGCCAGTGAAGGGTCTTGAGGAGAGGGGTAGTATGAGTAAAGCGAGTTCTCCACCTATAGTCCAGCCAGTGAGGAACAAGGCCATGGACAGACACAATTGGGCCCGGGGCAAGACCGCCCCCCCCCTCCTGGGCTGCCGCTGCACCATGTCCCCCACATACACTTGGGCTGCCGTTCCTGCCCCCCACCCACCCCGCCCCTTACCTTCCTGTGTCTGCTCCTTCCTTGGTCTGTCATCTCCTGCTCCTGTGTGTTGGGACCCGGGTTATTGCATTAATGCAATCATCCAGGTCCTGGCACACAGGATCAGGAGAGAGACAGGCCCAGAAATAGGCAGGTAGGAAGAAGCTTCTGCTCCCTCAAAATCTTGCCGGGGCTGCCCCCCCCCCCCCCCCCACCCATGGAAGCCAAGTCCATGGAATCTTACTCCCCCCGCCCCACCCTCAGCTTTGGTGAGGGACAGGTAAGCTTTGCAGGACTCCAGGAAATCCACCTGTCCCTAGCAATTGAAAACATATAAAGCAGTGCCCCCTACTGACAGCAACTTGCCACCTTAACTCCATCCAACTAATCAGGCTAATATCTGATCTTCCCACTGATTTCCCTAAATCAGAACTACAGTTCCTCGCATGCAATGGGACAAAATCAGAACTGAAATAGCCTGTTCTGTTGACCTGGGTTCAAGTAGCCCCCCAGTATCATACTGGTGGTTGGTTGTGTACGTAGTGTGGCTGCACAGGGCACAAAATAGAGGGTCCAAAAATTGCTTCCAGCATACTGTCACCTCTTATTGGAAGTGCCACCGTGAGCAGGCGGGGTTCCAGTGGGCGAGTCACATAGGACGAAACAAGAGAGGTGACAAGTTATCCAGTTCCAGGCTGGAATTTTGGGACAATGGTGCATTATGGGAGTTGCAGCACTGATTTCAATGGGCAGCATCAGGCACTACAAATCACTGCTTTGGGATATACGTTCAAAACTAAAACTGTCCCAAAATCTTCAGCCTGGAATTGGGTAACTTGGGAGTCCTTTTACAAAGGCGCGCTGAAAAATGGCTTGCGGTAGTGTAGGCATGGGTTTTGGGCACGCGCTGATCCATTTTTCAGCGTGCCTGTGGAAAAGGCCTTTTTTTTTTTTGCCGAAAATGGACATGTGGCAAAATCAAAATTGCCGTGCGTCCAATTTGGGTCTGAGACCTTACCGCCAGCCATTGACCTAGCGGTAAAGAATCCAGGCGGTAATGACCTATGCGCATCAAATGCCACTTGGCGCGCATCCATTACACGCGTCCAAAAATAAAAAATATTTTTCAGATGCGCATATCGGACATACGCCAGAAATAAAATTACCTCAAGAGCCACATGTAGTCGGACAGTAACTCTATTTTGGTGCATGTTGGGCGCATGTAGACGCTTACGCGGCTTAGCAAAAAGGACCCCTTGGTGTCTTTGCAACAATATTTCAGTATGGTACTATTAGAATACCCTAGTGGCCTCCTTCCTTTCCCTTGGGTTTATTCTCTCCTCTTCCTTCTCTCACCTTTCCCTGGCTTCTTCTTTCAATCCTTTCTTTCAGCATACTGTGACTATTCTCTGTCTCTGAACATTTGCCATTCATCTCCTTTTTAATATTCTCTCCTATTAACTCCTATTTTAACTTTCTTTATTCCTCC